>NC_083881.1:73738830-74344902 GCF_032452875.1 Bos javanicus | reverse complement strand
AACTGAATAAAATTAGAGTTTACTTGAAATGAAACTCATGATTGGTCTTTATTTCCAACTTGCTATGTTCTCAGACAAAAGAAACTAAAAATAAAAATAACAGCAATATTCATCATACCTAAGTAACTACAAAAATTACTTTTAAAATATAGCATATGTTCATATATTATGAAAAATGCATAAATTCAATTTTTTTAAAGTTTTATGTGTTCTGAAAGAAAAAATATATTCATTGATACAATCTTTCTGTACACAATCAGGCAAACATTTTCTCCTCTAGAGTATTTGATAAGTAGTAAGACTTGATGAAGGTGAAAGAGGAGAATGAAAAAGTTGGCTTAAAACTCAACATTCAGAAAACGAAGATGATGGCATCTGGTCCCATCACTTCATGGGAAATAGATGGGGAGACAGTGGAAACAGTGTCAGATTTTATTTTGGGGGGCTCCAAAATCATCGCAGATGGTGATTGCAGCCATGAAATGAAAAGACGCTTACTCCTTAGAAGAAAAGTTATGACCAACCTAGATAGCATAGGATTTCCCTGGTGGCTCAGATGGTAAAGCATCTGCCTGCAATACGGGAGACCCAGGTTTGAACCCTGGGTTGGGAAGATCTCCTGGAGAAGGAAATGGCAACCCACTCCAGTATTCCTGCTTAGAGAATCCCAGGGACAGAGGAGCCTGGTAGGCTACAGTCCATGGGATCTCAACGACTGAGCGACTTCACTTCACTTCAACTAAAGGACATCTGCCTTATCTTTCTGAGAAGGAAATGGCAACCCACTCCAGTATTCTTGCCTGGAGAATCCCAGGGACAGAGGAGCCTGGTGGGCTGCCGTCTATGGGGTTGCACAGAGTCGGACACGACTGAAGTGACTTAGCAGATAGCATATTGAAAAGCAGAGACATTACTTTGCTAACAAAGGTCCATCTAATCAAGGCTATAGTTTTTCCAGTGGTCATGTATAGATGTGAGAGTTGGACTGTGAAGAAAGCTGAGAGCTGAAGAATTGATGCTTTTGAACTGTGGTGTTGGAGAAGACTCTTGAGAGTCCCTTGGACTGCAAGGAGATACAACCAGTCCATTCTGAAAGAGATCAGCCCTGGGATTTCTTTGGAAGGAATGATGCTAAAGCTGAAACTCCAGTACTTTGGCCACCTCATGTGAAGAGTTGACTCATTGGAAAAGACTCTGATGCTGGGAGGGATTAAGGGCAGGAGGAGAAGGGGACGACAGAGGATGAGATGGCTGGATGGCATCACTGACTCGATGGACATGAGTCTGAGTAAACTCCGGGAGTTGGTGATAGACAGGGAGGCCTGGAGTGCTGCGATTCATGGGGTCGCAAAGAGTCGGACACGACTGAGCGACTGAGCTGAACTGAAGAATTCCTTCAACCTTGAGAGCAACATGGAAACCACAACAAAGGTAAAGTTATAAAGCTGTCAGTAAGCACTGTCCATTAATTCCTAGGAACATGGCAATGATTGATACTCATCTGTTATTTTGACCCATATTCTTCAGAAGGATCTTAGTAACCTTAGCTAGTAATTTCCATTTGGTTTCTATCTTGTATCAGAATTTATTCACCATGTTTATGGTCATCCTGAAAGCCATTTAATTTCAACATCTATTCTTTCAGGAGAGTCTCCCAAAACCTTAGTAAAAGTCTCCTAAAACACTAACATCCTTAGTCAAGGTTTTATTAAAAACCTGACTAATCCAAGGGCATAGACCTCATATATCAATACGACAATATAACCCACTAGGGGAAGGAGGTAGAGATCTGAGAAAGCATGGATGATCTAACCACAAAAAATACATTGATTTACACCAAATTAATTGACTTCTTTATTCTGAATTTAATTTTCACTCAAATATTTCCCTGCTAATAAATAAAGTTCTATCATATATGTACTTAATAATATTGGAAAAATATGTCTTACATTTTCTGATTTGTAAGTTAGGTGAAAACAGACAAAGCAGATGAAAAAAGTACTGTCCCACATTTTAACACTAAAACTGTTCGTTTTCTTCTCTAGAAAGTTTTAAAGACAATTCAATCAATACAATGTCACAGTCATCATTATTTGTCAGCTTTACAGGCAGTGTTCATCATTTCAGCAGAGAAATTTGGGTTTTTTAATCCCTACCATCTTCTTAAATATTTTACAAAATGTATGTTAAAGTCATTTGAAGTTTGAAAATAACTTTGATTTTGCCCACTGTGATATAAACTGAGGTAAACTCTTATCATACTTCTGCTTGATCTTTCTCTTTGACACTGGCTCCTTCTGTATTACTACTTCTAATGGTTATTTCCTTCATGTGTTATTCTCGTATACTTCTAGGAAGCTCTGTTTAATGATAGCAGGCCCATGACCTTCAGGGAAATTAACAATTCCATCCCTTTTCTGGATTCCATTTCTTAAAATTAATGCTTATAAATTCTTCACTGCCTTCAGATTTAGTCATTATTGTATGTGGCACAAATCCAGGTTACGGTGAAATATTTCATTCACCTGTCCCAAGATACTACAAAATCAGGGGGAAAAGAGTAAAGCAACAGACAATTGTGGTTTCTTTGAGAAGTCATAATTGCACCAATAATTGTTCCCTACAATGTTAAAAGCAATCAGATTCCAAGAGTAGAATTTACTTTTATATCTGGCCAAATTAGAATGTAGTTACCAAGAAGAAATATTGCTTACATCTGTTTCTTCCCTAAATATATTGTGACATTATATAAATACCAGCTTACTTTGAATAGATGAACATAATTATTTATATATTCCTGCTTTGAAAAAAATTCTACCATAATTAGGATATATTAAGTTGGATTCAAATCATAGTGTGCTCAAAGCATTTTTGAGTCATATTTTGATCCCTTGGATGAAACAAAAGTCTTTTGGTATTATTTTAAATCATTTGACAGATAAACAGCAGGACAAATTCTGCCACAGTTAAGAATGGACACATTGTAAAATGAGCTGCAACCAGCCATCTGTACGTAATAAACACTACCTATCCTCTAAAATAATCAGCCCTTCAATTATCCATTGAAACTTGGACCTAGATTCTCCAATAATATGTCTGTTACTTGTTACCAACCCATTCTAAAAGTATTCCTTTTGTAACAAATTATAAATGTGAAAAGCAGACATTAGACAGAGTACAGTTTCCTCTGCAAAAATAGTATTGTGCTTTGAAAGTAAGAATCTTTTGCTAGATGATTTTGAAAAGAAAATGGCATACTATCCCACTGTAAATATTGAAAACCTTGTTTATTTGGTTTGGGAAGAAAACCTTTACATGTTAGAGTCATTGGTATTGCTGTTTTCCTAATAATGACTTTGCCATCATTTTGAAATAATTATTTTGATAGACAGGTACTCCTTCTCATCTACACCCCACCCTAAATTTATATTCCAAGAATTGGCAAAGCTAAAGGTCTGGCAATCTCATCCTGGCTTCACATTCCTGGTATTTTCAATGAGCTAACGGAAATTGCAGCATATGGTATACTTTGTCACACTCTTAGGTGATTTCATCTGATCTTCATATTATTTCTCAATACTCTTTTCATTAGCTTGTGTTATTGAATATTCTGGTAGGTGTGGCACTGAACTCAACTCTGTGGAATGAGCAAAACTAATCTTGAATGTGTGCTATTTACCCCAAGGGAAATATACAGTAAGGTCACTGCTTTGAAATACCCTTCAGGACAGAGAAACAGTTCATGATTCCCTAGAAAATGGAAATAGCAGCATATGCAGAAGATAAACCTCTAATATTTAATTAAAAATGAAAACAGTATATTTTTATTTGATAAATTTTTCTGTTTTACTGTAGAAGTTTGGTAATACATGAAGAAAAATTGGGATTCATTTCCTGCTTTTTCTTTACTCAGAAACTATGAATGTTATCAACATGGGTTGAGATTTATATTCTCAGCTAGGCATCCTATATATTTTAGAGTTTATTTTTATTCTATAAACTAGAATAATTGGAATAAAACTTGAACTCCAGTTATATAACTCTCTGCAGTTTGTTGGTGCTCCTGACCTCTCAGGAACACCAACAAATGAAATGGTTCCTTTCTTAGTGTTTTATTAAATTTGGCAAATATCTTTGAGCACCGGTGGTGTGTCAGGCAGTTTGTTATGCACTGTGAATGCCGTGCTAAATAAAATAGACCCAGTTGCTATCACCATGAAGCTGATGAACAGGAGAAAAAAAATACACAAATAACTACAACTGTGGCAAGTGCTATCTGAATAAGAGTGCAGGATATAAATATTTGGAAGAAAGAGGTAAAAATGCAAATAGAATTTTTTTGTCCTCAAATGACCAGCAACCTTGTCTCAAAATCTAAGCTACTCTAATTAACTATTAAAGCCAAAGAGTTAATATGCATATCAGTAGAAATGATATACATGGATGATCAGTAGGACAAGAAGTACTCATGGAAACAACATTTCAAAAGAAGCTTAACTAATACTTGTAGGAAAATATTTCATTCATTGTATTAGTTTCCTGGGCTGCAGTAATAAAGGATCACAATAAAGCGGTTGAAACAGAAATGTCCTGGCTCACAGTTCTAGATGCAGGAAGTCAAAGATGAAGCTATCAACCAGTCTGGTTCCTTCTGAGAGCCATGAGACAGAGTCTATCCCGTGCTTCTCGCTTATCGTCTGGTAATTTGTTGTGACCTTTGGTATTCTCTGGCCCTTTCATCACCTTCACCTCTGCCTTCATCGTTCCTTGCTGTCCCTGTGTATGTGTCTGAACCCAAATTTCTCCCTTTTATATGGACAGCAGTCATGTTGGCTTAGGACACCATCCTACTCCAGTTTGATTTCATCTTAATCAATTATGTCTGTAACGACCCTATTAATATTCCTAACCAAGTCATATTCTGAGTTACTGAGAGAGCATCAGCATGTTGATTTTGAGGAGGTACAATTCAACCAATAACACTCATATTTGTAAATACCATTAAAGTATTGCACTGTTAATTCAATGTTGACAGCAGCGTGAAGGAGTGACTCTCACATATACTGGTAGAAATCGATATTAGCGATTTGTGTTTATAAATGGCACTTGGGCTGAAACTATCAAAACTTTAAAATGTGCTCAACTTCTGCTTTAGGAATTCCGCTTCTAGAAATCTATTAATACCTTATACAAATACATGAGTGAACAAGATTAATATACAACTGAAGAAATAAAAAATCTCTGTTTTCTTGAATTCACCCCTAAGTATTTCATATTTTAGGCTATTATAGCTAATATTTTTTAATTTTCAATTTCCTTTTGATTGTTATTAAAAATATTAAATGGAAATGCAGTCAAATTTGTATATTGACCTTGTACCCCATAACAATGTTAAACTCATTTAATCTTCCTTGAAGGTGTTTTTGTATATTCATTAGGACTTTCTGTGGAGAAGAATACGAATGAAGAAAATTTTTTGTTTTCTTTTCCAATATGCTTTTTATTTATTTAACTTAGTGCACTTTCTGGGACTTATAGTGGGAAAAAAAGGGTGAAAGAAATATTCTTACATTTTGTCAGTTCTAAAGAGAAAGCACTGCATTTTTTAAAACCATTAAGTGTGAGGCTAACTGTAGTTTCTTACTGTTTTGCTCTTGTTCTTTAGGGTTTATTTGTGGATGCTATTGAGAAAGCCTGAGATCAGCTTATGAGGATGCCCTCATATTCTTAATTTGCTGAAGTTTTTTTTTTAAATATGCATTGAATTTGGTTTACATCTATTGAAATTATATTACATTTTAAAATGTTTTCTCTTTTCTTTTTACTTCACTAATACAGTGAAAGACATACACTGCTTTTATTTCTTTTTAGTGTATAATTGAGATCCTTTATTTTCTATTGAGGTATAATTGACATCATGCTTTTATATAGTTCCTGAGGTTCTCCTAGCAAGTAAACTGGGGTAGTTTGCCATTCCCTCCTCCAGTGGCTCTTGTATTCTCAGAAGTCTCCACTATGATCCATCCATCTTGGGTGGCCCTACATGGCATAGTTCATAGCTTCATTAGGTCAGGCAAGCCCCTTCACCATGACAAGGCAGGGACCTGTGACGGGGAGAGATCTATTAGACACTGAAGAGATCAAGAAGAGACGGAAAGAACGCAGAGAAGAACTATACAAAAAAGGTCTTAATGAACCAGATTACTACAATGGTGTGGTTAGTCACCCAGAGCCAGACATTCTGGATTATGAAGTCAAGTGGGCCTTAGGAAGCACTGCAGTTAATAAAGCTAGTGGATGTGATCGGATTCCAGCTCAGTTCAGTTCAATCACCCAGTCATGTCTGACTCTTTGTGACCCCACGGACTGCAGCCTGCCAGGCTTCCCTGTCCATCACCAACTCCTGGAGCTTGCTCAAACTTATGTCCATCGAGTCAGTGATGCCATCCAACCATCTCATTCTCTGTCGTCCCCTTCTCCTCCTGCGTTCAATCTTTCCCAGCTTCAGGGTCTTTTCCAATGAGTCAGTTCTTCCCATCAAGTGGCCAAAGTATTGGAACTTCAGCTGCAGCATCAGTCCTTCCAATGAATATTCAGGACCTTTAGGATGGACTGGTTGGATCTCCTTGCAGTCCAAGGAACTCTCAAGAGTCTTCTCCAACACCACAATTCAAAAGCATCAGTTTTTTGGCACTCGGCTTTCTTTATAGTCCAGTTCTCCAAAATCACCGCAGATGGTGACTGCAGCCATGAAATTAAAATACGCTTGCTCCTTGGAAGAAAAGTTATGACCAACCTAGACAGCATATTAAAAAGCAGAGACATTCCTTTGCCAACAAAGGTCCATCTAGTCAAAGCTATGGTTTTTCCAATAGTCATGTATGGATGTGAGAGTTGGAATTCCAGGACAGCTATTCAAAACCCTAAAGGATGATGCCATGAAGGTGTTGCATTCAATGTGTCAGCAAACCTGGAAGACCCAGCAGAGGCCACAGGACTGGGAAAGGTCAATCCTCATTCCAGTTCCCAAGAAGGGTAGTACTAAAGAATGTTCTAACAATGGGATAATTTCACTCATCTCCCATGCTTAAAATCTTGCATGCTAAGCTTCAGCATTATGTGAACCAAGAACTTCCAGATGTCCAAGCTGGGTTTAGAAAAGGCAGAGGAACCAGAGATCAAACTGCCAACATTTGCTGGGTCATAGAGAAAACAAGGGGATTTCAAAAAAAAACATCTACCTCTGTTTCATTGACTTTGCTAAAACCTTTGACTGTGTAAATCATAACAAACTGTGGAAAGCTCTTAAAGACATGGGAACACCAGACCATCTTACTTGTCTCCTGAGAAACCTGTATGCGGATTAAGATGCAACAGTTAGAATACTGTATGGAACAGCTGATTGGTTCAAGACTGAGAAAAGAGTATGACGGTGCTGCCTGCTGTCACCCTGTTTGTTTAACCTACACACTGAGCACATCATGAGAAATGCCAGGCTGGATGAGTCACAAGCTGGAATCAAGATAGGCGGGGGAAACATCAACAACCTCAGATAT
The DNA here is from genome assembly GCF_032452875.1 of Bos javanicus. NCBI lineage: Eukaryota > Metazoa > Chordata > Mammalia > Artiodactyla > Bovidae > Bos > Bos javanicus. Next base: position 74,337,346 of record NC_083881.1, on the reverse strand, counting down.
GCAGATGATACCACTCTAATGGCAGAAAGCAGAGGAGCTAAAGTGCTACTTGATGAGCGTGAAGGAGGAGAGTGGAAGTTCTGGCTTAAGATTAAATATTAAAAAAAAAAAAAAAAAAATAAGATCATGGCATCCGGCCCCATTACTTCATGGCAAATAGAAGGGGAAAAGGTGGAAGTAGTGACAGATTTCCTCTTCTTGGGCTCTAAAATCACTGCAAATGGTGACTGCAGCCAAGGAATCAGGAGATGATTGCTTCTTGGCAGGAAAACTGTGACAAACCTAGACAGTATGTTGAAAAACAGAGACATTACTCTGCCAACAAAGGTCTGTATAGTCAAGGCTCTGGTCTTCCCAGACATGGTTGTAAGAGTTGGACCATAAAGAAGGCAGAATTTCAAAGAATCGATACCTTGAAACTGTGGTGCTAGAGAAGACTCCTGAGAGTTCCTTGGACAACAAGGAAATCAAACCAGTCAATCTTAAGTTAGGAAATCAACCCTGAATACTCATTGGGAGGACTGACGCTGAAGCTGAAACTCCAGGAATTCGGACATCTGATGTGAAGAGCCGATTCACTGGAAAAGTCTCTGATGTTGGGAAAGATTGAGGGCAGAAGAGGGAGTCAGAGGGTGAGATGGCTGGATGGCATCACTGATGCAATGGACATGAACCTGGGCAAACTTCGGGAGATGGTGAGGGACAGGGAGGCCTGGTGTGCTGCAGTCCATGGGGTCACAACGAATCAGACATCAGTGGGTGACTGAACAACAGTATATAATAACATTATACTACTTTCAAACATACAACATAATTCAATATTTACATATATTGCAAAATGATTTCAGTAAATATAGTTAATATTTGTCATCATAAATAGTTACATTTTTATTCCTTGTGACAAGAACTCTCCCTACTCTCACAGCAACTTGCAAATATTCAATCTGGTGTTAAGTTGTACCTTACATCCCCATGATTTGTTTGCTTTATAAGTGGAAGCTTGTACCTTTGAACCCTTCACCAATTTCGCTCTCCTCTCTCCCCCCCCACACACACTCTGCACCCTATTCTCTGCATATATGAGGTTTGGAGGAGTTTTCATTTTGGGTTTTTGTTTGTTTAATTTTAATTCAGGCATAGTTGATCTATAATGTTGGTTAGTTTCAGGTGTACAGCAAGTGAATCAGTTATATATATATATATATATATATATATATATATCACTCTTTTTTAGATTAGTTTGCCATATAGACCATTACAGAGTATTGAGTAGAGTTCCTTGTGCTAAAAAGTAGGTCTTTATTAATTATCTATTTTATATATAATAGTGCTTCCCTGGTGGCTCAGATGGCAAATAATCCGTCTGCAATGCAGGAGACCTGGGTTTGATCCCTGGGTCAGGAAGATCCCTTGGAGGAGGGCATGGCAAGCCCCTCCAGCATTCTTGCCTGGAGGACTCCATGGACAGAGGAGCCTGGTGGGCCACAGTCCATGGGATCACAGAGAGTCAGACGCGACTGAGCGACTAAACAGTGCGTTTATGCCAATCCCAATTTCCTAGTTTATCCCTCACCCTTCCTTCCCTTTGGTAACTGTAAGTTTGTTTTCTAAAACTGTAACTCTATGTCTGATTTTTAGATATGTTTGTGTGTATCCTTATTTTGAGATTCCACATATAAGTGACATCACATGATATCTGTCTTCTCTTGCCTGACTTACTTCACAGGGTATGACAATCTCTAGTTCCAGCCATGTTGCTACAAATGGCATTGTTTTGTCCTTTTCAGGGCTAAGTAATATTCCATTCTGTGTGTATACCACATGGTCTTTACCCATTCCTCTGTTTAAGGACATTTAGTTTGCTTCCATATCCTGGCTATTTTAAATAGTGCTGCAATGAATATTGGGTACGTGTATATTTTTCAATTTTTTTTTTTTTGGATATATGCCCAGGAATGAGATTTCTGGATCATATGGGAATTCTTTGCTTTTTAAGGAAACTCCATATTGTTCTCCATAGTGGCTGCTCATTTACAGTCTTCCTAATGGTGCAGCAGGCTTCCTTTCTCCACCATGTCTCCAGCATTTATTGTTTTTAGATGATGTTTTTGATGATGACCATTCTGACTAACGAAATGCGATACCTCGCTGAGTTTATCACTTGCGTCTCTCTAATAATTAGTGGTGTTGATCATCATTTCATGTGCCTTTTTAACCATTTGAATGTCTTCTGTGGAGAAATGTCTATTTAGATCTTCCTCACATTTATTGATTTTTTTTATATTGACTTCCACGTGCTGTTTGTATATTTTGGAGATTAATCCCTTATTGGTTTCTTCATTTGTGAATATTTTCTCCCATTGTGAGGTTTATTTTTTTCATTTTGTTTATGATTTCCTTTGCTATGCAAAAGCTTTTCAAGTTTAATTAGGCTCCATTTATTTATTTTTGCTTTTGTTTTCATTACAATAGAAGCTGGCAATAGTGGTAAGGAATTTGCCTGCCAGTGCAGGAGATGAAATAGATGTAGGTCTGATCCTGGATTGGGAAGACTGCCTGGAGTAGGAAATGGCAATCTTTCCTGGAAAATTCCATGGGCAGAGGAGCCTGGTGGGCCACAGTCCATGGGATCTCAAAGAGTTGTGTACAGCTGTGTATGTCAAGAAGCTGGATTGAAAAATATCCTGCTGCAATTTATGTTCTGCCTAAGTTTTACTATAAGAGTTTTATAGTATTCAGCCGTATATTTTGGTCTTTAATCCATTTTAAGTTTATTTTTGTTTTTGGATTTCGGGTGTGTTCTAATTTCATTCATTTACATCTAGCTGTCCAGTTTTCTCAACCTCACTAATTGAAGAGACTGTCTTTTCCACACTGTGTATTTTTGCCTCCCTTGTCAGAGATTAGGTAATCATACGTGTGTGAGTTCATCTCTGGGCTTTGTATCCTTTTCTGTTGGTCTCTATTTCTATTTTTGTTCTGGTACCATCAGTTCAGTCAGTTCAGCTCATTTGTGTCCTACTCTTTGCGACCCCATGGACTGCAGCACTCCAGCTTCCCTGTCCATCACCAACTCCCGGAGCTTGCTCAAATTCATGTCCATCGAGTTGGTGATGTCATCCAACTATCTCATCCTCTGTCGCACCCTTCTTCTCCTGCCTTCAATCTTTCCCAGCTTCAGGGTCTTTTCCAATGAGTCAGCTCTTCACATCAAGTGGCTGAAGTATTAGAGTTTCAGCTTCAGCATCAGTCCTTCCAATGAATATTCAGGACTGATTACCTTTAGGGTTGACTGGTTGGATCTCCTTGCAGTCCAAGGGACTCTGAAGAGCCTTCTCCAACACCACAGTTCAAAAACATGAGTTCTTCAGCATTCAGCTTTCTTTATGCTCCAACTCTCACATCCATACATGACTACTGGAAAAGCATAGCTTTGACTAGAGGACCTTTGTTGGCAAAGGAATGTCTCTGCCTTTTAATATGCTGCTTAGGTTGGTCATAGCTTTTCTTCCAAGGAGCAAGCGTCTTTTAAATTCATGGTTGCAGTCACCATCTGCAGTGATTTTGGAGCCCAAAAAAATAGAAAAATCCAGTACCATACTGTCTTGATTACTGTTACTTTGTGCTATAGTCTGAAGTCAGGGAGGCTGATTCATTTTTGCTGAGCACTGAGCTCCATGGCTGTTTCAGTGGCTTTGTTCTTTGCTTTGAAATAAAGAAAAAAAGAAAGAAAGAAACTATACAACAGAGTATACACTATTTTTCTTTTTAATAGGAAATATGAACATCTGAATTATTGAATTTTTTAAAATATATTTGAAATGCCTTTTTATTAACATGTATTACATGTTAGACTAGTCAAAGGTGGGTGAGAGGCACAGAGCTCTATTGTTCCAAGACCCTATAGATAGATGTGTTAGAAAAGAAACAAGTGGAATATGATAAAAGGAACTAATAGTATTAGGTAAGTTTGGAAATGAGATGAGCCAACTATAGTTGGCTTTGTGTGTTCAGAGAAGTTTATTTGTATCAAAACTAGAGATTATTTCATATTTTGGATTTTCTTAAAGGATACCAATGATTGTAATAGACTAAGAGAAAATACATACATACATAACATATATATGTTTGGGTGGGTGCCATCACTTTTCAGATTATAAAGATAGGAAGTAGTTATAGGAACTCTCTTTTATCCATAGGGATTTTAATGCTCAAAGTATATTAATATTTGTTGATATATTTGGCTCTCACCTGTGAGCAGTCAAAAGTATGCCTGTAGCTATACATATCCATAAAACGAACATACGTTTAAATAATGTTCATGCATTCTATATTGTACATTATATCTATAAAATGAATATATGTTCATTTATGCATGTTCATCTTCAATATACTACATATATATTCATTTACAAGCATAAAGATTCAGAGGATTAGAAAGTAGTGAAAAGATTATGTTCTGAGGACAAAATTTGTACTTTAATCACAGTTTCATTGTTTACTCAACATGAGTACCTCATTTTTGTCCCTTAGCCTCAGTTTTATCATTCGCAAAAAGTGAATAGTAGTAACTAAATAAATCTATAGAGCTGTAAGAGGATCAAGGTGAACAGAAGACTCACTAATTGAAAACCATGGAAGAGGATTATTTGACTCTTTTGTGTATTGGTTCATGAATCAATTACCCATTCATTCAAACAACCACATTGTCATTCTCTCTTGAAACATTTACTACTTCCTTTCTATGTGCCATAGATTGTTCTCAGAATTAAAAATTCAAAGTTGGGTGAAGTAAATTCTCTTCTCCAAGAAACTTTCATTCTAAAAAGAACACATTCATTTGGACAGTTTTGAACTTGCACTCTGGAGAAGAAAATGGCAACCCACTCCAGTGTTCTTGCCTGGAGAATCCCAGAGACGGCGGAGCCTGGGGGGCTGCCATCTATGGGGTTGCACAGAGTCGGACACGACTGAAGCGACTTAGCAGCAGTAGCAGCAGCAGAACTTGCACTCTGGGTCCTTCTTTTTCTTCCCATTTTGTGTATATAGACCCACCCTCAAACTTGGTCCATTAGTCAACCATAAACTAAATTACACAAGGATAATACCTGCTTGCTTTGATGAAATATGATTATATCATTCAGACACAAAACTTTATAGGCTTTAAATCTTTTTTTAATTTAAATTTATTTATTTTAATTGGAGGCTAATTACAATATTATATTGGTTTTGCCATACATCAACATGAATCCACCACAGGTGTACACGTGTTCCCAATCCTGAACCCCCTTCTCACCTCCCTCCCCATACCTCTGGGTCATCCCAGTGCACCAGCCCCAAGCATCCTGTATCCTGCATCGAACCTGGACTGGCGATTCGTTTCTTATATGATATTATACATGCTTTAAATCTTGTGAGATCACAGTTCCATGCTCAGAGATTAGGGCTGTCTCCTAAACCAATAAAGAAATACTTCTATGCCCAAGAAGAGTAGAAATTGATGATCAAAAACAGTTTTTAAACTTAAACATAAATCATTAGTTATTTAACAGAAAGTGAAGATAGTTACTTCAAAAGAAACTGAAATTATGACTTCTCAATAAACCATAAAATGTAAAAATTTGAACTTGAAATATAGCCAAAAGTGTATACAGTGAGCTAGAAGTTAATAGAGGTTAAGATAATAAAATACGATCATTTAACTATTCAGTACCTAGAAACTATAAAGGCTAGCCTGTTGGAAATTCAATCCTGAAGGGTTGTATAAAGTATTTTTGTTAATACTCATAAGTAGTTTTTTAAAATGTCAGATATATAACCTACCCCTTATCTCTTTTTGTAGGTTTTCTCTTAATCCATATAATTCTAGCCTGCTTTTTCCCCTTACTTTCTCTCTGCTTTATCAAAATCAAATGTGAGTCAGCAGACATTACATTGTACACATTAAGATAATTTCCTTTCCTTGAGATGTATCAGAGCTACTTTGCAAAGTAATAGATTAAATTATCACACTGCTTATTTTCTATCTTTGCAAGACCAACTTTGCCAAATTTATTTCTCAGAAATTGATTTTTTCTATTAGAAATAAAATAAGCCATATAGTTATTTATCATTTACTTTACTGTACTTTTATAGGAATCTGATACAGAGTGGCAGCCCAGATGTTTAGATAAGATAACAAAATATATCATTTGGCCTCCTAATTTTTAATAAAACCACATCTACAAGCTGATGAACCCTGATAACCTGAAGTAGAGTGTGACATTTTCCAACAAATTATAAGTTTAGATTTTCAAAGACTAGCTTAAAGGATGAAGTTTATTTCCTCCTGTGTACTTTATTGGTCAATAGATGGATAGAGGTGACTTCATTACAGCCTTAGGGTCCAACTATTCAGTTTTCCTGAAAATTTGGTTTACAGAAAAATAGTAAGTTTTCTTATACAACATACTTACATTTAAGAATTATTTTCTTACATTGTTTGAGAAACTTGGTAAAGTGATTCTCCCTTATATGTCTTATGTTTAGAATAGATTTGCCAGTTGAAATTTATGTCGTAATGTAATAGAATATATCTCCAAGCATGACGGCAATTACTCCTAAGATAGGCAGCTCTATTTTTCAAAATATTACTCAGAAATTTCAAAATATATGTTGAATCATTTATTATTTTATAATTATGGGGGCAGGAGGAGAAGGGGACGACAGAGGATGAGATGGCTGGATGGCATCACTGACTCGATGGACGTGAGTCTGAGTGAACTCCGGGAGCTGGTGACAGACAGGGAGGCCTGGCGTGCTGCGATTCATGGAGTCTCAAAGAGTCAGACACGACTGAGTGACTGATCTGATCATCAGTTTTATTTTCCTGTTCTTTTCTCTTTTTTTGTAAAATATTTGTCAGATTTTGGCATAAGGGTGATGGTGGTCTCATAGAATGAGCTTGGAAGTGTTCCCTCCTCTATGATATTTTGAAAGAGATTGAGAAGGATAGGTGTTGGCTCTTCTCTAAATGTTTGACAGAATTCACACATGAAGCCATTTGATCGTTGATCTTTTTTTGTTGGGAGATTTTTAATCATAGTTTCAACTTTCTTACCTCTGTTTGGTCTGTTCTTATTTTCTATGTCTTCCTGGTTCAGGCTTACAAGGTTGTACCTTTCTAAGAGTTTGTCCATTTCTTCCGAGTTGTCCACATTACAGGCATTTACTTTTTTGTGGTATTATCTTATGATTCTCTTTATTTCTGTGGTAGCAATTGTAACTTCTCTTTCACTTAAAATTTTATTTATATGAGTCCCCTTTTCCCCTTGATGAGTCTTGCTAAAGGTTTATGAATTTTATCTCCTCCAAGAATCAGCTTTCAGTTTCATTAATCTTTCCTCTTGTTTTGTTTCTATTTCATTCAGTTCTGCTTTGATTTTAGAAATTCTTTCCATCTACTATCTTGAGGTTTTGCTTGTTCTTTTTTCTAGTGTAAGGTTAGGTTGTTTATTTGAGATGTTTCTTGTTTCTTGAGATGAAATTGTATTGGTATAAGCTTCCTTCTTAGAATGGCTCCTGCTGTATTCCATAGGCTTTGGATATCATGTTTTGCTCTCATCTGTTTCTAGGTATTTTTATAATTTCCTCTTTGATTTCTTCAGGTTATTTAGTATAATATTGTTTATCCTCCAAGTGTTTGTGTTTTTTTAATTTTTTTTTCCCCTATGTGAGTGTGTTAGTCACTCAGTCATGTACGATTCTTAGTGACTCCATGGCCTGTAGCTCACAAGACTCCTCTGTTTATGGAATTGTCTGGGCAAGAATACTGGAAGTGAAAGTGGCTCAGTCGTGTCCAACTCTTTGTGACCCCATGGACTCTGCCGTCCATGGAATTCTCCAGGCTTCCAACCCAGGGATTGAACCCAGGTCTCCCACATTACGGGCAGATTCTTTACCAGCTGAGCTACAGGGAAGCCCAAGAATACTGGAGTGGGTAGCCTATCCCTTCTCCAGGGGATCTTCCAACCCCAGGAATCAAACCAGGATCTCCTGCATTGCAGGTGGATTCTTTACCAACTGAGCTGTTCAGGAAGCCTGTAATTTATATCAGATGTCATAGTGCTGTGGTCAGGAAAATTGTCTGATATTATTTTGATTGTCTTAAATTTAGCAAGACTTGATTTGTGACCTGAGATGTGATCTCTCCTGGAGAATGTGCCAGTGTACTTGAGAAGAAAGTGTACTTTCCTGTTTTTGTATTGAATGCCCTTTAATTATCAATTGTCTATCTGAACTAATCTGTCACTTAAGGCTTGTGTTTCCTTATTAATTTTCTGTCTGGATGATGTTCCCTTTAGTGTAAGACTAGTTTTCAAGGCCTCACTCTTATTGTGTTACTGTCAGTTCCTCCTTTTATGGCTGGTAGCATGTGACTCAGAGAAGGCAATGGCAACCCGCTCCAGTACTCTTGCCTGGAAAATCCCATGGACGGAGGAGCCTGGTAGGCTGTAGTCCATGGGGTCGCAAAGAGTTGGACATGACTGAAGTGACTTAGCAGCAGCAGCAGCAGTACGTGACTCATGTATTGATTTGCTCCTATCTTGGGTGAATATATATACTTTACAGTTATACTGTCTTCTTGAACTGTTCCCTTGATCATTTTGTAGGTCCCTTCTTTGTGTCTTGTAATAATCTTCATTTTAAAGTCTATTTTTTAATTTTTTAAAATATATTTATTTTAATTAGAGGCTAATTACTTTACAATATTGTATTGGTTTTGCCATACATCAACATGAATCTGCCATGAGTACTGCTACCCCAGCTGTTTTTCTGATTTTTATTTGCATATCCTTTCTTTTCCATCCCCTCACTTTCAGTCTTTTATTTCCCAAGGGGAAAAAGTGGGTGTCTGAAGTGGGTGTCTTCTGAACAGCATACATATGGGTATTTGTTTATATTCATTCCACTAGTCTGTGTCTTTTGTTTGGAGAACTGAATCCATTTAAATTTAAGATAATTATTGATATGTACATTCCTATTACCATTTTCTTAATTGTTTTGGATTTGTTTCTGTAGGGTTTTTTTTTTTTTTCCTCTTATGTTCATCACCTAGAGAAGTTCTTTCAGCAGTTGTTGCCAAGCTGGTTTGGTGGTCTTGAATTCTCTTAGCTTTGATTGTCTGTAAAGCTTTTTATTTCTCCATCAAATCTAAATGAGATCCTTACTGGGTAGAGTATTCTTGGTTGTAGGTTTTTCCACTTTATTCCTTTAAATATAACTTACCACTCCCTTCTGGCCTGCAGATTTTGTGTTGAAAACAATCACCTGATAACCTTATGGGGTTTCCCTTGTATGTTATTTGTAGCTTTTCTCTTCATGCTTTTCATATTTTTTCTTTGTATTTCATGTTTGTTAGGTTGATTAATATGTGTCTCAGCTAGTTTCTCCTTAGGTTACTTCTACATTGTACTCTCTGCTCTTCCTGGACTTGGGTGACTATTTTCTTTCTCATGATATGGAAGTTTTCCACTATAATCTCTTCAAATATTTTTTCAGACACTTTTTCTTTCTCTTCCTCTTTTGCTGCTGTTGCTGCTAAGTCGCTTCAGTCATGTCCGACTCTGTGCGACCCCATAGACGACAGCCCACCAGGGTCCCACGTCCCTGGGATTCTCCAGGCAAGAACACTGGAGTGGGTTGCCATTTCCTTCTCCAATGCATGAAAGTGAAAAGTAAATGTGAAGTCACTCAGTCGTGTCCGACTCTTCTCGACCTCATGGACTACAGCCTACCAGGCTCCTCAGTCCATGGGATTTTCCAGGCAAGAGTACTGGAGTGGGGTGCCATTGTCTTCCTCTTTTGGGGCTGCTATAATTCGCATGTTGGTACACTTAATGTTGTCTGTGAGATTTCTGAGACTGTGTTAATTTATTTTTATTCTTTTTTTTTCTGATCCATGTCATTTTGTCTTCCAGTTCTCTTTCAGTTCTTCTGCCTCAGTTATTCTGATGTTAATTATTTCTAGCGTGTTTTTCATTTCCGGTTTTGTATTGTTCATCACTTTGCTTGTTCTTCAGTTTTTCCCAATTTCTTGTTAATTTTTTTTTCTGCATTTCCTCAATCTGTGCATCCATTCTTTTTCTGAGATCTTGGCTCATCCTTGCCATCATTACTCTGAATTCTTACTCATGTATATTGCCTACTTCCTATCAATTTAGTTGGTCTTATCAGTTTTTACCTTGTTCCTTTGTCTGCAACATATTTCTCTGCCATCTCATTTTGTTTAAGTTCCTGTGTTTTTGTCTCCTTGCCACGGGCTGCAGGGCTGTGGTCTTCTTGGTTCTTGCGTCTGCTGCCTGGTGGGTGAGTTTGGTCCAGGGACTTGTAGAGGCTTTCGGTGGGGGAAGGATTGGTTCTTGCAGTCTGATGCATGGAACTTGATCTTGTCTCTGATGGGCAGGGCTGTGTCAGGCATTACATTTGGGGGCATCTGTCGCTAGGAGTCAGACACGACTGAGCAACTTCACTTTCACTTTTCACTTTCCTGAATTGGAGAAGGAAATGGCAACCCACTCCAGTGTTCTTGCCTGGAGAATCCCAGGGACGGCGGAGCCTGGTGGGCTGCCGTCTATGGGGTCGCACAGAGTTGGACACGACTGAAGTGACTTAGCAGTAGCAGCAGCAGTGAGCTTAGTATGACTTTAAGCACTCTGTCTGCTGATGGGCAAGTTGTATTCCTGTCTTGCCGGTTGTTTGGCCTGAAGCATTCCAATGCTGGAACTTGCAGACTGTTGTATCAAGTCAGATTCTGGTGCCAAGAAGGGGACCTCCAGAAGAGCTCTTGCCAATTAACATTCCCTGGGCCAGGACTTCTTTGGTGGCCCAGTGGACAGGATTCAACACTCCCACAAAGTGGGCACAATCTGGAATACCAATACCCCACATACCATGCTGTGTAATCAAAAAAGAAGAAGAAGAAGGAAAGAATAGAAAACAAATGAGAAGCAAGACAAACAATAAAAACAAAAAAGGAAAACATGAAAACAAGAAAAGAAAATAGAAAGGAAAATCAATAGAAAAATAGAAATGAAAAAACAAGAAAAACTAAACAGAAAAAAATTTTTTTTAAAGAAACTATAAAAATAAAAGCAACAAAAAACAAAGGAAAATAACAAAAAGAAGAAAAAAAGAAAAACATCCAAAGAAAACATAAAAACCTACAGAACAAAACAACAACAAAAAAACAGCTAAACAAAGCAAAATATAAAGTAAAACTAGCAAAATAAAATGCTACTTAAAATTTTAAAAATGATAAAACTAATAACATTCTAAAATAAAACAACTAAACAAAGCATCCCTTGGACCTCCACTATCAGTGTGCTTGCTCCAAGGCAGAGCCACAGCCCACCCCCAGCTCCCCAGGAGATCCTCCAAGAACTCAAGATAGGTCTCTGGACCCGTTGTGGCCACTATAGGGGCAGCTCAGGGCCTGACTTTGCCCAACTGCCCCATGTACGTGCTCCCCAATTCCATGGCTTCTAAAGCTAGACCTATCTCAGTTGTGGGAGCACTCATTGTCCATTCAGATATTCCACAGATGCTAGGTTTACCAAGCTGATGGAGGGGATTTAACTCAGGGTTTGTGCAGCTACACAGAGAGCTTTCAGTTCTTCCTTATTTGCACAGTCCCTGGGGCTCAGTTTCTACCTCTGCCTGTGGATCGCCATCTGGCATCTGCTCCCTATCTAGGTGGGGGTGGGGGTGGCAGGGAAGGCGGTAACTGACAGGGGCATACTTCCTCATTCAGGCCGGAGAGGGATAAGGCGGCAATGACTGGGGCTCATGCACTCATTCTGCTGGGATCCCCATCTCGGGCCTGTAGTGACAGGGGCTGACAAGACACAGTGACAGACTGGGGTCCACACGGTCATGCAAGTGTGAGAAGGACAGGGCAGCAATGACTGGGCCACACAAGCTAGCTCTGGTGAGAGTACCTGCCAGTGTTGGAGGCAGGGACTTCCTCACGGGGAGAGAGGCCGCAGTGGTTGTCCTGTGTCTTGTACACCACTCAGTATGGTGCCTCCCTCCCAAGGTGGAATGCCCTTCTTCTAGGAGCATTCTTGGCCATGGAGAATGCTCACTCCCAACCCTCGGTCTTTCTCCATGCAGCAGAGTTCCTCACTCCCCTTGCTTCAAGTGGTCTCCAAGCTGCCAGCATCAGTCTTCTTCCGCATACCCCCTCTCCAAACCCCACACTCAGCAACCAGCCCAGTAGTGCTGGAGGATACCTGTCTCAGGCTGGGGCATGCAAGGCTGTGGCCCATACCATCCATGGAAGTCTTGCTCTGTCCTGCGTGCCAAGAGTAGCCACTACAACATTCCTCTGATGGCCCCTGAAGCCCCTCCCTCTATTTCGGATGATCTTGCCGCCAGTGGGTGGGCCTCCCTGGGTATGGCAACGTCTCCTCTCCTTCAACTGCCCCCTCCCCCCGACTCAGGAGTGTGAGTCCCATACCGTGTCTTCTGTTTCTCTTTCAGGCCCTTTCTTAGTGGAAATTCTGACCATATATCCTTGTGGATATACAGACAGGTTGTACCAAGAGATAGTCTTTCCTTCAGAATAAATGGATTGAGATAACCCAAGCAAAGTTGAATTCTCTCATCATTGTCGTATTAAGCAAAGTCGCCACACAGAGTCAGAGGACATTAGTGTGGTTTTTCCTCTCAGTTTAATCAGGCGAAACTGCTTCTCCCTCACTGCACCGCTCACTCTCTTTTCCAAAGAGTATTCCTCAAGCACCTAACACTGAATTCTTCTCCCTTTCCCTCCTGATGCACATCCTAAGAAGCCCTGAAAGTAGACGCATCCAACCATTAATTATACAGCAGTGTTTACTAAGCTCTTCCCGAAGCAAATACCTCAGCAGTTTTTCTGTGTACACTGAGCTTGTGCTGGCCCAGATCTAGCTGTTTTTCAATTAATTATCTGCTTACTTGCCCTAAGGCCTGTTCTTACTTTCAGCTCTTGCTGACCGTGATGTTGGATGTTTTTCCCATTCTATTGGAGCTGACTTCTGCTATCAGTTCTGTGTCAGCCTGCTCTTACAGCAGTGCTATGATGCTGCTTCTTTGCCTTCGCTTTCAGGTCACTCTCACGATAACTACTTTAAAACGAACACACAAATCTTGAAATATTATTCTCTACGTACATCTTTCTGCTCTTTTCTAGCACTACTACAGTTTTGCTCCCATATCTGTTTCTTTTCAAAGTGACTGAGAAATCGAAGAAAGCAAATGCAACCACTGGATTACCATCACAGATTCAAACCCTTATCCATCGCTTTTAGGTAAAATTACAAATGTTTAATATTCATTTATCTTTATAATATGTATTTACAATGTGATTGCTAACAAAAGTCATATATAATTTCTTAAAATTGTGTACCTAGTTTTCTCTTTGAGGCTGTCTATTTTATTCCATCCCCATTTTAGTACTTTCAACTTCCCTACTAAAGGAAATAGGAATTCCAAATAGGAAAAGGAGTACGTCAAGGCTGTATATTGTCACCCTGCTTATTTAACTGATATGCAAAGTACATTATGAGAAACGCTGGGCTGGAGGAAGCACAAGCTGGAATCAAGATTTCCAGGAGAAATATCAATAACCTCAGATATGCAGATGGCACCACCCTTATGGCAGAAAGTGAAGAGGAACTAAAAAGCCTCTTGATGAAAGTGAAAGAGGAGAGTTAAAAAGTTGGTCTAAAGCTCAACATTCAGAACACTAAGATCATGGCATCTGATCCCATCACTTCATGAGAAATAGAGGGGGAAACGGTGGAAACAGTGGCTGACTTTATTTTTCTGGGCTCCAAAATCACTGCAGATGGTGATTGCAGTCATGAAATTAAAAGACGCTTACTCCTTGGAAGGAAAGTTATGACCAATCTAGATAGCATATTCAAAAGCAGAGACATTACTTTGCCAACAAAGGTCCATCTAGTCAAGGTTATGGTTTTTCCAGTGGTCATGTATGGATGAGAGAGTTGGACTATAAAGAAAGTTGAGCACTGAAGAATTGATGCTTTTAAACTGTGGTGTTGGAGAAGACTCTTGAGAGTCCCTTGGACTGCAAGGAGATCCAACCAGTCCATCCTAAAGGAGATCATTCCTGGGTGTTCATTGTAAGGACTGATGTTGAAGCTGAAACTCCAATACTTTGGCTACCTGATATGAAGAGCTGACTCATTTGAAAATACCCTGATGCTGGAAAAGATTGAGGGCAGGAAGAGAAGGAGACAACAGAGGATAAGATGGTTGGATGGCATCACTGACTCAATGGAAATGGGTTTGGGTGGACTCAGGGCATTGATGATGCACAGGGAGGCCTGGTGTGCTGTGGTTCATGAGGTCACAAAGAGTTGGACACAACTGAGTGACTGAACTGAACTGAACTAAAGGAAAACTTGAAATCAGCTCAGCATATTTTTTCTTAAAGAATAAGGTTTAGCAGAGTATCAAAATCTTGGTTGTTAAATTATTCTGCTCAAAGTTTTGCTAGACCTGGCTTTAATCTAAATTCTATCACCCCTGAGGTTTATGACCTTGTAGAAATAACATCTTTTCCTCCTAGAGTATCTATTTGTAAGAGTTATTGGGAAAAATAAATTAGGCAATGCCTAGAAACCCTTTGGTATAGTGCCTGCTAAGTGCTGCTAAGTCGCTTCAGTCATGTCCGACTCTGTGTGACCCCATAGATGGCAGCCCACCAGGCTCCTCCATCCATTGGATTTTCCAGGCAAGAGTACTGGAGTGCGGTGCCATTGCCTTCTCCGTTGATATAGTACCTGGTGAATAGTAATTGTTCTAGATACTGTGCTAATACAGTACACTCAAATAAGGAAGGCAAGGTAAGGACCTAACAGAAGCAAAGGAGAAAAACAAGAGATAAAAAGAACACACAGAAGAACTATACAGGAAAGGTCTGAATGAGTCAGATAACTACAATAGTGTGATCATTCACCTAGAACCAGACATACTGGAGTTTGAGGTCAAGTGGGCCTTAGGAAGCATTGCTATACACAAAGCTACTGGAGGTGATGAAATTCCAGCTGAGCTATTTCAAATCCTAAAAGATGATGCTGTTAAAGTGCTGCACTCAATATGCCAGCAAATTTGGAAAACTCAGCAGTGGCCACAGGACCGGAAAAGGTCATTTTTATTTTAATCCCAAGAAGGGTAATGCCAAAGAAAACTCAAACTACTATACAATTGTCCTGTTTTCACATGCTGGAAAGATTATGCTCAAATCCTTCAACCTATGGTCCAATAGTATATGAACCAAGAGCTTCCAGATATACAACCTGGGTTTCAAAGAGTCAGAGGAACCAGAGATCAAGCTGTCAACATTAGTTGAAACATGGAGAAAGCAAGGGCATTCCAGAAAAACATCTACTTCTGCTTCATTGACTACACTAAAGCCTTTGACTATGTGGATCACCACAAACTGTGGAAAATTCTTAAAAAGATGGGTATACCAGACTACTTTACCTGCCTCTTGAGAAACCTGTATGTGGGTCAAGAAGCAACAGCTAGAACTGGAAATGGACAACTGACTGGTTCAAAATCAGAAACAGCGTACAAAAAAAAAAAAAAATTAAAAAAAAAAGAAACAGCGTACAGCAAGGCTGTATACTGTCACCCTGCTTATTTAATTTCTATGCAGAGTACTTCACATGAAATGCAGGGCTGGATGGATCACAAGCTGAAATCAAGATAGCCAGAAGAAATATCAGCAGCCTCAGATATGCAGGGGTGTGTGTGTGTGTGTGTGAGTCACTCAGTCATGTCCAACTCTTTGCGACCCTATGGACTGTAGCCCACCCATGGAATTCTCAGATGGTACCACTCTAATGTCAGAAAGTGAAAAGGAACTAAACAGCTTCATGATAAGGGTGAAAGAGGAGAGTGGAACTGCTGGCTTAAAACTCAACATTCAAAAAACTAAGATCACAGCATCCAGTCCCATTACTTCATGGCAAATAGAAGGGGAAAAAGTAGAGGCTGTTAAAGATTTTGTTTTCTTGGGATGTAAAATCACTGTGATGGTGAATGCAGCCATGAAAATAAAAGATTCTTGCTCCTTGGAAGGGCTTCCCTCATAGCTCAGTTGGTAAAGAATCTGTCTGCAATGCAGGAGACCCCGGTTAGATTCATGGGTCAGGAAGATCCACTGGAAAAGGGATAGGCTACCCACTCCAGTATTCTTGGGCTTCCCTTGTCGCTCAGCTAGTAAAGAATCTGCCTGCAATGCAGGAGACCTGGGTTGGATCCCTGGGTTGGGAAGATCCCCTGGAGAAGGGAAAGGCTACCCACTCCAGTACTTTGGCCTGGAGAATTCCATGGACTGTATAGTCCATGGGGTCGCAAAGAGTCAGACACGATTGAGCTCCTTGGAAGAAAAGCTACAACAAACCTAGACAGTGAATTAAAAAGTAGAGACATCATTTTGTCAACAAAGGTCTGGATAGTCCAATCTATGGTTTTTCTAGTAATCATATAGGGATTTGAGAATAAGTCCCTGAAAAAGTCTGAGCACTGAATAATTGATGCTTTCAAATTGTCATGCCGGAGAAGACTCTAGAGAGTCTCTTGGACTGCAAGGAGATCAAACCAGTCAATCCACAGGAAATCAACCCTAAATATTCACTGGTAGGACTGAAGCTGAAGCTGAAACTCCAATACTTTGGCCACCTAACGACGAGAGCTGACTCATTGGAAAAGACCCTGAGGCTGGGAAAGATTGAAGGCAGGAGGAGGAGGCACAACAGGGGATGAAATGGTTAGACAGCATCAGTGTAGACCATGGGGTCACACAGTCGGACACAACTTAGCAACTGAACAACGATGACGACAACAACAGCAACAACAAGTCATTTGGAAAAATCATGTCAAAACCTGGACCTTTAAATGTGGAAGAGGAATATTTGCATTTTAGCAAATAATTGTCCGAAATCAGAAAGCACCTTTAATTTACCCATTGGTATATCAAAATGGTTACATCTAATAACACATTAGATGTAACATTAGGCTAAAGATGGATTGAACATAATTGTTCTAGTTTAAAATATGTCTATCTTCAGATCTAAAATATCTAGTTATCTTCCTCATGATCTAATCATGATTTTATTAAAGTTTTGGAGTGTCCTGGATAGGGTTCCAACTCACGTATATACCTATTAAAAAAAAAAAAAAAACACTTGGTACTTTTTCTATTTTTCATCTGTCAAGTTATATTGTATAGTACTGACCCACTTATCTCCCTGGCTTCTGATTCTACACAGTTCCTAATCCACTGTGCTAGACTCAACAATATTAATAGTACTGTGTTTCTGATTGTAGTTACAAACACTTTGGTAGTATTTAAATTAGCATTGCTTGATAATTATGTTCTTATACTCAGCTGATAATCAAAGCCAGAAACCTACCATCAGATTGTCCCAAAAGCATTTGAAAATTCAATGATACGTGCTTAATTTTCACATAAAATCACTTTAGAATGAAAGGGTGAATAGAAGAGTGAATAAAAGCTGCAGTCCTTGTATAAATATTTTGATATAAATATTTTTTCTACAAAAACTTAAAACTAAAATGTTTACCCTATATATGAGTTCAGTTTAGCCGCTCAGAGGTGTCCGACTCTTTGTGACCCCATGGACTGCAGCACACCAGGCTTCCCTGTCCATCACCAACTCCCAAAGCTTGCTCAGACTCATGGCCATTGAGTTGGTGATGCCATCCAACCATCTTAGTCTCTGTTCTCCTCCTGCCTTCAGCTTTTCCAGCATCAGAGTCTTTTCCAGTGAGTCAGTTGTTTGCATCAGGTGGCCAAAGTATTGGAGCTTCAGCATCAGTCCTTCCAACGAATATTCAAGACTGATCTCCTTTAGGATGGACTGGTTGGATCTCCTTGAAGTCCAAGGGACTCTCAAGAGTCTTCTCCAATACCACAGTTCAAAAGCATCAATTCTTCAGCCTTCAGCCTATAGTCCAACTCTCACATCCATACATGACTACTGGAAAAACTATAGCTTTGACTAGATGGATCTTTGTCGGCAATGTCTCTGCTTTTTAATATGCTGTCTAGGTTTGTCAAAACTTTTCTTCCAAGGAGCAGGTGTCTTTTAATTTCATGGCTGCAGTCACCATCTGCAGTGATTCTGGGCCCAAAAAAATAGTCTCTCGCTCTTCCATTGTTTCCCCATCTGTTTGCCATGAAGTGATGGGACCGGATGCCATGATCTTAGTTTTCTGAATGTTGAGTTTTAAGCCAGCTTTTTCACTCTCCTCTTTCACCTTCATCAAGAGGCTCCTCAGTTTCTCTTTGCCTTCTGCCATAAGGATGGTGTCATCTGTTTATCTGAGGTTATTGGCATTTCTCCCAACAATCTTGATTCCAGCTTGTGTTTCAGAATTTCACATGATGTACTCTACATATAAGTTAAATAAGCAGAGTGACAATATACAGCCTTGACATACTCCTTTCCCAATTTGGAACCAGTCTGTTGTTCCATGTCCACTTCTAACTGTTGCTTCTTGACCTGCATACAGATTTCTCAGGAGGCAGGTAGGGTGGTCTGGGAGTCCCTATATATAGTGGCATTATAAAATAGAATTAAGCCTAGGCAAGTTTTAGTGTTATTTATAAGAATATCTTCCAAGCACATTAGTTCTTCTTTGAAGTTCATATTCAACGTCTTCAGTATAGTAAATTAAGTGACTGTCAAAAAATTGAATAAAGAATAAAACAGAAATGGCTGTTTTTCTCCACTTTATTGTAATCAGGCAGAGATATACATGAAACAGTTTAAACAAAAGGCTGGTGTCTTACATTCAGATGGTAAACTACTGTATTATTTTGCAAACTTTTGTATACGTTGAGCTTGAGGTTGCAATTAGTATTTTAGTTTAACAATAGTGGTTTATCTTTCTTTCATATAAAAGGCATTTCATTGAAATTACATGGTAGTGTAATGTCATGTCCTAAGTGGTGTCCGACCCTTGTGACCTCATGGACTGTAGCTTGCCAGGCTCCTCTGTCCGTGAGATTTTCCAGGCAAGAATCATGGAGTAAGTGGCCATTTCCTTGGGGATCTTCCCAATTCAGGGATCAAACCCTGGTCTCCTGCATTGCAAGCAGATTCTTTATCAACTGAGCTACCAGGGAAGCTGATCTTAAGGTAGCAATTGGTATTCTACTTAAACAATAATGGCTTATCTTTCTTCCACTTAAAAGGCATTTCATTGAAATTATATATTGACACTCAAATCAATATTTTACATTCTAACATGGTGCCTCCAGGGCTGTTTAAATAGTTTCAGAAACATTGCTTCAGTTAATCTTCTTGTTGACATTTATGGGAATCACTTTTGATACATTTTCTAAGAAATGAGATGAATCTTTTAGTGCTGAAAATATAGTTTTAGTAATATTCACACCTACTTTTAGTTAAAGATCCCTGTTGCTGGGCGTGGGTAAACACAAGTCACAGGTTTTTATTAGCACCTGTCACTTCTTCCCTCAACCTTAGTATATCAGTCAGCCTGTCCACAAACAAACCTGTCTTTGAAACTGGACTGAATAAAAATTTTACTTCATTTCTCTCAGTGGAATAGATGAATAATAAACCAATGTGAAGTCTTCTATGAACTGATCCCAGGTTTATCTCTCAGAATTTTGTAGGGGATTTTACCCATTTGGTTTTGATGGTGGTGTTCAGTCAATCAGTCCTGTCCAACTCTTTGACCCCATGGACTGCAACACGCCAGGCTTCCCAGTCCTTACTATCTCCTTGAATTTGTTCAAATCATGTCCATTGAGTCGATGGTGGCATATTGAGTTTAGCACTTTAACGGCATCGTCTTTTAGGCTTTGAAATAGTTCAGCTGGCATTTCCTCACCTCCACTAGCTTTGTTAATAGTAATGCTTCCTAAAGGCCCACTTGACTTCACACTCCAGGATGTCTGGTTTTAGGTGAGTGATCACACCATCATGTTTATCCTGGTCATTAAGACCTTTTATGTATGGTTGTGTATTCTTGCCACGTCTTCTTAATATCGTCTGCTTCTGTTAGGTCCATACTGTTTCTGTGCTTTATTGTGCCCATCTTTGCGTGAAATTTTCCTTGGTATCTCTCTTTCTCTTGAAGAGCTCTCTAGTCTTTCCCATTCTATTGTTTTCCTCTATTTCTTTGCTTGTTCATTTAAGAAGGCTTTCTTATTTCTCCTTGCTATTCTTTGGAACTCTGCAGTCAGATAGATATATCTTTCCTTTTCTCCTTTGCCTTTCATTTCTCTGCTATTTGTAAGGCATCCTCAGACAACTATTTTTCCTTTTGCATTTCTTTTGTTTGGGGGTGGTTTCAGTCATCTCCTCCTGTACATTTTACTAACTTCTGTCCATAGGTCTTCAGGAACTCCATCGAATATAATCCCTTGAATCAATTTGTCACTTTCACTGTATAATCATAAGGGATTTGATTAAGGTCATACCTGAATGGTCTAGTGGTTTCCCCTACTTTCTTCAGTTTAAGTCTGAATTTTGCAATAAGAGCTTATGTTTTTGATGAAGCAATATCAAACTCCTTTTGGGATACTAAATATATACAAATAGCTCTTAACTCATGTTGTTTCTATGCGTTTAATGCCCTTCATGTGCCCCTCATTTTTTGCTACTTTTGCTTGGGTGGGAAGGTTGAGTGCACAGGTTACTTTCCAGAGTGCTCCCTGACAACTGCTTCCCCCTTGCTCCATCAGATACCCCAGCTATGTGTCCATGGTGTCACTGGTAGTTTTTTTACATCTGTATCCCTCATGGACTCTAAATCATTTTAAAAGAGGGGTATACCATAGTTATTATTTTCTCTCTAAGCAATAGCACAATGCTTGGTGTTCATTAAGAATCTAATGTAAATGTCAGTTCAGCCGCTCAGTCGTGTCCGACTCTGCAACCCCATGGACCACAGCACGCCAGGCTTCCCTGTCCATCACCAACTCCCGGAGCTTGCTCAAACTCATGTCCATCGAGTTGGTGATGCCATGTAAATGAAAATGTATAAAATTTTAACTGAAGTTCTTTTAATTACACAACTGTCTTGACTCTCAGAATAACCATTATACACTATGCCTGATCCAGTACGAAATGAGAACAAATGTCTCACTTCAATCAAGAGAGCTAAAAGTTTTTAAAATTCTACTACAAGAAAAAGAGTAAAGAAAACTTATAAGAAATTATACTAAGAGATATGGTATCCTCAGCAAATACATGAAAACCTTAGGAAAAATGTTTTATATCTTCTTAAACATTGCACAATTATAATTCTTCAAATGCTTAATAATGTATTCTGTGCTTGGCATCTGTGTTGGTTTTGTTAAATGCCAATTTCTTGTTTCCAAAGTTAGTATTTAAAAAGACTCTCTTTCATTTATTTCAATGTACATTTACAGAGAGACTTAGGCTTACAGAGTATAATCCAAAATAGGCATTTTTAAAATATTTTATACTACCTTCTTTTTACCTAACTACAAAGGAGAACAAATGAAAGGAAGCTCAAGGCAAAGAGTTATAAGTTTAGTCCCTACTGGTAGATGGGTCAGTGCTGGAGAAGAAAGGAAAAGGGGACAGATTGTTCAGAGGACAATAAATCATCAAAGCGCTGATAGAGGTGCAGTGGTCCAGAAGACAGCCAAAACTTCCTTCAGGTCCGTTTTAGCAATGTGGGGAAATAGCATTCGCTGTGGCCTCTGGCTCTATCTGGGAGAAAGTTTCCCGTCCACACTTGACACCTGCCTCTAGGGAGAGCTGGATATGACTGATTCTTAATGGAAGTGTACAGCTAAGAGGAAGACAAAGCTTAATCAAATTAAAATCAGCTAACTAACCTCCCTTGGACTGCAAGGAGAACCAACCAGTCAATCCTAAGGGAAATCAGTAATGAATATTCATTGGAAGGACTGATGCTGAAGCTGAAACTCCAATACTTTGGCCACCTGACATGAAAAGCTGACTCACTGGAAAAGACCCTGATGCTGGGAAAGATTGAGGACAAGAAGAGAAGGGGGTGGTAGAGGATGAGATGTTTAGATAGCATCACCACTACAATAAACATGAATTTGAGCAAAATCTGGGAGATGGTGGAGGACAGAGGAGACTGGCATGCTGCAGTTTACGAAGTCGCAAAGAGTAGGACAGGACTTTGAAAAAAACAACAGCAACAACGTATGGCTTAGGAAACTGCCCCATTAAGGAACGGACTTATAAAACAGTGCGGAGTTGCTACTACCACTGGAGTAACTAAAAAAAGCAAAAGAAAATCCCCTTTTGAAAAATCAGCACAGTCCAGGTTCGATGAACGATACTGGATGCTTGGGGCTGGTGCACTGGGATGACTCAGAGGGATGGCACGGGGAGGGAGGAGGGAGGAGGGTTCAGGATGGGGAACACGTGTATACCTGTGGCGGATTCATGTTGATATATGGCAAAACCAATAAATATTGTAAAGTTAAAAAATAAAATAAAAAAAATCAGCACATAAAAAAATTGAACCTAATTTTCAAACAATGACTGAAAATCAGAATCTATTTATCAATTAACAAATATTAACAAACTTTTTTGGACATAGTTCCCACTTTCTCAAATCTTGCTGGTAGGACAGAGAATAGTTTGGAAGAATGTGATATAAAGGAGCACATTATAGGCACTTAAGGGGTTAATTTTTTTTTTTAATAAAGTAAGACTGTTCCAAGCAGAAGTAATAGGATGTTTAGAGATTTCAAACTAAAAGTGACCATGTCTCAAAGTGTTAGGGAAATAAAGTCTATTAGAACTATAGCAGACTTAGAAATTGGGAGAGTGGTATGAGGTGAGTCTAGAAAGATTGGCAGGGGCAAAAATATACAGGGATATTTGGTTTGAATTTATGTGCTAAATATGCTCAAATTCAACAGTGTTTAAATAGCATTTAGATTTACAACTTTAAAAATAACATTGAAAACAAATAAGGATAGAGGTATGTAGTTGAGAGGTAAAATCATGTAATTATAATTTCAATTTTTCATTAGTTTCTACTGAGCTTATGGTTTTAATGAGAAGTCATCAACTTCCAAGATAAACCAGATTGAAGGAAAAAAAAAAAAGTTGTCAACATCCAAGATAAATCAGATTGAAGGTATGACCGTACATTGGTTTACTTCCCCGGTGGCTCAGACGGTAAAGCGTCTGCCTACAACGTGGGAGACCTGGATTTGATCCCTGGGTTGGGAAGATCTCTTGGAGAAGGAAATGGCAACCCACTCCAGTATTCTTGCATGGAAAACCCCATGGATGGAGGAACCTGCTAGGCTACAGTTCATGGGGTCGCAAAGAGACGGACACGACTGAGCGACATTTACTTTACTTTACTACACATTGGTTTACTAAGATATTATCACAGATATGGATCCTGGTTTATGTCTATGTTCATATAAAGAAAGTTATTTATAATTCCATAATATATTAATAGACTTGGGTGTACTTATGATGAGTGTATTTATGACAGATAGTTAATGATCTCAGGTGAGTGAGACTTAAAAGAATACCAGTCACCAAGCGTTACCCCTTTAGCATTAAGAGAGAAGAAGGAAACTACTACTCAGAGACCAGCTAAAAATGAAACAAGAGAAAGCAAACAAATATAAAGCATGTGTGGTGATCTCTCCACTCCTTTTCTTAGCAGATATTGACTCATCTTTCCCTGGACAGAGCCCATTGCTTCCATTTCCCATCAGGTTTTCTGAGTGAAATTCCTGTGCCCTTTGTTCTCAGAAATAAGAAACAAACTTTACCTAGGTTTAGGCACTCCTAAGACCTGTTAGCCTCATGATGGAGTCATCTGGTGTTTTTCTCCTTCTTATACTTTTATGGCTCTTAACTAGCTCAGGCTTCTCTAAATTTCGGACTGTGAGAAAAAGTGGAAATTTCTCTAGGTATCAACCTTGGCTATTTCTTGATATTCCTAAAACAAGTTTCTGGGCTCTATAATGTCTCAGCTTTCTTCCAGTAAAACCAACTGGGACACTTCATACACAGTGGAGAATAATCACCATTTTTAGGTTTGGGAGTCACTGAATTGTTTGGGATCCTAAGGACTATCCAACACCCAAATCCCTTCTATCATAATGAGTCATAGTGGCCTTTTAATTTTCAGTTTGGCACTTACTCTTATTAAATTTACCAGTCGATTGTCTAATATTTAGAGGAAGAGCATTTGCTCTCTACGTGTTACCAGAATGGCCACCAGACTCTTGATCAAAACTCACAAACTCCTCCATTAGACAGGAACCAACATATATGTCTAAGTCACAGAGTCTGGACACAAAGGAAGTTATAGGAAGAGAAAGACTGAAACAGAACAGAACCAGCTGAAACCAAAATGTCCACAAATACAACCTCCAACAGGCCCTGAGTAGCATTCTGTACTGATTTCACTACATTAACACACGATGTGAGACATCTACAAGTTACCATGACTGGATATCAGAGACCAAAATGGATAGAAAATAGATGTCACCCCATTTTTAGGGAAGCCCCGCTTCTATTCCCAGAAAAGTAATACATGCACCTCCTCATCATTAGTCTCGCTCTTACCCCCACTGTCCTATTCCTTAAAAGCAAATTCCTCTCACCATTACAGTGAGAAGTTGACTTAAAAACTATTTCCCCTTCTCTCTTCTCTGGCCACTGAATAAAGCTTGTGCTGCTTCAATCTCAGCCTTCATTTCATTTTGGCTGAGTGAACTCAAATGGAAAAAGAACCTTCAGTACCAAGGCCTTAGCCAGGCTAGGGCCTAAGCAGGGGTCCATACAACTTAATCTGGTAATGTAGGTTATGGTTGTTCAATCGCTAAATCACATACAACTCTGCTGTAAGGTATGCATAGCAGTGATTCAGGGGAATTCCTTTAAAATAATCAGGTAATTCCTTAAATGTTCACAGAATGCATATGCCCATAAGTTATTCCTTTTATAGAATCTTTTCAAAAAGTAATACTTATTCTGATAATACTACTGTTACTTAAAGGTATTTTTGAACCATTTGTTTGAAGATGTCTTTGAATTAGTTTACAATATAATGTTTGCACAGTTATAGTTAATATAGAGCAGTAAATAAAAGATTGATAAGTTCAGTTCAGTTCAGTCACTCAGTCATGTCCGAGTCTTTGCGACCCCATGAATCGCAGCACGCCAGGCCTCCCTGTCCATCACCAACTCCCGGAGTCCACCCACACCCATGTCCATCGAGTCAGTGATGCCACCCTACCATCTCATCCTCTGTCATCCCCTTCTCCTCCTGCCCTCAATCTTTCCCAGCATTGAGGTCTTTTCAAATGAGTCAGCTCTTCTCATTAAGTAGCCAAAGTACTGGAGTTTCAGCTTCAACATCAGTCCTTCCAGTGAATACCCAGGACTGATCTCCTTCCGAATGGACTGGTTGGATCTCCTTGCAGTCCAAGGGACTCTCAAGAGTCTTCTCCAACACCACAGTTCAAAAGCATCAATTCTTCAGCGCTCAGCTTTCTTCACAGTCCAACTCTCACATCCATACATGACCACTGGAAAAACCATAACCTTGACTAGATGGACCTTTGCTGGCAAAGTAATGTCTCTGCTTTTGAATATGCTGTCTAGGTTGGTCATAACTTTCCTTCCAAAGAGTAAGTGTCTTTTAATTGCATGACTGCAATCACCATCTGCAGTGATCTTGGAGCCCAGAAAAATAAAGTCAGGCACTGTTTCCACTGTTTCCCCATTATTTGCCAAGAAGTGATGGGACCGGATGGCATGATCTTAGTTTTCTGAATATTGAGCTTTAAGCCAACTTTTTCACTCTCCTCATTCATTTTCATCAAGAGGCTTTGAGTTCTTCTTCAGTCTCTGCCATAAGGGTGGTGTTATCTGCATATCTGAGGTTATTTATATTTCTCCTGGCAATCTTGATTCCAGATTGTGCTTCTTCCAGCCCAGCGTTTCTCATGATGTACTCTGCATAGAAGTTCAATAAGCAGGGTGAAAATATACAGCCTTGACGTACTCCTTTTCCTATTTGGAACCAATCTGTTGTTCCATGTCCAGTTCTAACTGTTGCTTCTTGACCCGCATACAGGTTTCTCAAGAGGCAGGTCAGGTGGTCTGGTATTCCCATCTCTTTCAGAATTTTCCACAGTTTGTTGTGACACACACAGTCAAAGGCTTTAGCATAGTCAATAAAGCAGAAATGGATGTTTTTCTGGAACTCTGTTGCTTTTTCAATGATACAGAGGATGTTGGCAATTTGATCTCTGGTTCCTCTGCCATTTCTAAAACCAGCTTAAACATCTGGAAGTTCACAGTTCACGTATTGCTGAAGCCTGACTTGGAGAATTTTAAGCAGTTTAAAGTAGGAAAAAATCATTTCAATAGAGACTGACTAAGGAATGACAAAAAAAGATCTTCATGATCCAGATAATCACAATGGTGTGATCACTGACCTAGAGCCAGACATCCTGGAATGTGAAGTCAAGTGGGCCTTAGAAAGCATCACTATGAACAAAGCTAGTGGAGGTGATGGAATTCCAGTTGAACTATTCCAAATCCTGAAAGATGATGCTGTGAAAGTGCTGCACTCAATATGCCAGCAAATTTGGAAAACTCAGCAGTGGCCACAGGACTGGAAAAGGTCCATTTTCATTCCAATCCCAAAGAAAGGCAATGCCAAAGAATGCTCAAACTACCGCACAATTGCACTCATCTCACACGCTAGTAAAGTAATGTTCAAAATTCCCCAAGCCAGGCTGTGGTGTTGCAGAAGACTCTTGAGAGTCCCTTGGACTGCAAGGAGATCCAACCAGTCCATTCGGAAGGAGATCAGCCCTGGGATTTCTTTGGAAGGAAACTCCAGTACTTTGCCCACCTCATGTGAAGAGGTGACTCATTGGAAAAGACTCTGATGCTGGGAGGGATTGGGGTCAGGAGGAGAAGGGGATGACAGAGGATGAGATGGCTGGATGGCATCACTGACTCGATGGACGTGAGTCTCAGTAACTCCGGGAGTTGGTGACGGACAGGGAGGCCTGGCGTGCTGCGATTCATGGGGTCACAAAGAGTCGGACATGACTGAGCAACTGATCTGATCTGATCTGAAGGAATGACAGAGCATCTGCTCCAAACGTGGCAACCAGCTGACTGCTTTAAGGGAATATCTTTAAAATAATTTGCTCATTATGAACATGTATATAACAAAATATGTGCACTCATGAATCACTTCCTTCACAGGATTGTCTAGGTAAACAATATAGTAACATCGCGATTGCTAAAATATTCTTAAATTTGTCACTTGGTGTTCCTTGAGACTCAGTTTACAAGTAATGTGAAAGACAATCTCATTTTTGTTTGGTCATAGGTAATGCAGGATACAAATGAAAAGATAAGTCCTAATATAATTCAGAGCTAAGACTAGCATTTCAATACAGATTGGCCAGGAAATTATCTAAGAAAGAAGTAAAATTTAAACTAGACCTTGAATACAAGTACCATTTGGAGATGTGTAGAGAGGTAAAGACAGCGCTCCATGCAGACAGCTCTGTAAACAAGTCAGCAACAAAGGACAGCTCAGATTCTGCTCAGGAAAGAGTAAGTAGGTGTAACTGAAAACGAAGATGTAGAGGAAGACAGAAACAAAACTAGGGTGATGGTTTGTACCAAATTGTGGAGCGCAGTGAGCACATATGACTTGTAATTAGCGTGATGCCACTGGCAGCCGTAAGCCACATAAATAAAATAAATAATATAAAATAAATAAATAAAATAAAATAAATAAAATAAAAAGCCATTTTTATTATTTTGCTGTAAGGCCTTTCCATTAACACTTGTGTGTGGCTCGTTGTTTGGCACTGCTTCGGTCGTGGTGCTGCTTTCATTAGCTAGTATAAGCACGATGTCTAGTAAATATATTTTTTAATCCTGCAACATTTCTAATTTGTTAGATATTTATAGTTACAAATATTTGATGCAGACTCTATTCCCTTTGGAATATCAGAATAGGAAAAGTATGAAGAACAAGGGACTTCATTCATTAAAATGTTTAATGTGAAAAAGCCTGTTTTCCCAAGAGTGGTGCATAAGGGCCACTGAGTAGATGAGGCAGTCTTGCAAAAACAAAAGACCAGTTTTCACCAAAGCTGGATATGTTAGCATTTTCTTCTAGTTCATGCTTCCTTCTTTAATTGTATGATTTCTTTATTCTCCTTGTTTTATATTATTTACTATTTCTTCTTGTCTTGACTTCTATTCCACTAACTTGTCCTTAAGCCTCAGAATTTTCCACCTATGTGTTGAGTGTTAAGAGCACTCAAGACTGGAGATAAGGAGTTCTGCTAAGAAGCCATTTTAATATTTTGAACTCAAGGTGATAGAAGGCTGACTTGGAAACATGGCAGAAGGGACAGAGTGGAAAGAGATTATTCTAGTGATGTCAGCACTTCCCTAGTGGCTCAGATCATGAAGAATCTGCCTGCAATGCAGATCAAACTGGGAACTTCCTATTTGATTCCTGGGTCAGGACGATACCCCTGGAGAAGGGAGTGGCTCCCCACTCCAATATTCTTGCCTGCACAATTCCATGGACAGAGGAACCTGGCGGGCTACAGTACATGCGGTTGCAGAGAGTCAGACACGACTGATCGACTAACACTCTCTTTTCACTAGTGATGTTATGGGAGTAAAATTAACAGGATATTGTGCTTACTTGAATGTGAGGAGTGAAATTTAGCCTCTGAGGACTAGAATGTGTAATATATGTAATGTTTTCTTCAGCTAGTGTTCAAAAATATGTTATAATTTAAATACTGTTGGTGTTCTGTCCATTATAGGGATCGAATTTTGTGTAATTTTATAAACTTTATTTCCTCTTAATCTGTATTTGTTCCTAATACATAGTTTTAAAAATTCTTCATTATGTGAATGGTTTGATGAATTCCTACAATAATGTTTATTAGCTGTCTTTATCCAGGTATCAGTAGACTGGCAAGAGCTGCTTCTTTTTGTGTAGTTTGAAAGTTTCTATAATTACTTTTATGACTTATCATTACTTTCTTTTCATCTTTTCTCATTACTTTCTTACTTCTCAGGTGGCAATGAGAGGGATTTGATTCTAACTGGATCGAAGCTGAAACCAGATCCTTTCTTTCACAAATTATGGGCACCATTTCTTACCAATTGTTACTGACTTTGGTGGATGTGGTGGGGCAGGTAGGGGGAGGTGCTGTATTTTGACCCCCTTGCTTGGTGAGCTACAAAAATACAGTAAGAGAAACTCTATAGAAAAAAAAATTTATGAAGAAATAACAGCAGTCCACCCAGGTTGGATTCCTGGGTTGGGAAGATCTGCTGGAGAAGAGATAGGCTACCCACTCCAGTATTCTTAGGCTTCCCTTGTAGCTAAGACGGTAAAGAATCCGCCTTGATGTGGGAGACCTGGGTTTGACCTATGGGTTGGGAAGCTCCCCTGGAGAAAGGAAAGGCTACCCACTCCCATATTCTGGCCTGGCGAATTCCATGGACTGTATAGACCATGGGGTCGCAAAAAGTCAGACATGACTGAGCAACTTTCACTTTCACTTTCATATCCTGTATGATACCTATAAACAAAGATTTCTTTCTGCTTCAGTCTTTACCAAAGTGGCTAAGCTGCCATAACTTAAAAGAGGGGTCTGTAAAATGCTCTGGAACAGCAGAAATAAGCCTGTTTCTTATACTGGAAAGTTTTCATTTTAAATGGCTTTTTAAATTACTTCCCCCTTTTCTTCTTTTAATAGCGACATTTTCTATCTCTTGTCTATATTTTTAAGTGTTAACCCACAAATTGAATGCAGCCTGTGCTTGGCAAATAGGCATTAAATACTTTTTCCTGGAAAATGCATTTGCTCATTAAATTTGACAGTCATTGGTAAATGTGGTAAGTGCTGTCAGTGCCAAGAACTCTCTGGCATGGCTGCAGATACAGGCCCATTATTTTAATTGCCTTTAACCTATAATCAATATTTACTGCTTACCATAGTAACAGACTGCATAGCTAAGCAGTATAAGAAGTGAGTTTATTCTTCTGAACCTTAGATTCTGCTTTTATACCTAAAAGATAATATTAAATGCTTCCTCCAGGTACTATCATCTTTATCAAAACTGTTTCCTACCACTTATTTTGTAAAATATTCACTTATTTTGTAAAATATTTAATATCAGTCAAATCATGTCTATTAGAAATAAACAGTTGAATTTACAGCTATGTGAATCCAAAATTCTGCTTTATCATGGAGTTATCTACATCGCTCTCATTTTGTCTTTGGAAGAAGTTTCTGAATTTTAATATAACTTTTTGTGGAATGCATGATTTTAAGCATAAAATCACCATGATTTACTCTGGGAATTTGGAAAAGAACTAAGCCTACAGGTAAAAATCAAGAGATCCTAATTAGAAAGAGGTAGACTGCAAAAGCTAGGAGAATACCTTGATCCTTTAAATATATGCGAGAACAACGGGGCACCATCGAAGATCATTAAACTGAGGTATGGCATGTAAATGTCACTGTGAGATCACTCTGATGGCAAGGTGGAGAGTAGAATGGTAGAGTCAGGAGAAGTGGGCTTTAGCATAAATAAATATAGCAATTAATGTGCATCAGTAATATAATAAGAGTGTGTGTGTGGCTGTGCACATACATATAGGCGCTGGAATCTTCCTTGGAGACATTTTGTAAAAGCAAATATTGGGAAAGAGCTTAATTGTCAAAAATCAGGGATCGGTAAAATAAATATATTACTCTCCATGATAATTGAACCATCGAATTTGTTTTCTAAGAAGTATATTTAGTACACACTGTTCATGGTACATGGTTGACATAATGTTTATGACACACTATGTGAAAATTATATATAATTTTTCATATATATGTATATGAAACATATTATATGCATATATATGCATTATATATATGCATATATATAACATATTCATACACATCTGGATGTAAATATTAAATATTATCTCTAAATGTTCAAGGTATAGTTGATTTATTTTATCCTTCTATTTAAATTTATTTTCTAAATTTTTATAGCCAGTGAACACTGTATGCAAAAATTGCTGCAAATATCCACATGAAAATATATTATGCAGCACTATGGATGTGGTCATTAAATTTGAGAGAACGGCACAATATTAGGGGTTGATGTTAAATTTAACTGGAATTTGATGACACTGAGTTTATCTAGAATTCTATTACATTTCAAGCGTTTGACAAATGTCACCACCAATGAACCTCTACAGGGTAATCATCTCTCAAATAATAACTTTGTATATATCATAACCTTAATTCATGGAATAAGAAATATATGAAGAAATAAAATTGCTTAACTGCTTTAAAATCAAAACACTTTTGTATGACAGTGTCTTATAGTGTAGTCTCTAACGACAAGGGATAATTATATTGGACAAGAGTAATCTACCACTTGAAAACCATTGAAATTCTCAGCTACAAAAAATTAACATCTTTTTCCAAATAAAAGTTTAAACTCCTTTATATTCTAAAAGAAAATATTTCCTGTTAAAATGAGTGATGAATTAAGTGAAAATGTATGGCATCAGCCAAACATCATATATTGTTCAGTGTGTGATTCATCCTGCCCAGCATTTCATGTGATGTAGCCTGCATAGACGTTAAATAAGCAGGGTGCATTATACAACCTTGTCATACTCCTTTCCCAACTTTGAACCAGTCTGTTTCTCCATTTCTGGTTCTAACTGTTGCTGCATACAGGTGTCTCAGAAGACAGGTAAAGTAGTCTGCTTCTCTCATCTCTTTAAGAATTTCCCATAGTTTGGTGTGATCCACATAATCAAAAGTTTTAGCATAATCAATGAAGTAGAAGTAGATAGATGCTTTTCTGGAATTCCCTTGCATTCTCCATGATCCAACAAATGTTGCCAATTTGGTCTCTGGTTTCTCCACCTTTTCTAAACCCAGCCTATACATTTGGAAGTTCTTGGTTCATGTACTGCTGAAGCCTGCTAAGTCGCTTCAGTCGTGTCCAACTCTGTGAGACCCCATAGACAGCAGCCCACTAGGCTCCTCTGTCCCTGGGATTCTCCAGGCAAGAATACTGGAGTGGGTTGCCATTTCCTTCTCCAATGCACAAAAGTGAAAAGTGAAAGTGAAGTCGCTCAGTCATGCCCAACTCTTAGCGACCCCATGGACTGCAGCCTACCAGGCTCCTCCGTCCATGGGATTTTCCAGGCAAGAGTCCTACCTTGAAAGATTTTGAGCATTACTTTGCTAGTATGTGAGAGGAGTGCAATTGTATGGTAGTTGGAACATTCTTTGGCATTGCCCTTCTTTTAGATTGGAATGAAAGTGACATTTTCCAGTCCTAAGCCCATTGCTGAGTTTTCCAAATTTGCTAACATATTGAGTGCAACAGAATCATCTTTTAGGATTGCAAACAGCTCACCTGGAACTCAGCCACCTCCACTAGCTTTGTTTGTAGCTATTCTTCCTAGGCCCACTGGACTTCACACTCCAGTATGTCTGGCTCTAGGTGAGTGGCCACACCATCATGGTTATCGGGATCATTAGGACCTCTTTTGTATCATTCTTTGTATTCTTGCCACCTCTTTTTAATCTCTTCTGCTTTTATAGGTCAATATCAATTCTGGCCTTTATTATGTCCATCTTTGCATGAAATATTCCCTTAACATCTCCAATTTTCTTAAAGAGATCTCTAGTCTTTCCTATTATATTGTTTTCTTCTATTTATTTGTATTATTCACTTAAGAAGTCTTTCTTATCTTTCCTTGCTATTCTCTGAAACCCTTCATTCAGATGGGTATATCTTTCCCTTCCTCCCTTGCTATTCACTTCTCTTTTCTCAGCTATTGTAAAGCTTCCTCAGACAAACACCTTGCCTTCTTGCATTTCTTTTCCTTTGGGATCATTTTGATCACTACCTCCTGTACAATATTACGAACCTCTGTCTATATTTCTTTAGGCACTCAGTCTACCAGATCTAACCCCTTGGATCTATTTATCACCTCTACTCTATAATAATAAGGGACTTGATTTAGGTCATACCTGAATTGTCTAATGGTTTTCCCTACTTTTTTCCATTTCAGCCTGAATTTTGCAATAACGAGCTCATGATCTGAGCCACAGTCAGCTCCCAGTCTTGTTTTTGTTGACTGTATAGAGTTTCTCCATCTTTGGCTGCAAAGAACATAATCAATCTGACTTCAGAGTTGACCATCTTGTGATGTCCATGTGTAGAGTCCTCTTTTGCGTTGTTGGAAAAAGGTGTTTGCTATAACCAGCATGTTCTCTTGACAAAACTCTGTTGGCCTTTGCCCTGCTTCATTTTGTACTCCAAGGCCAAAATTGCCTATTATTCTGGTCATCTCTTGATTCCCTACTTGTGCATTCGAATCCTCTCTGATAAAAGGGACATCTTTATGTTGTTGTTGTTAGCTCCAGATAGTGATACAGGTCTTCACAGAACCATCAACTTTAGCTTCTTTGGCATCAGTGCTTAGGGCATAGACTTGGATTACTGTGATGTTGAATGGTTTGCCTTGGGAATGAACCAAGATCATTCTATCATTTCTGAGACTGCATTTAAGTACTGCATTTTGAAATCTGTTGACTAGGAAGGCTGATACATTTCTTCTAATGAACTCTTTCCCACAGTAGTTGATATAATGGTCATTTGAATTAAATTTTCCCATTCCCATCCATGGGCTTCCCTCATAGCTCAGCCGGTAAATAGTCTGCAATGCAGGAGACCTGGGTTCGATCCCTGGATTGGGAAGATCCCCTGGAGAAAGAAATGGCAACCTACTCTGGTATTCTTGCCTGTATAATCCCATGGACAGAGGAGCCTTGCAGGTTCAGTCTGTGGGGTCACAAGAGTCCAGCATGACTGAGCGACTAAGTGCGCAGCATGCACACAGAGTGTATTCCCATCCATTATAGTTCACAGATTGCTATTAGGTCAGTGCTCAATCTTGCCATCTCCTGCTTGACCACATCCAATTTGCCTTTACTCCTGAGCCTCTCATTCCAGGTTCCTATGCAATATCATCCTTTACAGCTTCGGAGTTTACCTTCACTATCAGACACATCCACAGCAAAGCATCGTTTCTGCTTTGGCCGAGCCACTTCATACTTACTGGATCTATTAGTAATTGCCCTCTGCTCTTCCTCAATAGCATATCAAACACCTTCCACTCTGAGGAGGGGCTGATCTGGCATCATTTCTTTTTGCCTTTTCATACCGTCTGTAGGGTTCTCGCAGCAAGAATTCTGGAGTGGGTTACCATTTCTTTCTTCAGTGGACCACGTATTTTCAGAACTCTTCACTATGACCCATCCATCTTGAGTGGTCCTCCATGGCATGGCTCATAGCTTCATTGATTACGCAAGCCCCTTCACCACAATAAAGCTGTGACCCATGAAGGGGCATGTATACTTAGTGTGGATGAAGGCTTAAGTCACTTCAGTCATGTCCAGCTCATTGTGACCATATACACTGTAGCCCACCAGGTTCTTCCCTCCATGGGATTCTCCTGGCAAGAATACTGGAGTGGGTTACCATACCCTCCTCCAGGGGGTCTTCCCAACTCAGGGATTGAACCTACGTCTCCTATGGCTCCTGCCCTACAGGCAGATTCTTTACCACTGAGCCACAGGAGAAGCCCCATACTTAGTATAGAAAATGTATTTTCTCAGTCCTGGACAAAATGCACCAAGCAGTGTATTATGATTTATTTCATTCAAAAAATATTTTTTCATTATCTGTGACATTATCTTAACACATGCAATGCACTGTGTTAAGCCCTGAAGAGCATACAGAACTTATGAAGTGCAGTGTAATTTCAAGGAAGAAGTGAAGTTGCTCAGCCATGTCCGACTCTTTGCAACCCTATGGACTGTAGCCTACCAGGCTCCTCAGTCCATGGAATTTTCCAGGCAAGAGTACTGGAGTGGGTTGCCATTTCCATCTCGAGGGGATCTTCCCGACCCAGGGATTGATCCCATGTCTCCCGCATTGCACGCAGACGCTTTACCGTCTACGCCAATTTCAAGGAGGTGATAGTCAAATAGATGAAATGACATGTGTACTGATAATCAGAAAGTAGGTAAATGTAACAAAGTAGCTATAATAACAGTAAAAATTCATACAGACAACAAGTTTCACTGAATAAGAAGCAAAATTCCTGAAGTCCTAGATTTTCATGAGAAGCTGGGAATAATACAATAGATATTGAGTATCCTCCCATTTCAGAGTGACTGTAGATGCAAGACTTACCAAGAAATTATGAGATCTGTTTTGCCATCATTAGCCCACCATGTTCTTATGGAAAAAGGGGAACCCACTTAACTGAATGGAAAATTTGCAGCTAAAAGGGAGATTATATAGAGGGGGATTTTGAGAAACTGGAAGAAGTTTCTCAATCACTTTCTCAATTATGAAATATGTAATTGGCAACTGATAACTACCCAGAAACACTGATAGATCACCTTCTCAGCAGTTCTAGGTCTTGGGTGAGTAGGAGTAAGAATCTAGACATATAAATAATTTTATTTGTCCTAGGAAAATGTTAATTTCTAATTTTCACTATGGAGTATATCTTAGTAGTGCCAAAACCAACTGATTGCTGATGACTTCAAAATACAGCTTCATTTAGTAGGTATTAAATTTATACCTACATGGATCACATAATTAAGTCCTTAAAAGTATAAGTTGTATGACACAGGATGACATAAATATTGAATACATTAAATTTTAGAATAATGGTTTGGTGACATGTACAGTTAGAGGATTGTTTTCAAAATAAGCTTTATTCTCCCAGGTTATACTTATTTTATTATAACAAGCAATCACAAGAATTTGAGGAGAAATCTATTTATTTTTAGCAGAATGGGGTAAAATGCTATCATCATGCATTTCAAATTAGGGAAAGGAAAGCTGAATTATATACTATATATTATTGAGGTAAATAGCTCACTATTTGGATAAAATAAAACAAAACTCTTACCTTATTATTTGTAACATCTAAATTGGTCAAATGTGTTAAATATTTAAATATAAAAATAATTCAAGAAACCATTCAAGGGTTTAGTTTTTGAAAGTATTCTAAGAATTAGGAAGCCCTAAGGATAGTAATAAATTCAGAGCACATATGGATAAGCCTGAAAATATAAACATCTTAAAGTATCTTTATAGGACACACACCAAGTCACATGCACAGAAAAAAATTGTTCTATATCCCTGGTAGATATGCAGTCCCCAAGGTGGCTCCTACTGATTCTTATCCTTGTGCATTATCTTCCTCTCAAGTGTGGGCTGGATCTGGTAACAGTTCCTGACAAACAGAAAAAGCAAAAGTGATGTATGTCATTACCGTGATTAAGGGCTGTAGCTTCCTTTCTTTGGCTTCAGCATCCTTGGATCACCTGCTGCCATGTCAAGAGGACACTCAGGGTGCGGGTGGAGAGATCTATATGGAAAAGATACAAGACCTGCCAGCAACCATGCAAGCAATATTGGAAGGGGACTTGCCCCCAGTTGAGCTTTGAGATGACTCTAGCCCCTGCCAATAATTTGATGGCAGCCTGCCTGAGAGCCTGAGCCTGAGGCTCCCAGCTAAGCTACACCTGTCATCCATATCCCTGTTTCCACAGAAACTGTGAGATAATAAATGTTTGTTGTGCTAAGCTGCCAAGATTTGGGATGATTTGTTACCCAGCAATAGATAATTAAATAGCCTCATAATTCTTAAAACATAAGACCTTAGAAATAATTATTCACATAACATATTGACAAAGATTGAAGGTTGATAATGCCCATTCTTGACAATGTGTGGGGAAAAAAATACTCATGCTTACTATTTATAATGTATAATTTTTTTTTTCCGTGTACATTTATTTTTTTTTTAATTTTTAATTTGATAATTTTAAAACATGTGTTCCCCATCCTGAACCCTCCTCCCTCCTCCCTCCTCCCTCCCCATACCATCCCTCTGGGTCGTCCCAGTGCACCAGCCCCAAGCATCCAGCATCGTGCATTGAACCTGGACTGGCATCTCGTTTCATACATGACATTTCACATGTTTCAATGCCATTCTCCCAAATCTTCCCACCCTCTCCCTCTCCCTCTCCCACAGAGTCCATAAGCCTGTTCTATACATCAGTGTCTCTTTTGCTGTCTCGTATACAGGGTTATCGTTACCATCTTTCTAAATTCCATATATATGCGTTAGTATACTGTATTGGTGTTTTTCCTTCTGGCTTACTTCACTCTGTATAATAGACTCCAGTTTCATCCACCTCATTAGAACTGATTCAAATGTATTCTTTTTAATGGCTGAGTAATACTCCATTGTGTATATGTACCACAGCTTTCTTATCCATTCATCTGCTGATGGACATCTAGGTTGCTTCCATGTCCTGGCTATTATAAACAGTGCTGCGATGAACATTGGGGTACACGTGTCTCTTTCCCTTCTGGTTTCCTCAGTGTGTATGCCCAGCAGTGGGGTTGCTGGATCATAAGGCATCAAAGGAAACTATTAGCAAAGTGAAAAGTGAAAAGACAGCCTTCAGAATGGGAGAAATGGGAGAAAATAATAGCAAATGAAGCAACCGACAAACAACTAATCTCAAAAATATACAAGCAACTCCTTCAGCTCAACTCCAGAAAAATAAATGACCCAATCAAAAAATGGGCCAAAGATCTAAATAGACATTTCTCCAAAGAAGACATACAGATGGCTAACAAACACATGAAAAGATGCTCAACATCACTCATTATCAGAGAAATGCAAATCAAAACCATTATGAGATATCATTTCACACCAGTCAGAATGGCTGCGACCCAAAAGTCTACAAATAATAAATGCTGGAGAGGGTGTGGAGAAAAGGGAACCCTCTTACACTGTTGGTGGGAATGCAAACTAGTACAGCCACTATGGAGAACAGTGTGGAGATTCCTTAAAAAACTGGAAATATAATGTATAAATTGGTTCATTTTTAAAGGGAAGAGTCCCCTTGCTCTTGAAACTCGCTCCCATCTCCCTCCCCATCCCCCCTCTAGGTTGTTACAGAGCCCCTGTTTAAGTTCCATGGGTCATACAGCAAATTCCCATTGGCTATCATTTTACATATGGTAATGTAAATTTCTATGTTACTCTTTCCATACATCTCACCCTCTTCTTCCACCCCACCCCCACCATGACCATAAGCCTATTCCCTATATCTGTGTCTCCATTGCTTCCCTGTAAATAATTTCATCAGTACCATCTTTCTAGATTCCATATATTTGCATTAGTATACAATAATTCGGAGAAGGCAATGGCAACCCATTCCAGTACTCTTGCCTGGAAAATCCCATGGGTGGAGGAGCCTGGTAGGCTGCAGTCCATGGGGTCGCACAGAGTCGGACACGACTGAGCGACTTCACTTTCATTTTTTGCTTTCATGCATTGGAGAAGAAAATGGCAACCCACTCCCGTGTTCTTGCCTGGAGAATCCCAGGGACGGGGGAGCCTGGTGGGCTGCCGTCTATGGGGTCGCACAGAGTCAGACACAACTGAAGCGACTTAGCAGCAGTAGCAGCATACAATAATTATAATTCTCTTTCTCTTTCTGACTTACTTCACTCCGTATAATAGGCTCTAGGTTCATCCACCTCGTTAGAACTGCCTCTAATGTGTTCCTTTCTATGGCTGAGTGGTATTCCATTGTATATATGCACCACAGTTTCTTTACTCATTCATCTGTGGATGGACATTTAGGTTGCTTCCATGTTCTAGCTATTGTAGATAGTACTGCAATGAACA
Organism: Bos javanicus; assembly: GCF_032452875.1. Classification (NCBI taxonomy): domain Eukaryota; kingdom Metazoa; phylum Chordata; class Mammalia; order Artiodactyla; family Bovidae; genus Bos; species Bos javanicus. The sequence goes on along the minus strand of NC_083881.1, from coordinate 74,298,406 downwards.
TTAGGGTACAGTTTTGGGTTTCCTCAGGGTATATGCCTAGGAGTAGGATTTCTGAGTCATATGGTGGTTTTATTCCTAGTTTTTTACGGAATCTCCATACTCTCTTCCATAGTAGCTATATCAATTTACATTCCCACCAACAATGCAAGAGTCTTCCATTTTCTCCACAATATCTCCAGCATTTATTATTTGTAGAATTTTTGATGATGGCCATTCTGACTGGTGTGAGGTAGTATCATATTGTAGCTTTGATTTGCATTTTTCTAATGAGTGATGCTGAGCATCTTTTCATGTCTAATTAGGTCTTTTGTGTTTCCAAATAATTGTGAAACTTTTTGTTCTAGTCCTGTGAAGAATTACATTGGTAATTTGATAGGGATCACATTGAATCTGTAGGCTGCATTTCGTAGTATAGTCTTTTTCACAATATTGATTCCTTCAAACCAGGAACATAGACTATCTCTCCATCTATATCATCTTTGATTTCTTTCAGCAGTGTCTTATAACTTTCTTATACAGTTCCCTTGTCTCCTTAGGTAGGTTTATTCCTAGATATTTTATTCTTTCTGTTGCAATGATGAATGAAATTGATTCCTTAATTTCTCTTTCTGATTTTTTATTGTTAGCAAGTAGGAATGCAAGTGATTTCTATGTGTTGATCTTGTATCCTGTGACTGCTAAATTCATGGATTAGCTCTAGTAATTTTCTGATAGTAACTTTACGGTTTTCTATGTATAGTGTCATGTCATCTGCAACAGTGAGAGTTTTAATTCTTCTTTTCCAATCCATATTCCTGTTGTTTCTTTTTCTGCTTTGATTGCTGTAGCTAGGACTTCCAAAACTATGTTGAATAATAGAAGTGAGTGTAGGCACCCTTGTCTTGTTGCTGATCTTAAAGGGAATGTTTTCAGTTTTTCACCATTGAGAATGTTTGTTTTGGTTTATCATATATTGTCTTTACCATGTTGAGATAGGTTCCTTCTATGACCATTTTTTGAAGTTTTTATCATAAATGTGTGCTTAATTTTATCAAATGCTTTTTCTGCATCTATTGTGATGATCATTCAACTTTTATCTTTCAGTTTGTATCTTTACTATGATTACTCTGAATTCTTTTTCAAGTAGATTGCCTATTTCTGCTCCATATATTTGGTCTTTGGGATTTTTATAGTTTTCCTTTATCTGCTGCATGTTTCTCTGTCTTTTCATTTTGTTTGATTTCCTATAATTGGTATATCCTTTCTATGGGTTGTAAGGTCATAGTTATTCTTATTTGTGGAGTTTGCCCCCAGTGGGAGGGCCAGTGCCTTGTGAAGGTTATCTGGTTGCTGGGATTCTTGTGTGTTCTTGTGGGCGTAGCCAGATCTTTTCTCTCTGAAAGGCAGTGCTGATTCCAGTGGTGTGTTTTGCACTGTCCCTGGGCTTGGTATGGCTTTGGGCACCCTGTCTGCTAATGGGCAGGATTGTGTTTTTGCTTTATTGACTGTTTGGCATGATGCGTCCACCGCTGGAGCTTGTGACTTTCTGGTAGGGTCTTGTCTTTATGTTGAGATGAAGACCTTTGGGAGAGCTCTCACCTATTAATGTTTCAAGGGATCAGGAGTTCTCTGGTGGTCCAATGTCCTGGAATCAGGTCTCCTACCTCAGAGGTTCAGTTCTAATTCTTTACTATAGCCCCAAGACTCCCTAAACCACACAGCATAGAAGAGATAGAGAAAGAAAGAGATAGAGAGTAAAAAAAGAGATGAAGTCAACCAAACTTACAAACAAAATAAAGAATGGATAGACAAACCTCCAAGAAAAATGGTAGAAAAACAAAATAAAACCACTCAACAGACAAGAACACCCAAAGAAACTCACTTTCACAAAAAGAAAAGAAGAGAGAGAAAAGTGAAAATAAATAAAAAACAGGAACCAGAAGAGATTACATGAGCCAATAAACAAAACATCCATATGTGAAAATAAATCCAAAAAACTAGACTAGCAAAACTAAAAAATCAAAAATATGCGGGGAAAATATAATATTTTTTAAAAGAGCAATATACAAATAAGAAAAATAGAATAAAATAAATTTATTTAAAAATAAGTTTTTTAAAAAGCAAAAAGTAAGCTGAAAAATAAAAATTAAAGGAATAATAAAGAATAACAATAGGATGATATAAAAAAGAAAAAAGACACTGTGTGTGTGCACATACACAGGGAGAGAGAGAGAGGGCAGTAAGAAGAATGTCTTCCTGAGTCCTCCATTGTCCTCGCCACGCAGGGAGCATCCGACAGTCTGCTTACCATGAAGGTCCTCCGATATTTCTAGGAAGGCCTCTGGACCTGGAAACAGTGAGCTCAGTTCAGACTCAGATATGGCCTTAGTTCAACTTGTACTTACTTCCAAGATCCGCAGTCTCAGGCTAATTGTGGTAGGGTAATCTGCTGCACCCCCGACTACAAGAGTGAATTCCTTTCTTCTTCCTTGGTCACACAGTCCCTGATGCTCAGGTTTTTTGGCCTCACCTCTGCGTGTTCGCTAAACATTTCAAGTTAATGAGCTACCTAATGCTGAGACACTTTCCATTGTAGATATAGATTGCTGTATCTGTGTCTTTAAATGTTAAGAGAAAGGTGTGTGTTCCTTGCTCAGCCATGTCTAACCCTTTGTGATCCCATGGACTATAGCCCGCCATGCTGTCGGGGGATTCTGTCTGTCCATGGGATTCTCTGGGCAAGAATACTGGAGTGGGTTGCCATTCCCTTCTCCAAAAGAAAGGCAATCTTGTAATAATCTCACAAAATTAATAATTGAATATTTTTAAAGGCTCTGTGGCACCTCCCATATTTTAAGACATGAAAATAGAATTTATAGCCAAAACCAGTTCAAAGTATCCAAGAAAACTGTGGTGGTGGTTTAGTTGCTAAGTCGTGTCCAACACTTGAGATCCCATGGACTGTAAACATGTCAGGCTCCTCTGTCCATGGGATTCTCCAGGCAAGAATACTGGAGTGGGTTGCCATTTCAAGTCACCAAAATAGTAAAAAAAAAAAAAAAAAAAAAACAGATCAATCATGGCAACCTCATAGAAACTCATGTAGCATAGAAAAGAAAAAAAAAACTCAGTTTTTTGAGGTGAGCTGATATATAAGCTTGAAACATTAATCTTATTAGCAGAGTCTGCAAGAAGAGGTAGGAGTGCATTGGGTACATACATAGCCTGGAAGTTTCCCTGAGTTTACTGGATACATTCAGCCGATTTTCCCATACCAGGAAGTGGCGTCTTACCCACCACATGTGCACCCCTTTATTGAAAATTTTTACTTTAAAATCTTAAATGTTCACATTGCTATTTTAAAATAGATAACCAACAAGGACCTACTGTATAGCACAGGGACTGTTTCTCAGTATTCTGTAATAACCTAAATGAGAAAGGAACTTGAAAAAGAATTGACACAAGCATATGGAAAACTGAATCGCTTTGCTATACACCCGAAACTAACACAGCATTGTTAGTCAGTTATGTGCTAATATGAAATGAATTTTTTTAATTTAAAAATAGTCTTAGTGAAGTTGTCTTTTGTAAGCCTTATGTTGTCTTCAAACATTTGACATGAGAAACTAAAATGCAAAATACTCTCATATAATCCATCATTATATCACAACTATAGAGTCATATTGAATCAGGTCATTCATTCTCTCGAGGATCTAATTACCTGTATTAATTTATATAGAGTCCAAGGAGAAGGAGTGTGGATGCTAGAGAAGAGAGATTGGAACTTGCCATTATGGTGAAGAAAATGCATGATATAGAGACATTTCTGATGGACTTGGGGAGCCCCAAATATAAACCATGGTGCAAAAATGTACAACAGAGTCCCGTAAAGAATGCAACATAAAAAGAAGGAGTCAACAGATGTGAGTCCTTTGAGATGGAGACAAAAAACCACTTCAGATACAGGGCTGCTACCAAAACTGGAACAGGGAACCCTCTGAACCCAGCACCCTACTGATGATGAACTCCCAAGGTTGAATGAAGTGAAGATTCTTTGGAATGCTTTGGAGCCTGAGTAATTCTTCCAGCTGATCCTACCATAAATGAGAGAAGAAGAAAAAACGGTTTTCACTTCTTAATTGTGAAACAATTTTAGACAGTGCAGATCCCCTACTGGTACCAGGATTTTGGAGTTCTGTTCAGAGTAGCTAATACTGCCAGCTAACGTCTCGGATTTGCTGGCAGTCATGAGGATGACCTCCAGTATCAGTAGCAGTAGATTATCTTAACCTAACAGAGGGCAGCAGGAGCAAGAAAACTGGGACTTCTTCTAGTGGAGGCAGAACCCTCAAATCATACTGTAGAACACAAAAAGACAACAGGATCAGAGTCCTGCTACTGCTGCTAAGTCACTTCAGTCATGTCTGACTCTGTGCGACCCCATAGACGGCAGCCCACCAGGCTCCCCTGTCCCTGGGATTCTCCAGGCGAGAATACTGGAGTGGGTTGCCATTTCCTTCTCCAATGCATGAAAGTGAAAAGTGAAAGTGAAGTCGCTCAGTCGTGTCCGACTCTTAGCAACCCCATGGACTGCAGCCCACCAGATTTCTCCATCCATGGGATTTTCCAGGCAAGAGTACTGGAGTGGGGTGTCATTGCCTTCTCCGATCAGAGTCCTAGATAGTTTAATGACTATAGTTATACATACAGAGACACATACAGTTCTTTCAGAATTTCTAGAAGTTACTACAAAGAAGTGGGATTTCTGTGTAAGCAAGTAGACTTTAAACTGGAGCTATTTGAATGTTGCACCCCTGAACTGATGAGTCCTGTAGCCTTCCAGATGTATACATACTGATTTAATGATCATAAAGTACAACCAACATACACTGTATTTCCATAAATGGTGCTCCCCTCCATCCAGTTATTAAAACCAGAAATTGTGGATTCATCCCTGATTTATTTCTGTTTTTCACCACCCATGTCATCCTTCGTTGTTGTTGTTCAGTCACTAAGTCATGTCCGACTATGTGTCACCCTATGGACTTCCATGTGCCAGGCTTCTCTCACCTTCACCATCTCCCAGGGTTTTCTCAAATTCATGTCCATTGAGTCAGTGATACTACTGAACCATCGTATCCTCTGCCACTCCCTTCTCCTGTTGCCTTCAATCTTTCCCAGCATCAGGGAAAAGAACTCTTTTCTAAAGTCATATCTTCACATCAGGTGGCCAAAGTATTGAAGCTTCAGCTTCAGCATCAGTCCTTCCAAAGAATATTCAGGGTTGATGTCCTTTAGGATTGACTGGTTTGATCTCCTTGCAGTACAAGGGACTCTCAAGGGTCTTCTCCAGCAACACAATTTGAAATCATCAGTCTTTGGTATTCAGCCTTCTTTATGGTCCAACTCTCACATTCGTACGTATCATCCCAAGTCTTATTATCTCTACTTGAATGTCTCAAGAATCTGTCCCCTTTGCTACATTACTCATTGTCAACACATACATTGAAGCCATCACTCTCTCCATCATAGAATACTAGAATGAAGCCCAGTTCATTCGCCTCCTTCCATCGCCTCGTAAATCCATTTTCTGCAGGGCTGTTTTGTAAAATGCAATTCTGATTATGACTTCATTTTTATATCTATTTTATGCTTTCTCACTTTTGTCAAGATAAAAGCCAAAATCTTTAACCTGGAACTGAATGATTTAGACTCTTCATTCCTTATCAGTCTTGGGGAAGACTCACTAGCTAACTGGCCACAAAGATAAGGATAAATTTCAGTAGTCCACATCCTCAGAGTACTCTGTTTCTCTTCTTTAGGACCATATCAAACCAATAATTAATCATTTATATCATAATGTATGTGATTTTTTATGTCATTATTTATTTGATGTCATCTTCCCTACTAAGCTATAAGCTGTTCATAAACCTGATTGCTTACCTATATTTCTGCCCAACAGCATTCCCAGTGCCCAGAAGATGCTTGTATCTATGAGATAGAAGAGAAAGGAGAAAAAAAAAAAATGAGTATTTGTGAATCTCCCCAAAGTAGCTTTTACAATGAGGGTTTGCTCCCACCTAATGCATTTGCACTTTGCAATAGGAAAAAAAGTTGTACTAAAGAAAATTTTTAAATCTAAGTAGATTTTATATCCTTTCTAGGAAATTCATTTGAATATTCACACCTTCTCTTGCCAATATGTCTCAAAGTCACACATTGAGGGAAAAATCTGAGAAAATTCTGAGAACAGCTGGTTAGCATATTTCTTGATTAAAGAAAAAAACTTACATAGGAAATAAGTAAAGCCATGAAGATCAGACCTAGTTATCTCCTTCTCAAAAAAGAGAACCCAAGTATAACCCTTTCATCTAGCTTTCTCTAAGGAAACAGCCACAAGAGCCATTCTAGAAAATCTTAGATAAAGGTTAGATGCTTTCAGGAGGCCTCGGTTCCTTGGCCCTTGTTCATAAGCAAGCCCAAATTGAGGTTGCTGAAAGTCATTCAAGCTTAGTGCAATCCAACAACCATTCCAAAGCATGGAGTGTGTATACATGGGAGGAAAAAGGTAAATTGCTACTGTGCTTGTTCAAATTTCAATACAAAGCAGAAAATGAGTGAGGAAGGCACCTTTTAGGTAGATCATTCAAACATACAGTAAAATCCAATCAGTACATTTAATTACAAAGAAAAGGATATCACTGAAGAAATCACTTCAAGTATATTAAGAACAGTACAATAAAGATATTAAAAGTTAAACAGTGACTCTCACTCCACTTGCACTACCTGAATAGATATAAAAAATAAAACACCTGAAAAACATAAGGCAAATGATTTCTGACACATTTGGCTAGCTAGCATAAAAATATATGTTGCTGTATGCAAACAGGTCAAAAAGAAATCAAACTAAAACTATTAAAGTGAGGATAACATGTATATTTGTTTTCTAGGGCTGCCACGACAATGCACCACAGACTAGAATGCTTAAACTACAAGTATTTATTTTCTCCTAGTTTTGGAGGCTAGAGGTCTGAGCTCTAGTTGGGATAGGACTGGTTTCTCCTGAGGTCTTCTTATCTTGTAGATAGAATCTTCTTTCATTATCTTCAGATGGTCTCCTCTCTGTATCTGCATCTCAACCTCTTTATAAGGATGCCAGGTATATTGGATTTGAGCCCATTAATATTATCTCATTTTACCTTAACTACCTAGCTCCAAATACAGTCACATTCTGGATGTTAGTACTTCAGCATATGAATTTTGAAGGTACACAATTCAGTCCATAACAACATGTCTATTAAAAAATAACCTCATATTTTTCTTTTACTTCTTATTTGCTTATTTTTTTATTGATATATCATCCACATACTATAAAATTTGCCTTTTAAAGTGTACAATTATATATCACAGGACTCTCTAGGATGGAAGTCTGCATATATTTGCTTCCAGGAAGGAACCTGTTATTTTTTAAGTATGAACTTACAGAAACCAAGCACTCTTCATAAAATAATGTGAATAATTTAGTTGAGACATTTGTGAAAATGAGAGGGTACCATTTTTTTAGCAGTTGAATAGAATTTTTAAATACCTATCAAAATTTAAAATGGTAAATTCTTCAATTTTCTACCTTGAATTTCTTACCTCTGTAACTCAACAGTTTATTTAAACCTTGGAATTCAAATATATCTTAGTTTATTTCCCAACTAAACTACCAATTATTTAAATGACAGTGGCTTATAGCCAAGAAATTGTTCATTCCCCAAATATCCCTCCATAATAAGAAGATGTCGCTTGACTAACGCTCTTCCAGAAAGAAGTACAATGAGCTATAACTTGACTCTAGGCGAAAGTGGAACTGAAAGTAAAGAAGGGCATTTAAATCAGTGCTATTTTTCATGATGGCTAAACTGATTCAAAAGCTCACAGAAGTCAGTTAGTACTAAATACATAAACTAGTACTAAAAATAAATACATAAATATATTAAATAGTGTATTTATGTATATTATTTATATTTTATGTAAAATACTAAGACAAATACATAAAATATTCCTAAAATTAGTACTAAATACATAGTATTAAATACATAAAATAGTACTAAAGACAGAATTTTGTCTTCAGTAGAAACATTACAATGTTGCACTTAGATCACGGCAGAAAAGGGCAACAGAATTTTTTTAACTGGCCCAAATAGTCTGTTACTCTCAAACACTCATCTTTGTTTATTTTAATATATAGTAAAGGTTTCATTAACCTTTAAGGTGAATTTAGCACATGGTGAGTAATGTTTATCACAAGAGTATAAAAAATGACTTTAATTGACATTTAATGTTTCCTCCCTTTCTGAAATATTATTTTTCTTTGGTTTTGTGTCAACCAGCTTCCTTTAAAATTCTCACAAATAGCTTCCCAGCACTTTTGGCTAGGAAATCACAATGAACCAGTCCTGAAGTTTTTCTTCATTGATTGTTAAATTGACTTGATTATCTGAAGACCTTCTTTCAGATTCAGGATAGAAGCAAATGCATCTCTATGCGGGCCACCAGTCAGAGTGGCAGGTATTTCCTTCAATCTGACTAATCATCATTGCAGAGTGAGGGTGTCAGGGAAAATAGAAAATATTCAGAGACACTTTCTTTCAAAAGGATAGGGTCTTAGTCTTTAAATGAATCGCCTGAAGCTCTATCATCTCACAAAAAATAAGATCAAGAATGCCACCGATTAAGATATTTCACTTGGTCATCTGGGCTGTAGAATTAACCATCATTTTTTTCCTCCTTTGGGAAAGTCCTTATTTTCTTTCTGTCTCTGTGTCCTAACCTATAAGACACTTTTCAGGATTGCTATGACAATTAAATACAATAAGACTTTGTAAATGTCTCACAGTGACTCTGGAAAAAAGTAAAAAGTTTCTGTAATTACTTTGAAATTTGTCCTGGCATAAATTGCTCAGAGATAATTTTGTTCATCCCAAACAATTGTCACAACATTGTTTTCCAGAAAGCCCTTGGAATAGGGCAATTAGATATTTAGTAAATACGACAGCCATCTCTTAATCTACATGAGTGGTGAATATCTGAATTCATTATATCTGAATAATAGACTGGAGAAGAGAGCACTTCAAGTCATAATGAAACATAATGTTGAAGAAAAGACATTGGAGACTTGATGTGAACCAACATTCTCAGTGTAACCAGCTATGTCAAAAGAGAAAGAAAATTTCACTTTCTTAAAGGTGGAACCATGTCAACCCTATTGCTCCTATGCTGATTTATATACTCAATTATTCTCTGCTTTGGAAAAATGTGTATTTTATCACTATATAATTTTTCTTCTTTCTTCTCTTTTTTTATTTACTCACCTAAATTCCCTGGTGGCTCAGATGGTAAAGAATCTGCCTGCAGTGCAGGACACACAGATTCAATCCCCGAGTGGGGAAGCTCCTCTGGAGAAGGAAATGGCAACTCACTCCAATATTCTTGCCTGGAAAATTCCATGGACAGAGGAGCTTGGTGGCTACGTCCATGGAGTCACTGAGAGTAGGACATGACGGAGTGACTTTCACACACAGGTGCTGTATAAGGCACTGGAGGGTCAGAAATGAATTGTGAAGGTTTTTAGAAGTAATCTCAGTCCAATGAATACAGATATATAAACTCATTTCGTTAGTGGAGACACACACATTGCATCCTACCTTTTGCCTTGGTTCTTTATTTCTAATTATTTTATTTTGTTTCTAAAGTTCCCATTTAAGAAAAAAAATCATGTGATTCAACTGTGTTTATATCAGAGAATAGGGCTTCCCTGGTAGCTCAGCTGGTAAAGAATCTGCCTGCAATGCAGGAGACCCTGGTTCAGTTCCTGGATAGGTAAGATCCCCTGGAGAAGGGATAAGCTATCCAATCCAGTATTCTTGGGCTTCCCTGGTAGCTCAGATGGTAAAGAATCCACCCGCAATACAGGAAACCTGGGTTTGATCCAGAGAATGGACTCAGGGTGACTTATTCAATCATTCAGAGATTACTATCCTAGTACTTAGTCAAAAATTAAAATTGACTAAGGCTGTCAAGACAAGTATTACTACTCCAATAGGCAAGCTTCCAAAGATTGCTTTTCCAATGGGTTACTGTGCAGGTAGGTGTCAGGACAGCTGTTCCACTGTTAGTGTTACTTATTTTATTAGAGCAAGCCCTGTAATAGATGATGATGATGAGACTTCGAAAATAATATACAATTGAGTTTTTTTACAGCTTAGCTACATTGTGGTTTGTATGTTAAACAGTGTTTGGAACAGGCTTTATACCTTTTAAAGTCAATTCTTTTTTCATATGAGAAAGGAGAAGATAACATTCTTGAAATGCTTGTCCAGCATTTATATATATAGATATATATATATATTCTTCCTTAATATATATCTTATGAAGGAATCTGAAGACCCAAGACAGAAGCCAGCAAACTTCTTCTGTAAATTCAGAGCCACATAGTAAATATTTTTTCTTTGGCTTTCATCTTGATTGAGAGAGAAGATACTGTCTTTATCACAAATATTCAACTTTGCCATTGTTTAATGAAAGCAACCATAGACAATATGGAAACATGTAACTACAGAATTTCAATAAACTTTATTAGTGAATCCTGAAATTTTGAATTCCATATAATTTGTATGTCATGCTTTATTATTCTTCTTTTGATATTAAAAAAAAAAACAGATTAAAATGTATGATCCATTCTTAGCTCAAAAGTGGAATAAAAACTAGAAGCAGACCAGACTTGGCCACAAGCTATAGTCTGCCAATTCTGACCTGAGAGACAAAGTACCCAGTCTGAACCAGAATGAGATTCTTATCTTTTCAGTTACAGATCAATATTCTCTCCACGATACCAAGCACCACTCAATAGCTCCCTAAAATAAGAAAGATGTTAACAGTGACACAAGAACAAAACCATGCAAACATAGAGAGGAAATTTTATAAGATGTTTGGCCAATAGGAACAAAGGGCAGAGGACAAGAAGCCAGAACATCTCTTGAGAGCTGAGATTGCACTTGTAACACCGTCAGGGCACCGGGTAGAAAAGGGCATCAAGGGAGGCACTCTCATTCCTGGCTCTCCTACTCCTTCAAGATCTAACCCTAAAAAATACACAGTTGGCTTTCTGGCCTCTTTTTGTGAGCTTAAACCCAAGTGAGGTTGGTTTTCTCATCATTATAAGGTAATATCTTTGTAAAATTATTCCACTAGTTCTGTGATCACTAGGGTATCATAGCATCTTTAATGGCTTTCATTCTTGGTTGTGAAATTTTACTTTATATACCCATTCACCCCCTACAAACCTGCCCATTTGGGGGGGTTGTGCCTGTGTATCTTTGCTCATCTTGTCTCCAGTTAGAATTACATTTTGTATACGCCACTTCTCAGCATCTTTGAAATTTGACCTAATGTTGCTTCATTCCAGTTGTGTTGTTGTTAGTTCTGTAGTTTGATTGTATTTATCTGAGAGTTCTGTTGTGATGTTTACTGTATTGTAAAGCACCTTGATCATGTGAGGAGTGATCTATGAATCAATAATGATGAATTAGAAGGAAACAAAGCAAAGACTATATTTCCCAGTTTCAATGCCCCTTTAATTGGGTAGGTAGATTGTCACAAGAGCTGAGTGAAGCTGCACAGGTTTTAATCTTATCTCTGAGTTCAATTTAGTTTGAAATCAGGTAGGAAGTAGACAAGAAGCATGCCCTACTCCAACAGTATTAATTTCAGTAGGAACTAACATAGTCAAGCATGATCAAACTGTAGAAATTCAGGAATCAGGGCCATAACCTGTCATCTCATTTTTGTGCCACCAACATTTCACTCACGCTGCTACTCATCCCTGGAATCGTCTTTATAATTCTATGACCTCAAGCTCAGATTCCACCCAGCCTTTTCTGTTTCCTTCTTATTGAAGAAATAGTTCATTCATCTGTCCTCCAAAATCATCCTATATTTTAGTGGAAATACAATTGTGCATGCAATATGCCAAAGCCAAGTAGCCACTCATTCTTTGAGAAAGAAAATTCAGGTAGACACTAGAGAGTCACTTGACCAAGCTGAGAAATGTGGACTGTTGGTGAATAAAACCAAAATATCACAAGGGTTCAGAAATGTTTCAGAGTCTGGAAGTTTAATCTGCAGGTATGACAATGCGGTAATGGATCCAACTCAAGAGTTAGCCAGGTTGAAGCCATATTTCTAGAGATTTTCTTCTTACTGGATAGAGAATAAATGTTATACAGAAACTATAGTGCTAGGAGAACTGAAATCATTGAAAAATGAGGTTCAGAAAAGGGCTCCCAGGCAAATAGAATAGTAGTAATTATAATGACAATAACAACTGTGTAATAGTTTGAGGAACTGTAAAAGCTGAGCGCTGAAGAATTGATGCTTTCGAACTGTGGTGTTGGAGAAGACTCTTGAGAGTCCCTTGGACTGCAAGGAGATCCAACCAGTCCATTCTGAAGATCAGCCCTGGGATTTCTTTGGAGGGAATGATGCTGAAGCTGAAACTCCAGTACTTTGGCCACCTCATGCGAAGAGTTGACTCATTGGAAAAGACTCTGCTGCTGGGAGGGATTGGGGGCAGGAGGAGAAGGGGACGACAGAGGATGAGATGGCTGGATGGCATCACTGACTCAATGGACGTGGGTCTGAGTGAACTCCAGGAGTTGGTGACGGACAGGGAGGCCTGGCGTGCTGTGATTCATGGGGTCGCAAAGAGTCGGACACGACTGAGCGACTGAACTGACTGACTGACTGACTAACCATGCCTGACACTAAACGAGATGTTTTATGTTCATTAGGTCATGTAATATTGAAAACCATCTTATGAAATAGGGTACCATTATTATCCAAATTTATATAGGGGAAAATTAACCCTTCCAGAGCTTGAATATCTATCCCAAAGTTAAATAGATGCTGTTGATGGCCTAGAGAAAGGACTACAACCCAAATGTTCCTATAAGCCAGGGGACTAACAAGATGAATCAACACAGGAGGAGTCAAAGCAACTTGGATATGTGGTTTATCTCTAATTCATCAGTTTGTAGGTGAAGCCAGAGTAAATAAAGCTTTTCAAAACAATATGGAAATACATCAGTCATGTGATTTGTCCCAAAATCTTGGATATCAGTCTTAACTCTAAACCTTGTCAGTAAGAAACGCTTGAAGCTTGTGATAGCCAGATGAGATTGGCTTAGAAATTGCTACCAAATAGGATCCACATGTTTGTCCAATAGGAGAGGTAGGAAAATAAAGGTCAGAGGAAAAGACAAGAGTTTATAGATGAGATGGATGAGGGAAACGAAGTTCATGGGACGGTTTCCAGATTTCTGGTTTAGATGATTAGATGGATAGTATCGGCTTTAAAAAAGGAAAGGAATATTGAATGGTTTTCCTGTATGATGCCAAATGATACAATAACTAAACATTGAATTTTTCTGCTAGAAAGTAATTGGCAAGCTTTACTTACACTCTTTTTGTAGTGTGATAGGCAAGAATGCAGAAATCAGGGGATTGAATACAAAATGTGAGTGGAAATAATGAACAAAAAACTGTTAGAAAGGAGTATCAAGAGTCATTCTATTTACCCCATGCCACAGAAAAAGGCAACGTTTGCTCATGGTGGACACTATTTAAAGTTTATATGAGGAGAAGGGGATGACAGAGGATGAGATGGCTGGATGTCATCACCGACACGATGGACGTGAGTTTGAGCAAGTTCCGGGAGTTGGTAATGGACAGGGAGGCCTGGCGTGCTGCGGTCCATGGGGTCACAAAGAGTCGGACATGACTGAGCGACTGAACTGAACTGAACTGAACTGAGGTGCTGAAGTGTTTTTAAAAAATAAAAACTTTGACAGCTTGGAGCACTCCCATGGCTCTAGCTGTCTCTTTGCCTTCTACTGGAGAAAATAATCTAAAGTTTCAGTGGAGGCTGGCTGAAGATCTTCCACTCAGAAGAATTTTAAAAGATGGTGGAGGTCACTGAGGTCTTGGATGGAGAGCAAAGGCAGTGCTGTTCAGGTTTCCTGAGCCTCCCATGGCCAGTTTCTTCGCCGTCCACTCCCGGTTTATCCCTGTGATGGGCAGAGGAGGGGTACGTGCTGAGAGACAATTCAGCAGAGCCTGGATTGGAATCTTGCCAGTGCTGTTCCCTGGGCAACCTTGAGCAAGTTCCCTTTACTTTGCCAAGCTTCAGTCCCCTCGTGTATAAAGTAGGAGAGTCAAATGACAAAAACCACTGGGCTCCTGGCCGCCGTCACCAAACTCTCACCAAGGACTAGACGCTGCATTCACGATGGTCTCCCAACAGATTTGCAAAGCAGGAGTCTTCGTATTTTACAAATGGAGGGTGTGAAAGACTTAGCTGTAGTGTCAGACAAGAGACATGATCGGTAAATATTGATTCCCTGCTTCCTGTAATAGTTGCCAAATTAAAAAGTCCACAGTCGTGGATAAAAATACATACACACATACATAAAGAGCACAGAAGCTAACTTTTCTTCAGCTTTAGTGTCTCAGTGCACACATTGACTCCTCCAGGAAGCCTCTGAGAAGACCCACCCCTGCAAGACGAATTGGAAGCCCTTCAGTGAACTCCTAGCACACCTAGTGACTTACAGCACAAAGCACACTTTGTTTCATTGATGTATCTCATTTTTCATTTCCTTTTTTGTCTGCTTCATGAAGATCATAATATTAAGTGTTTCATAGAGTTGCTAAGAGAACAGTGCTTGACCCTTAGTAAACACCATATAAATATCAGATCTTGTGATGATCATCATTGTTATATCATGATCACGAATGAATCTGCATTAGGGAAGAGGTTTTATTCACATTATCTAGAATACGTATGAGCTTTTAATAAATATTTATTGACATAGGCATATAAACAAATTTGCTAATTATCAACTGATAAATACCATACACATGACTTTTGAAGTTGATTTTTTCAATTTTATTTATTTATTTATTTATGGCAGTGCTGATTCCTCATCGCTCCGTATGGGCTTTCCCTAGTTACAGGGATTGGGACTACCCTCGCGTGGTGCAGGGGCTTCTCACTTTGGTGATTCTCTCGCGGAGCACAGGCTCCTGGCATGGCCCTCAGTCGTGGCTCACCAGCTCAGCAGTTGCAATTTGCAGCCTCAGTAGTTGTGGCGCACAGACTTAATTGCTCCAAGGCACGTGGAATCTTCTCGGACCAGTGGTCCCCTGCATTGACAGGTAGAGTCTTATCCACTGCACCACCAGGGAAATCCTTGAAGTTGGCTTTTTTTTAGATTATTTTCTATTTTTCCAAAAGAAAGATGAAACTATCTACAAGACTAAAAAGGGGCTATATTCCTTACCACAAGTAAAAATCCCTAACTTCCCCAAATATCTCCATAGAAATAAGGCTAAAGTAAAAGTAGCTATTAAAACATTTAAATTTACGCAACTAGAACTTACCTTAGTCTATGAAAGTCCCAGTCACAGAGTACAAATTCCATGACACTTTAAATCAAAGTGTGGGTGGTTTTGTGAATATTTTGGTACATAAACCTTCTGGAGAACAACTTGGCCATATTTATCAGCAACCATAAAAAAAAAAGCAGTAATTTTTTTCTAAGAACATCCTAGAATAATAATTAAGAACATAAGCAAATGTTGGCTTTAAAGATATTTAACTACATGGTTTATAATATTTAGACAATAAACAATAGGAGATGAAATAAATCATTTGACATCTGTATAATAAAACACTAAGCAGTTATTGAAATTAATATTTTATACCAGGCTTACTATAAAGAAAGATGTTTATACTATCAAAGGTTATAAAACAATATGTAGAGCATAATACCATTTTTATTTTATTGAGAGCACAGAGAAAACCAGAATAGGGGATGAGAGAATATTATGTAATATTACCCAAAGTTGGTAATCTCTCCTGAGTACTCACTGCCCTTATTTGATCCTATTCATCATCTGGTCCTGTCTTTTTTACTTTTCATATGTCATCTAAACTTACCATTCTCTGTATCATATTGTCATAGTATTATTTCAGGAACAGCATCATTGTTCGTGTTTTCGTAGGAAAGCGCCGTAACTGACATCCCTTTCCTACTGTTGCCCTTCTCAAGTCCAAACTCCTCCGGGAAGATAGAGAACAGTCTTTCTTAAATGTCGGTCTAAATAAGTATAGCATGTCTTCAGGGTAAAGTCTGTACTCCTTGATATCACGTGAGGGATAGTCACTCAGTCATGTATGACTCTAGGCTCCTCTGTCCATGAAATTCTCCAGGCAAGAATACTGGAGTGGGCTGCCATTTCCTTCTCTAGGAATATCACTTATGAACCCATTAAACCTATGACCCCTACCTACTTACCTCTGCATCTCATTTCACTTTGTTGCTAGATCCTTGCACCATTTGAACTCAAATCCAATTTAATTATTGCAGATTCCCTAAACCTGCCAAGTTCAGTTCTCTGCATCTTTACATATGCTGCTTTTTTCACCAAAAGCAAGCTTATCTCCTCATTTAGTTGCTATTCATCTTTTACAAAGATAAAATCATTGCTGTTGAAAAGCAAACTGACAATAAACTCTTCTGTTAATGCAGGCATTTGTTTCAGTGATAAAGTATATCTCCACATTCAGAAATGGATAAAGGAGAGAGGAGGTTAAAATTCCAAGGTGTCTGTGGACTTCTCCATAAAACTAATCAAGAACCAGAATAACTTGAGTGAGTAGCCCTTTATTTAACTCAGGACAAGCTTTGGGTAGGCAAAGGAAGATCTTTTTCAAGGGATATTGAGAATCAATTGTTTTATATTATATCAAAAGTCAATTTTTATTTCAAGTATCAATGTATGGACACCAAAGGAAAAAAAAACAGTGGGTTGGTGTGATGAATTGGAAGTTTGGCATTGCTATATATACACTGCTGCTGCTGCTAAGTTGCTTCAGTTGTGTCCGACTCTGTGCGACCCCAGAGACAGCAGCCCACCAGGCTTCCCCATCCCTGGGATTCTCCAGGCAAGAACACTGGACTGGGTTGCCATTTCCTTCTCCAATGCATGAAAGTGAAAAGTGAAAGTGAAGTCGCTCAGTCATGTCCGACTCTCAGCGACCCCATGGACTGCAGCCCACCAGGCTCCTCCGTCCATGAGATTTTCCAGGCAAAAGTACTGGACTGGGATGCCATTGCCTTCTCTGATATATACACTACTAGGTATAAAATATATAACTAACAAGAGCCTACGTATAGCACAGGAAACTCTATTCAATGCTCTGGTAATGAAGAGAGAATTATGCACACATAGAGTTGATTCAGTTTGCTGTACAGCAGAAAGTAACACAACATTGTGAAATGACTAAACTCCAATAAAAAATAAAATTAATAAAGTCATAGAGCTGGCCAGGAGTTGAAGAAGCAAAAGAGTCTTGAGAGAAACAAATGGAGATGAGCCCTGTTGCAGGAGGCCAGGGCCTCTGGAGGAGCCTAGCCAGTGAGAACTCATCATAGCAAAGTGTCCGTAGTAGGGATTTTTGTCATTCCAACAACATCCCCTTTGACAAACAAGTGTGAGTACACCCATCTGCCAGCTTCTCTGAGCACTGGATGCCAACAGCTCACAGCTGCACCTTTCTCATGAAAAATGCCTGTTAACAGGAGCTCTTAGTTCAGAAATGCCTGAGAGGTAGCCTGCAGTCAATGCCTGGCTAATGCAAAGGCATAAAGAGCTGTCCTTGGGCTCTAGCAAGGAGAATAGTGTGGTGCTATTTTCATTCCAGAGCTCCTTCCAGGATCCATGGTTTCCCTAGCTTTTCCCCTCTTCCTATCCTGCTTTCTTCATTCCCTTACAGATTTCACTGAAACCCCAAGAATCCCTATCTCAGGCTCTATGCCTGAGGAAGACAGCCCAGGATAGGGACCTCGGGTTATCTCGACCAAGATTGTGTCATACTAAATTTTAAAATATATATTTTTTTCATAGATAAAAACTCCCCCAATACCCTCATCTTCTAAAGCTTGTGCTGCCCATATGTATCCATCAAAACACACGCTGGAAAAGCATCTTCTTTAAGTTTGCAGAGGAAATCAGAGATCAATGGCTGAGATCCACGTGAGGTTGGCACAAAGCAGACAGAAGAAAACAGCTACAATGAGATAATTCACTAGAAGCTCAGAACCAATCAAAACAATGAGAATATAGATGTCTGGGAATTCACAGAAACAACTGGGAGGAGATAAGTCTTCCCACAAAAAATGGGAATTGTAGCAGATACAAACTGACGCTCCACCCTGTAACCTCTGGGCGTTCTTCAGCTTCCCTCCAGCTGGATCCCAGCCTGCTGATAACACGGCCCTGAGGGTTTTCTCCAGGACTACAGCTAAAATACTAATTTAGTCAATGTACCCTTCATTGCTTTTCTCCCATTCCGGTCTCATTTCCCCCCACTCTCTTGTTCTTCCTTGAATTATCTCCCAAATAAATTTATTTATACCTATACCCAAAAAGTTTGGTGTCAGAATCAGCTTTTGGAGAAACTGAAACTTAGGAAGAAATCCCTGGCTAATTTTATTTAAAAGTGTGTTGCCCTGAAAAATTATTTCAAGTATCACCTTTCTGGAGATCATTTCTCTGGCCTGCTTCCTCCTCAACTTGTAATTCTTTATCACATTCCCATGAATAACTCTCATACATTGGAATAACCTCTGTGTATGTGTGTTTCTTTAAGAACTGAACTCCTTAAAGTTAGAAAAAGTGTTTTATATCCCTTTGTACCCCCAGCAGCAAGAACAGTGCCATTAATTTTCATAAATGTATCAGTTAGAATTATTTCTGCTGTTGAAAACATCAGTTCAGTTCAGTTGCTCAGTCATATCCAACTCTTTATGACCCCATGGACTGCAGAACGCCAGGCCTTCCTGTCCATCACCAACTCCCAGAGCTTACTCAAACTCATGTCCATCATGTCAGTGATGCCATCCAACCATCTCATCTTGTTGTCCCCATCTCCTCCCACCTTCAATCTTTCTCAGTATCAGGGTCTTTTCAAATGAGTCAGTTCTTTGCATCAGGTGGCCAAAGTATTGGAGTTTCAGCTTCAGCATCAGTCCTTCCAATGAACATTCAGGACTGATTTCCTTTAGAATGGACTGGTTGGATCTCTTTGGAGTCTAAGGGACTCAAGAGCCTTCTTTAACACCACAGTTCAAAAGCATCAATTCTTTGGCACTCAGCTTTCTTTATAGTCCAACTCTCACATCCATACATGACTACTGGGAAAACCATAGCTTTGACTAGATGGACCTTTGTTGGTAAAGTAATGTCACTGATAACAACATAAGCCCCCACCAAAAAAAAAAAAAAAAAGAGAGGAGGATTTATTCTATCAAATACTTAAGGAGTCCAGAGATGGATATCCAGGTTTGTCTTTCATTCAAGGCTACAAATGACTCAAGCAATGATACAAAAATCAATCTCTTTATCTCTGTTTCTCTGGATATGCTACCTTAAAGTTGGTTCCATTTTCTGTATGTTTGCAAAATGACTACAACAACAATAGTCACTAATCCTCTGAGGTTTATATTGAGTGCAAAAAAGAGTCTATCCAAGCAGATGCAGAAAACATAATTGCATTTACCTGTGCATTACATGACCATCCCTGACCAATCACTGCCACCATAGGAACAGTGAAAGTGAAAGTGACGTCGCTTAGTCGTGTCCGACTCTTTGCAACCCCATGGGCCTGAAGGTTTCTCCGTCCATGGGATTTTTCCAGGCAAGAGTACTGGAGTGGGTTGCCATTTATTCATTGGCTGAAGTCTGGGCCATTTGATTTGTTTCTGAAGCTGGAGAAAGAGTCCCAACTTGAAGCAAAGAGCTGAAACAGGAAGGAGGTGATCTCCTGCGGGAAAAAAAAGTCAGTGTTATTAGTATGAGAAAGAAAAATGTATGCTAGAAAACAAGTAATTGATGTTTCACTACAATGAATAAATAATGATGAATGGCAATGTCAGGCGAGTGTATTCCACTCGGTTGTGTCTCGTCACAACAAAGATTTGGAGTGACGGACATTAAAATCCTCAGCGTGTCACAGCTCTCATGTCTTGGACAGACCGTGTTATAGCTCTCAGGTCTCAAACGGACCATGTTATAGCTCTTAGACAAATCAGTGTTACAGCTCCGTGTTACAGCTCTATTTTATTTAGATAATAGCAGGAAAATCCATCCTCGAGGCATGAGGGCATGTCGACCCAAAGACGCAAAGAGATGAGCACACCAGCACACGGGGAGTGGGGGTAGGGGGAGAGAGACCCCCAGCCCTTTGGCTCCTCTTTTTATATGTTTTTTCTCCCCCTGGGCCTGCCCTATGTAAATTGGGCTAGCCAGGAGTGTTGTTTGCTCTACCTAAGGTCCTCACTCCGGTCCTTGGACCTTCCCTTGTTCTATTTTTGCGGGCTTTTCCATTCCTTGTCTTTTAGCTACCGCCATTCTGGACTCTTGTTTCCTAGTCTAACAACTTAACAGCAATATACTTAAATACCACAGAATCTCACTGTGATTTTTGCAAGTAAATACTATACTTACATTTATATTTGTATCTTTTTACATCAAAATATGCTTTTAAAAAAGAGACTTAAAGTATCATTTTTGTCAGAAAAGTTTTCCTGTTTTGATTGATTAGGGCTTTTTTCCTCACTCAGACTCAGTATTTTTGTCTGCTTCAGTGGATAAGAATATTTGTTTTAATAAAAACTTGCTTAATACTTGGGAACATAACAGACTATTTAAATTTAGTTTTAGGACAAGACTGTATGCAACCTCCAGGGAATGGATTTGCCCCATTAACTAGAGTTCTCATTGACGTCAAATATTGAGAGAGTTGATATTCTGAGAATGAAAAATGTTACGAGGTCCTGAAACAACTGGGCACGGTTTAATATTTATATAACAAACACAAGAGACACATGATAAATTATCTGAAGAAATCCAAATTATTCTGTGGTGCCTATTTCACCAATTAGAGCATTAAAAAAAATAGCATTGTGTTTAAAGTGGAAAATACAATTTCACTTTATAATATTCAGTTTTCAAAGTTAAGTGAAAAATTCTTATTGAATTAAAGAGTGTTTCAGTTCAGTTTAGTTCAGCCGCTCAGTCATGTCTGACTCTTTGCAACCGCATGAATCGCAGCACGCCAGGCCTCCCTGTCCATCACCAACTCCCAGAGTTCACTCAGACTCACGTCCATCAAGTCATTGATGCCATCCAGCTAAACTACACCCTAATTTCATGAAGAAAATGACAATTTAAAAAGCACTGATATATGGCAAAAACCATCACAATATTATAATTATTCTCCAATTAAAATAAATATTTTTTTAAAAAAACATTGATGATAATGTACATTGGATTTTTTAAAGAAAGACTTACAAAAAATTTTGAAAATAAATAAGTACCTTTAAATATAAAAATACCTCGTGTATTTTAAGATATATATTATATTTTTCATATTTTTTCATATCAGAAAGGTATCCTAAAATAACCAGAAATGAGGGTAATGAAAGAGTACTTAGACTTTTTTCATAAATTTTACTTACCTCTCCTTTCTCTTCACCCTGCAAGTGCTGCAAGCCCTCCTACAAACTCCTAGAGTGCAAAGCTGAGTCTGGCACTTTTTGATTCCATAAGCTTTTTTTTGCACTAAAAATCAACAAGGGTAGGGGTTTATCATCTCCCGCATAAATCAGTGGTGTGATTTGGCACTGTGACTAGGGAGTAGTCCAGCTCTCTTGAAAAATTAAGAAAAGGAAGTGTTTTTTTTTCCCCCACTATCTCTCAACCTGGAAAGGGAAGACACAAGTTCAAACTAAATGGAAACACTTAGTCTCTTAAACCAACAGTAGCGAAGTATCTGTGGCTTCATTGAAGAAGAAAAAGAGAGTATTCTGGTTTAAGCCATGGCCAATTCAAGAGATCATATGATGATATTTTCCATTCCTTATCATGGATATTGCCAAATTTTAAACCCATATTTCTTGACCATTGAGCAGAGTAGGGTACCTGAACTGAAGGAGGAATCTTCAAGAGAAAGTATCATTCTCTCCTTGGTTTTTTATTCCTTAAGCATCAAGCCCAGGTGGACTCAAATAAAATTTAGGCAACCCCTCACTTGAGAAGTCAAATACACGTGGCACTGTAGAAGAAGCATTTAGATATAGAGTAGGGGAGACGTCTCAGTGAGAAGAAGGCAGAGTTACTGAAACATAAATAAAAATTTCACTAGTAGACTACTGAATATAATTGTAAAAAAAGATACTCCCATTTTAAATATTTTAGTCATGGAGCAGAGAATCCTAGCTTTGAAAGTTGCTGTTGTTCAGTGACTCTTTGGTGACCCCACGAACTATAGCCCACCAAGCTCCTCTGTCCGTGGGATTCCCCAGGGAAGAATACTTGAGTGGGTTGCCATTTCCTTCTCTAGGGTGTTTGGATGGGTGTGTGTGCTAGGTTGCTTCAGTCGTGTCTAACTCTTGGTGACCCTATGGACTGTAGCCCACCGGGCTCCTCTGTCCATGGGATTCTCTAGGGAACACTGGCGTGTGTTGCCATCCCCTTCTCCAGAGGATCTTCCCAACTCAGGGATCAAACCCAGGTCTCCTGCACTGCAAGCAGATTCTTTATCATCTGAGCTACCAGGGAATCCCAAAAACAAACATAGAAAACAAGAAACCGAAATATATTTAACATGCAAATTTAGTTAGTTACACTGAACATTCTATTTAGAATAGAGAATGCAAAAAAAGGATGGTCTGCTTTTAAAGTCTTCCTCTGAAGCTTTACATGGCAGCCCAACATCACACACACATACACGACACGATAATACTACAGCAGATCAATGAGAAAGGCCAATGCACTTTATACAGATTCATGTCTTGTGTTGCCAGAGTCCCATAATAATTTTGGAAATTAATGTTGTGTTCCTAGAACAAGGAACCAACATTCCAACGCCAGGAAAGTGTGAACAACGCATGCAGATCTGAAACATGAGCCTAAACGAAGCTTGAAATACTCAGCGGGGAGCAGACTTAGTCATGGGTCAGGAAGTGTGGTTTAAGCCTCAGAAAGAAAAAGAATGGGGAAAAATAGGAAAAACAACAACAACAAAAAAACCCTTCCCCTTCCTTCAACCCTAAAGGGAATAAATGGAACAATGATTAAAATGATGATAATAAATCACATGTCATGCTCACCTGGAGAGTGGCAGATGATGTGGTATTAAAAGTTACTCAAGGTACCTGCAGAATAACCACAATGCAAGTCATTAAGTAACACGAGAAATGTCTCAACTGGCCCAACCCTCAGGAAAGACTGTCTTTCAGCCTACAGTCACTGTGCCTCGCTCACGCAGTGCACGCTGAACAGCTCACTCTCTGGGCCATTTGTGTCCACTTGGGCTCGGGGAGCTGGGCTCAGCCTTGAGCTGTACATGCAGAAACTTACATGAGCCCCCAGCAGAACAGATGACGGATCTGCAGTGTGCCACTTGTATTTGGGACACACGTGGCAGCTGCATTTACACGCTGCACAAGGCTCCCGCCCACCAGCACGAGGCCCAGCCTCCCTGAAGGCCAAAATGGACATCAGGCAAACCGCACAGAGCCAGCCTTGAAACTACATCCTCTCCAACGTCAGGAAGACCCACGAGAGGGGTTGCCGGAGCCGGTGCTTGACGGCCAGCATACACATCTATGCTGTCTGCCCAAATAATAGGTAAGATTTTCAATCTCTACAGGACTGGTTTCACAAACTATTTTTCTCCTAGCTTCAAACTGTCAGGGATCCTCCAAAACAAACTGATAGGCTGATGTTTTGCTGCTAAATGAACCACTTTTGCAGCTCTATTTTAGTTCCAACACACTTGCAGGGAGGGTTACGCTGGCTAATGGGTGCTGCCAGTGACACCCACAAGCCAGGGCAGGTGACTGACCCCGATGTGGCAGGACTCACCGAATGGAATGAATCCACATGAAGAGCACACCATGATCAAGAACATACAGCACCAAGAAAGCTGTCGGGAATTTCAGCTGTTAATTGTCTAGACAATTCTCTGAGGCAGAAAGCTGATGGGGCAAAGCCTTCTGACCATAACCATACACCAGTAATAACAGCAATAAAAATAAAGATATCCCACAGAACTTGTTAAAAGGCACAGTGCCATTCTTAAAGTCACATTTCTAATATAAAAGTACTATGTTCTTCCAGGAACTTACCAAATACTCATAAACCATGGATATACTATTGCCTTTTAAATCCATGTACTGAAATCCAGGTTACTAATTATATTGTCACCCTGCTTATTTAATTTATATGCAGAGTATATCATGAAAAACGCTGGACTGGAAGAAGCACAAGCTGGAATCCAGATTGCGGGGAGAAATACCAATAACCACAGATATGCAGATGACACCACCCTTATGACAAAAAGTGAAGAGGAACAAAAAAGCCTCTTGTTGAAAGTGAAAGAGGAGAGTGAAAAAGTTGGCTTAAAGCTCAACATTCAGAAAACGAAGATCATGGCATCTGGTCCCATCACTTCATGGGAACTAGATGGGGAAACAGTGGAAACAGTGTCAGACTTTATTTTTCTGGGCTCCAAAATCACTACAGATGGTGACTGCAGCCATGAAATTAAAAGACACTCCTTGGAAGGAAAGTTATGACCAACCTAGATAGCATATTGAAAAGCAGAGACATTACTTTGCCAACAAAGGTCTGTCTAGTCAAGGCTATGGTTTTTCCTGTGGTCATGTATGGATGTGAGAGTTGGACTATAAAGAAAACTGAGCACCGAAGAATTGATGCTTTTGAACTGTGGTGTTGGAGAAGACTCTTGAGAGTCCCTTGGACTACAAGGAGATCCAACCAGTCCCTTCTAAAAGAGATCAGCCCTGGGTGTTCTTTGGAAGGACTGATGCTAAAGCTGAAACTCCAATACTTTGGCCACCTCATGCGAAGAGTTGACTCATTGAGAAAGACTCTGATGCTGGGAGGGATTGGGGGCAGGAGGAGAAGGGGACGACAGAGGATGAGATGGCTGGATGGCATCACTGACTCGATGGACATGAGTTTGAGTAAACTCCGGGAGTTGGTGATGGACAGAGAGGCCTGGCATGCTGTGATTCATGGGGTTGCAAAGAGTCGGACACGACTGAGTGACTGAACTGAACTGAACTTGTACAAATAATGGACCATACGCACCATCCAAAATACGTCTGCATTACCCTGTGTGGACCGAGAACCTGGGTTTTGCTTTAGAAAAGTATTTATAATAAAAAATGGACAAAGCTTAGAATGAAAGGCAGACTTTTACCCAGATTTCCAATTGTTTTGTAAATTCTAATGTGGGTCATTAACTCTTGACAAGTGATTTACGCTTGAATTTAGCTTTAAGCCTCTAGATTTAAATGAGGCTCTGGACTTCTGAATTTTAAAACAAGCTGAATGTCCCCATGTGCTTCCTGTGCCCAAATTTAATTTTAAATAAACAGCAGTAACACATTACATATAAATAACTTGGATCAAACACTTCTGTTAAACTGGAGAAAATTATTTAACTCCCACCCCAACCACAAAGTAAGGACTGCCAATGAAGTGTGTGTGCATGTGTGTGTGTGTGTACATAAATATAACATATATGTATATGTACACACTAATATAGATAGGTAGGTAGGTAGATATGCATACATACATATATATTCCTCTAATAAAAGGCAGTAATGAAAGGGTTTATGGCTAGGCCGATCTCCCCGGAGAAGCCAGAGGTCCCCAAGCCCGGGAGGAGACAAATGGCAAACAGCAGACATTTTTTTTTTTCTGCATTCCTTTGCTCCTGCTTTAGCCACTGTGGGAGGCTCCTTTAATTCTGTGTTGCTATGACAACAGTCCGATATGCCTGAAAGTAACTTTTTTCCAACCTTGAGCTGCTAATTGCCCAACCAAGCAATACATCTTACTCAGGGAAATGTTATTTCTTAAGGTATGTTAATGAGACTATGTATCTTGTTTGGAGGTCTGTTTTCCTTCAAGACTTACACATCTGTCCCAGAGACCTCTAGTCTAGACCTCTAGTCAAGGGGAGAGGACTCCCCTTGTGCAGATATGTATGTTGTAGGGTGCAACTCTCTCCCTGAGGTGTTTCTTTCACCTATGATCAATGAGTAATAGGACGCCTTGCTAAATACTGGCAAGCGGGTACTCTGCTGCCCCCTTCTGATGTCTGTGTCAGAAGCTTTCTCTATCTCTTTTATACTTTAATAAAACTTTGATACACAAAAGCTCCAAGTGATCAAGCCAGGTTGCTGGCCCCAGATGGAAATCCTCTCCTCTGGAGGCCAAGAATTCCCGACCCCCGGGCATCGATTGTAGCTCATAGCCACAACCTTTCAGTAACAAAAATACAAAATTATGCTTGCATTATGGGAGCAGAATAAGAGTGTTAAGAAGGAAGGGGAATGTGGGTAAAATCTATTACAGTGTTAAATGACTATGATACTAGCTTAACTTTTACCAGTGTGTTAGTTGCTCAGTTGTGTCTAACTTTTTGCAATGCATGGACTCTGACCCACCAGGCTCCTCTGTCCATGGAATTCTCCAGCAAGAATACTGGAGTCAATAGCCATTCCTTTCTGCAGGGGATCTTGCCAACACAGGGATCGAACCTATGTCTCCTGCACTGCAGGCAGATTCTCACTGCCTGAGCCACCAGGGAAGCCTCAGCTTTTACCAGACTTGCCTGTAACTCCCTTCCAAACAGACAGATTTCTTTTAAGAGGAAGGCGTTCCTTACACAAAATGCATTGTGGTCACATAAATCTGTACTATTCAGAACAAAACCAGTTCTGCTGGCAGATATCTGTGTTCTTAGGGACATTTAAGTTTTCATTAAACTGGAACGCAATCAAGTCTTTATGTCTACAAATTATACGTTTAATAGTTCCACAAATTTGGCAAAGTTCATGATATCAGGCTGTTTTCACCAGATCACAGGCAAAAATATGGAAGTCATCATCAGACAATGAACTAGACAGATGGTATGGCTCCTACTTGATGAATGACCATGCCTGTCTTTTCAGAGCCATCTTCTTTGGCCTATTCCATTTGTTTGCCTATCGGGCTGTCTGCAACTTCTCCCAGTTCCCTTTCTGCTGGAGGTGAATCATTAGAATCAGACATAATGTGTAGGTTGGCTTCTTTATAATCGTCTAAGAGCTGGTACATGTACAAGACAGGATCCTT
This sequence comes from Bos javanicus, assembly GCF_032452875.1. Taxonomy (NCBI): domain Eukaryota; kingdom Metazoa; phylum Chordata; class Mammalia; order Artiodactyla; family Bovidae; genus Bos; species Bos javanicus. Next base: position 74,271,100 of record NC_083881.1, on the reverse strand, counting down.
TTCTAGATGATGGAAAGCCATGTGTTCATTATAGGGGTGTGTGCTAAGACCATTCCCCTCCACTCATCTTTAGAACCATCCTCAGTCTCAAACATCTGCTCCCTTGCTTTGCCAATCCTGTCGGCTAGGTATGCATCACCGATTTGAAATGTTACAAATGTCCTCCCTATCAGGCAGGACTTCGAGTGTAGAAACTCATCTTTATTAAGTTCTAGTACCTAAACACAGTCAAATCCATCGCATTTTATAAGATACAAAGAAAGACTTACAGGCACCTGGTCCAGAATGGCTCCTTTCCACTGGGTGACGAGGCCATTCCCTCTGTCCGCCTGTGCTGAATCCCGCAGCCTACACTGTTCCACTGGGGCTGGGAAACAAGTGGGCTCACACCATGCAGTTGTTTTTCGTGGAATGTCCGTTTCTTCACGATACTTGCTGATAAACCCGCATGGCCTGCATCAGCTCTGGACTGTTGACCAGGGGTCTTCCCAAACGGGGTCTTCATTCAGCTGCATTTAAGTGAGCAGCAGAGCTGCTGGATTAGGGTGAAAATTCAATGTGCTGCAGTTTGAAACTTTCCACAGAATTTCAATATTCTTCTTAATCCATCATCCCAAGCACTCGATTTCTGTTGTTGTGTTTTTACAAGTTAAGCAAAAATATGGGATTACGATAAACAAAATTTCCACACAGCACGCTGTATGCACCTGTGCTCCAAGTCCTCCTCTCCCCATAATGCTTCCAAACTATGTAGGTATTTAACTCATTTGAGTTCATTTTTGTGTGTGGTGTAAGAAAATGTTCTAATTATTTACCTGTATCTGTCCTGTTTTCTTGCACCACTTATTGAAGAGATTTTTTTCCCCCATTTTATATTCTTGCCTCTTTTGTAATAAACAAATTGACCATAACTACACGGGTTTATGGAGAAGGAAATGGCAACCCACTCCAGTGTTCTTGCCTGGAGAATCCCAGGGATGGGGGAGCCTGGTGGGCTGCCGTCTATGGGGTCGCACAGAGTCGGACACGACTGAAGCGACTTCGCAGCAGCAGCACATGGGTTTATTTCTGTTCACTTGATCCATGCTTCTATTTTTGTGCCAGTACCATATTGTTTTAATTAATGTAGCTGTATAATATAGTTTGAAGTCAGGGAGTATAATATCTCCAGCTTTGTTCTTTTTTCTCAAGATTGCTTTTACTATTCAGAGAGTTTTGTGGTTCTCTATAAACTGTAGGATTCCAGCTAGGTGAAAAATTTGATGGATATTTTGATAGGGATTTCATTAAATCTGTACATTATTTTGTGTAGTACAAACTAGATCAACAATATCAAGTTCAACAATATTGGTTCTTCCAATTTGTGAACATGAAATATCTACATTTCTTTGTATCATCTTTGATTTCCTTCATCACTCTTTAATATTTAGAGTTTAAGAGTGTAAGGTTTTGAACTCCCTGAATGAATATATTCTTAAGTATTTCCTTGTTTTTAACGCAATTTAAATGGGATGGTTTTCTTAATTTCCATTTCTGGTAATTCATTATCAATGTATAGAAAAGCAACAGATTTCTATATTAATCTTGTATCATGCAAATTTACTGAATTCATTTCTTAGTTTAATAGTTTTTTTCATGGTGATTTATGGTTTCCTATATAGAATATCAAGTCATCTGGGAAGAGTGAGAGTTTTACTTCTTCCCCTCCTACTTGGATATCATTTATTTCTGTTTTCATGTCTGATTGTTGTGGCTAGGATTTCTGATACTGTATTAAGTAGAAACAGAGAGAGTAGGCATCATTGCACTGTTCCTGATTTTAGAGAAAGTTTTTGAATTTTCACCTTTGAGCATGCATTTAGCTGTGGCTTTGTCATGAATATTTGGTTGCTGATGGTTGAGATATAGTCCCTCTAAACCAATTTTGATGGAGTTTTTAACATGAATAAATGATCAGGTGCTTTTCTTGTATCTCAGTCGTGTCCGACTCTGTGCGACCCTATAGACGGCAGCCCACCAGGCCCCGCCGTACCTGGGATTCTCTAGGCAAGAACACTGGAGTGGGTTGCCATTTCCTCCTCCAATGCATGAAAGTGAAAAGTGAAAAGTGAAAATGAAGTCGCTCAGTCGTGTCCGACTCTCAGCGACCCCATGGACTACAGCCTACCAGGCTCCTCCATCCATGGGATTTCCTAGGCAAGAGTACTGGAGTGGGGTGCCATTGCCTTCTCCTTTAAAAAATGTAGTATATCGCAATGATTGATTTCTCGATATTGCAACATCCTTGCATTCCTGAAATAAAACCAACCTGACCATGGTGCATGATTCTTTTTAAATATTGTTTTTAAATATTGCTTTTAAGTATTGTTGAATTATGTTTGCTAATATTTTGTTGAGGATTTTTGACTCTATCTGTCAGACATTTGTTACTGTTGTTCAGTTGCTAAGTCATGTCCAGTTCTTTGTGATCCCATGGACTGCAGCACGCCAGGCTTCCATCTTACATTATCTCCCAGGATTTGCTTAAACTCATGTCCATTGAGTCGGTGATGCCATCAAAAGGTTGCATCGTCTGTGGCTCCTTTCTTCTCCTGCCCTCGATCTTTCCCAGCATCAGGGTCTTTTCAAATGAGTCAGTTTTTCGCATCAGGTGGCCAAAGTATTGGAGCTTCAGCTTCAGCATCAGCCCTTCCAATGAATATTCAAGGTTGATTTCCTTTAGGATTGGTTGGTTTGATCTCCTTGTTGTCCAAGGGACTCTCAAAAGTCTTCACCAGCACCAGAGTTCAAAAGAATCAATCGATCGGTGCTCAGCCTTCTTTATGGTCCAACTCTCATATTCATACATGACCACTGGAAAACCATAGCTTTGACTAGGCAGACCTTCACTTGTAAAGCAATGTCTCTGCTTTTTAATATGCTGTCTAGGTTGGTCAAAGCTTTTCTTTCAAGGAGCAGGCATCCTTTAATTTCATGGCTGCAGTCACCATCTGCAGTGATTTTGGAGTCCAAAAAAATAAACCTCTCACTGTTTCCACTGTTTCCCCATCTATTTGCCATGAAATTATGGGACTGGTTCCCATGATCTTGGTTTTTTTAATGTTGAGTTTTAAGCCAGCTTTTTCACTCTCCTTTTTTACCTTCAAGAGGCTCCTTAGTTCCTTTTCATTTTCTGCCATTAGAGTGGTGTCATCTGATTATCTAAGATTATAGATATTTCTCCTGGCAATCTTGATTCTAGGCTGAGCTTCAACAAGCCCAGCATTTCTCATGATGTACTCTGCATAAAAGTTAAATAAGCAGGATGACAATATACAGCCTTGTCATACTCTTGCCCAATTTTGAACCACTCCAATGTTCTATGTCCGGTTCTAACTGTTGCTTCTTAACCTGCATACAGATTTCTCAGGAGGCAGGGAAGGAGGTCTGGCATTCCTATCACTTTCAGAATTTTCTGCAATTTGTTTTGATCCACACAGTCAAAGGCTTTAGCTTAGTCATTGAAGCAGAATTAGATGTTTTCCTGGAATTCCTTTGCTTTTTCTATGATCCAACAGATGTTGGCAATTTGATCTCTAGTTCCTCTCCCTTTTCTAAATCCATCTAGTATGTCTGAAAGTTCTCCGTTCACGTCCTGATGAAGCCTATCTTGAAGTCTAGCTTTGCATTGGAGTGAAAAATGAAGCAGGACACAGGCTCACAGAGTTTTGCCAAGAGAACACACTGGTCATAACAAACATGCTCTTTCAACAACACAAGAGTTGACTCTACACATGGACATCACCAGATGGTCAGTAGCAAAATTTGATTGATTATATTCTTTGAAGCCAAAGGTGGAGAAGCTCTATACAGTCAGCAAAAACAAGACCGGGAGCTGACTGGTCCTTATTGCAACTCCTTATGGACTTATTGCAAAATTCAGACTTATATTGAAGAAAGTAGAGAAAACCACCAGACAATTCAGATATGACCTAAATCAAATCCTTTATGATTATACAGTGGAAGAGGCAAATATGTTTAAGGGATAAGAGGTGATAGAGTGTCTGAAGAACTATGGACGGAGGTTCATAACACTGTACATGAGGAGGTGACCAAAACCATCCTCAAGATAAAGGCATGCAAGAAGGCAAAATGGCTGTCTGAGCAGGCCTTACAAATAGCTGAGAAAAGCAGAGAAGCTAAAGGCAAAGGAGGAAAGGAAAGATACAAGCATCTGAATTCAGAGTTCCAAAGAATAGCAAGGAGAGGAAAGAAAGCCTTCCTCTATGATCAGTGCAAAGACATAGAGGAAAACAGTATAATGGGAAAGACTAGAGATCTCTTCAAGAAAATTAGAGATACCAAGGGAACATTTCATGCAAAGATGGGCACAATAAAAGACAGAAATGGTATGGACCAAACAGAAGCAGAAGATATTAAGAAGAGGTGGCAAGACTACACAGAAGAACTGCACAAAAAAACGATTCATGACCCAGATAACCAAGATGGTGTGATCACTCACCTAGAGCCAGACATCCAGGAGTGTGAAGTCAAGTGGGCCTTCGAAAGCATTATGAGATATACTGGCCTGTAATTTTAATAACTTTTGTAATGTCTTTTGTTTTTGCCTCACTGTAACGGTAGCCATGTAAAATGAATTTGAGGGTGCTCCTTCTTCTTCAGAATATTTTGAAAAGGATAAGTATTAGCTCTTCATTATATGTTTGGCTGAATTGTCCCATTAAGCTATACTGTCTTGGACTTTTATTTGCTGCAAAAAAATTTTTTTATTATTATTACAGATTCAATTTCACTGCTAGTGATGTCTTTCCAATTATCTCTTTCTTCTTGATTCAGCCTTAGAAAGTTTAATGCTTATAGAAATTTATCCATTTCTTCTAGCTTGTCTAATATGTTGGCATATAACTGTTTGCAGTGTTATCTTGTGATTATTTATCTCTGTTTTATCAGTTATAATTTCTCCTATTTCATTATTTATTTTGGTCATTTTCTTAATAAGGCTGATTTAACTGTTAACAATTTATCTTTAATTAAAAAAAAAACAGCTCTTGAAGATTTTCATATTTTCTATTTTTGTCTGATCTCTGATTGGTTTCCTCCCTGATTTTCATTAGTCCCTTCTTTCTGCTGATGTTGAGTTTTGTTTATTCCTCTTTTTCTAATTCCTTTAGAAGGTAGGTTAACTTTCTGTTTTCATTTTTTGCTGTTCCTTGAGGTAGGCCACCGCAAACTTAGTTTATAACTGCTTTTGCTGCCATTCACCTTGGAGGAGGAAATGGCAACTCGTTCCAGTATTCTTGCCTGGAGAATTCCATGGACAGCGGAGCCAGCAGGCCACAGCCTCATCTGAGCAACTGAGCACACAGATTCCTGAAAGTTGTAAATTTTTTTCAATTTTTCTCAAGGTATATTTTGACTTACTCTCTGATTTCTTTATTAATCCACTGATTTTGAGTAGCATGTTATATTGTCTCCATTTGCTTATCTTTTACCATATTTCATCCTATGATTGATTTCTAGTTTCATAATGATATATAGATGACACCATTTCCCTGGCAGAAAGTGAAGATGAAACAAAGAGCCTCTTGATGAAGCTGAAAGAGTAGAGTAAAATGTTGGCTTAAAACTCAACATTTGGAAAACAAAGATCATGGCATCCAGTCCTATCACTTCATGGCAAATAGATGGGGAAAAAGTGGAACACTGCCAGATTTCAAAGAGGTCTCCAAAATCAATGTGTATCCTGACTGCAGACACGAAATTAAAAGACAGTCGCTCTGGAAGAAAAGCTATGACAAACCTAGACAGCATATAAAAAATCAGAGACATTACTTCTGACAAAGGTCTGTATAGTCAAAGCTATGGTTTTTCCAGTAGTCAGGTACAGATGTGAGAGTTGGACCATAAAGAAGGCTGAGTGCAGAACAACTGATGATTTCAAATTGTGGTGCTGAAAAGATACAATCCTAAAGGAGATCAGTCCTGGGTGTTCATTGGAAGGACGGAAGTTGAAGCTGAAACTCCAATACTTTGGCCACCCCATGCAAAGAGCTGACGCATTTGAAAAGACCTTGATGATGGGAAAGATTGAAGGTTGGAGAAGGGGACGACAGAGGATGAGATGGTTGGATGGCATCACTGACTAGATGGACATGGGTTTGGGTAAACTCCAGGAGTTGGTGATGGACAGGGAGGCCTGGAGTGCTGGGTTTCATGGGGTCGCAAAGAGTTAGACACAACTGAGTGACTGAACTGAGCTGAACTGAAGATACTTGAGAATCCCTTGGACTGTAAGGAGATCAAACCTGTCAATCCAAAAGGCAACTGACTCTGAATATTCATTGGAAGGACTGGTGCTGGAGCAGAAGCTCCAATACTTTGGCCACCTGATGTGAAGAGCTGACTCACTGGAAAAGACCCTGATGCTGGGAAAGACTGAGGGCAGGAGGAGAAGGGGGTGACAGAGGCTGAGACGGCTGGATGACATCACTGACTCAATGGACAAGAGTTTGAGCAAACTTGGAGAGATAGTGAAGAACAGGTAAACCTGGTGTGCTGCAGTTCATGGAGTCAAAAAAAGTCAGACAAAGCTTAGTGACTGAACAAAAATGTTGTTGTCAAAAAAAAAAAAAAGCTTGGTATAATTTTTGTCTTCTTATTCATTGAGATTTGTTTTGGAACATAGCATGTGATTTAGCCTGAAGAATATTTCATGTGCCCTTAAAAAGAATATGTATTCTCTTATTTTTGGATGGATTTCCCATAGATATCTATTAAGTACATCTGGTGTAATGTTTCACCCCTATTTTCTTATTGATTTTCTCTCTGGATAATCTGTCCATCGATATAAGTGGGATTATAAAGCTTCTTATTTTTATTACATTATTGTCAATTTCTCTCTCTATGCCTGACAAAATTTGTTTTATATATTTAGGTGCTCCTATATAAGATCCTGAGAAAAGAAGAAAAGTGAAAGGCAAAGGAGAAAGAAAAAGATAGACCCATTTGAATGCAGAGTTCCAAAGAAAAGCAAGAAGATATAAGGAAACCTCCTTAAGTGAACAGTGCAAAGAAATAGAGGAAAACAATAGAATAGGAAAGGCTAGAGATCTCCTCAAGAATATTAAAGATACCAAGGAAATATTTCATGCAGAGATAAAATCAATAAAGGATAAAAACAGCAAGGATATAACAGAAGCAGAAGAGATTAAGGAGCAGCGTCAAGAATATATAGAAGAACTATACAAAAAAGGTCTTAACGACCCAAGTAACCATGAAGGCATGGTCATTCATCTAGAACTAGACATCCTGGAGTATGAAGTCAAGAGGGCCTTAGTGAGCATTACTACAAACAATGTTAGTGAAGGTGATGGAATTTCAGCTGAACTGTTTCAAATCCTAAAAGATGTTGTTAAAGTACTGTACTCAATATGCCAGCAAATTTGGAAAACTCAGTAATGGCCCATGACTGAAAAAAGGTCACTTTTCACTCCAATCTCAAAGAAAGGTAATACCAAAGAATGTCCAAACTACCACACAATTGCACTCATTTCTCATGCTGGCAAAGTAATGCTCAGAATCCTTCAAACTAGATTTCAGCAGTAGATGAATTAAGAACTTCCAGATGTACAAGCTGGATTTAGAAAGGCCTGAGGAAACAGTCTCCAAATTGCCAACAATTGTTGGATCATCGAAAAGAAAGACAATTCCTGGAAAACATCTACTTCTGCTTCATGGACTACACTAAAGCCTTTGACTGTGTGGATCACAGCAAACTGTGGAAAAATCTTAAAGAGATGGAAATACCAAACCACCTTACCTGCCTTCTGAGAAACTTGTATACAGGTCAAGAAGCAACCGTTATAACCAGACATGGAACAATAGACTGGCTCAAAACTGGGAAAGGCATACATCAAGGCTATATACTGTCACCCTGCTTATTTAACTTGTATGCAGAGTACATCATGAAAACGATGGGCTAGATGAAGCACAAGCTGGAATCAAGATTGCCAGGAGAAATATCAACAACCTCGGATATGCAGATGACACCACCCTTATGGCAGAAAGCAAAGAGGAACTAAAAATCCTCTTGATGAAAGTGAAAGAGGAGAGTGAAAAAGTTGGCTTAAAGCTCAACATTCAGAAAACGAAGATCATGACATCTGGTCCCATCACTTCATGGGAAATAGATGGGGAAATAGTGGAAACAGTGTCAGACTTTCTTTTTGGGGGCTCCAAAATCACTGCAGATGGTGATTGCAGCCATGAAATTAAAAGATGCTTACTCCTTGGAAGGAAAGTTACGACCAACCTAGATAGCATATTCAAAAGCAGAGACATTACTTTGCCAACAAAGGTCCATCTAGTCAAGGCTATGGTTTTTCCTGTGGTCATGTATGGATGTGAGAGTCAGACTGTGAAGAAAGCTGAGCACCAAAGAAATGATGCTTTTGAAATGTGGTGTTGGAGAAGACTCTTGAGAGTCCCTTGGACTGCAAGGAGATCCAACCAGTCCATTCTAAAGGAGATCAGTCTTGGGTGTTCTTTGGAAGAAATGATCCTAAAGCTGAAACTCCAGTACTTTGGCCACCTCATGCGAATAATTGACTCATGGGGAAAGACTCTGATGCTGGAAGGGATTGGGGGCAGGAGGAGAAGGGGACGACAGGATGAGATGGCTGGATGGCATCACTGACTCAATGGACGTGAGTTTGAGTGAACTCCAGGAGTTGGTGATAGACAGGGAGGCCTGGCATGCTGCAGTTCATGGGGTCTCAAAGAGTCGGACACAACTGAGCGACTGAACTGAACTGAACTGAACTGAAGGATAAACAGTCTAGTAACACTAGGAAACTGGGCTGGGTAATTATGGACAGTACTAATGCAACATTTCCTTAAAGGTAAGAACTGATGCAGAATAGACTAAGTCAGATGACGAGGGACATATTGGACCGTATCTAATGGAAGTTCTTGGCTTAACGCTTACTTATTACTTTTCTAATACTGCTAGCTATGTTGTTTGTATTTCACCTATTTTACAAAATTGGTTTTTCTTACATTGCCAAATGTGTGATTAATCCTCTGATAAAATGATGATATATAGTTCCATGTAAGCTCAATGATGATAATAATGTAACTCTAGATATAAGAAGGAGAAGGCAACGGCAACCCACTCCAGTACTCTTGCCTGGAAAATCCCATGGATGGAGGAGCCTGGTGGGCTGCCGTCCATGGGGTTGCACAGAGTCGGACATGACTGAAGTGACTTAGTAGCAGTAGCAGCAGCAGATATAGGAAGAAGCAGCAAGAGGGAATATTCTTCTTGACCATAAGAGACTAGTAAGACAGGTGGTCCAGAGACTTTCTGGCAACTGTTAATGGGGCCTAGTCCAATGATAGTATACTGACTAATGTATGGAAAAAATTTCACCTGGCTTGGGAATGAGCATTCCTAGCACCATGGGACAAAATGGTCATGAAATACCCCCCAAGTAATAGTCAAATTAACTACCATGAACGGGGCTCTAGTGATGGAAGTGGGCACTTTCCATCTGCCTCTATAAAGATTAAATCATGAGCTGTGGAGCTGCTTACCTTCAATACCCCCCTGAAGGGAGTTCAGGGTGGAGGTCAGGAAAGAGTCACTACTCTGTGTTCTGGGAAAAACTAGCAGGACAGGCCTTCAGATAGTTACATATTTTCAGGAGAAGATATTGTGAGCCCAAATTTTGCATCTTCTCATACCTAGAGATACACTGAGATCATTAACAGTGATGTCTGATTTGGCTATTAATTAGAATATTACAATTAAAAGTCAAAATGGAGTAGCTGTGGTTCAGACATTCAAGGAAATAACAGGTGATATTATGGGTATGATTTCAGACAAGTCCTTGTATGGCTAGGAACTTGAGTTTTCTGAGCTGTGTCAGATTTATACTGAGAGCTTACACCTTGTCTTGGGATCCCGGATGAGCCCCCAAGATGACAGATGAAAGCGTATGGTGTTCCACCGGATTTGTGGTCTCTGAAGGAGAAGATTTAACTCCAGAACCAAAGACAGTCTCAGTCATTTAGAGCTTTGTATAGTAGAAATTCTATTAAAGTGCCAGTGACAGAAAAAAGCTTCTGACATAGACATCAGAAGTGGGTAGAAGGATTGCCCACCTTGCTTGTTTTAAGCAGGGCATTATATACTTTTCTGCTAGCTGTTGAGAATAGGAAAAAAAATACCTCAAGGCTGTGAAAATTTTGCCCAAACCCTTTCCCATAACATACATCCTGGAATGACATCAGCACGAGATTAGCGAAAAGGTACAGGTTAACCCAGAGCTTAAAGCTGTGGAAGTTTTACCCAGACCTTCTCCCATAACATACATTCTGAGGTCAAAAAAGGCATGTCCTGGAGCAAGAGATACTGCTGCCTATGGGGCCTACATGTCTGAGGCAAAAGAATGTGAAAAAGAGAGAAGGGTCACCTCCTCCTTAAAGGGGCCTTAGGCTTGGACTCTTTATCAACCTGCCTAAGTTAACTCTCAATATGACACCAGCCATTCTCAAAACAGTGTCTGCTGGCAGCTGGTAACTGCAGCCTTACTTTTTAAAAGTTTCTTTTTGTAACTATGTCATTTTTAGATGATGGAATTTTTTAGATCATACATTAACAAAATGAAGCAAGTATGATGAACAATAGCACCCGTTATCTATGTGTTAATATCACATTAAAAGTTAAAACCTAGCTAGATAAAACTAGACAGTTGGCTACCTGGCTACAGGCTTTCCCAGTGTGCTCAGTCTGGACTGAGCTTTAGGCTTATTCTCCTGAAAAGAAATGAAAGGCTTTTTTAGCCTATTAAAATTCCAATTGTCATTCCTCCAACTACCTCTATTTGGGTCTCTTTCACCAAAATGACAAACCAATAAGTTGAGGTTTTAATTATATAAGATTCAGATCCAGGGCTTGGGACTCAGAAATATTTCCAGTTCAGTGTCAAGTTTCCCAACTGAGGCTAGACTGTGGCCTATTTTAGCAGGAAATGGCCAGAGACATCATCACTCTATTCCTTGAATTGGAACTGTGCAGTACACTTGGGAGCTCCAAAATACAGATCCCTTCTGGGTCACTTGTTTCTTGCTTATAGAATATAGGCTTCATTCAGCCTCGTTGACCTTCCCTGAGTTCCACAGGTTGAATTCAAGAGTTATTAATCAAGGAAGGGATGGGATACAGAAATAGAAGAGGAGAAATCAAATGGTGGTACAGCCTTGGGGCAGGGTCCCGGCTCCTCCTCAAGGAGTGTGCATAACCATTTATTTCAGTTCTTCTGCAAAATCGGGGTCCCCACCTCTCAAGTATGGTAACTTCTGGCTGAATTCAAGATTCCTGGAACACCACTCTATTCCTAGAGCTGCCCACCAACCAATCAGAAGACAGTCTAACACCCTGAAACCCTCACCCTAAATTTTGCCTTCCTTTTCTGGGCCCAGTGATGATCATTCTGCTAGGCCTCATTTCCGACTCCTGTCTGTTTCAACTACTTACAAGTTCATCTCTGACAGGCTCCAACAATCGCAGGCTAAGTTTTCCTACGAGGGTGAATACCAGTTTCAGGCACAGAACATCTCAATTTAGATCGAAAAGAGAGAGACTACTACTCCACTAGACAGGACTCCGCCCACTCTCAGCAGGGAGTATTAACAGTTGCAGAAGAAAGAAACAAGTATCTTCAGTATGAAGTCTCTCAGGGTGGCGTTGTTAGGCAAACCACCTGAAACCACCCACCCTTGCCAGGCCCAATAATAACCGCTTGCATAAGTTATCTTAAACAGAAGGCCCTGGTAAGGAATGAGGAACCAATAAGCTACCACCAACCTGAAGAATCTGAGAAAGATCACAAAGAGAAAGAAGACTACACTTTATATGCCCTATCAAATTCACAGACTTCTTCTTGCTGGAAGCCATCTTGGCTGAGGGATTGACGTGCCACCAAGAAGGACCCTGCATTCATAGAAAACCCGGAAACTAACCCAATTACCATAAAACCCAGGCCCGGGAACCATGCGATGGTGCCATCCTCCTGGGTCCCCTACTTTCCTGCTCTCTTCCCTGGCGCCCTTCCCAACAGCTTCTCGCTTTGTCATCACGTGTGTCTCCTCGGACAATTCATTTCCAAGTGTCAGATAAGAGCGTGGTCTCAGGCCCTAGAAGTGTTCCCCCTTCCTGCAACAAAGGGATAAACTGGATCACAGATCTTGGGGATAAAGAAGGCTAATTCAGCTCAAAATTGGAATCAAACGTCAAATTTTGAATCTGGTGATTGATTGAATGAGGAAGAAGAGACCACATAGATTAAAATAGTGTCTTGGATTTCTTCTTTGGTTAATCAGTTAGATGATGATGAGATGTTCTTTAGATTTGGTAACATAAAAGCTTAGAATGAAGAAGAAAATTGTAAAGATGGATACTAAAATCTGTTATATATGAAGGAGATATATATATAGCCTTCCTTTTCTGGGCCCAGTGATGATAATTCTGAGTATACTTATATATATATATATATGTGTGTGTGTGTGTGTGTGTGTGTGTGTGTGTATTGGACAAGGAAATGGCGACCCACTCCAGTATCCTTGCCTGGAGAATTCCATGGACAGAGGAGCCTGGCAGGTTACAGACCGTGGGATCGCAAAGAGTTGGACACGACTGAGCAACTAACCACAGACACACACACACACACATGCCCCTTGTATGTGTCAACGTGAAAAGAAACATGCCATGTAAGAGCTGTGAGATGGGTCTTCCTGGAAACTATAGCCTGAGAGACAGCCTCTCAGGTAGCTCTGAAAAACTGAAGAGATTACAAGGGGAACCACCAGATGTAATATAGTCAAGATCTCACTGAAATGTTACCGCCAGTCACAGGATCAGGTATCTCATTTAATAACTGCAGTGCTTTGCTACGTATGTGAAGATGCAAAACTTTGGGGTACATAAAAATCCCCCCAGCAGTGTCTAATTATCTGAGGACCTGTTCTGTCGGTTTTCCTTTGGCCTGAATTCTTGTCTAAGGTATGTGGTATGTCAGTGACGACAACGACTAATTTCTCAATTCTTGTAGAACAGGGTGGTGGAAAACATTCTCTGTTTTACATACGAAGACATGACTCTTTAAAGATATGTAGTCATAACAACAATGAACAGACAACCCTTTTCAAACACAAGTCACTGATCTAAACTAAGTGAACCACCAGTGCAATTTGGAAGCAATTTGTTAGCAATGCAAATGTCAAGCTACTTCTGAATTTCCCAAAAGCAGGATAAACAAAATAAATGTACCATCAAGCAGCACAGGTGAGACACTCAAGCTTCAAGAGCTCTCCTTTGATTACTTTAAAAACCAGAGAAAGGCAACATAACAAGTTTCCACTTGATCGGACTATGTTTATTCATCCAGATGCAAGTCAGAGGAAGCAGGCCTAATAGTTCTGAATTACTATAAAAGGTTGTATACACTTGCCAGATTTATGCATTTAGGCCATAAAAGCAAAAGAATCTTACAGAGGCATTTTCTTAATTAAGCAATTTAGGTATAAAACCAGGGAGAAAGAAAAATATATATATTACAGCACCTGCCCCAAATGACCTCACTATCCTTTTTTTATCCAAAGATTTCCTTTTTGGCTCTCCACACTAGTTCAGAGATTTCCGCCTCAAGTAAAACATCTACTGAACATCTCCACCCATCACTTCCACCAACTAAAGACTTCCACCAACTTGTACATACTTCTGCTGGAATACTAACTCATTTCATAATCATTTATCTATGTCCCCTTGTTCTGTGGTGTTTTCAAAGGCAAAGCTCAAGACCTTTCACAGACAGATTTTAACCATGTATGATCACAACCAAAATCAGGAAGAGAAAACAGGGAATCCTAATTCTTTAAAGTTTAGGGAATTTCTATTGAGCTGATTTGTATTAGCTTATAAATCTGATAATATAATGTTATATTACTATGTTAAAGAATAATTATCTGAAAGGGGTATAACCAAGATTCTCATGAAGATACAAAATGATCATGTTAAATATTTTATTTAGCTAATTATTAATGAGGAAATTAGGTATATGTTACAACTGGTTCAAAGGAAAAGTCAAACAAGTACATATTTATATGGAGTAAATGTTCCTTTAGTGAAGAAATGTAGAAAAGAATTTACAAATTGGTATAAAAAATTGACTCCCCCCCACCACCCCAGGCGGAAAGGGGAAGAGTCAACTGAACCTCCACCAAACAGAATTTATTTGCATGTCTAAGAACAAGAATTATTTTGCATTGCTATCAGTTACCTGCAATTTTCAGAGTTGTAAAGTAGCTCAAAGGCAATGAAACCCTAGACTGCTAGACCCAAAAACTCAGGAGCTGTCCTCGAAACAATGGAAAAAAGTTCCATTGGAGATAGTGGTCTTTTTAGTTTATCACAAACTGGCTTACAATTATCAGCATCGTCTTAAAGATGGAGTGAGGGCTCCATGTTCTCTGATTAAAGATTAATCTGTCATCAAAACTTGGTTTCCTCAGCTTGTAAGAAAATATTTCTGACCTCCCTCACAACACATTCAGTTATATTATTAGCTTGGCAATGGCACCCCACTCCAGTACTCTTGCCTGGAAAATCCATGAACAGAGGAGCCTGGTGGGCTGCAGTCCATGGGGTCGCTAAGAGTCGGACACGACTGAACGACTTCACTTTCACTTTTCTCTTTCATGCATTAGAGAAGGAAATGGCAACCCACTCCAGTATTCTTGCCTGGAGAATCCCAGGGACGGGGGAGCCTGCTGGGCTGTCATCTATGGAGTCACACAGAGTCAGACACAACTGAAGCGACTTAATATAACATAACAGTCTTTATTAATACAAAAATGACTACAAAATCTAGCGTCTGTTGAGGTACACACAACTCTGGATAATACAAACAAGGTACGAAGATACAGTGCACAGCACAGAGCACATAGCCAACATTTTATAGAACTATAAATAGAGTGTAATCTATAAAAATTTGAATCAGTATGTTGTACACCTGAAACATACTGTAAATCAACTATATATTTAACGCTGAGTACTCCTATGATCTTATACTGGATTGGAAAAACAAAGTACAGCTATAGAATTTTTTTAATCTATTTATTTAGAAATTAATGACAGTTTTTTTTTTTTTTTTTTTGGCCAGATGGTGTGATGAGTGCTTTACCTACAGAATTTCTTTAATCTTCATGTCAAGTTGATGAAGAATTCTATTACTCTTCTTTTATAGAAGAGGAAACTGAACATTAGTCAAGGTTTTAAATCACAGATGTAACATGTGATACCACGGAATTTTAAGCAGATAGCTCTGGATCTGTGCTGTCCAATACGGTAGCCACTCGCTATGTGTGATTATTGAGACTTAAAATGTGGCTAGTTCAAACTGCTATGTGCTATAGGTCTGTTGATTAAAATACTGCACAGCCTAAAAGTTGAAAATTATGTTTTACTCAGCAGACATCCTGAGGACTTCAAGACCAGGACACAGCATCTCAGATCACTCTGAGAGATTGTTCTGAAGAGGCAAAGGAAGGCGTCAGGATATATAGGAATTTTGCAACAAAGACTAGGTAGTTAGACCATCAAAGGATTACTGTTAATTAAAGAAAATCAATACCTCAAGATGCGGAGAAAATGGAAACAATAACAGACTTTATTTTCTTGGGCTCCAAAATCACTATGGACAGTGCCTGGGGCCATGAAATTAAAAGACACTTGTTTATTGAAATGGAGACCAAAAGAAAGCAGGAGAAACAACACTCATATCAGATAAAACAGACTTTAAAATGCAGACCATTACAAGAGACAAAGATGGACACTACATAATGATCAGGGGGTCAATCCAAGAAGATATAACAATTATAAATATACATACACCCAACATAGGAGTATCTCAATAGATAAGGCAAATCCTAACGACTATTCAAGGGGAAATTGACAGTATCACAGTAGTGGGGCACTTGATACCCACTCACACCGATGAACAGATCATCCAGATAGAAGATTAACAAGAAGACACAGCTTTAAAGGACACATTGGACCACTTAGACCTAACTGATATCTACAGGCCATTCCCCCCAAAAACAATGGATTTCACCTGTTTCTCAAGTGCACATGGAACATTCTCCAGGATAGATCACATCCTGGGCCAGAAATCTACTCTTGGTAAATTTTAAAAATTGAAATCACTTCAATCACCTTTTCCGATCATAGTGCTGTAAGATTAGATATCAACGACTGGGAAAAAGCTATTAAAAAAATACAAACATATGGAGGCTAAACAACATGCTTCTGAATAACCAACAGATCACTGAAGAAATAAAAAAGGAAATCAAAATATGCATAGAAACAAGTGATATTGAAAACATGACAACCCAAAACCTATGGGATTCAGTAAAAACAGTGCCAAGAGGGAAGTTCATAGCAATACAAGCCTACCTCAAGAAGCAAGAGAATAGCAAATAAACAACCTAACCTATACCTAAGCAACTACAAAAAGAACAAAAATCCCCCAAAGCAGTAGAAGGAAATAAATTGGAAAAATCAGAGCAGAAATAAATGACAATTGAAGTAGACTATATAGCAAAGATTAATACAGCTAAAAGCTGGTTCGTTGAGAAGATAAAATAGACAAACCATTAGCCAGACTCATCAAGAAAAAAAAGGGAGAAGACTCAAATCCATAAAATTAGAAATGAAAATGAAGAAGAAGACACATGTATCCCATTGTTCTTTGCAGCACTATTACAGTACCTAGAACATGGAAGCAACCTAGATGTCCATCAACAGATGAATGGATAAAGAAGTTGTGGTACATATACACAATGGAATATTACTCAGCCATAAAAAGGAACGATCTGAGTCAGTATAATGAAATGGATGAACCTAGAACCTGTTATACAGAGTGAAGTAAGTCAGAAAGAGAAAGATAAATATTATATTCTAATGCATATATACAGAATCTGGGAAAATGGTACTGAAGAATTTATTTACAGGGCACTAGTGGAGAAACAGACAGAGAATAGACTTATAGACATGGGGAGAGGGGAGGAAAGAGTGAGATGTATGGAAAGAGTAACATGGAAACTTACATTACCATATGTAAAATAGCTCAGGAAACTCAAACAGGGGCTGTGTATCAGCCTAGAGGGGTGGGATGGGGAGGGAGATAGGAGGGACATTCAAAAGGGAGGGTGTATATGTATGCCTATGGTTGATTCATGTTGAGATTTGACAGAAAACAATAAAATTCTGTAAAGCAATTATTCTTCAATTAAAAACTAAATCAATTTTTAAAAAAGAAATGAAAATGGAGAAATTACAACAAAGCATAGAAATACAAATGATCATATGAGACTGCTGCTAAGTCGCTTCAGTCATGTCCAACTCTGTGCGACCCCATAAACGGCAGCCCACCAGGCTCCCCCATCCCTGGGATTCTCCAAGCAAGAACACTGGAGTGGGTTGCCATTTCCTTCTCCAATGCACGAAAGTGAAAATTGAAAGTGAAGTCGTTCAGTCATGTTGGACTCTTAGCTACCCCATGGACTGAAGCCTGCCAGGCTCCTCCGTCCATGGGATTTTCCAGGCAAAAGAGTACTGGAGTGGGGTGCCATTGCCTTCTCCGATGAGACTACTATGAACAACTATATGCCAATAAAATGGACAACTTGGAAGAAATGGACAAATTCTTATAAAAGTATAACATTCCAATACTGAACCAGGAAGAAATAGAAAATTTGAACAAACCAATCACAAGCATGGAAATCAACTATAATCAAAAGTCTTCCAACAAATCAAAGTCCAAGACCAGGTAGCTTCAGAGGCGAATTCTACCAAAAATTTAGAAAAGAGACAGCACCTATCCTACTTAAACTCTTCCAGAAAATTGCAGAGGAAGGAAAGCTCCCAAGCTCATTCTATGAGGCCATCATCACCCTGATACCAAAATCAGACAAAGATGCCACCAAAAAAATAAAACTACAGGCCAACATTACTGATAAACATAGATGCAAAAATCCTCAACAAAATTCTAGCAAACAGAATCCAACATTATAATAAAAAGATTATAAAGATCATGTGGGCTTTATTCCAGGGATGCAAGCATTCTTCAGTATTCTCAAATCAATCAGTGTGGTATACCATATTAACAAACGGAAAGATAAAAATCATATGATAATTTCAACAGATCCAGAAAAAGCCTTTGAGAAAATTCAACACCCATTTATGATAAAACCTCTCCAGAAAGTAGGCATAGAAGGAACATACATCAACATAATAAAAGCCATATATAACAAACCCACAGCAAACATTATCCTCAATGGTGAAAAATTGAAAGCGTTTCCTCTAAAATCTGCTGGAGAAGACTGAGAGTCCCTTGGACAGCGAGGACATCAAACCAAAGATTTCCAAAGTCAATCTTAAGGGAAATCAACCCTGAATACTCATTGGAAGGACTGATATCAAAGCTGAAACTTCAGTATTTTGGTCATCTGATGTGAACAGCTGACGCATTGGAAAAGTCTCTGATGCTGGGAAAGATTGAGGGCAGAAGGAGAAGAGGGTGTCAGAGAATGAGATGGATGGACAGCATCACTGATGCAATGGACATGAACTTGAGCAAATTCAGGAGATGGTGAGGGACAGAGAGGCCTGGCGTGCTGCAGTCCATGGGGTTGCAAAGAGTCAGACATGACTGGGCAACTGAACGACAACCTTTAAAATCAGAAACAAGACAAGGAGGCCCACTCTCACCGCTACTACTCAACATAGTTTTGGAAGTCCTAGCCACAGCAATCAGAGAAGAAAAATAAATCGAATCCAGATTGGAAAAGAAGAAGTAAAACTCTCCCTGTTTGCAGATGACATGATCCTCTACATAGAAAACCCTAAAGATATCCACCAGAAAATTACTAGAGTTAATCAATGAATATAACAAAGTCACAGGATATAAAATTAGTATACAGCAATCCCTTACATTCTGATACACTAACAATGAAAAATCAGAAAGAGACATTAAGGCATCAATCCCATTCACCTTTGCAATGAAAAGAATAAAATATTTAGAAATAAATTTGCCTAAAGAAACAAAAGACCTGTATACAGAAAACTATGTATTCTCTTAATAGGGGAAGAAAAAGAGGATGTTGGCAACCTAGGGGAGCATAAATGAGTTTTAGAAAGGATGAATGGATCATTAGAAGAATAGATGGGAGACAAGATAGCTTGTGACAAAGTCTGTCTGAGTGTGATGTTCATTTCTGGTGTCCTCTTCTGTGGTAAGAGTCAATCTTCCCTGGTTGATGAAAATTCCTTCTAGGAAATTTATGACAAATGAGTTCTTTTTGGAGGATCTGTCTTTAGGTAACAAGGGAAGTTTAGAAAAACATTTCCCTGAGTATGTTGTTTTTCTACTCAGGTTGGTATTCGAGAGGTGAACTGAACATTTGGAAGTTTTTAAACTGTTTTTTCTTTTCTTTCTTTCCTCCTTTCTTTTAATTGAGGACGTCTCAGATTTGCATTTTCTCATCCATAAAGGAGAAAACTTAGCCATTAATGACTTCCTTACCTGCTTGCATTTAGCCTTTCTTACATGGAATTTATGCATTTTAAAGAGAAATGTAAGATCAGATTCTGAACTTTTTCAGTGACTTGAATTTTCAGTAATTATTCTTTTATTCTAGGAGAAATTGTAAAAGAACTATTGTTCTTTTAATTGGGTGGTGAGCAAAGTCTCTATAACATTACATAACAGAGACTCCTAAATCCTTATTTCTATGAATGACCTGACGTAGAATATTTTATTTTCAAAGAGAATTCAATAATAAGAGGAATGAATTTCCTCCTTAATTTGCTATTTTAAAATTTTATTTATTTTTGAGTCTGCTTTATGCTTTTTGGGGTAAAATCAACTTGTTCTAATTAAAAACCTCTCCTGTGCCCTTGATGTTTGAACATTTTTATTTCTTAACATCTGCGTATTTTTAGGGCCTAATGTTTCAACTTCATGCTCTGTGAGAATACCAACTGATTGTAGAAATATGCATTAAAATAGAGTGAATTGGCATTTCCATGTCCTGACAATGCTGATAGAAGCACTGTGCATATGGGATGGCCAATATGACTTTTAAAATAATAATAATGACATATACTATTACCTAGCTAGGAAAATAATATGGATGATTTTTCTTATTGCCCTTTGTTCTATTTTGTTTTAATAAGTTCACCACTAAATATTAGTAAAAGTGCTATGGCTAAGAAATCATGGATCCTCTATTTTAATTTCTTTTTTTTTTTTAAGATTTAACCTAAAATCATCCATGAAAAGCCTTGCAGTTTTCTGTTAATTCTTCTGAAGGATTCTAAGCCTCAAATATGTAAGAAATAAAATTGATTAGATCTTCTTTTTTTATTGGCAGATAAGTTATAAAGTGATGGCAGGTGTTCTTAAACTCACTCATTTAGAATTATCAGGAAAATTACAAAATGAATCAATTACCAAGATGGGATGATGTGGTTAAAACAATCAATAATGTATTTCATCTTGTTTCTATTCTTCATCTGAAGTATGTTTTATGTGGATATAATCTTTATCTCTAATTAATATTATAGCCATTGTGAAATTTCCTTTAAGTTTTAGTACTTACATTTTATTGTCCCCTGTCCTCATCATTAATAATGGCTAACTGTACTTGTTTTCCTTTAGTCAGCTGAATGCTTTTACTTTATTATCATTGTTTTTTGAAAACAGCACTTTTAATGCTATACTCAGACCAGAAAAAAACTGCCTCAGATAATTATGGAAGCCTTATGAAATTTACAATCTTTTAAAAATGCCCAAGTATTGTAATATTTATTTCAGGCACATATCACAACCATTTTTAAATAACAAATATAAAGTAAAACACATTTACTGAAACAATTTTTTTTTAAAATCTAAAAGGAACAAAATCATTGAAAAAGTTAACCCTTAGGGGTTCCCTGCTGGCTCAGATGGTAAAGAATCCACCTGTTAATGCAGGAGACCTGGGTTTGATATCTGGGTTTGGAAGATCCTCTGGAGAAGGGAATTGCTACCCATTCCAGGATTCTTACCTGGAGAATTCCGTGGACAGAGGAGCCTGGCAGGCTACAGTCCAAGGGGTCGCAGAGAGCTGGACACGGCTGAGCACCTAACATTTTCACTTGGTGTGCTAACTGTTATTCTGACCAGACCCCCAGTTAGAGCTAGCGTTCCTTATTTTTTCAGATGTCCTCTACTTTTGCTCTTTCTTAAAATTTAAAGTAAACCTGAAATTAAGGAGGAAAATGAACCATATTTTGCTACTTAATAATATCTAGTATCAGGACTAATGTCTACATTTTGGCTATGTTTACAGAGTCTCCTAATAGGCAACTTTTTCTTAACATTTTGAATTCTCTAAAGATCAAATTTGTGTTCTATGGCACCAAATAATGCCTTTCAGCTCTGTATTTTCCATTGTCTCAAGTCTTTTTACTCATGTCTTCAGATTTGTTCCTACTCACAGCACTTCTGACACCAAAATGTAGAGGTTTTCTTCCAAATCAACCAATTCAACAACTCTCCAGACACCACTGAGTATCTTACAATTTGATTCAGATCTGACTCCAACTACTTGGATTTAGAACAGACTCCCACAGGTTAAATGATCAATCCCACAAGATTTCCCTCCACTTCAGATGCCAGTTGCAAATCCTGGACCATGTGTAGTTCTGACCAAATGACTGTAAACCAGGAGTTCCCATGACTGTGTCCTCAGTAATATGCTAGAGTGGCTTACAGAATGCAGGAAAACAGTTTACATACTATTATCAGTTTATTACAAATGATATAACTCATCAACAGCCAAATGGAACAAATGTACATATAGGACAAGACCTGTGGGAAGGGGCACCCAGCTTCCCTACACTTTCTGGCTGAGCCTGCACTTCAACACATTCTTCAACCCAGAAGCTCCCCAGTCCTGCTGTGTAGGTCTTTTTTTATGGAGGTACCAATTCATGATCATGTAAATCATTGGTCACTGGAGATTAACACAAACTTTAGCCCACCGCCCCTCCTTGGAGGTCAAATAGGTAGAACTGAAAGTTCTAACCCTCTGCTCACATGACTGGTTCCTCTGGCACCTAGCCTCCATCTGGAGGCTATCTAGAGGCCCACCAAGAGGCACCTTATCAACTTAAACCTGGGTATGATTGAAAGAGGTTTATTATAAATAATGAAAAACTTTCCTCTAACTCTACCACTAAGGAAATTTCAAAGGTTTTAGATGCTCTGTGCCAGGAACAAGGAATGAAGGCCAGATACATATTTCTTATTATATACCCATATCATATACATTAAACATTTTAAGGAATAGGTAGACTAAAATTTCCAAATTAAAAGTAAAAGCCATAGAAGTCTCAGAATTACACTCTGAGCACCATTGGGCCCAGGGGCTTCCCTGATAGCTCAGTTGGTAAAGAATCCGCCTGCAATGCAGGAGACCCCGATTTGATTTCTGGGTAGGGACAATCTGCTGGAGAAGGGACAGGCTACTCATTCCAATATTCTTGGGTTTCCCTTGTGGCTCAGCTGGTATAGAATCCACCTGCAATGCAGGAGACCTGGGTTCGATCCCTGCATTGGGAAGATCTCCTGGAGAAGGGATAGGCTACCCACTCCGGTATTCTTGGGCTTCCCTTGTGGCTCAGATGGGAAAGAATCCGCCCACAATGCGGGAGACCTGGGTTCGATCCCTGGGTTGGGAAGATCCCCTGGAGAAGAGAAAGGCTACCCTCTCCAGTACTATGGCCTGGAGAATCCCATGGACTGTATAGTCCACGGGGTCGCAAAGAGCTGGACACGACTGAGCGACTTTCACTCTTGGGCTTCCCTTGTAGCTCAGTCGGTAAAAATCTGCCTGCAGTGCAGGAGGCCTGGGTTCAATTCCTTGTTGGGAAGATCCTCTGGAGAAGGACATGCCAACCCACTCCAGTATCTTTGCCTGGAGAATCTCATGGACAGAGGAGCCTGGTAGGTTCCCAGGGTCACAAGAGTCGGACACGCCTTAGTGGCTAAACCACCACCACCACCATTGGGTTTTGTAAAGTCAAATCTGGTAAGCTGATGTACTCTGCCTTATCAATCAATGGGGCTAATACAACTAATTTGATGTTATGTCATACCCTGTTATCCCCAAACAACCACAATGAACTGATCAAATATGTCTTCTATTTTCCTTTTTATTATTACTGCTATGAATATTGTTAGGCTTCCCACTTGGCACAGTGGTAAAGAATCTGCCTGGCAGTGTAGGAGATGCAAGAGACAGGGTTTGATCCCTGGGTTGCGAAGATGCCCTAGAGTAGGAAATGGCAACCCACTCCTGTATTCTTGCCTGGAAAACTCGATGGACAGAGGAGCCTGGAGGGCTACAGTCCATGGGTCACGAAAGATCGGACATGACTGAGCGCATGCACACACACATACACACACACACACGCATGCACATATTAATACCATTATTACTCCCCTTAACAAAGATAGTTATGTCGAGTATATGATGTGTACTAGGCCATAGCCTAGTTTCCATTTGAACTTAAGCCCAATAGCCTTAAGTGAGAATCAGAGAGAAAAATGGAGCAGCACATCTAGAAAATCTAGAGAGCTTTTAAAAATTGACACTATAATTCTAGAGTTTTATGGACAAAATCTATGTCTATAATTATAATTATAATTGCAGGCTTTCATTACTCATTTTAAATATTCCGACTTTCCACAATTATTTTCTATGACTCTGATTTGAAAGGTCTGGGATTGGGTCCAGGAATTTATAGTTTTGAAAGCTCATCTGGTGATTCTTCTGTGCAACTAATTTGCAAACCCTTTAATCATACAGGTGAAGAGATTAAAGCCAAGAGGGTAAAGTAACTTATCCTTTTAAGGTGAAATTTCACCAATACAGCTTACATGTTTAGAACTTCAAGACTTCTCAGCCATTAATATTTTAATGGAAATATTTTCAAGAATGGCTGTGTCAACTAAAGAACAGTAAGATCAAGGAGTAAAACTCAAGATATGCAATTAGGGAGAGAGGATGTTCCCAGAGGAACAAAAATAATGAGATTAAATTTATTTTCACTTACATTATTGTATTTCAGAGAGACAATGACCTAGAAAAGAAGGAAAAGTGGTAGTCTTTGCACTGTTATCGGTTATAAAGATAAATATAAAGATAACGTAACTGAAGATCTTAACGTTTCAGTGACTACCCACAATCACAAAATTTTGTGCCAGAACTCTGTCATAAACCCAAAGTCAGTACATCAAATACCACACTCTTCTGACATTTGATGCTAAATGATTGTCTAACTTCTGATTTTACCTCAGACCGAACACTGTAATTGGGAATATATACATAAGGGAGCCCATACTGAAAAAAAATTTTGAACAGCTTTATCTGTACCTTGTACAAATCTTAAAATATAATGTGTTTTAAAATATTTAATATTTCATAGCTGTTAAAAGGGCTTTCCCCAGTGGCTCAGTTGTAAAGAATCCTCTTGCAATGCAGGAGAGGAGGGCTCAATGCCCGGACTGGGAAGATCCCCTGGAGGAGGGCATGTCAATCCACTGTAGTATTCTGGCCTGGAGAAATCCTAGTGGACAGAGGAGCCTGGCTGGCTACAGTCCATAGGGTGGCAAAGAATCGGACATGCTGAAGTGAATGAACACAGCACAGCACTTAGCTGTCAAAAATGTCCCATAAATGTCTTCAACTGTCTCATCCTTTGATTTATTTTTTGCTGTATTTACTTTGAGCAAGTTTACTTTAAAACTGTAACCATATTATTTGTCAACTTTTATCCATGTCGTGGATATTGTGTTTATTTTTTAATACAGTCTCATAGGTATTTCGGAGAAGGCAATGGCACCCCACTCCAGTACTCTTGCCTGGAAAATCCCATGGATGGAGGAGCCTGGTAGGCTGCAGTCCACGGGGTCGAGAAGAGTTGGACGGGACTGAGCGACTTCACTTTCACTTTTCACTTTCCTGCATTGGAGAAGGAAATGGCAAGCCACTCCAGTGTTCTTGCCTGGAGAATCCCAGGGATGGAGGAGCCTGGTGGTTGCCGTCTATGGGGTCACACAGAGTTGGACACGACTGAAGTGACTTAGCAGCAGCAGCAGCAGCATAGGTATTTTATTTATTCAATCCCACTCTCCCAGTTCATCCTACCTTCTCTCCCCACCTCAGTACCCATATGATTGTTCTCTACATCTGTCTACTTATGCTTTGCAAATAAGTTTACCTGTATCATCTTTTCTGGAAACTATGTTTAAAACCAATCTCTGTCCCAATGGTATGCCATAATTTAGAGACCAAAACAAATGCTAAACATAAAATAAAAGAATAAAATATTTTTTATTGTATTCTATTTTCTTTTCTAGCAGAATATGTTAGGTAATAGCAATAACAGGGTAGAATTCCCAAAAGTGTTCACAAAATTTCTTAGGCAGAATCCTTAGTCTGACACTCAAGCCCTCTATGATCTGTCTCCACTGTTTCCCCATCTATTTGCCATGAAGCGATGGGACCAGACCATGATCTTCATTTTCTGAATGTTGAGCTTTAAGCCAACTTTTTCACTCTCCTCTTTCACTTTCAAGAGGTTCTTTAGTTTTTCTTCACTTTCTGCCATAAGGGTGGTGTCATCTGCATATCTGAGGTTATTGATATTTCTCCCGGCAATCTTGATTCCAGCTTGTGCTTCTCCCAGCCCAGCGTTTCTCATGATGTACTCTGCATATAAGTTCAATAAGCAGGATGACAATATACAGCCTTGAGGTACTCCTTTTCCTATTTGGAACCAGTCTGTTGTTCCATGTCCAGTTCTAACTGTTGCTTCCTGACCTGCATACAGGTTTCTCAAGAGGCAGATGAGGTGGTCTGGTATTCCCATCTCTCTCAGAATTTTCCATAGTTTGTTGTGATCCACACAGTCAAAGGCTTTGCATAGTCAATTAAGCAGAAATAGATATTTTTCTGGAACTCTCTTGCTTTTTCCATGATCCAGCAGATGTTGGCAATTTGATCTCTGGTTCCTCTGCCTTTTCTAAAACCAATTTGAACATCTGGAAGTTCACAGTTCACATATTGCTGAAGCCTGGCTTGGAGAATTTGGAGAATTACTTTACCAGCATGTGAGATGAGTGCAATTGTGCAGAAGTTTGAGCATTCTTTGGCATTGCCTTTCTTTGGGATTGGAATGAAAACTGACCTTTTCCAGTCCTGTGGCCACTGCTAAGTTTTCCAAATTAGTTGGCATATTGAGTGCAGCACTTTCACAGCATCATCTTTCAGGATTTGAAATAGCTCAACTGGAATTCCATCACCTCCACTAATTTTGTTGGTAGTGATGCTTTCTTGACATCACATTCCAGGATGTTTGGCTCTAGGTGAGTGATCACACCATCATGATTATCTTGTTCGTGAAGATCTGTTTTATACAGTTCTTCTGTGTATTCTTGCCACCTCTTCTTAATATCTTCTGCTTCTGTTAGGTCCATACCATTTCTGTCCTTTATCGAGCCCATCTTTGCATGAAATGTTCCCTTGGTATCTCTAATTTTCTTGAAGAGATCTCTAGTCTTTCCCATTCTGTTGTTTTCCTCTATTTCTTTGCATTGATCACTGAAGAAGGCTTTCTTCTCTCTCCTTACTATTCTTTGTAACTCAGCATTCAGATGCTTCTATCTTTCCTTCTCTCCTTTGCTTTTTGCTTCTCGTCTTTTCACAGCTATTTGTAAGGCCTCCCCAGACAGCCATTTTGCTTTTTTGCATTTCTTTTCCATGGGGATGGTCTTGATCCCTGTCTCCTGAACAATGTCATGAACCTCCATCCATAGTTCATCAGGAACTCTATCTATCTGATCTAGTCCCTTAAATCTATTTCTCAGTTCCACTGTATAATCATAAGGGATTTGATTTAGGTCACACCTGAATGGTCGAGTGGTTTTCCCTACTTTCTTCAATTTAAGTCTGAATTTGGCAATAAAGAGTTCATGATCTGAGCCACACTCAGCTCCTGGTCTTGTTTTTGCTGACTGTATAGAGCCTCTCCATCTCTGGCTGCAAAGAATATAATCAATCTGATTTCGGTGTTGACCATCTGGTGATGTCCATGTGTAGAGTCTTCTCTTGTGTTGTTGGAAGAGGGTGTTTGCTATGACCAGTGCATTCTCTTGGCAAAACTTTATTAGCATTTGCCCTGCTTCATTCCATATTCCAAGGCCAAATTTACCTGTTACCCCAGGTGTTCCTTG
This sequence comes from Bos javanicus, assembly GCF_032452875.1. Classification (NCBI taxonomy): domain Eukaryota; kingdom Metazoa; phylum Chordata; class Mammalia; order Artiodactyla; family Bovidae; genus Bos; species Bos javanicus. Next base: position 74,243,696 of record NC_083881.1, on the reverse strand, counting down.
ACTTCCTACTTTTGCATTCCAGTCCCCTATAATGAAAAGGACATATTTTTGGGGGTGTTAATTCTAAAATGTCTTGTAAGTCTTCATAGAACCATTCAACTTCAGCTTCTTCAGTGTTACTGGTTGGGGCATAGGCTTAGATTACTGTGATATTGAAAGTTTTGCCTTGGAAACGAACAGATAATTCTGTCATTTTTGAGACTGCATCCAAGTTCTGCATTTTGGACTCTTGTTGACCATGATGGCTACTCCATTTCTTCTAAGGGATTCCTGCCCACAGTAGTAGATATAATGCTAATCTGAGTTAAATTCACCCATTCCAGTCCATCACTTCATGGGAAATAGATGGGGAAACAGTGGAAACAGTGTCAGACTTTATTTTGGGGGGCTCCAAAATCACTGCAGATGGTGATTGCAGCCACGAAATTAAAAGATGCTTACTCCTTGGAAGGAAAGTTATTACCAGCCTAGACAGCATATTGAAAAGCAGAGACATTACTTTGCCAGCAAAAGTCCATCTAGTCAAGGCTATGGTTTTTCCAGTGGTCATGTATGGATGTGAGAGTTGGACTGTGAAGAAGGCTGAGTGCCAAAGAATTGATGCTTTTGAACTGTGGTGTTGGAGAAGACTCTTGAGAGTCCCTTGGACTGCAAGGAGATCCAACAAGTCCATCCTAAAGGAGATCATTCCTGGGTGTTCATTGGAAGGACTGATGCTAAAACTGAAACTCCAGTACTTTGGCCATCTCATGCAAAGAGTTGACTCATTGGAAAAGACCCTGATGCTGGGAGGGATTGGGGGCAGGAGGAGAAGGGGACGACAGAGGATGAGATGGCTGGATGGCATCACCGACTCGATGGACATGAGTTTGCGTGAACTCCAGGAGTTGGTGGTGGACAGGGAGGCGTGCTGCAATTCATGGTCGCAAAGAGTCAGACATGACTGAGAGACTGAACTCTACTGAACTGAACTGATGATCTGTCTCAATACCTTTATTTCCAAACTTCTTCCTCCTACTTTTCTCATACCTATCACTTTCGCCTCATAAACCTAATATTCATGCTCCCCACCACCCCCCTCATATACTGAAACCAAATGCCCAATGTGATGGTATTAGGAAGATAAGACTTTGGTAGGTAAGTAGCATTAGGTGAGGTCATAAAGGTGAAACCCACATGATTGGGGTTAGTGCCCTTGTAAGGGTCACAAGAGAGTTTGTTTCCTCTTTCCACTCTCTTTTATATTAGAATACAAGTGTGCTGCTGCTGCTGGTGCTAAATTGCTTCAGTCGTGTCCGACTCTGTGCGACCCCATAGACGGCAGCCCACCAGGCTTCCCGTCCCTGGGATTCTCCAGGCAAGAACACTGGAGTGGGCTGCCATTTCCTTCTCCAATGCATGAAAGTGAAAAGTGAAAGTGAAGTGACTCAGTCGTGTCCAACTCTAGCAACCCCATGGACTGCAGCCTACCAGGCTCCTCCGTCCATGGGATTTTCTAGGCAAAAGTACTGGAGTGGGGTGCCATTGCCTTCTCCAGTACAACAAGTCAGCAGTTTTCAAATCAAAAGAGGGCTCTCATCAGAATTCAACTATGATGGTACCCTAATCCTGGATTTCCAGCCTCAGAAATACAAGAAATAAATTTCTGTTGTTTTTAAACCTCATCTGTGATGAATTAAGACTTTTTACCTGAGCGATTCGGGCTATCCAGGTACAGTGGTAAAGAATCTGCCTGCCAGTGCAAGAGCAGCAAAAGACATCCAGAGATCAAAAAAAAAAAAAAAGGATTTCATTCCTGGGTAGGGAAGATCCCCTGGAGAAGGAAATGGCAATCCACTGCAGCATTTTCGCCTGGAAAATTCCATGAATAGAGGAGCCTGGTGGGCTACAGTCCACAGGCTTGCAAAGGTTGCAACTGAGCATGCACCCATACACCTGAGCAATTCAGTTTTCCCACGTAGTTCCTGCTCTTTTTACAAGAACATTTTTGTACATTCTGTTCATCTTCTCAATTTCTGGGATATTTAAATGTTCCCTGTCCTTCAAAGTGTGCCACAAACATCGCTTCTTTATTTCCCTCAGTGAAGGCCATTCTCTTCCTCTTATATATGACATTTATAATTTCTACCCTAAACTATAGTTCCTTCTGGTCATCGTTTCTCTTACAGAATACTGCTTCGTACAGTTGTCAATTATTCCTTGAATAAATTACTGAATTGCTAAAATAAATAGTGACCAGATTTTTAAATTTAGGATTCAAATTTAACTTTGTCCATTATTATTAAACATCTTAGTATAAGCCCCAGTTTCCAAAACCTGCCAAAAAAAAAAAAAAAGTGCAAGAAAATAAACTTTGATTTCTGTCATTTTTAATTTCTTTTTTTCTTAATTTGATTACTATGAAGATCACTAGTACCTATTTTTTAAGACCATTAAGAAGAGAGTGAGCAATTCAGTTTGACAATTGTGGTCCTTGAGCCAATATTTTCCAATTCTCTTTTCCCATGTCCATATTCTAAATTAACTAAGCACAAGGAGATGCCTCAGATATAGCAATTTATTTAAGATAAGAAACTGCTGTCTTAATAATTAGTAAAATGCAATAATCATCCCTTGTTATGGTTCCATTTTATCTAAATATGATAAAACATACAGAATTATCTCACTCAAAATAAAAATTTTAAAAATACTTATTTTAAAAAGCTTAGAAATTCCCAGTTATTTTTCAACATTTTCTCTTAATGATTTTTGCAATTGAGGGAGATATATTTTATAAACTAAGCACATTTAAACAGTTATTCATCTAATGTTAACAGTTAATTACAAAAGAGACTAAAATTATAAGGGTGTGTATATTTTTTTCTAAACATTCTGCATTTGCCAAGAAATACCTTAAATTGTATTTCTAAGAATTTTTGTGATAAATGAGAATCTTAACTTTAAATATAAAACACTAAAATAAGATAAGGAAAGTAGAGGAGGACAAGGAAGCCTGGTGTGCTACAGTCCATGGGATCTGAAAGAGTTGGACATAACTTAGTGGCTGAAAAACAAGGGCATTAGGTAATATAATGTTTTATATTATGTTGGGAAATTACTGTGCTGTGTACTTAGGATTCTTTTGTCACTTTTAAGTTTAGTTTAGTCACTCAGTTGTGTCCAACTCTTTGCAACCCCAAGGACTGCAGCACACCAGGCTTCCCTGTCCATCACCAACTCCTGGAGCTTGCTCAAACTCATGTCCATTGAGTCAATGATGCCATCCAACCATCTCATCCTCTGTTGCCCTCTTCTCTTCCCGCCTTCAATCTTTCCCAGCATCAGGGTCTTTTCCAATGAGTCAGTTCTCCCCATCAGGTAGCCAAAGTATTTGAACTTCAGCTTCAGTATCAGTCCTTCCAATGAATATTCAGGACTGATTTCCTTTAGGATGGAGTGGTTGGATCTCCTTGCAGTCCAAGGGACTCTCAAGAGTCTTCTCCAACACCACAGTTCAAAAGCATTAATTCTCGAGTGCTCAGCCTTCTTTACGGTCCAACTCTCACATCCATACATGACTACCGGAAAAACCATAGCCTTGACTAGATGGACCTTTGTCAGTAAAGTAATATCTCTGCTTTTTGATATGCTCTCTAGGTTTGCCATAACTTTTTTCCAAGGATCAAGCATCTTTTAATTTCATGGCTGCAGTCACCATCTACAGTGATTTTGGAGCCAAAGAAAATAAAATCTATCACTCTTTCCATTGTTTCCCATCTATTTGCCATGAAGTGATGGGACTGGATGCCATGATCTTAGTTTTTTGAATGCTGAGTTTTAAGCCAGCTTTTTCACTCTCCTCTTTCACTTTCATCAAGAGGCTGTCTTTGCATTCTGCCATAAGGGTGATGCATCTGCATATCTGAAGTTATTGATATTTCTCCCAGAAATCTTGATTCTGAAAATATTTCTCCTGGCAATCTTGATGATAAGTTTTAAGTTACATTTAAATAAACTGATGGTGTGGAATAAGTGTGTGTAAATCAGAGTATATCTTATTGATGCTATGGGATAAAACTAGTTATGTGACAAATTCTGCAGTAATATTAACATGAAAGTGAAAGTGTTAGTCAAAAAATGAAGTAGATAACAGCAGGCCTTAAATCAAAATGTCAATTTGTTTCTACATACTTGTTCTAAAGAAAAAAATCACAAATGTGAACAATGATTTAGCAACTCAGCAACATTTAAAAACTCAGCAATATTTACCACAAGAAAAATTGGAAGCAGCCAGTCACTAACAAAAGTAAAACCTTTAAATTATGACTTCTCTATAATGGAATAGAATGCAACAGAATGGGTCTTCCCAGGTGACTCAGCAGTGAAGAATCTGCCTGACAATGCAGGAGACCTAAGAGACCCTGGGTCAGGAAGACACCCTGGTGGAGGAAATGGCAACCCACTCCACTGTTCTTGCCTGGCAAATGCCATGGACAGAGAAGCCTGGTGGGCTGCAGGCCATGGAGTCACAAAGAGTCAGACACAACTGACTATGCACGCACACATGCATGCGACGTAAGAGCACAGAGAACTGTTCATGTTATATTAATTTTAAAATCAGATTCTGCCTGTGTTTTCCTCTAAAAGTTTTATAGTTTCTGACCTTACATTTAGGTCTTTAACCCACTTTGAGTTTACTTTTGTATATGGTGTTAGGGAGTATTCTAATTTAATTCTTTCACATGTAGCTGTGAAGTTTTCCAAGCACAATTTATTGAAGAGGCTGGCTTTTCTCCTTTGTATGTTCTTGCTTCCTTTGTCAAAGATAAGGTGTCTATAGGTACCTGGGTTTGTCTGGGCTTTCTATCTTTTCCATTCTATATTGTATATAGGTACCTGGGTTTGTCTGGGCTTTCTATCTTTTCCATTCTATATCATAGGTACCTGGGTTTGTCTCTGGGCTTTCTATCTTTTTCCATTCTGTATTGCTGGTTTGTGTCGGTACCATCCTGTCTTGGTCACTGTAGCGTTGTAGTATAGTTTGAAGTCAAGAAGATTGATTCCTCCAGTTCTGTTTTTCTTTCTCAAGATTACATTGGCTATTCAGGGTCTTTTATGTTTCCATACAAAATGACAAATTTTTTGTTCTAGTTCTGTGTAAAATGCCCTTGGTAATTTGATAGGGAATGCATTTAATCTGTAGACTGCTTTAAGTAATATGGTCATTTTCATAACAATGATTCCTCCAATCCAAGAATGTGATATATCTCTCCATCTTTTGTGTTATCTTTGATCTCTTTTATGAGTGTCTTATAGTTTTATGTATACAGGTCTTTTGTCTCCTTAGGTAGGTTTATTCCTAGATATTTTATTCTTCTTGTAGCAATAGTGAATAGGATTGATTCCTTAACTATTCTTTCTGATTTTTTCATTGATAATGTATAGGAATGCAAGGATTTCTGTGTATTGATTTTGTATCCTGCAAATTTACTATATTTATTAATTAGCTCTAGTAATTTTCTGATGATTTCTTTAGGGTTTTCTATGTATAGTGTTATGTCTGCAAGCAGTGCGAATTTATTTCTTTTCAAATCTGGATTCCTTTTATTTCTTTTTCATCTCTGATTGCCATGGATAGGACTTCACATCCTCCACCTTCTAGAGTAATGAAAATAAAAGTAAAAAAAAAAGCGACCTAATTAAACTTAAAAGCTTTTGCACTACAAAGAAAACTATACAGAAAATGAAAAGACAACCCTCAGAATGGGAGAAAATAATTGCAAAAGAAAAACTGACAAAGAATTCATCTCCAAAATATACAAGCAGCTCATTCATCTCACTATCAAAAAAATAAATAAATAAATAACCCAATAAAAAAATCACCAGAGAAGATAAAAAGACATTTCTTCAAGAAAGACATATGTGTGTGTGTGCTAAGTCACTTCAGTCGTTACTTTGGGGAGCCCAAAGAAAGCATATAGATAAACAGTAAACACACAAAAAAAGGCTCAACTTTGCTCCTTATTAGATGAATGCAAATCAAAACCACATATGGTACCACCTCACACCAGTCAGAATTCAGTTCAGACCAGTCAGAATGGCCATCATCAAAAAGTCTACCAAAAATAAATTCTGGAGAGAATATGGAGTAAATGTAACCCTCTTGCACAGTTGGTAGGAATGTAATTTGATACAGTCATTATGGAGAACAGTATTTTCATCCCAATCCCAAAGAAAGGCAATGCCAAAGAATGTCCAAACTACTGCACAAGTGCACTCATCTCACACACTAGCAAAGTAATGCTCAAAATTCTCCAAGCCAGGCTTCAAAAGCATGTGCACTGTGAACTTCCAGATGTTCAAGCTGGATTTAGAAAAGGCAGAGGAACCAGAGATCAAATTGCCAACATTAGTTGGATCATCGAAAAAGCAAGAGAGTTCCAGAAAAATATCTACTTCTGCTTCATCGACTATGCCAAAGCTTTTGACTATATGGATCACAACAAAATGTGGAAAAATCTTAATGAGATGGAATACCAGACCACCTGACCTGCCTCCTGAGAAATCTGTATGCAGGTCAGGAAGCAATAGTTAGAACTGGACATGGAACAACAGACTGGTTCCAAACTGGGAAAGGAGTACGTCAAGGCTGTATATTGTCCCCCCGCTTATTTAACTTATATGCAGGTTGCATCATACAAAACGCTGGGCTGAATGAAGCTGGAATCAAGATTTCCAGGAGAAATACCAATAGCCTCAGATACACACATGACACCACCCTTATGGCAGAAATAGAAGAAGAATTGAAGAGCCCCTTGATGAAAGTGAAAGAGGAGAGTGAGAAAGTTGGTGTAAAGCTCAACATTCAAAACACTAAGATCATGGCATCTGGTCCCATCACTTCATGGCAAATATATGGGGAACAATGGAAACAGTGACAGACTTTATTTTCTTGGGCTTCAAAGTCACTACAGGTGGTGACTGCAGCCATGAAATTAAAAGACACTTGCTCCTTGGAAGAAAAGCTATGACAAACCTAGACAGTGCATTAAAAAGCAGAAACATTACTTTGCCAGCAAAGGGTTTTTCCAGTAGTCATGTATGGGTGTGACAGTTGGACCATAAAGAAAGCTGAGCACTGGAGAATTGATGGTTTTGAACTGTGATGCTGGAGAAGACTCTTGAGAGTCTCTGGAACTGCAAGGAGATCAAACCAGTCAATCTTAAAGGAAATCAGTCCAGAATATTCATTGCTGAAGCTGAAACTCCAATACTTTGGCCACCTGATGTGAAGAACTGACTCATTTGAAAAGACCCTGATGCTGGGAAAGATTGAAGGCAGGAGGAGAAGGATATGACAGAGGATGAGATGGTTGGATGGCATCACCAACTTGATGGACATGAGTTTGAGCAAACTCTGGGAGTTGGTGATGGATAGGGAGGCCTGGCGTGCTGCAGTCCATGGGGTCACAAAGAAGCAGACACAACTGAGCGACTGAACTGAACTGAAAGCTATAAGGGGAACTGAAAATATAATGAACTTTACCTGGGTAGTTATGTGTCCACTTAAAACTTGGGAGAGAACCACTGGCCTGTTACTAAAATGAACATGAGAAAGAGAAGAATGGGTTCTGCAAACATTTAGCATTCTGCCAAGAGTTGCATAAAAATACTATTTTTACGTATCAGATAGACATAATACTTATGTCTAGATGATGAGATAACGACTTATTTTTAGATTTTTTTTTCAACCTCTTTATTTTTCCAATTTTACTTTATGATATTGAATATTTCTCTAAAAATCCTTCTGAAATTCCTTAAGATATCCTTTTTGGTCTCAGTCAGTTCAGTTCAGTTACTGAGTCGTGTCTGACTCTTTGCAACCCCATGGACTGCAGCATGCCAGGCCTCCCTGTCCATCACCAACTCCCAGAGTTTTGTGTAAAATAATTGTAAATGGTTCATATGTGCTGTTAAAGAATATGTTTTCTACTAATTGGGTTCATATATATCTTTTTTCATGTATATCTGTAGCATCAAATTTGATAATATGCTTTTCAAATCTTCAGCTCCTGTACTAATTTTTGCTTAAGAATATACAAAATCTTCTACAAAAATTATGAACTTAAATGTTTTTTGTTACAATAACATAAATATTTTTTTTCTATATTTTGAGACAGTGTTGTCATTTCAAATAAGTGTATCATTGCTTTATACTTTTAGTGAAATTTTTCTTTTGTCATTATGTACTAAGACCATTACTATTAATGGTTGCATTAAATTCTATTTTGTCTGAAATTAATATTGCTACACAAACTCTTTTGCCTAGTATTTGCTTAGCAAATATTTTTCTATTTCTGTATTTTTAATGTTTCTAAGTCATATCACTTTGTATGTGTGTGTGTGTTAGTTGCTCAGTCATGTCTGACTCTATGACACCATGGACAGTAACCCTCCAGGCCCTTCTGTTCATGGAATTCTCCAGGCAAGAGTACTAAAGTGGGTTTCCATTTTCTCCTCCAGGGGCTCTTCCAGACCCAGGGATCAAAACCGGATGTTCTGCACCACAGGCAGATTCTTTACCATCTGAGCCACCAGGGAATGTAACTTTATATATGTAAATGTATATACATATATATGCACATATATCTTGTTTGCTCTATAATTTCTTTTCTTATAAATCTAATTTTTGATAAGTATACTTATATCAATTTTTTGTCTTTTATTTTTTATTTTTGCTTGTATTGCTTCTTTTTCTGCAATCTATTAGATTGAGTTACTGTTTTTCTTTTTAATTCTTCCCAAGGACCCACTTATTCAGAAATTATGTACTTTCTATTCTTTATCTTTTTTCACTTCTTTAATAGAGAAGGCAATGGCACCCCACTCCAGTACTCTTGCCTGGAAAATCCCATGAATGGAGGAGCTTGGTGGGCTGCAGTCCATGGGGTCGCAAAGAGTCGGACACGACTGAGCGACTTCACTCACTTTTCACTTCCATGCATTGGAGGAGGAAATGGCAACCCACTCCAGTGTTCTTGCCTGGAAAATCCCAGGAACGGCAGGGCCTGGTGGGCTGCCGTCTATGGGGTCGCACAGAGTCAGACACGACTGAAGCGACTTAGCAGCAGCAGCAGCAGGGTTTTTTAGATCATCCTTTTTTTCACAAATCACTTTTGGTAAGCTGATTGCCTTGATCTATTGAATTTAGCAGCATTAAATTTTTCATAACCGATCTTACTTTTCCTTGAAATGTTTGTGGCATTTGGAGAGGGTGAAGCTCTAACATCCCCAAGCAGCACTCAGCAGCAGGTATCTTAATTGTGCTCTGAACTTCTCCATAGCAACCGTGACGTGCAAACACAGCTCAGTCTCATTTTCTACTCTTTAAACAGCTAAGTTTAATTTTTTAACATGGATACTTAACAATGTTTTAAGTTAATCAATATCTTGATTGTCCTCTTGAATGATCAAATGACCGTAGAGTCCTGCAGCACTAATTTTCCATCCTCGACTACTTCTGTATCATCGCAACCCAGGAAGCAATGTAACCTATGTCTGAATTTCAAAACGGAGTTTTCCCAGCTCCATCTGCTGGGAAATGTCTTACCAATATGTCATGGTAAGACATATATTGTCATAAGACATATATTGACATGAGGGCTATTTTAGAACTTTTCTCTCATAAACTTTTATATTGTACAACAACAACACTAAAAAAAATCGGTTATTTTATAGGGAGAGTTCAGTTCAGTTCAGTCGTTCAGTCGTGTCCGACTCTTTCCGACCCCATGGACTGCAGCACTTCAGGCCTCCTGTCCATCACCAACTCCCGGGAGTTTACCCAAACTCCTGTCCATTGAGTCGGTGATGCCATCCAACTATCTCATCCTCAACCATCTCATCCTCTGTTGTCCCCTTCTCCTCCCACCTTCAATCTTTCCCAGCATCAGGGTCTTTTCAAATGAGTCAGCTCTTTGCATCAGGTGGCCAAAGTATTGGAGTTTCAGCTTCGACATCAGTCCTTCCAGTGAACACCCAGGACTGATCTCCTTTAGGATGGAAAGGTTTGATCTCCTTGCAGTCCAAGGGACTCTCAAGAGTCTTCTCCAATTCCACAGTTCAAAAGCATCAATTCTTCGGCACTCAGCTTTCATTATAGTTCAACTCTCATATCCATACATGACTACTAGAATAACCATAGCCTTGACTAGACACGGGAGAAATATCAATAACCTCAGATATGCAGATGACACCACCCTTATGGCAGAAAGTGAAGAGGAACTAAAAAGCCTCTTGATGAAAGTGAAAGTGGAGAGGGAAAAAGTTGGCTTAAAGCTCAACATTCAGAAAACGAAGATCATGGCATCTGGTCCCATTACTTCATGGGAAATAGATGGGTAAACAGTGGAAACAATGTTAGACTTTACTTTTTTGGGCTCCAAAATCACTGCAGATGGTGACTGCAGCCATGAAATTAAAAGACGCTTACTCCTTGGAAGGAAAGTTACGACCAACCTAGATAGCATATTCAAAAGCAGAGACATTGCCAACAAAGGTCCATCTAGTCAAGGCTATGGTTTTTCCTGTGGTCATGTATGGATGTGAGAGTTGGACTGTGAAGAAGGCTGAGCACCAAAGAATTAATGTTTTTGAACTGTGGTGTTGGAGAAGACTCTTGAGAGTCCTTTGAACTGCAAGGAGATCAAACCAGTCCATTCTGAAGGAGATCAGCCCTGGGATTTCTTTGGAAGGAATGATGCTGAAGCTGAAACTCCAGTACTTTGGCCACCTCATGCGAAGAGTTGACTCATTGGAAAAGACTCTGATGCTGGGAGGGGTTGGGGGCAGGAGGAGAAGGGGACGACAGAGGATGAGATGGCTGGATGGCATCACTGACTTGATGGACGTGAGTCTGGGTGAACTCCGGGAGATGGTGATGGACAGGGAGGCCTGGCGTGCTGTGATTCATGGGGTTGCAAAGAGTCGGACATGACTGAGCGACTGAACTGAACTGAACTGAACTGACTAGACACACCTTTGTTAACAAATTATAGGGAGAAGAGACAGTTAAATAAGATTTTATAATTTGTGAGAGTCAAGAGATATAAGACAAAAGACAATATGTCTCATGTGAATATGAACACTCAAATTGTCCTAATTTTAGACAACTGCTTAAGCAACCAGTAAACAGCAAACAATTTGAAGATAGAAAATGGTAAAATTAGAAAAGGGCAGCGTGTCTCTTTTTTTGCTTTTTTTCTTTTTCTTTTTCTAGAGAAACAGTGTCAAAGCTTTGTTTCAGCTATGATCATCATCCTTACTTCCTTATTATCTTATAAGAGTATACTTTGGAACATGATTTATAGATTTCAAGGCCTGAAGCTGAGGATCATGAAAAAGGAGGAAGGATCTATAAGCTAAGCCTCCCTATCTCATCTCAGCTGTATTTCCATCTAACCCCAGAGCTTAATCAAAAGGTTGCCTAAGGAAGTGACATTGTTGAGAAGTTCCAAAGCTCTGCCTGCTTCCAGATCTGCCCATTCCCAAATCAGCCTAAAATCTAAAAAATAAAATCATTGAAACACTTCATTTCAACCAAACACCAAGTATTTAGTGGCCCAACATAAAACATATTCTGCATATTAATACATTGAATACAATTCATAATGTTTTCTACTTATCCTCATTTGGGTTTAATCAATACATTCCTTTTTCTTTTTTTTTTTTTCCTAGAGTTCCTTGTCAAAACAGCTGAGCTGGAGTCCACTATGATAATCACAGTCAGGAACCAATTTACATCTGAAAGGTATATCTACTAAAGTCAAGAACCTAAAGTAGAGCATGTTTCTGGTAATATATGAACTAAGACTACATAATTGAGATTTACCCTTTTTGACTGCAGCATTTAAGATAAACTTCTAGATGTCTCAATAATGATGATGATAACTTTAGAGTCATTCCTGTGAAAGTATAAGAAACGGCACTTGCATTCATCACATCCTTATAAGTGACTACTATAAGGCCATCTTACAAGAGGAGAAACAGACTATGAGAAAATATGCAACTTGCACAATATCATACATTAAAATATGGCAGTACTGGAATTCTTCCTGATTTCAAAGGTGTGCATTCAGCAGTTAAACTAAGTTACCTCCCTCCTCTGAAATGTTCACACAGCATCTATACCTTTCTGTGTTCCATTCCCAAAAGGACTCCCAGAGCTCATACCCTTTGTTTTTCCTATACCGAATACATACGATACAGCAGGACCATGGTGTATAATTCTCGCATATGCCTCAACACGGGTACAACTGAAACCTTTAATTATTGTGAGCACCCTCTAAGTGATATTGTTCAATGTGAAAGGCAATGCTGAAACCAAAATTGTCACCAGGTCTGAAATAGCTGATTTTGTAACAAGTGTAACATGAGCAGTTGGTGGCAGTTTTTGGATCTTTTCCAGCATAGAGGGCCCCGTGAGAGTGGCAACTTTTTATCTATTGCTTACTTTAGATAGCAGTCAGTAAGAATTTGGATAGTTAAAGAGTGTTCAATTTTTTCTTGGCATTTAGCAAGTAGAAAAATGTCAGCACATTTCTTGACAATACCAATTTTATCATCCTTAAAGGGCTAAGATAGTCTGCTTTTTGTTGAAATCATTTGAAAAGAATCTCTGGCACTCTCAGTTTAAAGAAAAATACTTCTTTTTTGCTTTTTATGTAAAAGATTTACTGAGTGAAAGAGATGACTTTGTCATTTTTAAGACTGTCTTTTGCCTCTTTCCCAAGTGTTAGCAAGCATCAACAATAAAAAAATATTAAAAAGTGAACACTATTTAGAAAAGACCTTATTTTTAGCACTACAATGGCCCATATTTAGGACCCACTGGATTCTTACCTCCCTTCTCACTGTTCTCCTTACCTGACTTCTTTTATATTTTTTAGCCCACTGATTACCTAGCATATTTCTGAATAGAAATGTCCATGTATACAAATACATAGATTTCTTTTTCCTTTCTTAAACATCAATACACAAATATTCAAAGTAAATGCTCTTAGCTTCTCTTCAGAAAATGTTTGTAAACATTCAAAACATGTTATGCTTCATTTGTAATCTATATTAGAAAAAAATTGATGACAGCAAATTCTATTTTCTCTTATGGATAAAAGGATTCTTACTCTTAGTATTTATTAACAAAGGTGTCCGATGGCAGTAAAGTGTTATAGCTCGCTCATATAGTATTTCATTCTCATAATATATTTGTTACTTTGGTGAAGAGTAAAGAAATTTTTAAGAGAAAGGCTTATTTTCAAGGGGAAGCATTATACGCAAAATGCTTCAGTGAGTTAGTGCTTTGTAGTTCGATGACTGCCATAAAAATTGCTGGAATATGTTAAAAATTAGAGAAAAGCAGAAAGTGTTTGCTATGGTGAGAAGGCAACTGTTCAGTTAAATAGTTGGTTTCATAGAAACAGAAGCTTAAATAAGTCAATTCATCTTTCCTAATAAACTTTGTCCAACTCAAAGGGTTTGTCTGGTTAGGTTTTCTTCTTATATTTGGAGAAATTAGAATATGTTCTGAGATTATGTTGAAATAGGAGAACAAGGGAAACATCAGCCAAAGCACAGCACATGACCTAATCTAACATATACACAGACTCCCCTTTGCACACAAGCATACCCTCAGTTCCCCACAACTGAATATGAGTCTAAAATTCAAATACTAATCAAACACATGCATGTTTCCCAATCTTTGATAGTCAAATATTAAAAACACAAAGTAAATAAAATGTTTATGTTTCACAATATACACAATGAAAAGTACAATACCTGACACACTGGTAACTACAAAAGTCATTCACATATTCGTCATATTTGAGAAATCAAGCTCAATAACTAGGGGATCTATGAATAACTCATGATACCATGTGTTCTGACTGTACAGATGAACAAAACCTTGAAATGATGCAAAAATAATCAGCTTACAACTGTTGTGATATCTGCTCCTTTACAAAAATTGGTGACAATTCAGAAAAATATATTGATGTCCATTTATCTCAACTGTCATACGACCCAGATGGTTACTAAGCAGTAAAATTAATCCTCCCAAGAAAGGACCATACAGATTGTCTTATCTGCTTCTGTAGTCTGGGTTATTCTCTCAATAATACTCTATCCTGACTGAAAGGAAAATTGTCAGTTTTTAAGGTAACATTTGATGGAATTGTTTATGGAAAGAACAGATTTTTTAAGACTTTCACTCAGTTCAACATAAACAGAAAATTGCATGTTTTCAAGAAATAACAATTGAAGGTGAAATATTTGCAAATCTTTGGGAGTTATCTAAAACAAATGTAATTACTGACTCTTGAAGAATGTATTTGATTCTCTGCAGTATAAACTGGAGAGTCTATCTTGCCATTATCCACTAATTTGATCATGAGGCCATATTGTGATACCCAGACAGATCAAACTTGGAATTCATATTTTCATTCTTGGCAATGACTCAGACATTTAGAATTGAGAACATTCTGGCAAGGTTTCTGGATGATGCCAAGCTATATCTTTATATGACAGACATAGATTTAAACATTTTTAAATCATTCAAAGTCTTTTAAATTTATTTTAATTTCATATTTAGAAAAAGTAAGAAAGTCACCTGTTGGGTATTCCGTTACAGAGAAGAAACAAGTAGAAAGCTCTGATGTAACATAGGAAAGGGGAGTACAGGCTTTGGAATTAAATTGGGGTTCTAACCATGACTTACTTCTCACACTTCTCACATGTAATATTATACCACTCCTCTAATTTCATTAGATTTAATTTACTCTCAGTGAAATGGCAATAATAGCATATGCCTTAGAGGGTTCAACCAGATATAAAGATAACATGTTAAGGATAAACACTATTCTTCTAAGGTGTTTGCTAACAAATAGCTTGACTTTGCTATTTTCATTGAACTGATTTTGATTGACTTCAGGAAATCCCAGCCAAATCAGTTCCTGAGATCTGTATTAAGACATATTTCTTGGTTCCACGTGCTCGTCTCTAAGTTTTTATAATGTTGTTTAAGTCATGTCTCTTTTGCAACCCTATGGACTGTAACCTGGCAGACTCCTCTGTCCATGGGATTTCCCAGACAACAATACTGGAGTGGGTTGCCATTTTCCTCTCCAGAAAATCTTCCCAACCCAGGGATCAAACCCACAGTCCCTGCATTGAATTGTTTTTACCACTGAGCTATCAGGTTTATTTAACATATGAAGGTAAACAGAACCAAAGCCCAGATATGTATACTGAATGTTAAAGGTTTCAATTATTTTTAATATTCATTCAATGACAGAGAGAAAGGATACTCAGCAGATACCAAGAAGAGAACTAACTTCACTTTTATAAATTGCAGTACTATATTTTAGAGCCTCATCGTAGCCACGTGGCCAAAGTTAAAAATTTCAGCCTTGCAAGAAAGCCAGGAAACAGGCTAGATAGAAGGATAGCTTTTTGTTTTTGCCTGGCCACGTGGCATATGTGATCTTAGCTCCCCGAACAGGAATTGAACTCTGGCCAAAGCACTGAACATCCAGAATCCTAACCACTAGACTACCAGGGAACGCTGATAAAGGGGTAATTATAATTTCATTCCAGGAATAACACTCACTTGAAATAAAGTGAAGAGGAACTAAAAAGCCTCTTGATGAAAGTGAAAGAGAAGAGGGGAAAAGTTGGCTTAAAGCTCAACATTCAGAAAATGAAGATCATGGCATCCGGTCCCATCACTTCATGGGAAATAGATGGGGAAACAGTGGAAACGGTGTCAGACTTTATTTTGGGGGGCTCCAAAATCACTTCAGATGGTGACTGCAGCCATGAAATTAAAAGACGCTTACTCCTTGGGAGGAAAGTATGACCAACCTAGATAGCATATTCAAAAGCAGAGACATTACTTTGTCAACAAAGGTCCATCTAGTCAAGGCTATGGTTTTTCCTGTGGTCATGTATGGATGTGAAAGTTGGACTGTGAAGAAGGCTGAGCACCAAAGAATTGATGCTTTTTAACTGTGGTGTTGGAGAAGACTCTTGAGAGTCCCTTGGACTGCAAGGAGATCCAACCAGTCCATTCTAAAGGAGATCAGCCCTGGGATTTCTTTGGAAGGAATGATGCTGAAGCTGAAACTCCAATACTTTGGCCACCTCATGCGAAGAGTTGACTCATTGGAAAAGACTCTGATGCTGGGAGGGATTGGGGGCAGGAGGAGAAGGGGATGACAGAGGATGAGATGGCTGGATGGCATCACTGACTCGATGGACGTGAGTCTGAGTGAACTCCGGGAGTTGGTGATGGACAGGGAGGCCTGGCATGCTGGGATTCATGGGGTCGCAAAGAGTCAGACACGACTGATCGACTGAACTGAACTGAACTACAAACTAAACTTTAAAATGCAACAAAAGACATCACTATGAGTCTGAAAGAATGCTTTAACATATGATTTAAAAATGTAATTATGGAGAAAGCAATGGCACCCCACTCCAGCACTCTTGCCTGGAAAATCCCATGGATGGAGGAGCCTGGTGGGCTACAGTCCATGGGGTCTCGAAGAGTCGGACACGACTGAGAGAATTCCCTTTCACTTTTCACTTTCCTTCACTTTCACTTTTCATTTCCTGGAGAAGGAAATGGCAACCCACTCCAGTGTTCTTGCCTGGAGAATCCCAGGGATGGTGGAGCCTGGTGCGCTGCCATCTATGGGGTCACACAGAGTCAGACACGACTGAAGCGACTTAACAGCAGCAGCAACAGCATGGCTACATCAATTTTGATTAGATAGAACAATAGAAAATCCAGCTTTGTTCTTACAGAGGAGCCAGTCAGGCAAAAGAAGTGCGTTTTAGTTAAATGTTGTATTTAGAAAATACAATTAAAGTATCTGAACATTAATAAGCACCTACTTGGATTCCAGAAGGATTTTGCATAGAAATTTTTAAATGAATTAATCCTGTTGCCAACTGAGTTATCAATTTCAAAAAACATATTAAAAATAAAATAGTTCTTTCAAATAGTGAAGAAAAAACAATTTGCATACAACCAAGACAAGTAATGATACAACCAATTGCTTTGGAAATCAGTCACCCTCTATATTTGTTTAGCAAATGTTACTATGTTTTAGAAACATTGCCAAAGCTTCCCAGATTTGATTTCAATCCAAAATTTTTAGCAGAACTCAGCACTTTAGAAACAAAGGGAAAAGGTAAATCCAGTGCAGATGTACATTTCTACAATACTTAATGTGTAACAGAATAGTTATAGCATCATAGTCATCATAGCAATCAGCCTACTAAAAAATGCTAAAGAAACCTGAAGGCAAGCTGAATGTTTTTGTTCAGTCCTTTCACAACACATATTACAAAGGCTTCAATATACATAATAAATATACTCATTTCATGAGTATTAATAGTTATATTGGAAAGGGTGGTGGTGGTGAGGAGTTAGTCAATCATCAAATACTTAACCATACACCCAACAAACTACTAAGCTATCTGAGTGGGAAAAAATTTAGAATTGTATGATTAGTCTCCTATTTCAGGGACATAACTATTACATTCTTTTTTGTTGTTCAATTCAGTTCAGTCGTTCGATGGTGTCTGACTCTTTGCAACCCCATGGACTGCAGCATGCCTTACTTCCCTGTCTATCACCAACTCCTGGAGTTTACCCAAACTCATGTCCATTGAGTTGGTGGTGCCATCCAACCATCTCATCCTGTGTCATCCCCTTCTCCTCATGCCTACAATCTTTTCCAACATCAGGGTCTTTTCTAAGGAGTCAGTTCTTCACATCAGGTGGCCAAAGTATTGGAGTTTCAGTTTCAGCATCAGTTCTTCCAATGAATAGTCAGGACTGATTTCCTTTAGGATTGACTAGTTTGATCTTCTTGCAGTCCAAGGGACTCTCAAGAAAAAGCATCAGTTCTTCAGCACTCACTTTCTTTGTAGTCCAACTCTCACATCCATACATGACTACTGGAAAAACCATAGCTTTGACTAGACAGACCTTTGTTGGCAAAGTAATGACTCTGCTTTTTAATATGCTGTCTAGGCTTGTTATTTCTTTGAGCCCCTTTTGGGGGGCAGGGGAAGCAAGAATACTGGCATGGGTTGCCATTCCCTTTTTACAGGAGATCTTCCCAACCCAGGGATTGAACCCAGGTCTCCCGCATTGTAGGCAGACGCTTTTCCATCTGAGCCAGCACAGGAATCCCTTAGAAGAAATGGAGTAGCCATGATGGTCAAAAAAAGAGCCCAAAATGCAGTACTTGGATGTAATCTCAAAAACGACAGAATGATCTCTGTTCATTTCCAAGGCGAACCATTCAATATCATGGTAATCCAAGCCTATGCCCCAATGAGTAATGCTGAAGAAGCTGAAGTTGAACGGTTCTATTAAGACCTACAAGACTGTTGGGGGCCAGAGTGAGGTACTCCGCCCATGGCAAAGGTCATGAGGAAGGAGGCTCGACATACGCAAAGGCAGGATCGAGCCTCAGGAGTCCCCCTGGAAATCCTCGAGCGTCTACCCCCATAACCAGAGCCTGCCTACTTTACTACTTTGTGCTTTTACCTACACCTCTGACTTTACGGGGGGCTGTCCCCCACCACCTCTTTCGGAGAAGGAGTTAACCTAGAGCTCCAGTCAATAAAAACTCTTGGGTGTGACAAGAGTGTTTTAACCTACAAACTCCTCTGAAGGTTCTCTAGCCTGCCTGACAGGCTCGTCCGGCCACATGTGATTGCTCACAGCCTCCCAATCGTGAGAGGCACGAGATGCTTTAAACCTTCTAAAAACAGGTTCCTTAGAAAAGTTAGACAACTATTAGTATAAGTATAATGGGCTAATTAGAAATTGTGTTGGTGAAGGGTTTTTCATTTGTTGAGCCAATGTTTGTTGCTAAGTCTCCACATCCCCTGCCCTTACACACATTAATGAATATATAGAAGAAATAAGTATTAACCTTTGATATTAATCACGTTAGACCTTAGGCTAAGTAAATTCTTTCCTTAACTAAAACCCACTACACCCTCACCCTGTAGGAATGTAACTTTACTTGGGTGGCGTCTGTTTTGAGAATAATCAGCCCTGGAGAAATAAGTGTCCTGATTGACTGACCGCTGTCACAAGGAGAGGGTCGTAAATTGTCAGCAGGCCCCCCTGGCCAGAAGATGATGTAACACCCCTAAGACCTCTGTATACATTTGTGTGAAGCACCTGACTTTAATAAAAGTCAGGACTGCTGTCCCCATGTGACTTTTGTATAACATCTTAGTGTATAAAAACAGACTCTGGAAAATAAAGAATTGGGATCAGTTTCTCGAAATACTGGTCTCCCCATGTCGCTCTCTCTCTCACTCTGGCTGAGTCTCCATCTGGAGCGCGGAACCCACCATGCTTACTAATTATGCCTGGGCTTCTAAGATCCGACCGGGGAGGCCTCAGTGTCTCCTCTCCTTCGGGAGAACGGAAGGACGCCTGCGGCCTACGTAAGTGGTGCAAACTTCTTGTCTTGAGGTTTTATTGGTCTCCCGTGTAAACCAAGCTACTCAGCCTCTTTTCTCCACTGAATTTTCCTACTGAGCTATCCTTATTCTATTACTCTTTATATCTTTAATTAATATCTAATTGAAGCTATTGTATCCTGATCCTCGCCTATGCCGTCTCTCCTTCGAATACCCTGGATCAGCCGGAGCTGGTCCCCGGCACAAGACCTTTCAGAACTAACAGCCAAAAAAAGATTTCCTTTTCATTATAGAGGACTGGAATGCAAAGTAGGAGTCCAGAAACAGGAGTAACAGGTAAATTTGGCCTTGGAGTATGGAATGAAGCAGGGCAAAAGCTAATAGAGTTTTGCCAAGAGAACGCACTGGTCATAGCAAACACTCTCCTCCAACAACACAAGAGAAGACTCTACACATGGACATCACCAGATGGTCAACACCAAAATCAGATTGATTATACTCTTTGCAGCCAGAGATGGAGAAGCTCTATACAGTCAGCAAAAACAAGACCAGGGGCTGACTGTGGCTCAGATCATGAACTCCTTATTGCCAAATTCAGACTTAAATTGAAGAAAGTGGGGAAAACCACTAGACCATTCAGGTATGACCTAAATCAAATCTTTTATGATTATACAGTGAAACTGAGAAATAGATTTAAGGGCCTAGATCTGATAGATAGAGTGCCTGATGAACTATGGACAGAGGTTTGTGACATTGTACAGGAGACAGGGATCAAGGCCATCCCCGTGGAAAAGAAATGCAAAAAAGCAAAATGGCTGTCTAAGGAGTCCTCACAAATAGCTATGAAAAGCAAAAAGCAAAGTAGAAAAGGAAAAATAAAAGCATTTGAAGACAGAATTCCAAAGAATAGCAAGGGAGAGATAAGAAAGCCTTCCCCAGCGATCAATGCAAAGAAATAGAGGAAAACAACAGAATGGGAAAGACTAGAGATCTCTTCAAGAAAATTAGAGATACCAAGGGAACATTTCATGCAAAGATGGGCTTGATAAAGGACAGAAATGGTATGGAACTAACAGAAGCAGAAGATATTAAGAGGTATCAAGAATACACAGAAGAACTGTACAAAAAAGAGCTTCACGACCCAGATACTCATGATGGTGTGATCACTGACCCAGAGCCAGACATCCTGGAATGTGAAGTCAAGATGGCCTTAGCATCACTACGAACAAGGCTAGTGGAGGTGATAGAATTCCAGTTGAGCTATTTCAAATCCTGAAAGATGATGCTGTGAAAGTGCTGCACTCAATATGCCAACTAATTTGGAAAACTCAGCAGTGGCCACAGGACTGGAAAAGGTCAGTTTTCATTCCAAGCCCAAAGAAAGGAAATGCCAAAGAATGCTCAAACTACCACACAACTGCACTCATCTCACACTCTAGTAAAGTAATGCTCAAAATTCTCCAAGCCACGCTTCAGCAGAACATGAACCGTGAACTTCCAGATGTTCAAGGTGGTTTTAGAAAAGGCAGAGGAACCAGAGATCAAATTGCCAACATCTGCTGGATCATTGAAAAAGCAAGAGAGTTCCAGAAAAACATCTATTTCTGCTTTATTGATTATGCCAAAGCCTTTGACTGTGTGGGTCACAATAAACTGTGGAAAATTCTAAAAGAGATGGGAAAACCAAACCAAACTTGAGAAACCTATATGCAGGTCAGGAAGCAACAGTTAGAACTGGACATGGAACAACAGACTGGTTCCAAATAGGAAAAGGAGTACATCAAGGCTGTATATTGTCACCCTGCTTATTGAACTTCTATGCAGAGTACATCATGAGAAACACTGGGCTGGAAGAAGCACAAGCTGGAATCAAGATTGCGGGGAGAAATATCAATAACCTCAGATATGCAGACGACACCACCCTTATGGCAGAAAGTGAAGAAGAATTAAAAGCCTCTTGATGAAAGTGAAAGAGGAGTAGAAAAGTTGGCTTAAAATTCAACATTCAGAAAACTAAGATCATGGCATCTGGTCCCATCACTTCATGGGAAATAGATGGGGAAACAGTGGAAACAGTGTCAGACTTTATTTTGGGGGGCTCAAAAATCACTGCAGATGGTGGTTGCAGCCATAAAATTAAAAGACGCTTACTCCTTGGAAGGAAAGTTATGACCAACCTAGATAGCATGTTGAAAAGCAGAGATATTACTTTGCCAACAAAGGTCCGTCTAGTCAAGGCTATGGTTTTTCCAGTGGTCATGTATGGATGTGAGAGTTGGACTGTGAAGAAAGCTGAACACCAAAGAAATGATGCTTTTGAACTGTGGTGCTGGAGAAATTTCTTGAGAGTCCCTTGGACTGCAAGGAGATCCAACCAGTCCACCCTAAAGGAGATCAGTCCTGAGTGTTCATTGGAAGGACTGATGCTGAAGCTGAAACTCCAATTCTTTGGCCACCTCATGCGAAGAGCTGACTTGTTGGAAAAGACCTTGATGCTGGGAGGTATTGGCAGCAGGAGGAGAAGGGGACGACAGAGGATGAGATAGCTGGATGCCATCACCGACTCAATGAACATGAGTTTGAGGAAAATCTGGGAGTTGGTGATGGACAGGGAGGCCTGGCGTGCTGTGATTCATGGGATCGCAAAGAGTCAAACACAACTGAGTGACTGAACTGAACTAGGTTAACTATAGCTTTCCTTCCAAGGGGCAAGCATCTTTTAATTTCATGACTGCAGTCACCATCTGCAGTGATTTTAGAGCTCCCCAAAATAAAGTCTACACTGTTTCCATTGTTACCCAATCTATTTGCCATGAAGTGATGGGACCAGATGTCATGATCTTAGTTTTCTGAGTGTTGAATTTTAAGCCAGCTTTTTCACTCTCCTCTTTCACTTTCATCAAGAGGCCCTTTAGTTCTTCTTCACTTTCTGCCATAAGGGTGGTCATGTGGGTATCAGAGGCTATTCATATTTCTCCCAGCAATCTTGATTCCAGCTTGTGTTTCATCCAGCCCAGCATTTCACATGATATACTCTGCATATAAGTTAAATAAGCAGGGTGACAATATACAGCCTTGATGTACTCCTTTCCCGAATTTGAACCAGTCTGTTGTTCCATATCCAGTTCTAACTATTCCTTCCTGATCTGCATATAGGTTTCTCAAGAGGCAGGTCAGGTGATCTGGTATTCCCATCTCTTTCAAAATTTTTCTCAGTGTGTTGTGATCCACACAGTCAAAGGCTTTGGTATAGTCAATAAAGCAGAAGTAGATGCTTTTCTGGAACTCTCTTGCTTTTTCAATGATCCAAGGGATGTTGGCAATTTGATCTCTGGTCCCTCTGCCTTTTCTAAATCCAGCTTGAACATCTGGAAGTTCATGGTTCATGTTCTGCTGAAGCCTGGCTTGGAGAATTTTGAGCATTACTTTGCTAGCGTGTGAGATGAGTGCAATTGTGCAGTCATTTGAGCATTCTTTGGCATTGCCTTTCTTTGGGATTGGAGTGAAAACTGACTTTTTCCAGTCCTTTGGCCACTGCTGAGTTTTCCAAATTTGCTGTCATATTGAGTCCCAAACCCTGGCCACTCCCCTCCATAAGTTACATTTTGGTGATTGGCAACCTTTCAGGAAACATTTATTAAGTAGCTACTATGCATCAGGCTAACTATGTAAAGATACTAAATAAGACATAGCCCTTCAAGTGTTTAAAATTCAATGAGAGAGGACTTCCTTGGTGACTCGGTGGTAGGGATCCACCTGGCCGTGCAGGAGACACAGGTTCAATCCCTTGTCTGGGAAGACCTCACATGATGCAGAGCAACTAAGCCCGTGCTTACGGCAACTACAGATTAGTCCCCACTCTCCATAACTAGAGAAAAGCCCACACAGGAATGAAGATCCAGCAGTCCCCACTCTCCACAACTAGAGAAAAGCCCACACAGGAATGAAGATCCAGCAGTCCCCACTCTCCATAACTAGAGAAAAGCCCACACAGGAATGAAGATCCAGCATAGCCAAAAATTGATAAATAATTTTCAAAACTTCAAAGGAAGAAACAACTCAAAATTGCAAAACTGGGAAAATTGCGAAACTATCTGTTGGTAGAGATAGAGACATAGAGATATACAAGAGGAGCTCCTCCTTAAATGTGTCTACACAGACCTCAGTAATGTCCACAGTACCATGTGAGGTAAGCAATGGGGTTGTTAATGCTGCCTTAAAGATGAGGAAATTGGACTCAGAAAGGTTGGGTAGTATGCCCATGGTCCTATAAACCTAAAGCAGAAATATGGGCTTAACTTCTCCTCTATTCTATGCTTCACTAGCATTACTTGTCCACAAAGCACAGAGAACTTAGGAAGCAAAGGTGGGGCCCTTTCCTACTCTGTATGGATAGAGAACTATTGGTAATTGCCCTCCTTTTCATGGGGTTCATGGGGTTCTCATGGCAAGAATATTGGAGTGTGTCACCACGTCCTTCTCCAGTGGACCACAGTCTGTCAGAACTCTTCACTATGACCTGTTCATCTTGGGTGGTCCCGCAGGGCATGGCTCATAACTCCACTGAACTACTCAAGCCCCTTTACCACGACAAGACAGTGACCCATGAGACACAGCTCCAGAAAGATTTAGTGGCAAAAGAGGACAATGCTCAGTTGTGGATGTGTCTGGTGGTGAAATTAAAGTTTGATGCTGTAAAGACATTGCTTAGAAACCTGTAACCGTAAGTCCATGAATCAGGCAAACTCAAAGTGGTCAAGCAGGGGATGGCAACATTGAACACTGACATCTTAAGAATCATTAATCTTAAATTGAAAGGAATAGGCAAATTTAATTCAGATGACCATTATATCTATTACCGTAGTCAAGAATCCCTTAAAAGAAGTGGAGTAGCTCTCACAGAAAAAAAATAAAGAAGAGTCTGAAACGTAGTATTTGGGTGAAACCTCAAAAATGACAGAATGATCTCTGTTCACTTCCAAGGCAAACCATTCAACATCACAGTAATCCAAGTCTATGACCAAACAATTGATGACAAAGAAGTAGACTGGTTCTCTGAAGACCTATAAGACTTTCTAGAATTAACACCAAAAAATGTCATTTTCATCATGGAGGATGGGAATGAAGAAGTAGGAAGTCAAGAGATACCCAGGATAACATTTTGCCTTCAAGTACAAAATGAAGCAGGGGAAAGGATAACAGAGTTTTGTCAAGACAGCATGCTGGTCATAGCAAACACCCATTTCCAGCAACAACAGTGATGATTTTATACATGAATATCACCAAATGGTCAATACTGAAATCAGGTTGATTATATTCTTTTCAGCTGAAGAAGCTCTATACAGTCAGCAAAAAACAAGACCTAGAGCTGACTGTGGCTCATAACATGAGCTCCTTACTGGAAAATTCAGGTTTA
Organism: Bos javanicus; assembly: GCF_032452875.1. NCBI lineage: Eukaryota > Metazoa > Chordata > Mammalia > Artiodactyla > Bovidae > Bos > Bos javanicus. The sequence goes on along the minus strand of NC_083881.1, from coordinate 74,218,789 downwards.
AACTCAAGAAAGTAGGGAAAACCACTAGGCAATTCAGGTATGATCTAAATCAAATCCCTTGTGATTATACAGTGGAGGTGACAAAAAGACTCAAGGGATTAGATTTGATAGTCAGAGTACCTGAAGAACTATAGATGGAAGATTGTAACATTGTACAGAAGGCATTGACCAAAACCATCCCAAAGAAAAAGAAGTTCAAGAAGGCAAGGTGGTTGTCTGAAGAAGCTTTACAAGTAGCGGAGGAAAGAAGAGAAGTGAAAAAGCAAGGGAGAAAGGGAACGATAAACCCAACTCAATGAAGAGTTCCAGAGAATAGCAAGGAGAGATACAAAGTTCTTCTTCAGTGAACAATACAAAGAAGTAGAGGAGAACAATAGAAAGGGAATGACTACAGATCTCTGTAAGAAAATTAGAGGCTTCAAGGGAATATTTCATGCAAAGATGAGCATGATAAAGGACAGAAATGTTAAGGATCTAACAGAAGCAGAAGAAATTAAGAAGTGGCAAGAATACACAGAACTATTCAAAAAAGTCTTAATGATCCAGATAGCCACTATGGTGTGGTCACTCACCTGGAGTCAGACATCCTGGAGTGTGAAGTCAAGTGGGCCTTAGGAAGCATTGCCACAAACAAAGCTGATGGAGATGGTGGAATTCCAGCTGAGCCATTTCAAACCCTAAAAGATGATGCTGTTCAAGTGCTGCACTCAATATGTCAGCAATTGGGAGAACTCAGCAGTGGCCACAGGACTGGAAAAGGTGGTCAGTTTTCACTCCAATCCCAAAGAAGATCAATGCCAAAAATTATTCAAACTGCCATACAGTTATGCTTATTTCACAGGCTTCAAGGTTATGCTCAAAATCTTTCAAACTAGGTTTCAGTGGAATGTGAACCAAGAACTTCCAGATGTACAAGATGGATTTTGAAAAGGCAGAGGAATCAGAAATCAAATTGCCAACATCCATTGGATCATAGAAAACTCAAGAGAATTCCAGAAAAAATATCTACTGCTTCATTAACTATGCTAAATCCTTTGACTGTGTGGATCACAGCAAACTGTGGGAAATTCTTAAAGAGATGGGAATACCAAGCCAACTTACCTGTCTCCTGAGAAACCTATTTGCTGATCAAGAAGCAACAGTTAGAACCAGACATGGAACAATGAACTGCTTCACAATTGGGAAAGGAGTAAGATAAGGATGTATGATGTTACCCTCCTTATAAACTTTATGCAGAGAATATCATGCAAAATACTGGGCTGGATAAATCCCAAGTTGGAATCAAGATTTCCGGGAGAAATAACAAAACAACCTCAGATGTGCACTTTAATGGCAGAAAGTGAAGAGGAACTCAAGAGCCTCTTGATGAAGGTGAAAGAGGAGAGTCAAAAAGATGGCTTGAAACTCAACATTCAAAAAAACCATGATCATGGTATCCAGTCTCATCACTTCATGGCAGATAGATGGGGAAACAATGGAAACAGTGAGAGACTTTATTTTGGGGGGCTCCAAAATCGCTGCAGATGGTGACTGCAGCCATGAAATTAAAAGACACTTGCTCCTTGGAAGAAAAGTTATGACCAACCTAGACAGCATATTAAAAAGCAGAGACATCACTTTGCCCACAAAAGCCTGTATAGTCAAAGCTATGGTTTTTCCAATAGTCATATATGGATGTGAGAGTTGGATCAGTAGAGGCTGAGCACCGAATGAATTCATACTTTCAAGTTGTGGTGCTGGAGCAAACTCTGTAGAGTCCCTTGGACAGCATGGAGATCAAACCAGTCAATCCTAAGGCAAATCAATCCTGAATATTTATTGGAAGGAGTGATGCTGAAGCTTCAACACTTTGGCCACCTAATGCGAAATGTTGACTCATTGGAAAAGACCCCGAAGCTGGGAAAGACTGAAGGCAAAAGGGAGCAGCAGAGGAGGAGATGGTTAGATGGAGGCACTCACTCAGTGGTCATGAATTTAGCAAAATCGGGAGATACTGGAGGCCAGGAAAGCCTGGTATACTGCAATCCAAGAGGCTGCACAGAGCCTGACAGGACTTTGCAACTGTATAGCAATGGATAGAGAGGCAAGGGGAGAAAGCTCATTGGTTCAGAGAACTTCCTGCGCAGCTTCCAATTATTTTAAGTATAAACTTAAAAGCCATACATTTATGACAGGCATAAATAAAAATAGCCAAGTTAGAAACTTAGGACATTAACTTGTCTACTTATCAAGAATATAGTGCTCTCTTTTAAATAAATTGAAAGCCATCTGAAGATACCTTGTCTCATTACTGAGTACTTTTTATGGTCTTTCATTTCTCAGGTCCAGAAGAAAAATGCTACCACTTCAGGAATCAACAAACAAGCCCCCCAGGCATGCGGGAGTAACCTGAACGCAAGCCCAGCTTCCTAGTCCCAAGTTCCTCTGAGGTGGGTGAGGTTAGGCCAGACAGGACTAAATAAAAGACAGGAGGAATCATAAGACTGCAACATTGTAAGTCTCATTTTTCCTTAATAATTGACTGCAATTGTGTCAGCTTCTCAGCTTTTAAAATCCATCTGGCACAACTTAGTATTCATGAAAAAAAATTGCTCTTATTATGCAGAAGCCCCTTCCATGCCAGTTTGATTGAAGAAGGCACTCTCACTCAGTGTTTCCAACAAGCAACTGGAGATTTCCAAGAGGCCCTTAATTTGTGGGTGGGCAAAAGAGTTTTGTGTGTTTCTGTTCATGTGTATGTGCGCATGTGTCTGCCCTCTAACGTAAAAACAGACATGGTAAATTATGAAAACAAGAAAATATAAAGATGTTTCATTACTCCTGATATCATTATTTTTCATTATTAAATGTTAATAATATATGTTATATTCTAATACAAAAATTCAAATGAAAGACGGTGTACTCAGTAATAAATCCAGAGGTCCTTTGCACTTAACAACTACAACCACAAGTCCTCTCCCTCTCCATGACTTGTGCTCAATTTTCTGTTCTACTAATCAGTGCTTTTGCACATCTATATGTGTACATACACATATGTATCTTCAGAGGTTTTTTTTTTTTTAATAAATGAATCATCCTTACAAGTTGTTCTGCAACCTGTGCTTTCAATTTAACAATGTTTTTAAGCTCTTACTTTATCAATGGGTACAGGTCAGACTCATTTTTTGTAAGGATTGCTTATTATTTCAAAGTATAAATGACTCATAATATATTTGCTTACTTAATAAGTTCCCTTTATGGTGCCACTGCAAAATATTTCACAACAAATCTGCCATCTCAGATCAGTTTCTTTTCAGCTCATGACTCGCCTTTAAATAACTTAAACACCAGTGTTTGACATTAGAAAAATATACTAGTAAACTAGGATTGAAATTTTGATTTATTAATCTCATATTAGTACTGAGCTACACAGTCAGACTAGGCTTAGTGACTGAATAACAACTGAGCTACACATTTATAAGAATGAAATCTGTGACACTTGAAAAAAAGCCAGTAAAACATCCATGTGTTTTAATATGATTGATCCCGAATTTCCAATTAGAGTGGTACATATAAAGAAAAAAACAATATCATGATCTATTCGCCTTGAAATAACATTCATAAATTACCACTGAGAGCTTTACTGCTAAAAGTATGTAATCATAACCATTATAAACAATGAATTTTCCTTAGGGTTTACATTGTAACATTTTATAATGTTCTTAAGCACTCTCTCACAGCCAAAACAGCCTGATTTTTTATTTCTATTGAGAAATCATGTCAAGACTATCTCTGCTTTCACACATTTCTGCTCAGAGGGGGATGATCCTCCAGTCCCAAGAAACTGTCATCATTTGAAGTTAACATACAAGACTCACTAAATGGGAAGAAATTAATGATTCACAACCAAACCCCTATGCCCCGCTCTTTCTAGTCCAGAATTTAGTCTCAAATCTCATCCAAACCAAAGAATGATCATAAATTCTGCATTGAAGAAATCTTCACAACTATACTCAGAAAAACGGAATTAGTGTATTGAGGGTAACAGAGGGTTGGTTGACAAGGCACTGCTTACTTTTCAAAGGCACATATTAAAAAAAAAAAAAAAAACAGATCACAAGATCAGAAGAACTGATTACTAAATTGGCTGGGGACAAGTAAATGGCCCAGCATGATCAGTACACAGAGCCAGAAAAGTCATTAGACATGGACCTTGTTTCATCTTCTCAATTTTACTTTTGCTAAGAATTACACATAAATAACAAATCTTTATTTAAACATTTACTATAGTAATATTGTGGTTTAGTTGCTAATTCATGTCCAACTCTTTGCAACCCCATGGACTGTAGCCCGCCAGGCTCCTCTGTCCATGGGATTTTCCAGGCAAGAATACTGGAGTGGGTTGCCATTTCCTTCTCCAGGAGATCTTCCCAACCGAGGAAATGAACCCACATCTCCTGCATTGACTGGTAGATTGGTTAACATTACATTTCTGTGAATCACAATACTGCTTTGCTGTCATCTTTCCCAGAAAAACATAACAGCACTGAAAAAACAAATGTACGTTAACTTTTCCCTCCTCTATCCGTCCCTTCGTCCCCTTTCTTCCTCCCTTTCTTCATTCTTTTCTTCTTTCCATTCCTCATTTTTTCTTATTTTCACTCCTATAGCGCAGGGTTTCTCCACCTCAACACTACTGGCATTTGAGCGCACATCATCTGTCTCGTAGGAGCCTGTCCTGTGAACACAGGAAGTTTAGCAACGTCCTTGGCCAGTACCGACAAGGTGCCAGCCATACCTCTTCAGTTTTGACAACAAACATGTTTTAAGACATTGTCAGATATACCAAGTAAAATCACCCCAGTTGAAAACCACTGTTGTAGCATTGTAGAAGTATGACATCTACTACAGCAAATTCTTAATCCAACTCACTCTATCCACATAGCTTGCAGCCCATAAACTGAGGTAGTACCTCATTGCCCACTGCACCAGGTAATGCCTCCTTAACCACTGGTCTCAACATCCTCCTCACCCCAAGGAGTAGGAATATAGCAAAACTATTAATAATAAAAATAATTATCAGCACCTGTTCTAAGAACTTTAAGGCATTTTAACATAATTTATTTAGGAGTCAATTTTCTCATATTTAAGGAGATAATAATACTCACTATCTAAAGGATCTTTGATCAATGAATTAATGTAACTAAAGCTTAAGTTGAGCACTTACTAAATGTCACTTTGAGTACTAATGATCTTTATTTTTACTGCTACTATCATCTTCTCATTCAAGTCTCTCAGCTGCCCTAATAAACAGAGGAACTGGAATGCAAACATGAATCTGTCTAATACCAGAGACTGGGCTTATAAATATTAATGTTGTTAAAAGAAGAAGCACTAAGAATGGCATACTAAGACAATTAAATCTGTGATTTAAATTTTTTTTTAGGATTAGATTTAAGAAGCAAAAAGAAACAACAGAAAATAACTTTGTAATAGCTATTTAATCAGGTACATCAAAATATTGTCACTTCGACATGCAAATAAAATTGTTGATGACACTTCTTTTTTTAAGTGCTCAAAGTCTGGTGCTTGCAGCTCATCTTAATCTAAACCACACACATTTCAAGGGCTCAATAGCCAGATGTGGCTAGGTTACTCTATTGAACAGTGTAAGGTTAGACTAAGGAATATCGAGTATATTATGTCTGTGCAAACCTCACTGCCTCCCCACCACATGTCAGTCATGTGGTTGAAAGTCTTGCCTTCCTTGTTAGATTAGATCTCCCTTAGGGAAGAAGACTATAACTTGTTAATCATAGTGTAGCACACACAACTGGATGTGCTATTTATCTAACAGAAGCATGAACCAAAAAAGAAGCAAGTAAATGAGTGAGATAAAATTAAAATCAAACAGGAAGCAGAATATTTTTTAACCTTAGAGAAGCAGAAAGGTTGAAAATCTAAAGCCTCTATAGTAAGAATCATTTGGCTGTTGAGAGAAGAGTGCAGAACTATAACAGATGCACAACTCAAATCTCCTGCTGTCAATCTGATAAAATCCTGAATATGTTCACATTAAAAATGCACTTTAATTTTTTTCTGTATTCACATCCTGCCTGTAGAATTGCATGATTTTACACAATTCTTTTTAAATTTTCTTAAGAACAGAATTTAAGCAAAGTATTTTTAGAAAGTTTTACAGAAATATTACAAAAGAACGGACAAGTGATATGCACACTGAAGTCTGGACTGTGCACAGCGTATCAGAAGTTTGGACATTTGTCAAAGGATGACTGAACAGTCTCAATTGTTTGATCTATTTTGAGCACTAGTCCTTAAACACTGTTTTTTCCTCAAAACATGAAGCCCAAACCAAGAATAATGTTCTGGAGACGCGAACAAGCGCAGATACAACGAAAGTATTAACTCTCTTAATAGACCTTGTGGTTATAAACCTGTTCGTTACACTACAGTTTAAAGCTCTATCATGAATCAATCCTTGCCCAATTTCTACATATATGTATATGGACATGAGTATACATGCATAAAATTGAACTTTAACATAGAGTCATATGAGTTCCTGTTAGACCTTCTTTTCTTAAGTTTAATCCATATTTCGAAATTTTTAGGTTAAAATTCATTTTAATTCTAACATCTACTACATTAACTAACTTTCCTAGTTTTATGACAACCACAAATCTGATCACCACATCCACATCTTGAGCCAGTTGTTGATGAGAATATTGAACAACAACATTTAGAAGAAGTTCTGTGGAGCACCGCTATGTATACTAGTTCTCAAAGTTCATGTGCAGAAGAATTGCCCTGGGGAGCTTTAAAATAGACAGCTAGGCCTGTCCTCCAGTACATCAGATTCAGTTGGTCTGGATGAGGGCCGAGGAATACAAAGTTTTAAAAAGCACCCTCAGAAATAAATGCTCTGGAGAAATGAGAAATAGCAAAGGAGGAAAAGCACGCTCTGTTTATTCAGAGCTTCCTACACCAAGGGAGTCAGCCCTGTTTCACACATTTAACAGAGGAGGCAGAGGAGGGTAAAAGGCCTTATAATGAGGGGAAAAGAGAAAGACTCCAGGTGTTATGGACCGTGTATTTGTGTCCCACCCAAAACTTCTATATTGAAATTCCAACGAGGAATATGATGGTTTTAAAAAGTGGGGACTTTGGGAGGTAAGTAGGCCATGAGGGTGAAGCCTTCACGGCAGAGACCCCAGAGAGCATTCTCACCCTTTCTACTGCATGAAGACACAAAGAGGGGAAGTCTATGAGCCACGAGGCAGTCTCTCACCAGACTCGGAATCTGCCAGAGCCTTGGTCCCAGCCTCTAGAGCTGTGAAAACTAAATGCTTATTGTTTAATCTCCCCAGTCTATAGTATTTTTGTTATAGCAGCTCCAAGAGCCTGAGAATTAAAACGTGGCCTGGTTGGAGGCTGTTGGCATAAGGAAACTGCAGGCAGGGTGAGCAGAAGTGGTAGAACCTATGTGACTAAGGTTGGGGGTTTGACTTTCTCCCATTGATTCTCACTTGGAAGCAGGGGTGAAAATTAGGTCAGTTTCTGACCAAGTCCTGGTTGCTGCTGCTGCTGCTAAGTCACTTCAGTCGTGTCCGACTCCGTGCGACCCCATAGACGGCAGCCCACCAGGCTCCCCTGTCCCTGGGATTCTCTAGCTCAGTTGGTAAAGTCCTGGTTACCTGAAGCCAATTTTTAGAAGGGTTATTGTTTGACTCCCTGGACTGGACTGTCTGCCTATAGACAGTAGTCTGACTTCCTGGACTGGTTACTCTTGGTAGGAGGCTGGCTTTCTAGGCTGGTTGCCACACACTGTGGATCAGAGTTCTATTTTTATGTATAGTCTAGTCATTGTCCGTATGTGTATTGTCTTTTCATGCTCCAGGAAATCCTGATACAAGAGTTTCTGAAACCCTACATGCTAGACACTTAAAGAACTACTCCTTACTCTCCTGGTTGACCCATTAAACTTATGCTCTCAGAAAGCTGACATTTCCTTGTATGGCCCCAGTCCATAAACATGTTAAGACTGAAGGACCAGTTGAAATATGATCTCTGACTTGTGTAACTGTTGATGATTTATAATATTTCACATTCTTTGTCACATTTAATCTTCATATTGCCTTTCTTTATGGACATTATTGTATTAACATGTGATAACTTACAACAGGCTACAGATTACACCAATTAGACATAAATGAACAAAAAAAAGCACAGAAAGTTTTTCTAAATCTATTTCACCACCAGAAGGAAGAGGTATGTGTTAGGCTGGGATTTACCCAATATGGTCACAGAGGGAAAAAATAAATAAATAAATATATACATACATATATATATATATAAAATTTGGTAAAATTTTTGACCACTACATACCTGTTAGAATGGCATAAAGAAAAACAAACAAATAAAAAAGCCTGGCAATTCTAAGTGCCAGAGGGAATGAAAGGTAACCAGTGCTTTCACATGTTGCTGCTGCTGCTAAATCGCTTCAGTCGTGTCCGACTCTGTGCGACCCCAGAGACGGCAGCCCACCAGGCTCCCCGTCCCCGGGATTCTCCAGGCAAGAACAGTAGAGTGGGTTGCCATTTCCTTCTCCAATGCATGAAAGGGAAAAGGGAAAGTGAAGTCGCTCAGTTGTGTCCGACCCTCAGCGACCCCATGGACTGCAGCCTATACCAGGCTCCATCCATGGGATTTTCCAGGCAAGAGTACTGGAGTGGGGTGCCATTGCCTTCTCCATCACAGGTTGCTAGCGGCAATGAAAAATGGTCCAGGCACTCTCATTGGCTTCAACTTTGGAAAAACTGTTTAGAAATTTCTTGTAAAATTAGATATACACCTACCATCTGGCCCAGCAACAAAACTACAGATATTTACCCTAGTGAAATGAAAACTTATATCCATGCAAAAACCTGTATGTGAGCATACATAACAGCTTTATTTATAAATGTCAAGAACCAGAAACAACGCGGATGTCCTTTAAAATTAGGGAACACATAAGTAAACGGTGCTCCATCCATGTGATCAAATGATACTCAGCATCTAAAAGGGAAGGAACTATTGATTCAAGAAACAACATGGATGTATCTTCAATGCACTTTGCCAAGTGAAAGGCCACACAGTTGATGTTTCAATTTATATGACATCCTTGAAAAGGCAGAGTTATAAAATGGGAAAATCAGCTCTTGGCAGGGGTTTGGGGAGTGGGAGGGAGAAGTAAACTACAGAGGTGCAACAGAAGGGCATTTTGAGGATGATGAAACTGCTCTTTAAAAAGCGATCATGTTAGATACACGACTCCGTACATTTGTTAATCTCCATCAAGCTGTATTCCACAAAGGATAAATTTTACTACATGCAATTTTTTAAGTAAAACAAGATATAGAGGGAATCCAAGACAGAAAGAAGTCTGTGAAAAATGAATTTAAATGTACTATAAATGAGCAACTCAGGGAGTGGAGAAGAAAGGAGCTGACCCAAGTAACTTTGGGAAATGGTGATAGGACTGGATACTGTAAAGTCAAAGTTAAAAAGGACTGTATACAAAAATTTTTGTTGTTCCATTACTGTGTCCAACTCTTTGTCATCCTATGATCCTGTAGTATGCCAGGCTCCTCTTCCCTCCAGTGTCTCCCGGAATTTGCTCAAATTCATGATCATTGATTCAGTGACGCTATCAAACCATTTCACTCTCTGCCACCCACTTCTCCTCCGGCCTTCAATCTTTCCCAGCATCAGGATATTTTCCAATGAGTCAACACTTCACATCAGATAGCCAAAGTATTGGAGCTTCAGCGTCAGTATCAGTCCTTCCAATGAATATTCAGGACTGATTTCCTTTAAGATGGACTGGTTTGATCTCCATGCAGCCCAAGGGACTCTCAAGAGTCTTCTCCAACACCACAGTTCAAAACCATCGATTCTTCGGCACTCATCTTTCTTTATGGTCCTACTCTCACATCCACACATGACTACTGGAGAAAGCATTGTTGCTTTTCAATTGCCAAATTGTGTCCAACCCTTTGTGACCCCATGGACTGCAGCAGAGCTTCCCTGGTGGCTCAGATGGTAAAGAATCTGCCTACAAAGCAGAAGACTTGGGTTTGACCCCTGGGTCAGGAAGACCCCCTGGAGAAGGTGGGATGAGCTTTCCATCTAGGTGGGCCAGGCTTCCCAGGTGGTGCTAGTGGTAAAGAACCCACCTGCCAAAGCAGGAGACATAAGAGATATGGGTTTGATCCCTGAGCCAGGAAGATTCCCTGGAGGATTGCATGGTAACCCACTCTGGTATTCTTGCCTGGAGAAGCCCATAGACAGAGGAGGCTGGCCTGCTACAGTCCACATGGTTGCAAAGAGTCAGATATGACTAAAGTGACTTAGCATGCACGCACGGACTACAGCACACCAGACCTCCCTGTCCCTCACCATCTCCTGGAGTTTGCCCAAGTTCTTCTCCCGAGGCTCGATCCCGCCTTTGCGTATGCCGAGCCTCCTTCCTCATGACCTTTGTCACGAGTGGAATGTCTCTTACCGGCTCCCGGCATCCATTGAATCAATGATGCCATCCAACTGTCTCATCTTCTGTCAATCCCTTCTTCGCCTGTCCTCAATCTTTCCCAACATCAAGATCTTCTCCAGTGAGTCATCTCCACATCAGGTGGCCTAAGTATTGGAGCTTCAGCTTCAACATCAGTCCTTCCAATGAGTATTCAGGGCTGATTTATTTTAGGATTGAGTGGCTTGATCTCCTTGCTGTCCAAGGGACTCTCAAGAGTCTTCTCTAGCATCAGAGGTCAAATGCATCAATTGTTCAGTGCTCTGCCTTCTTTATGGTCCAACTCTCACATCCATACATGACTACTGAAAAGACCATAGCTTTGACTGCAGGGACCTTTGTCAGCAAAGTGATATCTTTGCTTTTTAATATGTCATCTAGATTTGTCATAACTTTCCTTCCAAGGAGCAAGGGTCTTTTAATATCATGGCTGCAGTCATCATCTGCAGTGATTCTAGAGCCCAGGAAAATAAAATCTGTCACTGTTTCCACTTTTTCCCTTCTATTTACCATGAAGTGATGGGATTGGATGCCATGATCTGTTTTTTTTAATACTGGGTTCTAAGCTGACTTTTTCACTCTCCTCGTTCACCCTCATCAGGAAGCACTTTAGTTCTTCACTTTCTGCCATTAGAATGGTATCATCTGCATGTCTGAGTTTGTTAATATTTCTCCTGGCAATCTTGATTCCCGCTTGTAACTCATCCAGCCTGGCATTTTGCATGATGTGCTTTGCATAGAAGTTAGACAACCAAGGTGACAATATTCAGCCTTGTCATACTCCTTTCCCAATTTTGAACCAGTTCCTTGTTCCACGTCCAGTTCTAACTGTTGCTTTTTGACCTGCATACAGGTTTCTCAGGAGACAGATAAGGTGGTCTGGTACTCCCACCTCTTTAAGAATTTCCCACAGTTTGTTGTGATCCACACAGTCAAAGGCTTTAGCATAGATGTTTTTCTGGAATTCCCTTGCTTTCTCCATGATCCAATGAATGTTGACGATTTTTGATCTGTGGTTTTTCCTGCCTTTTCTAAATCCAGCTTATACATCTAGAAGTTCTTGGTTCACATACTGCTGAAGCCTAACTTAAAGGATTTTGAGCATAAGCCTGGTAGCATGGGAAGTGACTGTAATTGTCTGATATTTTGAACAATCTTTAGTACTGCCCTTTTGGGAAGTGGGATGAAGATTGACATTTTCCTGTCCTGTGACCATGCTAAGTTTTCCAAATTTGCTCACATACTGATTGCAGCACTTTAATAGCATCATCTTTTAGGATTTTAAACAGTTCTGCTGGAATACCATCAACTCCACAAGCTATATTGGCAGCAGTGCTTCCTAAGGCCCACTTGACTGCACACTCTAGGATGTCTGGCTCTGAGTGAGTGACCACACCATTGTGGTTATCCAGGTCATCAGGATATTTTTTGTGCAGGTTTTCTGTTTCTTGATCTGTTCTGCTTCTATTAGGTCTTTATGGTTTCTGTCTTTTATTGTGCCCATCTTTGCGTGAAATAGTCCTTTGATATCTCCAATTTAAAAAAAAAAGTTTAAGCTTTATTCTCCCTTATAACAATACCCTATTACAATGTTATGAAGCCAGTGTATGGATTACAACAGGAAATAGTAAAATACATGTGCCAGATGATTGATATTGATAGCTTTCCTAAAGACTGCACATTGTAAAGTGAAAATAAAGAGCTTCTAACTTACAACCAGAATGAGCTTACTCTTCCTCTTTTCAATGGTATTTAAGTAGATAAAATGAAGAAGCTATACTATAGGACCATTTTCAACCTCTCATAAATGAGGAAGACTCCTCCCCTCATTTAATGTAAATGTTTCACAGATGGGATCTTCTTTGCAGTGTTGCCTTACCACCTTTCACATTTATTGATAATTTACACACTCTGTAGTACTGAGGACTTTCACTGAGTTCTGTGAGCCATGTATCCTGTTTTGAGTCACTCTGGCTTGATAAAATTAATGAGTATTTTGTAACTCTTCAAAACTTTTGTTGGGTAGTGCCCATGACTTTTAATCAGAAATGCAAAGCAGTCAGTAAGTAAGCCACAGTATCATAAGAGTGACTGACTTAAAGTCACAATATTGAGTCCCAGTCTTGCCACTTTCTTGTGGATAAGGAACTTACTCACTATGGGCCAGTTTCCTTGGTAGCCAAATGTTATAATAATCCCTTATTTGATTATTCCACAGGGTTGTCATGAGGACCATGAGAGATTATGAAAGCATTAAGGTTTTGTAATTTCATTACATAAAAACTATACAATTGAGAGTTGCCATGATGACTACAAGTAGTAATCAGAAAATTCTTAAAATGAATGAAAATCAAAGAAAAATTCTTTTTATGTTGATAGGAATAGTACATGACTGACTGCGTACCCTGACCAAATGATATGATTCTGAAAACCATAAATATGATCATTAAAATGTCTTCTTCCAATTATAAAATATTCAATAATAAAGAAAATAAAAGTAAATTATAATGTATTGTTTAGTCACTAAGTTGTGTCAGACTCTTTCACACCATCAACTATAGCCCACCAACCATAGCCCTTCAGGCTCTTCTGTCCATGAGATTTCCCAGGCAAGAATATTGGAGTGGGTTACCATGCCATCCTCCAGGGAATCTTCCCAACTCAGGGATCGAACCTGCATCTCCTGAATTAACAGGTGGATTCTTTACCACTGAGTCACCCAAGAAGCCCAAATTATACTGTAGTAATCCAATTAAATAATTTTTCCAAGGGATCTACGTCTCTGCTCTTCCATTAAGCAATTGTTGTTCTGTTTTGGACCTTTTTCTTCAGGACCCTGTCAAGAATTTAGGTGTTTTTCCATTGTTCTAGGGCACTGCGGCAACTTACTGTTCACTTCTTCACAAGTCAGCTGCTGAAACAAGACTTACAGGCCTGATGAAGCCATGACCACTTTCAACTTCTGTTTCATCACCTGAAAAATGAGATTGTGTTATACTGGCAGGCAGATTCCTTACCACTGAGCAACAAGGGAAGCCCAGGGAAGCCCTTAGCTTTGAAATTTAAAAAGAAAAAGACTCTTCTTAGGGCCTTGGAAGGCACCAGGTAAGAGCTCCTCAAGAACAGTTCATTAGCTTCATGGCAAACTTTCCGTCTCTCCAGCCAGCCCAAGCCTGCCCCTTGTCACTTGCTGGCTGAGTAGAAGGAAAACTCAGACTCTGATACAAAAGACGACACTTGAGGATTGAAGCTGAAAGGTCATGGGAAGGAACAAACTCTAGAATGCCTAGAAAAGCTCCTAGATGTAGTGGAAATGTAGTTACTACCTCAGTCTTGCATTAATGACAGTATGAAAATAGACATCCTCTTTCCTCGACAGAAGAATAGGAAACTGGACTAAAACCAAATTCTGCTAAAGAAGCCAGAGCACTGCACGCACCAGGGGCTACTGCCAACTGCACAGCGGAGTGAGAGTGGTAGCCATGGTCAATGAATTACGCCTGTCAGGGCCCTGAAGTCTAAGGCGACCAGACAGCTACCTGCCTTGGTTTGATTACGTCAGTCCAAACCAGAGAACGCGGGTAAGCTGAATTGGAAATAGCGAAGAGCGATTCAAACGACATTCTTCACGGTTGGAAGAACTTAGCAAATCTCCTAGTTCTAATATATGTTTTTTAAAAGATAAAAACATAGTCTCTGCCCTCATGGTGTATATATTTACACTGAAAATTGTCTTAGGTCATAGACCTTGACATGGAGAGTCGCTTGTGAAAATCTTATTGAGCAGTGCTCTCAGGAGGACTTCCCAGGTGGCACTCGTGGTAAGGAACCCACTTGCCGATGCAAGAGACGTAAGAGACGCAGGTTCCAGCCCTGGGTCGGGAAGATCCCCTGGAAAAGGGAAAGGCTACCCACTCCAGTATTCTTGGGCTTCCCTTGTGGCTCAGCTGGTAAAGAATGTGCCTGCAATGCGGGAGAGCTGGGTTCGATCCCTGGGTTGGGAAGATCCCCTGGAGAAGGGAAAGGCTACCCAGTCCAGTATTCTGGCCTGGAGAATCCCATGGACTGTATAGTCCATGGGGTCACAAAGAGTCGGACACAACTGAGTGACTTTCAATTTAAAAAGACCGTTCACCTCTGATCTCCCCAGCAAAGAACTAGCAGGTTTGTGCTTTAAAATGTGGGTTATTATTCAGGTATGGTGTATAATAGGAGATGAGTGCCATTGAAAGAATAGCTGGTTAAGTTCCCTAGAGGAGGGGCAGGCATGGGGGAGCACCAGGCTCAGCCAGGAGGCAGAGGAAGTGGGAGGAAAGCGCGTGCAGGAGCCTTGACTGTGGTTTCCTCAGAAAAGAAAGGGCTCAGCAGGGTAAGCAGAAAGCGAAGAGGAAGTAAAGAGCCTCTTGATGAGTGAAAGAGGAGAGTGAGAAAGCTGGCTTAAAGCTCAACATTCAGAAAACTAAGGTCATGGCAAAACACTCAGTCACTGAGTGACTTTCACTTCACATCTCTGAACTGAGATTATAGGGCTCTCAAAACTTCCTGCCATAATATAAACGGGCCCCTTGAAAATTATAAGGCACAGATCTAAAGACACCAATGGCCACTTGAAGAACAGAATAAAGGTAAGTATGTTTAGATGGAGTGCGCTGCAAATGAGTATCCTCGCTGGATTACAGTGGAAGACTGTGGCTCATCAAAGTGCGTGGGGGGAAAGAGCCCACCTGCCAATGCAGGAGACGTAAGAGACACGGGTTCGATCCCTGCGTTGGGAAGATCCCCTGGAGGAGGAAACGGCAACCCACTCCAATATCTTTACCTGGAAAATCCCATGGATAGAGGAGCCTGGCAGGCTACAGTCCATGGAGTCGCACAGAGTGGGACATGACTGAAGTGACTTAGCACAAAGTGCCTTGTGAGGCCACTGGCTACTCTGTAAGGACACAGCGAGCTGCAGGAGTCATCTCCGGGAGAGATGGAGCATTTCAGTAGAACGTGTTATCCCTTCCTACTTTACTAGTCCAGTCCTGCTGCTCGTGTCCTGTTTTAAATATTCTATTTCTGTTTGACTACATTCTGTGATTCTATCCCCCGATAGCAGATGGTCCACACTTGGCAAATTCTGTGGGTAATTCAAAGATTTGTTTACCTTTGCTCTGAAGCTCTGTGACATTTGTTCTTACATTCCAGTAAAGGCAACAGAAGGAGAATAAATGCATAACATAGAGACTCAACTACTGTTCTCAAAAATAGGTTGGCTTGATATGTTTTCCCTTAACTACCATTAAATATTTTTTTATAATAGTGAAAGTCAAATAAGTGCAATGGTCAAAGAGAAAATAGGGAAAACAAATGCTAACAGGCTCCATGTACAATCCCAGTTGCATTTGGGTATAACACAACTTTGCTTTTTTGAAAATTTAGAGGGAAAAATGTTACTTTCTAACATTATTCAGAAACCTTGCAAACAAAAGTTTCTGTCAAGTCCTTTCAAGATTTGTACTTAAAATTGGTGGATAAATATTAGGAAGTTTTTAGGGTAGGACTGAGAAATAGTATCTGTTTTTTCATCAAGGCAGGAGACACAAGAGACATGGGTTCGATATCTGGGTCAAGTAGGTCCCCTGGAGGAAGAAACAGCAACCCACTCCAGCATTCTTGGAGAATCTCAGGGACAGGGGAGCCTGACGGGCTATGGTCCACAGGGTGGCAAAGAGCTGGACACGTGACCTAGCACGCACACATCTGTTTTTTCCAAAAGCATACTCAGCCTCTTTTCTACAGAAAACTGAGGCTAACACAGAGGACAGCTTTCAGCTCACAATCTATGGTTTTATAAAAATGATTTTCCTTGGAGACCATGATTTGAACTACATCATTTCTATGTTAGGGCTTCACAGGTAGCCCAGTGACAAAGAATGTGCCTGCCGATGCCGGAGATGTGGATTATTAGGTCCCTGGGCCAGGATGATCCCCTGGAGGAGGAAAGGGCAACCCAGTATTCTCACTGGGATAATCCCACGCACAGGGGAGCCTGGTGGGTATCCTTGGGGTCACAAAGAGTCAGACACGAGTGAGAGACTGAGGGTTTCTATGTTTTGTATATGAGCTGAATTCTTAAATCAACTTTCAATTTCCAGACACAGATAACTTCTTATTTAGAGTACTGAAACTCCTTGTTCTCTCTCCTTCCTAAATTGTACCTTTTTATTTTCACAGAGCCAACTAGACCTGCTAAGCGCTTAAGTTCAAATACATTTGTGGGTTTCTGGCCAAAATAATCTTAGATCTATTTGTACTTATTTCATACATGAAATAAGAATTACTTTATATAGAGTTTGCATAGATTTTTTATTAATAAAAAATATTTAACAAGTGTCAGAAGTCGCTGCAGTTGTGTCTGACTCTTTGTGACCCTATGGACTATAGCCCACCAGGCTCCTCTGTCCATGGAATTCTCCAGGCAGGAAAGAATACTGGAGTGGGTTGCCATGCTCTCCTCCAGGGAAACTTCCCAACCCAGGGATCAAACTGGGGTCATGCCTTAATTATTTCTTTCCATTTATTTTTAAATACTATTCTCTTAAGTACTTCCTTCCCAGAGAGTCAGACAGATATGCTTAAATATACTGTAATTTTATACACTTCCATCTCAAATTAGATGATTTTGTTTACTTTGGGGGATCCTGATTATACTCTCTGTCTAGTTGCTCAGCTGTGCCCAATTCTTTGGGGCCCTGTCCATGGGATTTTTCAGGCAAGAATGCTGGAGTGGGTTGCCTTCTAGGTTATTTATATTTCACTTCAGTTGAATTTTTTAACATTTTTCTCAGAGTAGATGAGAATGGATCATGCTGGTCCAAGCAGGACTTTACGAAGAGAATAATCACAGAACAGATATCTCAAGATTAAATAGGCACTTGTAACATAAAATTCCTCTGTCAATTATAACTTCCCCTTTGTGGTTTGAGAATTATTTTATATGTTTGAGTAGGTCTCTATACCAAAGTCAAACCTTGAAGGTCTTTCCACTTTGTCTTAAGTGTCAATATTAATCTTTTGGGACTATAACTAAACATAAGTTTCTCAAGAAAAGAATTCGAATTCTAGCATAGTCTCCTTTAGACATGTTGAAGTGAAGTGAAGTGAAGTAGCTCAGTCGTATCCGACTCTTTGCGACTCCGTGGACTGTAGCCTACCAGGCTCCTCCCTCCATGGGATTCTCCAGGCAAGAATACTGGAGTGGGTTGCCATTTCCTTCTCCAGGGGCTCTTCCCGACCCAGGGATCGAACCCAGGTCTCCCGCATTGCAGGCAGATGCTTTAACATCTGAGCCACCAGGGAAGCATGTTAGATAACACTTAATGAAGCATTTTATATATTCTTAAGGTTTTATGCCATGTAGCCTGTGTATAAAATGGTTATTAAAATGATTTTAATAGTTTAAAACTTACATAATTTCTCATCAAAGTACTAAAGTCAGTACTTACACTATGGCCACAAGTAATGTATGATATGTGTTATTCTTAGTCATTATATTAATATAATAATACTCATAAGGAATTAGATTATTAGTTTTTCATTAGACCTAAAAAAGTCATATTATGCAATAATTCAGTCACAGGAAACACAAAGGATACTGGATTCTAGCTGAACGCAAATGAAATTTAAATATTTATTTTTCGATTTAACCACACTGGTATATGCTCTAGATGTGGCTTAGCTTTTATTCTAGTTATAGAAAATAACTCAACCAACTCTCTTCTTTGCATACAAAGGGAATATTTTTCCAACATAATTTTCTGTTCATCTGACCTGAAGAAATCTCCTCTACCCTGTCTTTAATCCATCTTTTAGAGCCATATCATAGCCCAATCTGAAGTGACTATTATTCCTAGGCAACCAAGTGTTTTGCTAACTCCAAAAAGTCAACTTCTTTGCATTTACACAATCTGGAGAATTTTTAGAGAGAGCAACTGGCATTACCATAAACACACCCAAGCGTACCCTCTTGCAGGGCTAATAGCTGTGCCTGAGGTACGGTTCTGCTAGCAAGCAGATGTAACTGAGTCAGGATACTTCTAATAGTGGAGGCGGGGGTGAAACACACAGCAGACCAGAAGTCAGTTGATCCCAAAGTGAATTCTTTCCACTCACCTCTTTTAACCGGGGCTTCCTTGGTGACTCAGTGGTAAAGAATCCTCCTGCAGTGCAGGAGCTGCAGGAAACTCAGGTTCGATCCCTGGGTCTGGAAGATCCCCTGGAGGAGGGCATGGCAACCCACTCCAGTGTTCTTGCCTGGAGAATCCCGTGGTCAAAGGAGCCTGGCGTGCTGCAGTCCACGGGGTCACAAAGAGTCAGACACAACTGAAGCAACTGAGCATGCACGCTCACACCTCTTTCAACACCGCTTAATTCTAGGTCACTGTTGACGATCAACTGAGGTAGCATTCGAACATGACTTGTCCGGCCTGCTTAAGTCATCTCCATGCTTCACTCACATTCACTAGCGTAGGGCCTGCCTCTAGGACACTTGCCATTTCCCACCTCCAACATCGGTAAAGTATTTCCTGCTATATCAGTCAGGATGGCTTAGGTTGGGCGTTGTAACAAACTAACCCTGAAATCTCAATGGCTGAATAGCCCAAAGATTTGTTTTGCACTCATATGAAGTCTGATGGATATCAGGTGCTTGTCCAGAACATCTGACCTCTAAACATGGACTCAGTGTGATCTAGCCGTGTCCATCTTGTGACTCTGCTTTCTTAACAATTGCAGAGAAAGATATCACCTGGAGATCACAGCTGCTCTTTGCACTTTAGTCCCAAAATGACACAAGCGCTTGTACTCAACCTATTGGCCAGGATTAGTCATACGGTGCTTAATCTGAAGCCAGGACAGGTGGCCCAGAGTGTCATTGTATGCTGGTTGAATTCCCTTTATACTCATCACTTTACCACCATGTAATAGCATAAAAAACTTACAAAAGCCAATTTTTTTTTGATCCTTTAAATGAAGACAGGGGACTGAGAGTATAGGCATTTCTTGAAATGATTCTTTAGTTTTGTCCTGTTTTATTTCTTTATGAAATAAGTGCGGTTGCTGAATTAAATAAATATGTAATTTGAACCTGCAATTAGATATAAAATATTATTTATAGAATCTTATTTAACCCTTTAGGGCTTTAAATTTACTTTAAAATTTCATTTAGAGGGACTGCCTTGGTGATCCAGGGGTTAAGACTCAGCATCCCCTGTGCCCAGGTTCCATCCCCAGTCAGGAACTAAATCTCACATACTGCAACTAAGAGTTTGCGTGCTGCAACTAACAGCCTGGGTACTGCAACCAAGACCTGGTGCAGCCAAATAAATAAAAGTAAAATAAAATACAGTATTGTAAAAATTAGTTTAAAAATGTCAAGACTAATATGAATATATATTGTTGCAATACATCCCTGAAACACTTTTTTCCAAGATCCCCAGCTTCTCAACTTTGTATTGCTACTAGCAGGTGATAAAATGACTGTTTCTATTTCTTGGTAATTAATTTAATTGCCATTGATGAATTATTAATGACTAGGTATCTACCTATTAAAGCTACAGGAGCTATCCTTCTCCTTTGTCCCTCTCAGCCTTCACAATAAGCAAACCCTAAATTCTGTCAGTTCTGCCTCCTCAATAGCCCTCACATCCATTCATTTCTTGGCTTCTCCATTGTCCCTTTTCACATCCCTGCCCACCCCTCAATTTTATAACTGTGAAAACCCCAGTAACTGGTTCCCCTTAGCCCCATATTACACACCTCCCATCCAGTGTCTCCTTTTCATCTGGAATTACATAAATGCAGCAGTGTGTTTGTGCACATATAAATTAAAATGCAGTCATATCATTATCATTACCCAATCAAATTAAGTCACACTCGGAGCATAGTGTGGGAACAAGGTATCATATGGTCTGCTGAACTCTGGCTTCATCCCCACCAACCTCATCCACTTCAGCTACTGAGATCTGCTTATTCTTCCCAGGCTCCCTGATAGCTCAGTTGGTTAAAAAAAAAAAAATCCGCCTGCAGTGCAGGAGACTCCGGTTTGATTGCCAGTTCGGGAAGATGTGCTAGAGAAGGGATAGGCTACCCACTCCAGTATTCTTGGGCTTCCCTTGTGGTTCAGACAGTAAAGAATCCACCTGCAATGAGGGAGACCTGGGTTTGATCCCTGGGTTGGAAAGATTCCCTGGAGAAGGGAAATGCTACCCACTCCAGTATTCTGGCCTGGAGAATCCCATGGACTGGGTCACAAATAGTCGGACACAACTAAACCACTTTCACTTTCACTTTTCATTCTTCCCAGGATTATGTGTCTCTTATTATTGACGAGATTCACACGCATCTCTTTATGCCTGAAATACCCTAACCTCATGGCTCCGAATGTTGACTAATTTCTACTTACCCTTTAGGATAAATTACTAATTGGTATAGTAATTATTTCTAAACATGAATAAGAGCCTCTTCTTCTAAGGTTTCACATCTTATTCTGGCCTTGTCATAGTTCTTGTTGCACAAGATAGTAATTTTTTCCTTGTTGCGGGTCTCTCCAGCTATATCAGCCTTGTTCAAATTAGGATCTAAAGAGAACTTTCATCTGAATTATTTAGGAAGCCTGTTAAAATAGTAGATCCTGAAATGCCACTTTAGACCTACTGAATCAGAATTCCTGAGACTGAGGTTCAAAACTCCATGTTTAAGCACATTATTCAGGTGGGGCTAAGGCCTCTTCAAGGTGGAAAACCCCTATCACAGGATGAAAGTCCTTTTGGAGATAGACTGACTCAGCTGATTTCTCTACATTCATTTCTTTACACCCTGCATTGTCCTTGGTTTAAGAGGCAGGCAAGAGAGAATTATGAAAGTTATATCCATTTGTATCATATTTGTCAATACAAAATTAATGGCTTTTATAACTCAGCCAAGATTCAGCAAAGGTCTAGTTAACTAATTAAAGGTACTCAAACAACCTGAGGTTTACACATTTATCACTGAATTGTTTTGCCAAGTGTTTCTAATTTCTTTATCATTTTTCTTTTCTTTATGTTTCTAAGCTTTATTTCTAATTATTATTTAACAAGTGAAATTTTAAGACATGCCAATGCTTTTTTATTTTCAGAAGTAATTTTTATTGTCCTCACCTTCAAAAGGCAGCTTCTAAAAATTAAACAAATGGGACCTAATTCAACTTAAAAGCTTTTGTACAACAAAGAAAAGGAAAAACAAAATGAAAAGACTACATTCAGAATGGCAGAAAGTATTTGCAATTGAAGGACCTTACAAAGGATGAGTTCAGCCAGTTCAGGCGCTCAGTCATGTCCGACTCTTTTGACCCCATGGACTGCAGCACGCCAGGCTTCCCTGTCCATCACCAACTCCGGGAGAGTGCTCAAATTCATGTCCATCAAGTCGGTGATGCCATCCAGCCATCTCATCCTCTGTCGTCCCCTTCTTCTCCTGCTTTCAATCTTTACAAGCATCAGAGTCTTTTCCAATGAGTCAGTTCACTTCAGGTGGCCAAAGAACTGGAGCTTCAGCTTCATCATCAGTCCTTCCAATGAATATTCAGAGTTCATTTCCTTTAGGATGGACTGATTGGATCTCCTTGCAGTCCAAGGGACTCTCAAGAGTCTTCTCCAACACCACAGTTTAAAAGCATCAATTCTTTGGCACTCAGCTTTCTTTATAGTCCAACTTTCACATCCATACATGACTACTGGAAAAACTGTAGCTTTGACTGGACACTTGTTGGCAAAGTAATGTCTCTGCTCTTTAGTATGCTGTTTAGGTTGGTCATAGCTTTTCTTCCAAGAAGCAAGCATCTTTTAATTTCATGGCTGCAGTCACTATCTGTAGTGATTTTGGAGCCCCCAGAAAACAAAGTCTGTCTCTGTTTCCATTGTTTCCCCATCTATTTGCCATGAAGTGATGGGACCGGATGCCATGATCTTAGTTTTCTGAATGTTGAGTTTTAAGCCAACATTTTCACTCTCCTCTTTCACTTTCATCAAGAGGCTCTTTAGTTCTTCACTTTCTACCATAAGGGTGGTGTCATCTGCATATCTGAGGTTATCGATATTTCTCCCAACAATCTTGATTCCAGCTTGTGCTTCATCCAGCCTGGCATTTTGCATAATGTACTCTGCATATAAATTAAATAAGTAGGGTGACAATACATAGACTTGACATACATCTTTCCCAATTTGCAACCAGTCTGTTGTTCCATGTCCGATTCTAACTGCTGCTTCCTGACTTGCATACAGATTTCTCAGGAGGCAGGTCAGGTGGTCTGGTATTCCTATCTCTTTCAGAATTTTCCACAGTTTATTGTGATCCACACAGTCAAAGGCTTTGGCATAGTCAGTAAAGGAGAAGTATATGTTTTTCTGGAACTCTCTTGCTTTTTCAATGATCCAACAGATGTGGCAATTTGATCTCTGGTTCCTCTGCCTCTTCTAATCCAGCTTGAACATCAGGAAGTTCACAGATCACATACTGTTGAAGCCTGGCTTGGAGAATTTTGAGCATTGCTTTGCTAGCGTGTAAGATGGGTGCAATTGTGCGGTAGCCTGAACATTCTTTGGCATTGCCCTTCTTTGGGATTGGAATGAAAACTGACCTTTGCCAGTCCTGTGGCCACTACTGAGTTTTCCAAATTTGCTGGCATATTGAGTGCAGCACTTTCACAGCATCATCTTTCATGATCTGAAAAAGCTCAACTGGAATTCCATCACCTCCACTACCTTCATTCATGATGATGCTTCCTAAGGCCCATTTGACTTCACATTCCAGGATGTCTGGCTCTAGGTGAGTGATCACACCATCGTGGTTATCAGGGTTGTGAAGGGCTTTTTTGTATAGTTCTTCTGTGTATTCTTGCCACTTCTTAATCTCTTCTGCTTCTGCTAGGTCCATACCATTTCTGTCCTTTATTGTGTCCATCCTTGCATGAAATGCTTCCTTTGTATCTCTAATTTTCTTGAAGAGATCTCTAGTCTTCTTGAAGAGATCTCTAGTCTTTCACATTCTATTGTTTTCCTCTATTTCTTGGCACTGATCACTAAGAAAGGCCTTCTTATCTCTCCTTGCTGTTCTTTGGAACTGTGCTTTCAGGTGGGTATATCTTCCCTTTTCTCCCTTGCCTTTTAGTTCTCTTTCTTTCTCAGCTGTGTGTAAGGCCTCCTCAGACAATCGTTTTGCCTTTTTGCATCTCTTTTTCTTACGGATGGTTTACTCAACACTTCCTGTACAACATTACAAACCTCCATCCATTGTTCTTCAGGCACTCTGTCTATCAGATCTAATCCCTTAAATCTATTTGTCATTTCTGTTGTATAATAATAAGAGATTTGATTTGGGTCATACCTAAATGGCCTAGTGGTTTTCTCTACTTTCTTCAATTTAAGTCTGAATTTGGCAATAAGGAGTTCATGATCTGAGCCACAGTCAGCTCCCAGTGTTGTGTTTGCTAACAGTATAGAGCTTCTCCATCTTTGGTTGCAAAGAATATAATCAATCTGATTTCAAAATTGACCATCTGGTGATGTCCATATGTAGAGTCGTCACTTCGGTTGTTGGAAGAGGGTGTTTGCTATGACCAGTGCGTTCTCTTGGCAAAACTCTCTTAGTCTTTGCCCTACTTCATTTTGTACTCTAAGGCCAAATTTGCCTGTTACTCCAGGTATCTCTTGATTTCCTACTTTTGCATTCCAATCGCCTATAATGAAAAGGACATCTATTTTGGCTGTTAGTTCTAGAAGGTCTTGTAGGTCTTCATAGAACCATTCAACTTCAGCTTTTTCAGCATTACTGTTGGAGCATAGACTTGGATTACTTTGATATTTAATGGTTTGTCTTGGAAACAGAGATCATTCTGTCATTTGGGGGATTGCACCCAAGAACTGCATTTCAGACTCTTGTTGACTGTGAGGGATACTCCATTTCTTCTAAGGGATTCTTGCCCACAGTCATAGATATAATGGTCATCTGATTTAAATTTGCCCATTCCAGTCCATTTTAGTTCACTGATTCCTAAAATGTCAATGTTCACTCTTGTCATCTCCTGTTTGACCACTTCCAATCTACCTTGATTCATGGACCTAACATTCCAGGTTCCTTTGCAATATTGTTCTTTAAAGTATCAGACTTTACTTCCATCACCAGTCACATTCACAACTGGGCATTGTTTTTGCTTTGGCTCCGTCTCTTCATTCTTTCTAGAGTTATTTCTCCACTGTCTCCTCCAGTAGCCTTTTGGGCACCTACTGACCTAGGAAGTTCATCTTTCTCTGTCATATCTTTTTGCCTTTTCATATTGTTCATGGGGTTCTCAAGGCAAGAATACTGAAGTGGTTTGCCATTCCCCTCTCCAGTAGACCACGTTTTGTCAGAACTCTCCACCATGACCCATCCGCCTCGGGTGGCCCTATACAACATGGTTCATAGTTGCATTGAGTTAGACAAGGCTGTGGTCTGAGTGATCAGTTTGATTAGTTTTCTGTGATTGTGTTTTTCAGTCTGTCTGGCCTCTGATGGATAAGGATAAGAGGCTTATGGAAGCTTCCTGATGGTAGAGACTGACTGTGGGGAAAACTGGGTCTTGTTCTAATGGGTGAGGCCATGCTCAGTAAATATTTAATCCAATTTTCTGTTTGATGGGCAAGGCTGTGTTCCCTCCTGTTGTTTGACCTGACACAAAACTATGGTGGAGGTAATGAAGATCATGGTGACTTCATTCGAAAGGTCCCATTCATGCACTGCCACACTCAGTGCCCCGAACCATGCAGCGGGCCACCGCCAACCCACGCCTCCAGCAGAGACTCCTGGACACTCGCAGGCAAGTCAGGGTCAGTCTCTTGTGAGGTCACTGCTCCTCTCTTCAGGGTCCTGGTGCACAAGGTTCCCTTTGTGCCCTCCTAGAGCCCGTTTCTCCAGTCCTTTCTAAGTTCTGGAAGCTCTATGGTGCAGTTAATGGTGACCTCCTCCTAGAGGGCTTATGCCACACCCAGGTCTGTTGCACCCAGAGCCCCTGCCCCTGTGGCAGGCCACTGCTGACCTGGACCTGCAGGAGACCCTCAAACACTCAAAGGCAGGTCTGGCTCAGTTTCTGTGGGATCTCCTGGTGTGCACAAGGTTTTGTTTGAGCCCTCTGAGCATCTCTGGTGGCTATAGGGTTTGCTTCTAAACATGATTTCACCCCTCCTACCATCTTGCTGAGGCTTCTTCTTTGCGCTTGGACATGGGGTATCCTTTTTTGGTGGGATCCAACATTCTCCTGTTGTTGTTCAGCAGCGAGTTGTAATTTTGGAAAAGATCAGCACGCATCCTTCTACTTCACCATCTTATGTCCTTCTACTCCACCATCTTGTGTGATAAAGGATCAATCTCCAAAATATACAAACAACTCATACAGCTCAATATAAAAAAAATGATAACAACAAAAAAACAGCCCAGTCAGAAAAATGGGCAGAAAACCTAAAAAGACTTTTTCATAGAAAACGTACAGATGACTGACAGGAACATAAAAAATCCTCAGCATGGCTAATTCTTAGAGAAATACAAATCAAAACTACAGTGAAGTATTACCTAATTCTGGTCAGAATGGCTATCACCAAAGAGTCTACAAATAACAAATAGTGCGAGGATGTGGATAAAAAGGAACCTTCCTACACATTGGACAGAATGTAAATTGGTATAGTCACTATGGAAAACAATATGGAGGGTCCTTTAAAAACTAAAAATAGAGTTACCATACGATCCTGCAACCCCACTCCTGAGCATATTTCTGAAGAAAACTATAATTCCAAAAGATGCATGCTCCCGAACGTTCATTGCAGCATTACTTTCGATAGCCAAGACATGGAAACAAACTAAAACTCCCTTCACAGATGTATGGATAAAGAATTGTGATATACATATATGTGTGTATATATATGTATGTATGTAATATGAAATACTACAATAATGGACAGAAACGGTATGGACCTGACAGAAGCAGATTTTAAGAAGTGGCAACAATACACAGAAGAACTGTATAAAAAATGTCTTAATGACCAGGATAACCAAAATGGTTCACTCACCTAGAGACAAACATCCTGGAGTGTGAAGTCAAGTGGGCCTTAGGAAGCATTCCTACAAACAAAGCTAGTGGAATTGATAGAATTCCAGCTGAACTACTTCAAATCCTAAAAGATGGTGCTGATAAAAGAGCTACACTCTATACGCTAGCAAGTTTGTGGAAGTCTACAGTGGCCACAGGACTGGAAAAGGTCAGTCTTCATTGCAGTCCCAAAAAAAGAGCAATGCCAAAGAATGTTCAAATTACCACGCAATCGCACTCATTTCACATGCTAGCTCCATATACTTAAAGCTAGGTTTCAGCAGTACCTGGAGAACTTCTGGATGTACAAGCTGGATTTAGAAAAGGCAGAGGAACCAGAGATAAAACTGCCAACATCTGTTGGATTATAGAAAAAGCTAGGGAATTCCAGAAAACATCTGCTTCATTGACTACACTAAAGCCTTTGACTGTGTGGATCACAAAAAACTGTGGGAAATTCTTAAAGAGACAGGAGTACCAGACCACTTTACCTGTCTCCTGTGAAATATTTATGCGGGTCAGGAAACAACGGTACATGGAAAAATGAACTGGTTCAAAATTGGAACAGGACTACAAGGCTGTATATTGTCACCCTGCTTATTTAACCTTTATGCAGAGTACATCATACAAAATGCTGGGTGGCATGAACCACAAGCTGAAATGAAGATTGCAGGGAGAAATAACAGTAACCTCAGATACACAGAACATACCACCCTTATCGCAGAAAGAAAAGAGGAACTAAAGAGCCTCCTGATGAAAGTGAAGGAGGAGAGTGAAAAAACTGGCTTCAAACTCAACATTCAGAAAACTACGATCATGACATTTGGTCCCATCACTTCATGGCAAATAGATGGGGAAACAGTGGCTGAATTTATTTTCTTGGGCGCCAAAATCACTGCAGATGGTGATTGAAGCCATGAAATTAAAAGATGCTTGCTCCTTGGAAGAAAAGCTATGACCAACCTAGACAGCATATTAAAAAGCAGAGACATTACTTTAACAAAAAGGTCTGTCTAGTCAAAGCTATGGTTTTTCCAATAGTCATGTATGAATGTAAGAGTTGGACCATAAAGAAAGCTGAGCACCAAAGAATTGAAGCTTTTGAACTGTGGTGTTGAAGAAGACTCTTGAGAGTCCCCTGGATGGCAAGGAGATCAAACCAGTCAATTCTAAAGGAGATCAGTCCTGAATATTCATTGAAAAGACTGATGCTGAAGCTGAAGCTCCAATACTTTGGCCATCTGATGTAAAGAACTGACTCATTGGAAAAGACCTTGATGCTGGGAAAAATTGAAGGCAGTAGGTGAAGGGGACGACAGAGGATGAGATGCTTGGATGGCATCACCAACTCAATGGACGTGAGTTTGAGCAAACTCTGGGAGTTGGTGATGGACAGGGAAGCCTGGCGTGCTGCAGTCCATGGGATCACAAGGAGTCATACACCACTAAGTGACTGAACTGAACTGAAAAATTGTGTAGGATTATGGGATTACAATTTACATATTCATTACTTTCATTCTCTGTTACTTACCCTAAAATGTGCCATGAGAATATATAGCATACTTTGGAGAGGAAAGGGAAAAATAATGAATTTCTGCGGTCTTATTTCTAACTGTTGCCTTAAGCAATGGAAGATTCTGAATGTTTGAAACAATGAAAATCCTTAATTGCATCAAATGAATTGGCTTAAATGAAATTTTATCTATTATACCTGGTGGAATGATTTCATCTCCCTTCCTGAAGAATGAGGCAGTTATTAAGCATAGATTGAATGTGGATTCAAGTTAAATCATACATTAATATTAAATTGTATTTCCTTTAAAATTTTTTAATTTATGAAATCATCTCGTTTTTAGGGAAAAAAAGAATAATTAAACCGATTTCCACCATTGCTCAGAGAATATTCCCAGCTGCAGGCAAAATCCATTAGAAGAACATCTCTATTAGAATGAAACACAAATCCAGTGAACATTTATATGCAACATTTGGAAATTCATGCTTTAGGCTTATGGAAGTGATTCAAATGACTGCCTCTCATTAAATGTTGAGAGCAAAACCGAACTGATACGCCATTCTAATGAGCAACTCTTTCAACTGTTATGAAGGGTACTATAGTGGGTATCTCAAGCATTCAGTGGCATAAATCAATCATTACATAAAGCAATGGAGTCAGGCTTAACCAGGAAATGCAAGAAATATATACATATACCCACATTGCTAAAAATGGAATCAATGGCTGCCATAATAAGATTATTTCGCTCACATTATTACTCCCACAGTATTACTTTACTTTTATTGTAATAGGATGGTGTAATATATTTTTTAAAAGATTCTCATGATTGATTTTTAAAATGTGTATTTATTGTCTGATGGAAGTTATTAAACACGTCTCAAAGAAAAACACTTTATTTTTTCCATTTTGAATATTTAACCAAAAATTATCAGTTATTCTTAAAATTATTTCAGTAATATCAAACCCAATTAGTCTGTAGAACAAAAGGATAAAAATCAGTTAGCTCATATATAAAGAGTGGTCAGATTATGACTTAATGACAGAGGAAGTTTATTGAGTGAGTTTTTAAAATAATACATTTTCATGTCAGTCAACAAAGAGAATTATGGAGGACAGTTTTCCCTAAAAGAATATGGGGAAGGGATGGAAGAGAAAGAGTAGGAATAATTTGACGAGTGTGACCGGTAAAGGGAGTGGTAAGTGATGGCAAGTAAAGAAGTAATAATGTAAGTAAATATCACTTTAAAATGGAGAAGAATCTAGGCAGAGTAGTCAGGAAGTTTGCCCCTCTCCTCCTGCAAGTCTACCATCCTACGTACAGGATACAACCATATCCAGTTGTTTTACATTTCTCTTTATTCTGGGGATTTTGCCCTTCCTGTGTTTCATAATATCCACTAGAGTAGCTTCCTAACCCTGACTCTCAGAGTTTTCTAATTATGCTTCATGTATGTCTTTCTGATGCCTATGAAAATCTACCAGTGAAGAAAAATATCAGAACCCTTAGGTCATCAAAAGGATACTTAAGGGGGCTCATTCTTGTGTTTTCCATTTCCAAGCGTTCTTTCAGGCTTGAGGTGATGATCAAGAGCAATGATTCAAACCAGCTAAAGTAGATATCATGGGGAAGCAGGGGCAACTTGGAGGAAGAATGATGGGGGACTTTGGGTGTCCATTGCCCCAACCCTACCACCAGATCCACTGTCTTCCCTTCACCACCATGCTCTCTGCCACAGGAAGTTGCCTTTTGTGAACTTTATCACCCAGGCTTCTTTACCCGCTGGCTTCCATTTTGGTTTGGCTAAAAAGAGTTACCCACAGGAAAACTGGAACATAAAAGGAGAAATACCAATGGGTATTTCTGCCCCCTCTTACCTGTTTTGGCATTCTACTGTCTTCATTTGAATATAAAGCTCCCATCACAACTAGTCCTTCCTGAATCCAAGTTCTTTTCAATTCCAGCATCACATTCCCTCCTATTGCCCCTTGAAGCCTTAAACAACTGTAGCTTCCCCTATAGCCAGTCCTTGAAACTTCAGTAGTCTTTGATTATTCATTTAACTCCACCCACACCTCAGTATTTGTTCTACTCATTAACATCTCTGCTCAACCTACCAAGTGTGCCTTCTCTTTGCTGTCAGAACCCTGACACAGCCTGGAGATAGTCCTACATTACACATCACAAACTTTTCCCTTAGGAACTCTAAGAAGTTGAAGAATTGGTCACTCTGGAATGCTAGAGCTGAAAAGGACAACTCTATAACATCTCTCCACCTTCCTCCACTGACCAGGATTCATCTACCTGGGAAATTGGTCAGAGATGATTGCAAATACCTACAACATTTGTCTTTGTGTCATTGACAAAGAAGAGGATATTCCTAATAAAATACAGTGTGATAACAGTATTGATATTGAAATAAACAAATACAAATATTACCCATAATCTTTAATCCCCTCAAAAATGTTAAAGAAATAGTCCCTTTATGATCATTCTATGACAGTTCCCTATTTCTTTCTAGCAATATTGTAAGTTGTATACATTTTCTAACCTGCTTTTATTTATTTTTGGCTCCCTCACTGCACAGAAGCTACATGAAGGCCCATGTCTATGCTCATTATTGTGTATGCCTGGTGTCAGAGAAGAGTAGAGGACAAAATAGTCACTCAGTAAACAGTATTTGGAAATAAATTAAGAACTTATTTTCATTATTCCATGTAAGTGTCCTTACCATCCTTCAGTGAGTCCTGTATTACTATTATTCCCATTTACAGATGAGGAAGCTTTATCAGAAAAGATAAGTAACTTGCCTAATTTCACACAGTTAGTAAGTAGTCAAGTTAGGACTGGAGCCTATATTTGTCTTATACTTCCCTATTCTATTTCATGGAAGCCTGGGTATGGTCACCAATTAATTCAATTAATATTCATGTGAATACTTATTTTGTATCATATACTAGTTCTGGGAGCTAGGTATATTGCAGTAAACAAAAGAGAAAAATCTCCTCCTTCACTGAACTAGTCAAAATTAAAATTACAAAGACAAATGTCAGAAACAAATCAATAAGATACATAATAAAATATCTGAGTTATCATTTTTTGAAGAAAATTAAAACAGAGTAACTTGAGAAATTTGTATGCAGGTCAGGAAGCAACAGCTAGAACTGGACATGGAACAACAGACTGGTTCCAAATAGGAAAAGGAGTACGTCAAGGCTGTATATTGTCACCCTGCTTATTTAACTTATATGCAGAGTACATCATGAGAAATGCTGGGCTGGAAGAAGCACAAGCTGGAATCAAGATTGTCAGGAGAAAATATCAATAACCTCAGATATGCAAATGATACCACCCTTATGGTAGAAAGTGAAGAGGAACTAAAAAGCCTCTTGATGAAGGTGAAAGAGGAGAGTGAAAAAGTTGGCTTAAAACTCAACATTCAGAAAACGAAGATCATGGCATCCGGTCTCATCACTTCATGGGAAATAGATGGGGAAACAGTGGAAACAGTGTCAGACTTTCTTTTTGGGGGCTCCAAAATCACTGCAGATGGTGACTGCAGCCATGAAATTAAAAGATGCTTACTCCTTGGAAGAAAAGTTATGACCAACCTAGATAGCATATTCAAAAGCAGAGACATTACTTTGCCAACAAAGGTCCGTCTAGTCAAGGCTATGGTTTTTCCAGTGGTCATATATGGATGTGAGAGTTGGACTGTGAAGAAAGCTGAGCGCCGAAGAATTGATGCTTTTGAACTGTGATGTTGGAGAAGACTCTTGAGAGTCCCTTGGACTGCAAGGAGATCCAACCAGTCCATTCTGAAGGAGATCAGCCCTGGGATTTCTTTGGAAGGAATGATGCTAAAGCTGAAACTCCAGTACTTTGGCCACCTGATGCAAAGAGTTGACTCATTGGAAAAGACCCTGATGCTGGGAGGGATTGGGGGCAGGAGGAGAAGGGGAGGACAGAGGATGAGATGGCTGGATGGCATCACTGACTCGATGGACGTGAGTCTGGGTGAACTCTGGGAGTTGGTGATGGACAGGGAGGCCTGGCGTGCTGTGATTTATGGGGTCGCAAAGAGTCGGACACGACTGAGCGACTGAACTGAACTGAACTGAAGGAGACAGAAATAGTCAGTGGGTTGCTATTTTACCTTGCATTATGAAGGCCACTTGGAGATCTGGGAAGTTGCTGGCCTATATACTATCTTTTGAGCACATCAGAAAAAGGCAGACCTTCCTTCAAGCACTTGCAACCCTTCTTGTGAACCACCGTGGCTCTCTGCGTCCATGGCAATTACCACAGTCCAGCCTCTCATTTCACACCTTAGATTTACTGCAAGAGTTTTCTGATTTGTCTGTCTACTCCTTTTGCCCTTTGCTATCAGACTAACCTTAATTACTCTGGGCTAGCAAACCAAGCAGAGTCTGGATTTGGGGCTCCATTTCAATCTCTTTCAGACAGCTTTGTATAGAGGTCAACTCAATGTGACAGCCTGTTTCAGGAGGTGATGTTTGACTAAAAGCCTGAATAAAATGAGGGATCAAGCCAGGAGAATAGGGGGCAGGAAGAGCATTTTTTAATCCCTAAAACTAGAGCATGTTTGGTATGTCATAGTAGAGCAAGACCAGTGTGCTGGAGTGAACAAGAAGAAAATAGTAGGAAAGGAGTTGATCTGGAAAGGACTTTGCATTTTATTTTAAGGGCAAGGGAAACTCATTAAAGTAGGGAGTTAGAATTCTCTCTCTTAACATGAAAAAACTCCTTTACATAGGAGATAAGATTTGACCTGAAGATACGAAAATGAGTTGGAGTTGTCCCATGCATAGAGATTCCATGTAGAAGAGATCTGCAAGGTTAGATCATCTGAAAGAAACAAAAATAGTTAGGGAACTGAATCATTGCTACTGAAAATTTCTAACACAGATGAGCCTCATCCACATCACCATAGAGGCTCTTAGCAATGCAGAATCTTTGGCTTTTCTCTAGATCTACTGAGCCATAATCTGCATTTTAAACAAACTTAATAAGTAAATTGTAAGCCTTACAAGGGATAGTGGATGAGAGGAAATAAATTATAAGTGATCTCATGTTCTCAGATTATGTGCATTAGGCAATAATGGATGTAGAAGTTTATGAGCTTGGATAGTTAGGTTGGACTCATTGGGACTCACTGTATTTTGAGTATAGTGATTGAGGTTCTGGAACATTCTGACAAGAGAAAACATTCCCATAATAATAGCCACCTCACAATGGTTGAATACTACTGTCTGTGAAATTTAGTACTTTAAAAGTAGAGAAATTTCTTGTAATATTTCATGTAAATTTCAGTTTAAGATACTGATATAAATATGTATTTTTTTCTTTAAAGGAAGCCACATTGTCTATATGAAATAAAAATGATTATCTGGTTATATATGGATATTCACCCCATGTTAGTTTACATACATTCCTCAGAAGCCCTTAAACATGCTGAACAAACTGAGAAACAAAATAGTCCTTGTAGATGTACATCAATGAATTGTTTATTCTTTTCATTTCTCATATTCCAAAGGCCAGGCTAAATTGCAAATGTGTTATTTCTAGGAATGTAAATGTGATCAATTACATGACTTCTTCTACATCTTTGTTTTGGCACACATCCTGTTCCATCTTCTCTTGCTTATTAAATACAATAAATAGGGACATTCAGAATTCACCAAAAGGAGAAAGGGTCACTATAGCAGATAAATTGACACATCCCCAAAATGACTTGAATATTAATTTTGCCAGAATGTTTCACAAGGTGGTTTTTATTTTTCTTTATGTCTTTAAATCTTTTCTTTTCTTAATGCTATTTTGGCAAGCTTGTGCCTCAGGAAGCATCAGGATGAACAGAGGTATCAGGTATCCAAGGGCCTGAAAGATACACAGAAAGTATGAAGGACACAATATGCAATTTATAATAAACAAGAAGTTCCAGTCAGATTCCTTGTCTTCAGAGAGAGCTGGTATCAAAAGCTGGCAGAAATTCAGTGTGAAGGAAGGGACAGAAATTCCCCAGAGGAAAAGTTGAGAGCTGAAGATAAAGGAGTAATCAAGAGCCAGACCAGGAAGAGTCTTATGAACGCAATGAAGAGTTTGTGCCTTATCTTGACCTCTGAGAAGAATTTATCTTCTCTTCTAAAGCAAACATCCAAGTTATGATCAATTTTCATGCATAGTCACTTTTATTCTTGCCCTGTCCTTTGGCCCAAACTTACTCCATTTCTCATAAAGTAGCGAGGGGGGAAATCTTTTCATTTCTCTGCTGAATATTCTTCAAAGACCTCCCTGTGCACTGCAAATGAAATCCAAATTCCTTATGACTTGGTCCAATAATCTACATATGGAAAACACAACTCTACCTCTTGCTTATATAGTGACCTCCTTTATTTCTTCCAATGGGTCAAGTTATTTAACATTTCACAGCATTTCCATCAACCATTCTCTCTGCTGAAATGTCTTTCTACCTTCCACTCCACTCTAAGACTGCTAGCTCCTCTTCACTTTCTGAGTTTTGGCCAATGGAACATCTCCTCCTGATTGTCCCATCCAAAGTATATAGTATCTCAATTTTCTATCTGTAATATCTCCTTAATTATTTCCCTAGCATGTCTTAATTCAAAACTGCTTATCTACTGGGAGTGGAGATCAAGATGGCAGAGTAGGAAGACACTGAACTCACATCCCCGCCATGAATTGCTCTCTTACTGAAAATAACATGGAGACTACAAAGATGCTTACGCAGCCGAGGAAACAAAGAAGACCCACAGGAAGTCCGATAGGAAAAGCAGAAAAGGGAATGGTCTGAATCTGAACCCACAGAAAGGGACACAGAAGAGGAGGGGATATCATGGACTCAGGGATCTTCCCTGGGAAGCAAGAGTCTTGAGTCACATAGGAGGCCACCCAGCCCTGGGGCCCAACCCCAGAGAGACAATTCCCCTCAGCTAGCTTGAAACCAGTGGTCGGACGTAAGGGAGGGCTGTCAGAAACCGACACTGCTCTTCAATAGCACGTACACATGCCTGCTTACTCCTGCGGACAGCAGGGAGGCCGCAGGCTGAAAACTGCCTCGGGCCCTCGTGGTTTCCTGGCCCACCCCGGGGCGCACCCAGCCCGCACTGGGTGCCAACTCCAACGCTTGGCTCCAGCCCTGCTCTCAACAGGGTAGAGGCTGCCCTTGCCAGAGGAGGGCAGGCACACTTGGAGGGAATGGTGTCAGCTTGGACTCGACCCTGCCTCTGACCATGGTAAGAGCAGCCGATACCCGCGCACACATCCCTGCGCGTGCACACGCTCGCTTGCTCCAGTCTGCAGCATGGAGGCCGCAGATAAATCCCTACCTGTTGCTCTGACTGGCTCTCCACGACTGATCATTGAAACGAAAAATACTTTAAGGGGCTTTTCCAAGAGGGTGGAGGACGAGGAGGATACGGAGCTCATCTCTCCCCACAAACTCACCAAGAATACATATACAGGGACTGCGTTGATGGTTTGGGGGTTGAGAATCCAGCTCCCAGTGTCGGAGACTCGGGCTTGATCCCGGGCCAGGGAACTAAGACCCCACACGCCGCAGAGCAACTAAGCCCACACACCCCAACTAGAGATCCCGCGTGCTACAACCAAGACCTGATACATAAATAAATACAATAAATAAATAAAAATATTTATTCACAGCCAGGTGAATAAATATTTTTTAAAATACATATACACATGAAAGGATTCTCGCATTACACCTGCTTCACGCTAGCAGAGGACCGTGGACACCTAAAAGGATAAGAAAGATCCCCATGCAAACAGGTAGGATGAAAGAAAAAAGCAGGGAAAGGGAAGAGATGAGGAAGCAGGACAGGACTCGTGCCCTGGCAAAAAGCTGAAGCGGGGGCCAACTGCATCTGGAGAAGCCCTGTCCCCAGCGGGGGAGAACAGCTGGGCCAGAAGGGGAGTTGCAGGGGCTCAGAGGGGAGCCCAGCCCCAAGTAGATGGCAGAAAGGACGGAGGAAGACCTACTCAGATGTTCTGTGCCACAACCCTGTGCGCCCCACCCCTACGACGAGCGACTGCCAAGGCGTACAGGGGGCCCTGGACAGGAACTTAAGGTTTGGAGAGCAGACCCAGGGAGGCGACCGCTGTTGGCTGTGAGGGAACAGGAGGGAGGAACCAGGAATGCTGGCTCATGTTTGGGAACCTCTGAAACGGATTTTGATGGGAGAAACACATGCAGAGGTGGGGATGAAACCAGAGCTCTGAGCCCTAGAGGCTGTGTGATTAAAGAAGAAGAGATGAAATCATTCTTCGTGTGTGTACAGACGGTGAAGTGATGCCTCCTAAATGTACAGCTTCCTAAATTGAGCGCCCATGAAATATCTGAAAGAACAACTGCTCCTACAGTTGGGACAGGTCTGGCTTTAGCAGCTCTGGGCTTTCTGGTCAGTTTTGTTGTTGTTGTTCATTCATTCAGTGGTATCCAACTCTTTGCAACCCCATCCAGGCTTCCCTGTCCTTGAATATCTTCTGGACTTTGCTCAAACCCATGTCCACTGAGTAGATGATGCTATCCAACCATCTCATCCTCTGTCACCCCCTTGTACTGTAATTTTTTTAAAAAACTTTTTATCTATTTGTTCATGTTCTTTCTTCCTATATTAGTTTTCTACTGCTATAGATCAAACTTAACAGCTTAACACAGCACACATCTGTTATCTCACAGTTTCTGTGAGTTGGGAGTTCAGACAGACTAAGCTACATCCACTGCAGGCCTGAACTTAAGGATGTCTGCAAGTATTTTTGTCACATCTGGACACTTGGCTGAGGAAGACTTCACTTAGGCTCACTTAGGCTGTTGGCAGGAGCCAGTTCCTTGTAACTGTGAGAACGAAGATCTCAGTTTCTTGCTGTCAACTGGAGACTGCTTCTTGCCACATGGCTCCCTTAATTCTTTAAAGCCTGCAAGAGAGAAAGGCTTTAGAATAAGTCTGCTAACAAAATAGAGCTTTATATAACATAATCATGGCAATGCCCTCCCATCACCTTTGCCATATTCCATTGTTTAGAAGCAAGTCACAGGTACCACTCACACTCAAGTGGAGAGGATTATATAAGGCTAAGAACATCAGGGGTTGGAAATAATTGGGGTCATCTTAAAGTCTGTTCTCCAGAGTCTGCCCTTTGACCTCTAATGATTTATTGATACACCCCTCTCACAAGCAAAATACATTCACTCCCCTCCCAAGATTCTTCTTGTAGCATCCTGTTATGGTATCCTAACACAACATCAGTTCAAAGCCAAAATTTCCATCTCTAAATCAGGTCCAGCTGAAGATGATATAGTCCTGGAAGTAATTCATCAGGTATAGTTCCTGGGACATAATTCCTCTCCATCTATGGATCTGTGAACCTAAAGAGCAAGCTGTCATTGTGCAGTCACCAAGTCATGTCCAACTCTTTATGGCCCCATGGACTTCAGCACTCCAGGCCTCCCTGCCCCTCACTGTCCCGTGGAGTCTGCCCACATTCATGCCCATTGAACCAGTGATGCCTCCCAGCCTTCTCATCCTGTTACCCTCTCCTTCTGCATCAGGGTCTTTTCAAATGAGTCAGCTCTTCACACCAGGTGGCCAAAGTATTGGAGCTTCAGCTTCAGCATCAGTCCTTCCAATGAATATTCAGGATTGATTTCCTTTAGGATGGACTGGTTTTAACTCCTTTCTGTCCAAGAGACTCTCAAAAGTCTTCTCCAACACCACAGTTCAACAGCATCAATTCTTCGGTGCTCTCCCTTCTTTATGGTCCAGCTCTCACATCCATACATGACTACTGGAAAGACTACCTTGACTGCCTTGACTATACAGCCAAGTTATCTACCCCTAATTTCCTCCAAGAAGCATCTTTGCTCTATGAATGTGGAGACTAAGCCAATCTTGTTCAGCACTTTATGGTCAAGAAAGCACTATACCTAACTCACAGAAAATGTTTAATAAATGTCCCTGAATAATTAATTCATAACCAAAATGTCAACAAGCAGACAAAGCATGGTCCTGAGGTTTGACAAGGACCCAGAAACAGAGAATAAGTATCAAGACTGAGAAGCAAATAATCAAAACTAGAAAAGAATAGTTTCAATATGAAATAAAGAAGAAAAAGAAGAAAGGAAGGAAAGGATAGAAGGAGGGAGAAAGGAAAGGAAGAAAGGAGGGAAGGAGGGAAAAAAAGAGGAAAAGAGGGAAAAACATAGCAGGGTCAGAGTATGTGATCAGAACAAGACCAGTAACAAAGAGAATGCTATTGAACCAGGTACTTATTTCATTAACTCATCTAATACATCCTTATAAGCATTATTAAGATTTTATAATGCTAAAAATTATGGTATCTGAGATAAAATAATATACCAGATACAGTCCCAGCATTCAAAGAGCTAGTCTAATGGGAGATACAAAATGTAAGATGATAAATATCAAAATTAATAAACAAAGGGCTAACAAAATACATGGGGAAAATAACTACTCTTGAATGAGGGTATGTCAGATAAATTGTCCCCAAAGATATCACCTCTAAATGTTGTTTTAAAGATAAGTAAGATTTAACTCAACAACTACCTGATTATGTTGGAAAGGGGAAGGAAGGATGATATTTTAGGAAGAGAAGAAAAATACATGTTAAAAAACCAACAATGAAAATGAGCATGGTATATTCAGACAACTAAAATTTTTTTTTAAGTACTAGAGAGTAGAGCTCGATGATAAAAAGTAATGAGAATTGAGACTGGACACTTGATAAAGGGACCCAGATTATAATATGAAATTTGAACTTTATTTTTAGTATAGTGGAGTCCTATTAAAAAGTTTCAAGTAAGAAAATTTAAAAATCAAACTTATGCTTTAGAAAGATCATTCTAATGCGGAAAATCAACAGGAATGAAAAAGACCTAAAGATAGATAGATTAGCTATGAGACAGTTATTTCTGGAACCTCACTAAGAAACAGAGGAAGTTGGAAAAGGCAAAGAGCACAAATAATTGCGTAACAATGAGTAGAGCTGGGGTTTAGCTGCATGTTGGGATCAGGGAAGAGACGAGAGAAGATATGGATGAGGACCAGTTATCTGCTTTGGAAACTGATTAAACAGTGGCAGCGTGTGCCCAAGTAGCAAATAAAGCAAGAGAAAAGTTTAGGGTCTAGATAGGATGGAGGTGAGCCACACGAGAAATTTTTAGTTTTGAGTTGCCTCTGGGAATTCTAAGTGGAGAAAGCTTGAAGGCCATCAGTTTTGGCTCTGGCGCTCAAGAAAAAATGTTGATCTTAGGGTTATTGGTATTTCCATAACTGAGAAAAAACATTGGCCACGGAGTTCAAGGACTGAAGAATGACTGACAGTGGAAAAGTGAAAAATGAGTGCTGTCTGCTACACAATTCAGAGGAATTTGGAGACCAGAAAAACTCAGCAAAGTGTTTTCTAAATACTTGTCACAAATTTTCTCATCCAATCCTACACATTACAGAGTGTAAAGCATCAGTGAAGATTTCCAATCAGACATGTCAAATGTGTTTATCTCTGCTCCTAGTGGAAATAATGCGTATTAGAATGTCAATACTATTTTTTTAAAGGTTATAAATCCTAAGAAAAAAGGAAAAATGAGTGGAAGTGAGAGTAACTAAAAAATGTCAACAAATATTAACAAGTTGAAAGCATATAGTGAGGTGTCAACTGACTTACTAAGAAAAAAACAGTTGAAACATAAAAATTTACAGTTGGAGACAAGCTGAAAAGTGGGGTTTTCCATGTAGATCATGGAAGACTTGGAACTTGAGACACTGGACATATTGGTTGGCCCTAGTGAGGTGAGAATTGGTTGAAAAATCTGCATATGGAGTAATCAGATGCCTTCTTCCTGTTCATGCCCCTCCTTACCATACTCAGCCAGGATAATACCACTTTCTAGCTTGTTTAGAAAACCAGATGGTTAGTCTCTGAGAAATTGATTCTGAAAGACTCCAGACTGGAGACACCAAGAACAATGGAGTTTGATAGTGCAAAAGTGAAGACACATTTCTGAATAGTACTTTATTATAAACTTTTCAGCAGTATTCTATTTTTAAGTAATACAGAAGCAATAATTTAATACATGCTAAATTTTCCAAATAAAAGACTATTAAACCATTCAAGAAACCATCCTTATGCATTTTTTTTTCCTTTTTTCCAAAGGAGGTAGAAATATCTAAAACTATCCCAGTTTTTTTGACACCAAAGTACCTGAGGTTGTGCTCTTTACTAGCAATGAAAGGGAAAAGAAAGACACTAAGGTTGAAATCTGGTCCCGTAACTTCATGGGAAATAGATGGGGAAGCAGTGGAAACAGTGTCAGACTTTCTTTTTTGGGGGGCTCCAAAATCACTGCAGATGGTGACTGCAGCCATGAAATTAAAAGACACTTACTCCTTGGAAGAAAAGTTACGACCAACCTAGGCAGCATATTCAAAAGCAGACACATTACTTTGCCAATAAAGTTCCATCTAGTCAAGGCTATGGTTTTTCCAGTGGTCATATATGGTTGTGAGAGTTGGACTGTGAAGAAAGCTGAGTGCCAAAGAATTGATGCTTTTGAACTGTGGTGTTGGAGAAGACTCTTGAGAGTCCCTTGGACTGCAAGGAGATCCAACCAGTCCATTCTAAAGATCAGTCCTGGGTGTTCATTGGAAAGACTAATGTTAAAGTTGAAACTCCAGTACTTTGGCCACCTCATGCGAAGAGTTGACTCATTGGAAAAGACTCTGATGCTGGGAGGGATTGGGGGCAGGAGGAGAAGGGGACGACAGAGGAT
This sequence comes from Bos javanicus, assembly GCF_032452875.1. NCBI lineage: Eukaryota > Metazoa > Chordata > Mammalia > Artiodactyla > Bovidae > Bos > Bos javanicus. The sequence goes on along the minus strand of NC_083881.1, from coordinate 74,177,729 downwards.
GAGATGGCTGGATGGCATCACCAACTCGATGGACATGAGTTTGAGTGAACTCCGGGTGTTGGCGATGGACAGGGAGGCCAGGCGTGCTGCGATTCATGGCGTCGCAAAGAGTCGGACACAACTGAGCAACTGAACTGAACTGAACTGAAGGTTGAAATCAGCATCTCTACAACAAAGCCTTTTGCTGATTCTTTCAGTACCATTAGTGGCAACAAAAAGATCATCAGAGACTGGAGTCCCAGAGAATTTGTATCTTCCTCTTGAATTCCTTTTCCCTCTACTGGAGGATTCTCCCAATGGAAGGACCTGGACATTTCTTCAAATAGGAAGAGGTTGCCGGGAAGATGGGTGTAGAATGGGAGTCCATTCTTTCTCTTCCCTGCAGGTTTCCCTGACTCAGCTGTTAGAGTCCCCACTGCATGAACTTTTCTGGACTCTTTCATGCAAGATATAGAGTGCTGCTATGTTGCTTTACAATTCCAAAGGCTGTCAAACCCCCATTCACCCAAAACTACCCCAGAGATGCAAAGTATGAAAAAAACGTTTATTTGCCTCTACCCTGCTATCTATAGTCTGGGTGGCCCAACCAACTCTTTCAAATTCAACTGTTTCACCCCTTTACTTCACTCCTGAAACAAACTAGCAATATTATGGCCATGAAATTCTTCTCTAAAATCATGCCTCCCTTCATGGATCACAGTCTTGTTGTGGCAAAGGGGCTTGCATAATTCAATAAAATTATGAGCCATGCCACGCAGAGCCACCCAAGATGAACAGGTCACAATGAAGTGTTCTGACAAAACATGGCCCACTGGAGGAGGGACTGGCAAACCACTCTAGTACCCAGAGTAACAGGTAAGTTTGGTCTTGGAGTAGAAAATGAAGCAGGGCAAAGTCTAACAGAGTTTTGTCAAGAGAATTCAGTGACCAAACAAACCCTGTTTCCCAACAAGCTGAGAGACAAACCTACTCATGGACATAACCAGATAGTCAATACCAAACTCAGATTGATTGTGTTCTTTGCAGCCAATGATGGAGAAGCTCTATACAGTCAAAAAAACAAGACCTGGAGCTGACTGTGGCTCAGATCATGAGCTCCTTGATACAAAACTTAGGCTTAAATTGAACAAAGTAGGGGAAATCACTAGGTTGTGCAGGTATGAACTAAATTAAATTCCTCATGATTATACAGTGGAGGTGGTAAATAGATTCAAGGGATTAGATCTGATTCACAAAGTGCATGAAGAACTATGGATAAAGGTTCATAACATAGTATAGGAGGCAGTGGCCAAAACCATCCCAAAGAAAAAGAAATGTGAGAAAGCAAAGTGGTTGTCTGAAGAGGCTTTACAAATAACTAAGGAAAGTAGAGACGTGAAAAGCAAGGCAGAAAAAGAAAGATATACCCAAATGAATGGCAGAGTTCCAGCGAGTAGCAAGGAGAGATTAGGTCTTAAATGAACAATGCAAAGAAATAGAAGGAAAAAATAGAATGGGAAGGATAAGAGATCTCTTTAAGAAAATTAGAGATGTCAAGGGAACATTTCGTGCAAGGATGGGCACAATAAAGGACAGAAATGGTATGGACCTAACAGAAGCAGAAGAGATTAAGAAGACGTGGTGAGAACACATGGAAGAAATATGCAAAAAAAGTCTTAATAACTGGGAAAATCATGATGGTATGATCACTCACCTAGACTCAGACATCTGGAATGTGAAGGCAAGTGGGCCTTAGGAAGCATCACTATGAACAAAGCTAGTGGAGGTGACGGGATTCCAGCCGAGCTATTTAAAAACCTAAAAGATGATGCTGTGAAAGTGCTGCACTATATATGCCAGCAAATTTGGAAAACTCAGCAGTGGACACAGGACTGGAGAAGGTCAGTTTTCATTCCAATCTTAAAGAAGGGCAATGCCAAAGAATATTCAAACAAATGCACTCATTTCACATGCTAGTAAGATTATTCTCAAAATCCTTCAGCTAGGGTTCAGCAGTACATGAACTGAGAACTTCCAGATGTATAAGCTGGGTTTACAAAAAGAGGAACTAGAGATCATATTGCTAACATTTGTTGGATCATAGAGAAAGCAAGGGAATTCCAGAAAAAACATCTACTGCTGCTTCATTGACTACGCTAAAGCCTTTGACTGTGTGGATCACAACAAACTGGAAAATTCTTCAAGATGGGAATACCAGACCACCTTACCTGCCTCCTGAGAAATCTGTATGAAGGTCAAAAAGCAACAGTTAGAACCAGACATGGAACAACGGACTGGTTCAAAACTGGGAAAGGAGTAGGACAAGGCTGCATATCGTTACCCTGCATTTTAAATTTCTATGCAGAGTACATCGTGTGAAATGCCAGGCTGGATGAATCACAAGCTGGAATCAAAATTGCCAGGAAAATATCAACAACCTCAGATATGCAGGTGATAATATTATAATGGCAGAAAGTGAAGAGGAACTCAAGAGCCTCTTGAAGAGGTTAAAAGAGCAGAATGAAAGGGATGGCTTGAAACTGAACATTCATAAAGCTATGATAGTGGCATCCAGTCCCATCACTTCATGGCAAACAGAAGAGGCAAATGTAGAAGCAGTTGCATATTTTATTTTCTTGGGCTCCAAAATCACTGCAGGCAGTAACTGCAGCCATGAAATTAAAACATATTTGCTTCTTGAAAGAAAAACTATGACAAACCTAGATAGCGTATTAAAAAGCAGGGACATCATTTTGCCAACAAAGTCCATATAGTCAAAGCTATGATTTTTCCAGTAGTCATGTACCAATGTGAGAGCTGAACCATAAAGAAGGCAGAGGGCAAAAGAATTGATGCTTTCAAAGTGTGGTGCTAGAGAGTTTTTGTTGGCTCTTGAGAGTCCTTTGGACTGCAAGAGCAAACCAGTCCATCCTAAAGGGAATCAGTCCTGCATATTCATTGGAAGGACTAATGCTGAAGCTGAGACTCCAATACTTTGGCCACCTGATGTGAAAAGCCAACTCATTGAGAAAGATCCTGATGCTGGGAAAGACTAAGGGCAGACAGAGAATAGGGTGGCAGAGGATGAGATGGTTGTATAGCTCTACCAACTCAGTGGACATGAATTTGAGCAAACTCAAAGAAATAGTGAAGGGTAGGGGAGGATAGGACTGGGGTGCTGCCATCCATGCAGTTACAAAGAGTGGGGCACAGCTTATTGACTGAACAATGACAATGGTGGTGTTTATCCACTCAGTCACATCCAACTCTGTGACCCCTAGGACTGCAGCCCGCCAGTCTCCTCTGTCCGGGGGATTTCCCAGGCAAGATTACTGGAGTGGTTGCTGTTTCCTCCTCCATGGGATCGTCCCGACACAGGGACGGAACCCACGTCTCCTGTGTCTCTTGCATTGTCAGGCAGATTCTTTACTGCTGAGCCACTGGAGAAGGACAACAACACCATGAGACAAACCTGATCTCTGGCACTAGCTATGTGGCCTTGAGTGATTCAGCCATCATTCTTGTTCCGCCTTGTTCGACCTCACAAACTTGAAAGACAAACCCCATTTTTCATTAGGGAGAATGAAACCCTTTTCCTTCGTGAATTTCTCTTTTCTTTGTGTTTAAATATACAATATCTTGATCACGTCCCATTTATTTCTTCATCTCTTCTCTTAGATATTTCCTTTGTTTCATTGTTTTCCTTTACCTCATTTGATCCTACAGGCAACTCATTTAAGCTTCTTTCTTTTTTTTTTAATTTTATTTTATTTTTAAACTTTACATAATTGTATTAGTTTTGCCAAATATCAAAATGAATCCATCACAAGTATACATGTGTTCCCCATCCTGAACCCTCCTAAGCTTCTTATTCCTAACAGTATGCTTCTTAATTGCATGCTCACAAATACACACACACACACACACAGAAGTGTTCGTTCCCTAATAGCAGTTTTACTGTTACCATAGAGACATATCAGTTTCTTATCAAGTGAGGGAGATGAATCATGACTCAGGAGTATTTGTTTCACTTTATATTTAATTATTCCATTTTTAACATCTGTGGCAAAAATGGATACTTAGTTTTCAATATATTTCCAGTTAAACTTTGTTTCTTTTAAAGACAGCATTTCTTCATCACTCCAAAACTGCAATGTAACAGTCTAATACTATTAGGGCCATTGTTCTCGTAATTGGGGCTTTCCTTATGGCTCTGTGGCAAAGAATTCACCTGCCAATGTAGGAGATGTGGGTTTGATCCCTGGGTCAGGAAGATCCCCTGGAGAAGGAAATGCTATATTTTTGCCTGGAAAACCCCATGGATGGAAGAGCCTGTTGGGCTACAGTCCATGGGGTCACAAAGAGTTGGACACAACTTAGTGACTAAATAACAACTAATCCTTTGGTTTCTAAACAAGTCGATAAAGTTTAAATATGTATAAATTTTTGGTACTATCATATGCTGTATGTTTATTAATCAACATACTCACCTGCAAAAGTATACATTATTATTAGGGATTCTAATTAATCATTAGATGTGTGTGCCCATTCTTGCCTACCAATTCCTGTGATTCACTTAAATGAAGAAATTTGGAAAATATCACTAAATCAAAGTAGTATTCCAATAGCATTTACCAAGTCTTGGAGGCAATTCAATGTTTTTGCATTTCTTTACATTTCTGGATCACTTTTCAGTTTTCAAAGCATTCACATATGTGACAGGGTATGAGCATTCAACCTGCTTTATTATAGATACAACTGTTTTGCTCATCTTTCTTTTCTGTGATGCATTAGAGAGATAGAATGCATATATTTCTCCACATTTCCTAAGAGTATTTGAAGTTTCAGATTTTTTTTTTTTACTTCAAAGAAATAAAGCATTTTTCTTTGATATTAATTCTAACTCTGAGTTTAAGAGACCAGCAAAGCAAAAGAAAGCAGTGAAAATAGAGTTTTGGTGGGAAGGTGTGTTCCTGTGATAAAATAGAGGATATAGTGAGGGCGTCAGAAAGAGCAAGTCAGTCGGGGCGGGGGAATCTAAGGAAGAATGGCCTTGGCTTGAAACAAAGCAGCTAAGTAGACCCAGCCAAGGACCATACTAAAGATATTGTTTAGATGGTGGCTTTACATGGTCACCAGGAATGAGGACTTTACATGGTTCCAACAATATATCCAAATCCCAAAGCCTTCATAAACCCAAAGCGGGGCCTCTAGGACAAGTAGGAGAATGGTAGTGAGAAAGCCTCTTGCCAGAACGCTGCGGGCCATAGTGGATAATCTTCAGACCTTTGTACTAGGACAGGTAACTTAGATTTGGGACACCAAGTTGGTCATATATCGCTGAACTTCACAAAAGCACGGTGAAGTGGATTATGCAGATGAAGTCACAGAACAACATGGTTGGGAGCACAGACTCGGGAGTTGAGATTTAGACTCTCATTCTTTGTCTTTCCCTTAGAATCTCTGCTAAACAAATCATATTTTATTTCTTTAAGCCTCTCTTTTTCCATCTGGAAAAATGTAGAGAAAGAAACTTTACAGGGTTGTTGCAATGATTAAGTAAGTTCAATCAAGTAAAGAACATAACCCAAAGCCTGAATCAAAATAAGTGCTCGATAAGTATTATTGTTATCATTAGTCAGAGTAGAAAGAGACCAGGTGATTTGTTCAGGGTGATGTGTCCAGCTGGTAGCAGCATGAGGGGCCGTTCAATTAACCCTCAGTACTTCTGGACCAAGAGGACTTCCCTTCTGCAAACTGGAAGCATCACTAGGGAGCCTCCCTCAGGCTTCACCAACCTAAACGATGATATCTAAGAGAGTACACCTGATTTATGTGTTCTCACTCAGACTCAATCAGGAAAGCAGATTGTTTGCTCGGTCATCTCGCCTGCCTTCACCGAAAGAGTAATGTCTACGAGAATTAGAACTATACAACCTGGAAGTCAAGGCCTTTTGTCATTTGTTCCTAAACTTGCTTACTGGAAATGTGTAATCATGATGTTGACCAGATGACACTAGTTCCTGTGTCTTGAGTTCTGAAGGCACAAAATTGCCAGTGTTTTCACAGAATTGATCAGGTTTATTTTCCAGACATCCAGCGAAAGAGATTTTTGTGTTGTCGGTTTCCTGTTTCCACTTTCAAGAATACGATAAACACTATACGATAAACACTTCGTCTTTTGATCACACATCCTCTTAAGTTTTACGTATTCATTTCATCTTAATCCAGTCTGTTCTAAACAAAGACAGATGTCCTTAAATATAATAGCAAAGTTATATATGTTTAGTTTTCTCTTCATCAATAAGAGAAACTATTTCAGACTCAAGTCATGGAGTGACAACTATTATCTACTGCATGATTTTTATATCCCTTTCCCCTAACACTGATTTGGAGTGAAATAATACTTCTAAAATATAATTTGGAGTAATAAGGATATTTCCACAAAGATTTTTCAAAGAAACATAAACAGGAGGGGAAAATGTTCTAGGAGACAACAAAAAAGAATCACAGATTGAGAAACTGTGATGTAATTGAGTATTTGCATTGCACAACAGTAAAGAGAAGAAATTCTCAACAACAATTTATAAAGAATTTCACTTGTAACATTTGCATTATGTCAAGAATCCCTGGACTCCCATGGGATCTTACTTTGTAACTATGTTAAAACACTTATTACAGTGCAGTTTGCATCAATATGCAATGTCTTCCATTTGATAAGAGATCTTATCTTATTTGACTTTGCATCTTTGTCTAAGCACTATCCTTAACACAGAGAAGGGTTTCAGTGAATGTATAATATCATATATGAAACAAATGGCCAGTCCAGGTTCGATGCATGATACAGAATCCTTGGGGCTGGTGCACTGGGATGACCCAGAGGGATGGTATGGGGTGGGTGGTGGGAGGGGGGTTCAGGATTGGGAACACATGTACACCCGTGGCAGATTCATGTTGATGTATGGCAAAACCAATACAATATTGTAAAGTAATTAGCCTCCAATTAAAATAAATAAATTTATATTTTAAAAAATAAATGAATAAAGAGGTTTTTAAAAATGTAGATTTTAAGAAAGTAATCCAGGAAGAATTGCTTTTGCTATGATACAATATGACATAACAGAAGAGCAGTTTTGAACTTTAGTCAACTTAATCATCCTAAGAGATATATCACCTAAGAGGAGTAAAAATACTCCGTGATTGTACATTTTGATTGCACAAAAATTATTTTCAACAAATTCATTAATTCCCTAAATCATATATATGACTAAACCTAATCCATATATGGTTGTGACAGAGTATTCTTAAAGAAATTATATTTTTGATTACCAATGATGATAACTCATGATGATAACTGTTAACACCTGTTGTTTGTTGAACACTATTCTAGGTGATCATGATGATTTCTGATATCAACTACCCAGAGTTTGGCCAAACTTCACAGGTTCAGAGGATGGTCCTAAACAAGACTATCCTTGCTTAAGACACCAGCACAACTTCAGAGGTCCTCAGAGAGCTACAGAGACCCTCAGAAGTCAGACCATGTGGCCAGATTTAGGGATTTCCACTACCCCCTCAGGTTTAATAATTTGTTAGAAAACCTCAGAATTCAGAAAAGCTTGGCTACATTTGAAGTAAATTGGAAGTAAAATCAGAACCAGCAAAGGGGAGAGACAAAGTCGGTGAGCTCTGGGAGGCATAAATATAAAGCTTTCATTGTTCTCTCTCCTTGGAGTCAGGACACGTCACTCTCCACGTGTATCAGCGTGTGACGATACACGTAAAGCACTATACAAACCATTCATTAAGCGCAGAGAAGTTCACCTGAGCCCCAAGGTCAGTTTTTATTGGGGCTTCATCATATCAACAGTATTGGCTGAATCATTGGTCATGACGTTGAATTCAATCTTTAGTCCCTCTCTCCTCCTTAGAGGTCAGGCTAAACTCATGTGGTTCTAGGTCTTTCTACCAGCCTCTATCCTGAATCTTCTCATCAGCTTAAAATATCTAGTGGTCCAACACAAGCATAAGCTATCAGGGCCCCAAGAACAGCAAAGATCCCCTATCACCAGAGACACTGCGAGGAGTTAGATGCTACCTCCCAGGAGCAACAGGGAAGCCAACAGGGAAGGTGGCTCAGGTGGTAAAGAATCTGCCTGACATGTGGGAGACCTGGGTTTGATCCCTGAGTTGGGAAGATCCCCTGGAGAAGGGAAAGGCTACCCACTCCAGTATTCTGGCCTGGAGAATTCCATGGACAGAGGAGCCTGGCAGGCTACAGACCATGGAGTAGCAAAGAGTCAGACACAACTGAGCCACTTTCACTTTCACTTTCCTAGGAACCAGGGATAAAGGTTAGACAAATTCTCTGTTATACATGAGACATGTTTATCCTATCTAATATATTTTATTAGATATATATATTTATATATAATATATATTTTATATTTATATATAATATATATTTATATTTTATATATAAATATATTGAATATATTTATATAATATATTATATTTTATATATAATATATATTATTAGATACGATAAAATAAGATAATTTATTAGATAAAATATACTATTTTATCTTATCTAATATAACTCTTCTATTTCATACATCCACCTGTTAAGGTGGGTGGTATTATTCTAGACATGAAGAAATGTACTTTTGGAGAGCTTAAATAATTTTTTCCAAGGCTATATAGCTAATGTAAGTGGAAGCCAGGATTTGGAACCATGTCTTCCTTTTTCTAACCCCTTTCTCCAAATTAGACTAATCTTTCATTTGATTATGCCTCAAGTTCAATATTTATTAGTTACATTATAATGATTTTCTATCTCCTATACTATAGTTACAAGGACATGTTTTCAATGGAAGAAAGAGCATTTTAAATGAAAACATTTATCATGTTTCAGTAATTATCCACAAACTCAGAGGAAACAATGAAATGTTAAGAACAGTAATAGGCTTGAGTGATAATTTCTGCCAATTCATAATTAGCCCCTAAATCTATGACCTTAGCCAAGCCACTTATAGTCTCTGGGCAGTAGTGTATATATGTGAATGCTCTCCTATATTCCAGGATTGTTATGGAAGTCAAACAAGTGTGAAAGCAGTGGCCATCTTCCCCAAATCCCTTATTTCCCTCTATTTTTTCACATCATTTAACATCTTATTTCAAAACCATGTCATATGATGTAAATATGTAAGTTCCGTAATTAAACCAGTTTGTAAACTCTGTATGGGCAGAGAGGCAGATAACTAGTTTTTAATGACATATCACAAACTTCTAAATTAGGTGTGGTAGGGAGTAGAAAATCACTTTTCTGGAAATATTATATACCATGGGCTTCACAGGTGGTGCAGTGGTAAAGAATGTATCTGCCAATGCAGGAGATGCAAGAGACGAGGGTTTGATTCCTGGGTCGGGAAGACCTCCTGCAGTAGTAAATGGCAACCCACTCCAGTATTCTTGCCTGGAAAATTCCATGGACACAGGAGCCTAGCAGGCTACAGTCCACTGGGTTGCAAAGAGTCAGACACGACTGAGCAACTGAGCACACATGCAAGCATGCGTGCATGCCCATAAGTAGTGGTGAGTAGACTGAACTTTAACTTATCTAATTCAGTCATCCCACCGAGGAGAACCAGAGTAATTGGAAGAAAAACTTTAATATATACATTGTGTGTTAGTTGATCTTGGTGTCCCATGGACTGTAGCCTAGGGAAGATAAAATTTTTAAAAATATTTTTAAATTATTGAACCAAAGGAGAAGGAATTTCAAAGAAGCCCTGTAGTTTAGGTTGGATATACATATCCCCCCTCCCAGGGAAAACATAGATGGCCAACAGGTACATGAAAAGATGCTCAACTTTACTAATCATCAGGAAAATGCAAATCAAAATCACAGTGGGATAGCGCCTCATACCTGTCAGAATGGCTGTCGTAGAGAGAGCAAACCAGTAATTGTCAGAAGCAGGGAGGTAGGAGAATGAGTGAAATATGCGAGAGAGATTATGCTGTGCGTGCTCAGTCCTCAGTCGTGTCCGATCCTTGGCAACTCCATGGACTGTAGCCCACCAGGCTCCTCTGTCCACGGGGTTCTCTAGAATACTGGAGAATAGTATTCTGGAATACTGGAATGGGTAGCCTATCCCGTCTCCAGGGGATCTTCCCCACCCAAGAACTGAACCGGAGTCTTCTGTATCGCAGGCGGAATTTTTACCAGCTGAGCTACAAGGGAAGTCCGTGAAAGAGATTAAGAGGTACAAATTCACAGTTTCAAAATAAATGAGTTACAAGTATGACATATACCATGTGGGGAATATAGTTAAAGATAATGTAATATCTTTATTTTGGGGGGCTCCAAAATCAGTGCAGATGGTGACTGCAGCCATGAAATTTAAAGACGCTTGCTTTTTTGAAGAAAAGCTATGTCCAACCTGCTGCTGCTGCTGCTAAGTCACTTCAGTTGTGTCCGACTCTGTGTGACCCCATAGACGGCAGCCCACCAGGCTTCCCAGGCCCTGGGATTCTCCAGGCAAGAACACTGGAGCGGGTTGCCATTTCCTTCTCCAATGCATGAAAGTGAAAAGTGAAAGTAAAGTCGTTCAGTCATATCCCACCCTCAGCGACCCCATGGACCGCAGCCTTCCAGGCTCATCCGTCCATGGGATTTTCCAGGCAGGAGTACTGGAGTGGGGTGCCATTGCCTTCTCCATGACCAACCTAGACAGTATATTAAAAAGCAGAGACATTACTTTGCCAACAAAAGTCCGTCTAGTTAAAGCTTTGGTTTTTCCAGTAGTCATAAATGGATATGAGAGTTGGACTATAAAGAAAGCTGAGCACCGAAGAATTGATGCTTTTGAACTGTGGTGTTGGACTCTTGAGAGTCCCTTTAACTTCAAGGAGATCCAAAGGAAATCAGTCCTGAATATTCACTGAAAGGACTGATGCTGAAGCTGAAGCTCCAATACTTTGGCTACCTGATGGAAAGAACGGACTCATTTGAAAAGACCCTGATGCTGGGAAAGATTGAGGGCAGGAGGAGAAGGGGACGACAGAGGATGAGATGGTTGGACAGCACCACTGACTCAATGGACATGTTTGTTATGTCAAAGTTGTTAAGAAAGTAAATCTGAAGAGTTATCATCACAAGGAAAAAGTATTTTTCAGTATAGTGAAAATACATTTTGGATGCTTTTTCTTCTTTTTTAATTGAAGTATAATTTATTTGCAATAGTTTCTGGTACACAGCCAAGTTATACATATATATATATATATATGTATGTATGTATGTATGTATGTATGTATGTATGTGCTAAGTCACTTCAGCTGTGTCTGACTCTTCACCACCCTATGGACTGTATGCAGCCTGTCAGGCTCCTCTGTTCATGGGATTCTCCAGGCAAGAATACAGGAATGGATTGCCATTTATTTCCTCCTCCAGGGGATCTTCCCAACCCAGGGATCAGATCCATATCACTTTTGCCTCCTGCTGGGGAAGGCAGGTTCTGTACCTCTAGCACCACCTGGGGAGTAAGTTCTCCTCCAGGGGACCCTGTTTCTCTTTTGCATATATACATTCACTAAGTATAATATTCTCTAGGTCCATCTATATGGCTACAAATGGCAATATTTCATTCTTTTTATGGCTAAGCAGTATTTCATTGTGAATATATATCACTCATCTTAATCCAGTTGTTTTTCATGGACACTTGGGTTGTTTCCACATCTTGACTATTGTAAGCAATGCTGCTACAGACATTGGGATGCATGCATCTCTTTCAATTATAGTTTTTATCATCTCCTGGTATATACATACCCAGGTGTGGAATTGCTGAATCATATGGTAGCTCTATTTTTAGTTTTTCAAAGAATATCCATACTGTCTTCTGTAGTGGCTGCAAGAATTTACATTCCCAGCAACAATGTAAGAGTGTTTCCTTTTCTCCGCGCACTCTCCAACATTTATTATTTGTAAGGGGCTTCCCTAGTAGCTCAGTTGGTAAAGAATCTGCCTGCAATGCAGGAGACCTGGGTTCGACCCCTGGGTTGGGATGATCCCCTGGAGTAGGGAAAGGCTACTCACTCCAGTATTCTGGCCTGGAGAATTAGAGTCTGGCATGACTGAACGACTTTCACTTTCACTTTTCAAGGCATTTTTTAAAATTTTATCTATTTTTGGCTGTGCTGTGTCTTTGTTGCTGCACACAGGGTTTCTCCAGTTGTGGCGAGCTATTCTCTAGTTGCAATGCACAGGCTTCTCATTACAGTGGCTGCTCTTGTTGCAGAGCACGGATGGCCTCAGTGCACACAGGCTTCACTAGTGGTGGCGTATGGGCTCAGCTGCGGCTTGCAGGCTCCAGAGTGTAGGCTCAGCAGCTGAGGAGCACGAGCTTAGTTGCCTGCCAACATGTGGGATCTTCCCAGGCCAGGGATTGAACCAGTGTCCCCTGCACTGGAAGGCAGATTTGTAACCACAGGACCACCAGGGAAGTCCAATTTCCAGACATCTTTGATGATAGATATTCTGACCTGTGCGAGGTGTTACCTCATTTGATTCTTATTTGCTTTTCTCTAATAATTAGTGATATTGAGCATCTTTTCATATGCCTGTTGGCCATTTGTCTGTATCCTTTGGAGAAATTTCTAGTTAAATCTTCAGCCTACTTTTTGGTTTTTGGTTTTATGTTTGTTTGTTTGTTTTCTTTTCTATATTGAGTTGTGTGAGCTGTTTGTATGTTTTGGATATTAACTTCTTTACAGTCACATCATTTGAAAATATTTACCCCCATTCTGTAGGTTATCTTTTCAATTTCCTTCACTGTGCAAAAGCTTTTATGTTTGAATGTCTCATCTGTTTATTTTTTATTTTATTTTTTACCCTGAAAGAGTGATAAAAGAAAATATTGCTATGATTTATGTCAGAAAATAGCTCGCCTATGTTCTCTTCTAGTTTTATGTTGTCAGGCCTTATATTTTGGAGAAGGCAATGGCAACCCACTCCAGTGTCCTTGCCTAGAGAATCCCAAGGATGGGGGAGCCTGGTGGGCTGCCGTCTATGGGGTTGCACAGAGTCGGACACGACTGAAGCGACTTAGCAGCAGCAGAAGCAGCCTTATATTCAGGTCGCTAAACCATTTTGAGTTTACTGTATACTGTGTGAGCAAGTGTTATAATTTGATTGAATTATATGTAACTGTCCAACTTCCCCAACACCATTCAGTGAAGAGACTCTTTTTTCTGCATCATATGTTCTTGCCTCTTTTGACTTCTTTGTTGCAGATAAATCGACTGTAGATATGCGGGTTTCCTTCTGTTCTCTATTCTATTCCATTGATCTGTATGTCTGTTTCTGTGGAATTAACACACTGTTTTGGTTATTGAAGCTTTGTAGTATAGTCTGAAGTCTTGAAGGATTATGCCTCCACCTTTGGTCTTTTTCATTGGGATTGCTTTGGAAATTTTTTTCTTTCATTTTTTATCTATATGAGATGATGAATGTTCACTAAAGTTGAGATAAACATTTCATGATATATATAAGGCAAATCATTACATTTGTTTGTTAGACATCTCTATGTCTTCTTTGGAGAAATGTCTGTTGAGGTCTTTTTCCCACTTTTTGATTGGGTTGTTTGTTTTCCTGGTATTGAGTTGTATGAGCTGCTTGTATATCTTGGAAATTAATCCTTTGTCAGTTGTTTAATTTGCTATTATTTTTTCCCATTCTAAGGGTTGTCTTTTCACCTTGCTTATAGTTTCCTTTGCTGTTCAAAAGCTTTTAAGTTTAATCAGGTCCCACTTTTTTACTTTTGTTTTTATTTCCATTATTCCAGGAGGTGGATCATAGAAGGATCTTGCTTTGATTTGTGTCATCAAGTATTCTGCCTATGTTTTCCTCTAAGAGTTTTATGGTTTCTAGTTTTACATTTAGGTCTTTAATCCATTTTGAGTTTATTTTGTGCATGGTGTTAGGAAGTGTTCTAATTTCATTCTTTTACATGTAGCTGTCCAGTTTTCCCAGCACCATTTATTGAAGAGGCTGTCTTTGCCCTATTGTATATTCTTGCCTCCTTTGTCAAAAATAAGGTACTCATAGGAACATGGGTTTATTTCTTGGCTTTCTACCTTGTTCCATTGGTCTATATTTCTGTTTCTGTGCCAGTACCATACTGTCTTGATGACTGTAGCTTTGTAGTATAATCTGAAGTCAGGAAGTTTGATTCCTCCAGCTCCATTCTTCTTTCTCAAGATGCTTTGGCTATTCAGGGTCTTTTGTGTTTCCATATGAATTGTGAAATATTTTGTTCTAGTTCTGTGATAAATGCCATTGGTAATTTGGTAGGGATCACATTGAATCTGTAGATTGCATTCGGTAGTATAGTCATTTTAACAATATTGATTCTTCCAACCCAGGAACATGGAATATCTCTCCATCTGTTTATGTCATCTTTGATTTCTTTCATTAGTGTCTTTATAATTTTTCTCTGTACAGTTCTTTCATCTCCTTAGATAAATTTATTCCTAGATATTTAATTATTTTCGTTGCAGTGATGAATGGGATTGATTCCTCAATTTCTCTTTCTGATTTTTCATTGTTAGTATGTAGAAATGCAAGTGATTTCTGTGTATTTATTTTGTATAAATAACCAACTTTGCTGATTTCACTGATTAGTTCTATTATTAGAGCTAATAATTATCTTTTTCAAATTTTGCCAATGGCCATTTTTGAAGAATCCCTTTTTAGAGGCAGAGATGAATATTTTCCTTTTCCTATTCTTTAATTCTTCCTTGTCTATTTTTTCCTTTTCTTTTACCTTCAACCTACAGTTCCTATTATTATATTTTTTAAAGTTACTTCTTTCCAGAGGGTGAAAGGAGAGACACCACTGGCATTATTTAATAGTCTTTGCACATTTTGAGGAAATTAGTGCATTATGAAAAGCAAACTTTATTCTAAACTAACAACTGTGACATCAGTTAAGTTAATGTGATAATAACCAATGTGCTGCACTTGTTTTCATTCAAATTAGAAGCTTGTTGCATAAGTGATTAGCTGAACACTAATTGGATTTGGTTAGGAGTCAAGCCTCATTTTATTCATTAGTATTTATGGACTATAGACAGTGGGCCTGCCTCAGCACTAAGCAATTAGCATAGTAAAATAAATACCACCTGGGCCCTCTTTTCAAGGGAATCAAAATCTATTGGCAAAGTTTGATCTGCAAGTAGATAATTACCATGCAATGCAGAAAGACAAAGTCTAGTAGAAACCTCTACTTGCTAAAATTCCTCCAACATAAGATATAACTGCTGTCACAGTCCTTCCCCCAAGGAAACCATTTCTCCTTCCCTAATTCTCTCTCAGAAAATTGCACGACATCCACCTAGTTGTAGATAATAGACACCTGAGGGCTACTTTTGGCAGTTCTTCCTATCCTCCTGACCACTAGGACCAGGCACACCACCAAGGTCTGTCTATCCTAGTACCAACATGAAATTAGTTTAATTCCCTGCATCTCTACTTCTACCACCTTAGTCTAAGCATCCATAATGTCTTTCTTAAACTCCATCAGTAACTCTCAAATTGTCTTCATACTTCCAATTGTTCAATAAATTCCTATCACTACATATAGAGCAATAACTTTTAAAACAATTCTTATCTATATTTCTTTGGTCCTAAAACCCCTCAGTGTCTTCTGTTGCTCTGGAGATGCAAAGAGGACTTAGGTTTAGAGGCACATCTCAAGTACAATAAATAGTATATGACATATGGAATGACAACGAGAGAGTTTAAGAAGTTTCCTACATTAGCTTGAGATACTGGATTAATAGGCTTCCCAAGTGGCTCAGTGGTAAAGAATCTGCCTGCCAGTTCAGGAAACCCAAGAGATATGGGTTCGATCCCTAGGTCGAGAAGATCTTCTGGAGAAGGAAATGGCAACCCACTCCAGTATTCTTGCCTGGAATATTCCATGGACAGAGGAGCCTGGTGGGCTACAGTCCATTGGGTTACAAAGAGTCTGACATGACTGAAGCAACTGAGCATGTATGCACTGGATTAATCATATAACCTTAAAAGATTGAGTTTACAGGGTTAATGAAAAGAGAACATGGATTTAATATCAGACCTGCTGACTTACAGAGTCTATGGAAAATTCAAGTGGTGATTAATAGCCATAGTAAAGGTAGCAGTTAGAGACAGATTGAGTTGTTGAAGCCATAGACATGAATATGCATATGCCTGGGTGCTCAGTCCTGCCCAGCTCTTTGCAACCTGATAGACTGCAGCCCGCCAGCCTCCTCTGTCCATGGACTTTTCCAGACAAGAATACTGAAGTGGGTTGCCATTTCCTACTTCAGGGATTCTTCCCGACCCAGGGATTGAAACCTTGTCTCCTGTTTCTCCTGCATTGGCACACGGATTTTTTTATGACTGCACCGCCTGGGAAGCCCCATAGGCATGAATACATGAATCAAATTCTAAGGTAGTGTTTGTAGAGCAAGAAATAAGGACTAAGAATGTAACCTGGAGGAATACTAACATTTAAGGGGGTAGGATGACTGAAGATGAAAGGTAGACAAGAACAAAGGCAAAAGGGAAAAGCCAGGAAACACTGGAATAAGGAAATAATGTATGTTGACTTTTATTATTAAGTAAAGTCAGTTCTTATTAGTAGCTTTTGAAAAAAATGTACCATAGCAGGAAAAATGCCTAGTAATCTGGTGTGATCATTTCTTTCACATTTCAACTTTGCATTTTTAGACCTCAAGTGAACAGAGTTGAGTTAACTTTGCTTATTTTATTATGCATTACAATTGATTCATATAAGGCTCTGTGTTATTTTGTTTATTTTACCCTCTGTTAGCCCCCATACCCACTATTCTAATAGTTAACCTCTCTATTATGTTTAATGTGTATCCTCTTTTGGTATGCATTCTTGTAAAGTGTGCTCTGACTGGTGAGCAATATTTTTAATTAGATGAATTGTGTGATATATTTAATTTTTACTCTTTCTTTTTACAGGACTTTTTAAAGATACATTCATTTCTATGTGTTCTTCTAGTTCATTGCTCCTAACTGCTTCATGATAATTCAAATGTGTGCCACATTTCACCTATCAATACTACCCATGACAGACACCCATGTTGCTTCCAATTCCTAAAACAATGGTATTGCAATAGCATTCCATTTATATATGTCTCCTTATGATGAAAGAATTTCTTTGGGTTATATATTCAGGAGAAGATTTTGTTGGTTAAAATGCATGCATATACTTAATTTGGGTAACTATTTCCACAGTGCTCTCTGAATGGCTGCCCTGTTTCACACTCCCTCCAGCACAGTTAAAGGGTTCTTGTATTCTCCCATACTGATCAAGAGCTGGCATATCTATCTTGGTTATTATTCACTATCAGGCTATTAGTGAAAAGTGATCTTACCTCAATTTGTACTCATGATTATTAATAATTTATGAGACCTCTTCAGATATTAGACTTCTTAGTTTCCTTTTCTGTAAATTGCTTGTTCATATCTTGTATAACGTTTTACTGTTTGTTTTTTTTTCCTTTGATGAAGAAAAAATTTGATTTGATGAAGGTCTTGGACATTCTCGCTGTTAGTGCTTTGTCGTTCAACAGTGCAGGGCTTTCCTAGGGGCTCAGATGGTAAAGAATCTGCCTGCAGTGTGGAATACCTGGGTTTGATCCTTGGGTTGGGAAGATCCCCTGGAGAAGGGAATGACTACCCACTCCAGTATTCTTGCCTGGAGAATTCCATGGGCAGAGGACCCTGGCCTACAGTCCATGGGGTCGCAAAGAGCCAGACAGGACTGTGCAACTAACACTTTCACTTCCATGTAGTCTTCCATTACACCATCTGTCTGATGTATCTGTCCATGGAACCCATATTAGTTTCCCAGAAATTCCACAACAAAGCGTGCAAACTAGATGACTTGAAACAACAGAAATGTATTATCTCACAGTTTTTAAGCTTTGAAGTCTTAAATCAAAGTGTTGGCTCCCTCTGAAGGCTCTAAGAAAAGATCCTTCCTTGCCTCTTATAGCGTCTGGGAGCTCCTGATGTTCCCTGGCTTGTAGCAACATAACTAATCTCTGCTTTGACTGTCACATGGCCATCTTTCCTCTGTTTGTCCCTGTGCATTTGTGTTCACCTGGTCTTACTCCATTCACGCTGCAATAACAAAATTCCACAAACTAGGTGACACAAAAAAACTGGCATTTATTTCACACAGTTCTGAAAGTTGGAGGTCTAAGATCAGGATGCCAGCATGGTCAGGTAGGGGAGAGCTCTCTTCCAGGTTTCAAACTTCCAATTGTTTCCTCGCATGGTATAAGGGGCCAGCTAGCTCATTGGAGCCTCTTTCATCATGAAATTAATTCCATTCATGAGAGATCCACCCTCACAGCCTAAGTACCTTCTAAAGGCCCCACTTTCTAATACTGTCACACTGGTCTTTAGGATTTCAACATGTGAACTTTTCAGGAACACAAAGATTAAGACCACATCACATGGCAACAGTTACTGCATTTGTTGTTCAGTCGCCAAGTTGTGTCCAACTCCTTGTGACCACAGGGACTGAAGCACACCAGCCTTCCCTGTCCTTCACTACCTGCTACAGTTTTCTCAGACTCATGTCCATGGTGTTGATGATGCCATCCGTCCATCTCATCCTCCATCTCCACCTTCTCCTTCTGCCCTCAGTCATTCCCAGGATCAGGGTCTTTTCCAATGAGTCGACTCTTCACATCAGGTGGCCAATTTTTGGAGCTTCAGCTTCAGTATCAGTCCTTTCAGTGAATATTCAGGATTCATTTTCTTCAGGATTGACTGGTTTGATCTCCTTATTATCCAAAGGACTGTCAAGAGTCCTCTAGCACCGCAGTTCAAAAGCATCAATTCTTCAATGCAGCAGCCGTCTTTATGGCCCAACTCTCACAGACGTACATGACTACTGTTAATTTTTGACCATACGGACCTTTGTTGGCAAAGTGACATCTTTGCTTTTTAACACGTTGTCTAGACTTGTCATAGTTTTTCTTCCAAGGAGAAAGATTCTTTTTAATGTTGTGACTGCAGTCATCATCCACAGTGATTTTGGAGCCCAAGAAAATAAAATATGTTACTGGATTTAGGGTCCATCATAACCTATATGCAGGTCAGGAAGCAACAGTTAGAATTGGACATGGAACAACAGACTGATTCCAAATAGGAAAAGGAGTACGTCAAGGCTGTATATTGTCACCCTGCTTATTTAACTTATATGCAGAGTACATCATGAGAAATGCTGAACTGGAAGAAGCACAAGCTGGAATCAAGATTACCAGGAGAAATATCAATAACCTCAGATATGCAGATGACACCACCCTTATGGCAGAAAGTGAAGAGGAACTAAAAAGCCTCTTGATGAAAATGAAAGTGGAGAGTGAAAAAGTTGGCTTAAAGCTCAACATTCAGAAGACGAAGATCATGGCATCTGGTCCCATCACTTCATGGGAAATAGACAGGGAAACAGTGGAAACAGTGTCAGACTTTATTTTGGGGGGCTCCAAAATCACTGCAGATGGTGACTGCAGCCATGAAATTAAAAGACACTTACTCCTTGGAAGGAAAGTTATGACCAACCGAGATAGCATATTCAAAAGCAGAGACATTACTTTGCCAACAAAGGTCCGTCTAGTCAAGGCTATGGGTTTTCCAGTGGTCATGTATGGATGTGAGAGTTGGACTGTGAAGAAAGCTGAGTGCCAAAGAATTGATGCTTTTGAACTGTGGTGTTAGAGAAGACTCTTGAGAGTCCCTTGGACTGCAAGGAGATCCAACCAGTCCATTCTGAAGGAGATCAGCCCTGGGATTTCTTTGGAAGGAATGATGCTGAAGCTGAAACTCCAGTACTTTGGACACCTCATGCAAAGAGTTGATTCATTGGAAAAGACTCTGATGCTGGGAGGGATTGGGAGCAGGAGGAGATGGGGACGACAGAGGATGAGATGGCTGAATGGCATCACTGAGTTGATGGATGTGAGTCTGAGTGAACTCCGGGAGTTGGTGATGGACAGGGAGGCCTGGCATGCTGCGATTCATGGGGTCGTGAAGAGTTGGACACGACTGAGTGACTGAACTGAACTGAACTGATAACTCAATATGCAAGGCTTCCCTGTGGCTCAGATGGTAAAGAATCTGCCTGCAATACAGGAGACGCTGGTTCAACCCTGGGTCAGGAAGATCTCCTGGAGAAGGGAATGGCAACCCACTCTAGTATTCTGGCCTAGAGAATCCCATTGACAGAGTGGCCTGGCAGGCTACAGTTCATGGAGTCAGAAAGAGTCGGACACAATTGAACTACTAACATTTTCACTTTCTTAACTCAATGTGGGCTTCCCTGGTTGCTCAGTGGTAAAGATCTGCCTGCCAATGTAGGAGATGCAGGTTCTACCCCTGGGTCGAAAAGATCTCTTGGAGAAAGAAATGGCAACCCACTCCAGTATTCTTGCCTGGGAAA
Source organism: Bos javanicus (assembly GCF_032452875.1). Classification (NCBI taxonomy): domain Eukaryota; kingdom Metazoa; phylum Chordata; class Mammalia; order Artiodactyla; family Bovidae; genus Bos; species Bos javanicus. The sequence continues at coordinate 74,157,222 of NC_083881.1, read as the reverse complement.
TCCCATAGACAGAGGAGCCTGGCAGGCTACAGTCCATGGGGTCACAGAAGAGTCGGACACGACTTGGTGACTAAACAGCAAGAATGTAACTTAGTACGACCTCATCGTAATTTCCCAATTACAATTGCCAAGACTGTGTTTCCAAATAAGTTCACACTCTGATGTTCTGGGAGAACAGGAATTCTAAAATTTGGGGGAGACGCTGCTCGATTCCATACAATGTCCTTCCTTTTTTAGTTTTACTTACTGTTTCTTACCACACTGAGTCTTCCTTGCTGCGTGGGCTTTCTCTAGTTTCCGTGAACAGGAGCCACTCTTTGCTGCAGTTCACCACTTTCTCCCTGCAGGGGTTTCCCTTGCTGCAGAGCACAGGCTCCAGCGCACACGGGCTTCATGATTAGGGCCCGAGGGCTCAGTAGCCGAGACGCCCTGGTTCCAGAGCACGGGCTCAGGAGCCGTGGCCCACAGGCTTAGTTGCCCTGCAGCATGTGGCTTCTTCCTGGACCAGGGATCAAACCCATATCCCCTGCACTGGCAAGTGGATTCTTTACCAATGAGTCACCATGGAAGCCTCTGATATCTTTCTTTAAATAAATGAAAACGTTATTTATATAGGTGATGATACTCTATTAGACACTTGAAACTGGCTAAGAAAGTTGGTCTTAAACATTCTCACCACAGAAAATAAAATGGTGATTATGTGAAGTGATGGAGGTGTTAACTAATGTTACTGTGGAAATTATTTTACAATGTACAAGTGCACGACATCAGCACATTGTATACCTTAAACTTGCATAATATCATATGTCAATTTTATCTCAGTAAATCTAGGGGAAAAGTAAACATATTCGTATTATAAGTAAATAACCGAATTTTTATACAATTACGTTGTTCTACTTAAGGGAGCTCTTCAGTCTACATATTTATGTTTGGAAATTATTGTTATAAAGCAACCTTGAGAGAAGACAGCTGAGGTTCTGGCTAGACCCTGACTTAGTTTATTCCCATTACTCTATCAATAGTAATTGACACAGGCCTGAATACAAGACTGAACTGAAGACAGAGAGACATTTACTGAGGATATCTGGAAAAGAAACATCTTTACTATTGTAAAGAATTCCCCAAAAAGGGTTCTCTCTTCTAGCTGGAAGTGACCAAGGAGACTTGCAGCCTTATGTAGCTACTGAAAACCATTTTGTTACCATAATGGGACCTGGCCTAAGGAGAAAACTAATCACAAAGTTGGGAAACTATGAGAAATTGAAGATAAAGTGAAGCTGAATCCTCAGCTCAACTTTCCATTACATCGATATAACATTTTCTAGGAGAGGTCCAGAGTTCTGACGCTCTGCAGTATATGACATGAAACAAGTCACTTTAACTTCTATAAGCATCCCTTTCCTCATCTGCAAAATGCAGCATCAATAGTACCTAACTCATAGAATTTTGTGAGAATTAAAGAAAGACAATGTGTGGCACTTAGTCCAGGATTGAAAAGTGAAAGTGAAGTCGCTCAGTCGTATCCGACTCTTTGCGACCCCATAGACTGTAGCCTACCAGGCTTCTCTGTCCATGGGATTTTCCAAGCAATAGTACTGGAGTGGATTGCCATTTCCTTCTCCAGGGGATCTTCCCAATCCAGGGCTCGAACCCAGCTCTCCCGCATTGTAGACAGACGCGTTAGCATCTGAGCCTAATTTGAGATAACTGTGAGATGCTGTCATCATCATCGTTATCACCATCATCATTATTAATTGCATCTCTGACATTATTATTAGACTAAGAAGCAAACCCAGGATGAACTCTCAAGTCTTCTATTTCTGGATCTTGTGCTTCTGCCACCTAAACCAAGTTACCCGTTGGTCCTCTAGCCACTGCGGTAAAGTTTCCAGTATATTTGTTAACTGTACAGTTATTTATTTTATAAACAGAGAATCCTGTTGTATGCAATGCAGTAAGCTAAGTATTAAGGACACAGCTGTGAACAAGATAAAGATGATTCCTAATAGTCAGGAGTTTATGGGGAGCTGGAGACACTGGCCTGGGGTACCATCTACTGATGATGAGTCAGCTATACTTAAACAAGTCGGCTTTGACTGATCAGGTGAAACAGGATTCCGTGTTTGGAAATCATTGTTGCAAATCAATTTGTTTGGAAGCAAAGATCCAAAGAAAGCAAAGAAGAACAGTCATAGGAATTCTAGCCATCTGAAGCCATGGTGCCTTAAGAAGATAGTAACAGATACCTTGCAGAGAACGGAAGTCTAGGACAGGGCCAAGAAAAGCCCTTCTCATCTGAATTCACTCCAATTCTCTTTCAATGATGGGTCTCTTTATGATAATATTAAGCTTCTGTAACATAAGAACTTCACAACCTTCACTTATTAATACTTTTCAATATAAAACCAACTGTCACACTGATTAATAAAAACAGAAATCTAAAACAATAGGTAAAATTTTTACTTACCAACCTTGGTAAATGAGGGATATTCCATCAGAATTCTAAAACAGGTTGATTATTTTCATGACTTAAAAACAAATCCATTGTTTACTTCACATGTATGTATTCTTCCATGCAGGCAGTTTAAGTATTTTATCACAGAGGATAAACATATCAGAATTATAATTCTGCGGGGGGAAAACTGCTCAAAAATGTGTGGAGGGCAAAGTAAGCTAGAAAAAGAAAAAAATGTTTTTCTTTTTAAGAAAATAACATAGAATAAAATAAGCAAGCCAGCGAAGGAAGAAAAAAATGGGAAATAAAACACCATTACAAACACTTGAGGAGTAAGAGACAGAAAATCTATGTGGCCAATAAACCCCCTTTTCAGAGAATCTATACCCTGTCCAATTTTGGAAGTGATGGCAAGGGTAGAGAAGGATCAATTATACCAGTCGCTGAAAAGATAAAAAGCGAAATGAAACATATAAAAGAGATAGGAAGCAGGCAGGCACCTGACTCTTCTGTGAAAATAATTACAAATCAAATCTTCTGGTTTCCATGTTTCTAGGGAGCTTTTCTGATTTTCTGGGCTTGAGATAAAGTGAAAGGAGGAAGGGCCTTTCCCTCTCTGCCTAGGACCCTAATTCCCTGTCAGTGTGACCAGAAACCACCCCAACACCCCTCAGAGTTACCACTCAGTCGTCTTCATCTTCTGTCCAATCTGGTATTTTTTCTTTTCCTGACCTTTTCTTTCCTGCTATACATTTTTGGGACCCATACTGCTCAGATCAAAAAGAAAAGATAGGAGGAATAAGTACTGGGATGAAAAACAAAGAGCAGTGTATCAGAGGGAGGTGGCGAGGCAGGGGTGGGGTTCGCGTCTTTCACACAATGTCCCAACGCAATGTGTCTCCATCACAGCACTTAAAATACTTGTTTACTTCTCCATGTTCCCTCCAAAGACAGAGAGCATCCTCTGTAGTTGTACTCATTATCCTAAATCCTGAATAGGGGCATATCCGATATTCTAAAAGAAGAATTTTAAGAAAATATACTTGAAAAATTCTACTCAGTAGCCAAGTATCTGAAAGGATCTACACTAATTAACATTGTGACAGAGCTCAGAGCTAGGGGGAAGAGTTTCAGTCAAAGAAAACCATTCCCTCTCATCTAACTATCTAGGCCTTTGGAATCTGAAAGCCTGGTAATCACTACGTCCGGAAGTATTTGTCAAGGGTCGGGTGAGTTACATTAAAGTCCTGGGTGGCATAAAATACATGTCACATAGGATCCAGGCTTCGAATACATTACAGTAAAGTAGAATGAACCAGGCGGTATCATATATTCACCTTACATAATGGTTCAATTTAAGGGTTAAGTTACTCAAAACAAATAATGCATATGAATGCATATGCTAAATTAAATATATTTGTACATAGAAAATAAGTGCATAATGAAGTTAGAGAGGAAGGTAGAAGTTATTAGGTATAACTTGGGTTTTGACAGATAATTCCAGTGTGGGGAGGTATTTAAGATAAAACTTCTGGATTTCATTTTTAATACCAGAAGGTTAAATAAAGAGCCATGGATAATTTTAATGAGGTAAATTCCATTTATATCTCTTATAGAATATTAACTTTCTTAAATTATTTTTAGAAATTATGAATTTGAATATATGTAAACAATTTAAATCAATAGGATATAAGGCTGTATTTATAGTCACAGCTTTTTTAAAATTATTTTTAATTGAAAGATAATTGCTTTACCTTTTAATTGGAGGATAATTTATTTTTAATTGGAGGATAATTTTTAATCAGAGGATAACTTTTTGGAGCTCCAAAATCACTGCTTATGGTGACTGCAGCCATGAAACTAAAAGATGCTTGCTCCTTGGAAGAAAAGCTATGACCAACCTAGACAGCATATTAAAAAGTAGAGACATTACTTTGCCAACAGAGGTACATCTAGTCAAAGCTATGGTTTTTCTAGGAGTTATATATGGATGTGAGAGTTAGACTATAAAGAAAGCTGTGCACTGAAGAACTGATGCTTTGCTCCGGGAATTGGTGATGGATAGGGAAGCCTGGCATGCTGCAGTCCATGGGGTCACAAAGAGTCAGACACGGCTGAGCGACTGAATTGAACTGAACTGAACTATGGTATTGGAGAAGACTCTTAAGAGTCCCTTGAACTGCAAGGAGATCAAGCCAGTCAATCATAAAGGAAGTCAGTCTTGAATATTCATTGGAAGGACTGATGCTGAAGCTGAAGCTCCAATACTTTGGCCACGTGATGCGAAGAACTGACTCATTGGAAAATACCCTGATGCTGGGAATGATTGAAGGCAGAAGGAAAAGGGGGCAACAGAGGATGAGATGGTTGAATGGCATCACTGACTCGATGGACATAAGTTTGAGCAAGCTCTAGGAGTTGGTGATGGACAGGGAAGCCTGGCGTGCTGCATTCCATGGGGTCACAAAGAGTCGGACTGGACGACTGAAGTGAACTCAACAGGCAGTGAAAACTACTATGATGAGTCAAAATAAAAAATCAAATCACATGGTTTATATACCCACATAGTATAGTATATAAAGTATATACTATAGGTGAAAATGTGAGTGCCTTAGTGGGGAAAAATTTATGTTAAAAAAATTTAGAACCTTTTTCCAAAGTATTCGAGGTCAATTATAATTTAAGTCAGTATGACAAGAATTTTTGTATTTCTATATTATTTTATTAAAATTACTATACACCCATTCTCAAAGGATAAGTTACAGAATAAATAATTAAAGCACAAATTATTGTATGGTTAATATTTCTTTAGGTTGTAGCTCAGTCATACAGGTCTCATCTTTGTTTCTACATCAGCCAATACTTCTCCATGCTTTTAACTTATTATCTTTTTAAATCTTCCATAACATTTTCTCCTCAGTTATTCTATTCATGTCTTAACTCTGTATTGCACTGCCTTCACCTAGAAGTCATTGCTAGGGAGTACATATAACCTATTCCCCCTTTCTTCTCGAAGATTGATTTTATACAGGATGTACGTGTGCTAAGTTAAAAATGCCCACCTCCCAGTCTCCTATGTGGCCAGAGGTGAATGTCTGACTCAGTTCTGGCGGATGAGACATATGCTGAAGTCAACTGAGTGGGTGTTACAAAAACTGTTGTTTTGATCAAAGTGCTGGGCACCTTTTTGCCTTTCATCCTCCCCCTTATCTTCTTACTGGGACACGGATACAGTCCTAGAGGTAGAATGGCCATCTACTGAACACAAAAAGAAAGTGACGTGCCAAGGATAGCAGAGCAAGGAGCACATGGAGCCTGGAAAGCTGCTGGCTTTCTTAAACAGCTACCACGGTTCTAGACTGCCTACCTCTGGACTTTTTGCCACAACAGAAACATAAGACTTCTTGTCGACTGAAAAATAGAGTTACCACCTGAAAGTAGAGTTATTTTATTTGGTGGGAATGTTTAGGACTCCTGGGCCCAGGAGACAGTTTCTCAGTAGCTCTGGGAAAACTGCTCCAGAGAGGCAGGAGGAGAAGTCAGACTATATACAAGTTTGCAACACAGGGAACGGTCAGTCTGAACATCGAAGATGAGGTATCAAGTTAAGGAATTTAGCATTCTATGTACAGGAAGACACAAGCCTCTGGTCTCACTGAATTCATTCCTTTCATATGCACCTCGGCTATCCGGGGCCAATCCTGTTTCCTTACTCACCTTGCTTCTTGCACTCCTCCAGCTCCTCAGCAATCACTGTTGGGAGTGGCAGCTGGATCTCAGTTTGGGGAGCCCGCATTCACATTTGGAGGCCAGAAATCGCTGATGGCTGTGACATTTCTTGCTTATTAATATGGCAGGAGATGTTTTCATTTCACATTCTAATTGTTTAAATCACTGTAAATGTTTCTTTTATGTGGAATAAAATGTAATCCTAATCAATACAAACAGAAAATAAGTGACCTCTCTCCCTACAATAGCATGTGTATAAACATTTATCCTAAATTCTTTATTTTTTTAAATCATAGATTGATAAATAAATTTTAAAAGAAAGGAAGAAATAAATATTCAGGGAAAATTTTAAAATATACACAAACTTTTTGGAGATTCTGTTTTGCTTTGTTGATTTTATTGGTTGTTTTTCTTTCTTTTTTTTGTCCTTCGTCAAACAGCTTTTTAACATTATATGCAATACCTTGTTGTGGTGTGGGTTTTTTTGTTTTGTTTTTTTGCTTTTATGGGTTTTTTTTTTTTTTGGTCACGCTCCCTTATTTACAGGATCTTAGTTCCTGACCTGGGGATCTCACTCCAGCTCCTTGCAGTAGAAGGAAGCACACAGTCCTAACCACAGGATTGCCGGGGAACTCCATGTGTTCTTTACTTGTTTGTTTTAATGATGGTTAATTCTTTCAAATTTTCCCTCAGAATAGGCTCTATGTCCCTTTCCCTTTAAATCTGGAGCAGCCTTGTGACTTGCTTATGACCAAAAGAATTCAGCAAAAGAGACTGTGTGATTTCCAAAGCTAGGTCAGCAAGGGCAACACAACCTCAACCTCGTTTGCCTGAACATTTGCACTTGTCACCCTGAGCCAAGCTGTAAGAAATCCAACTACACTCAGGCCACCGTTCTGCAAGCCTGCCCTATGGAGAAAGTCCCTGCAGAAAGTTCTTGTCTTCAAATTCTTCTAGACCCTGAGCCAAACACAGGAGTAAGCAACACTTTGGCCCCCAGCAACTGAGTCCCTCCTGGCATTTGAGTCTTTTCAGCAGAAGCCAGACATTGTGGAGCAAAGACCAAGTATTCTCAGATAGATCTGTCCAAACTCCTCACCTACACAGTTTGTTTAGCAAAATAAAACAGTTACTTTACACTTTTGAATTTTGGGGGATTTGTGTTGCAGAATAAGTAGCTACAACCCTGGAGAAAGCCATTCCTCACACATTTAGGAATATGTGAAAAGTTTTCCAAAATGAACACAGTGGCCCATTATAATGACCAAATACGGTCCAAGAGGATGGCAGCAATAATAAAAGCAATACTGTACATTTATATTGTGTCTTTGAGTCTATGGCACTCAGGACCCATTACAAATTTGACTGCCTAACAACAACAACAACAAAAATACACAAAGACCCAGTTGTGTGTCTAGGTGTGCTGAAATTCACAATAAAGATAGTGAGTTCAAACAGTCAGAAAGAAGAATCTAAAATCAGCAGATAATGTTGAGCTTTCAAACACACTTGAACTTTTAGTCTGACGAATCAGTATTCCTTTCCAGGGTGTCTAACACACTCCTCTTCCCTCCTCCCATTATAAAAAGAGCAGCATCATTCTCATCATGATTGTATTTATCTCAAGTCTTCAACCCAAATACTGAAGGTACAGACCATGAAAGATTTCTATATCATGTTATGCATTTCTTTTATTTTCCATATTTAGTGATGCTTGATTTCATCTTTTCCCTTTGAGACTATAAATTTAACAAAATCAGAGCCAGGATCATAAAATTTTATCTATCAGTAAGATTATTACCCTTAGCTAGACTGTAATGGCCCATAGTGAAAACACAATTTCATTGTTTGAACCATTTTCATTCTTCTTATTAAAAGGTTAAGACATACTTTCTAAATATTTTATTCACTGAAGAATTTCCCTATGCTTTTTGTTTCCCTATGCACACTATTATAGCAGCAGCATTTCTGCAAAATGTTTGCCAAAAAAAAATGCCTTTGGGTATTTTGGTATTTAATTATTTTCTTTTCCTGCATGGTTTGTCTTGTAGTTATAGATGAAACATTGAAAAAAAAGTGTCATGAAAGCCAGACTCACTGACAGTCATCCAACAATTTTCCTTTCAGTTCTTTGAAACAAAGTTGAAAATTATGAACTTTTTCTCAAATCCTGATATTGTCTTTCTCAAAAAAATCCACTACATCCTTCCAAAGGTTTTATTTACTGTCATATATAGACAGCTGGTATTCTCTCTAAGTTGTTCAGATTACTGTCAAAATTCACTCAATTCAGCCTAAAATTGTGAAGTTAACCTCCAAAAACTTTGTACTGAAAAACTGAATTGGAGTTTCCTGCTTTGTGCTAAGAATAAAAAGGTACAAAGTTCTACAATATGAGTACAGATTTTAAAGTGACTTGATGGCAGAAAAAAATTTACAAGAATATCTGTCAAACTTATTTATGTTACTTACAAGTATTACAAAGCTGTTTTTTTTCCCTTCAGTTTCTACCAGAGTATTTTATGGGTTTGTGAATGCACACAAATATTGCCAAACTCAGAATGTTAGAACATTGTTTGAGGTTCCAGATTTCATATCAATGCTATAGTTTTAATAAAATGTGACTATTTATTAATGTTTTAATAATTGGTTAGTCACTACGTGTTTTATTTTTCTTACACACTTTGAATCTGTTCAATGTCTTTAAAAGAGTTTTCCTTCTCATTAGAAATTCTAAAATATTTCCTCAAAGAAGCTAATTTTTTACAAACATAATTTATATGAAATTGATTCTCTCTTTGTGAAATGATATTTTTATCTCATGCTTTACATCTAAATTGATTTCCAAAATATCAAATATCCTTTGCTTTGTAATGTTGTTGGCTTCCCATTAAGTTTGTATGTTGGCATGACCCTTGAATTTAAAAAAAAATAACAAAGTATACTGTTATATTTCATGACCTTATATTTCAGAAAGCAAAATGCTAAGTAATTAAGGAGTGGACAAACCTTTGGACGATTATTCAATTTTTTAACAGTTTTGTTATAATGGTTAGGGTAGTCAGTACTCTTGAGATCTGAGTGCTGTGTAATGGAAATGTATTTATTATGTTTCTGTTGAGGGTCTTCTGGTGCTTTATAAGAAAAAGCAAATTGCTTTCATTGACACAGTGCATAGAACAACACAATAGCATTCCCTTATAACAAATGCGCTGACTTCCAGAAATGTTAGAAAATGTCCACATGCTGCAAAAAAAAAAAAAAAATCCAACCAAAACCAAACATTTTAAGTTCATGCACAATAAGAAAATTTAAATGGTGATTTCTGCCTGGATTTATAAGATTTTTCAAATATTCTTCTCAAGTCCTTAATCCACCCACACCCACTAATCCTGACCCCACATTTTTCTTTTTGCAACCTGTTCCTATGTACTTTATGTCTAGGCACACCTAGTCTTACACTGGACTCCAGCCCACTGTACTTACTGTCTGTCTGTTGCAATAAAATTTGAACTTATCCAGGGCAGGGACAATTTTTTTTTTTTTATTCCTATATTCACATCAACTAACAGAACGTCTGAGATAAAGATATGAGAATAGAATGGAACAGAGTGAAGTGGAATAAAATTACTTCCCCGAAAGGCATGATAAAATAAGTCTGTATGAAAGTATCATCAGGATCATAGGTGTCCCCAAAACATATGCACGGAAGTTTCTTAATGATTCACCTTCACCAAAAATCACAAAATTTAGTAAGTTGAATGATAATTGAAAACACTATTAATGCTACCACTCTTTTATATTGTTCAGACATTAAATTTCACAAATATGATTATCAACATGAAAAGGACAACATTGATTACTTTCCATAGTTGCACAACTTGCTTCCACACTGCCCTTCAGGGATTTTTAAAAAGATATAGTTATGGGTCAACTTGATAATCATAGAGAAAGTAACATACACATGGAGATAATCAGCTTAATAATTGTTTATTTTGGTAAAATAAATTAGACCTCTGCAATTGTAGCAAAGGCCTACAGGGAGATAATGCCACTACACATTGCAATTTGAAAGGCTAACTTCAAATATAAATGCTGGCCACGACATAAAGTCAATGGGTTCTTCCCAAAGGGTCAGTAGAATTTAGAAAACATAGGTTTCAGATGAACTCAGACTTACCCATCCTTCCCAAACTGCAAAAAAATGGATACAAGTACTCTGCTGACAAATTCAGAATGTGGCTGAAATTTTATCTGTTATTGTTATTCAGTTCATTCCATTAAAATGAAGTCTATGCAATGCCATAACAGTTTGGACAAAAAAAATAAATGGGATCTAATTAAACTTAAAAGCTTTTTCACAGTAAAGGAAACTATGAGCAAGGTGCAAAGACAACCCTCAGAATGGCAAACAAAACAACTGACACAGAATTAATCCCTAAAACATACACGCAGCTCATGCAGCTCAGTACCAGGAAAACAAACTACCCAACCAAAAAGTAGGCAGGAGACCTGAAGGGACATTTCTTCAAAGAAGACATACAGACGGCTAATAAACACATGAAAAGATGCTCAACATTTCTTGTGATTAGAGAAATGCAAATCAAAACCACAATGAAGTATCATCTCCCGCTGGTCAGAATGACCATCAGCAAAAAGTCTACAAACAGTAAATGCTGGAGAAGCTGTGGAGAGAAGGGAACCCTCTTACACTGTCGGTGGGAATGCAAACTTATATAACCACTACGGAGAACAGTGTGGAGACAGTTTTTTTTTTCCTTAAAAAAAACTAGGAATAAAAATACCATATAATCCAGCAATCCCACTACTGGGCATATACCCTGAGGAAACCAGAATTGAAAAGGACACATGTACCCCAATATTCATCGCAGCACTATTTACAATAGCTATGAGAAGGAAGCAACCTAGATGTCTATCGGCAGATGAATGGATATGGAAGTTGTGGTACGTATACAATGGAATATTACTCAGACATAAAAAGAAATGCATTTGAGTAAGTTCTAATAAAGTGAATGAACCTAGAGACTATTATACAGAGTAAAGCAAGTCAGAAAGAGAAAGACAAATACTGTATACTAGATGGGCTCGACAAAGGACAGAAATGGTATGGACCTAACAGAAGCAGAAGATATTAAGAAGAGGTGGGAAGAATACACAAAAGAACTGTACAAAACAGATCTTCACGACCCAGATAATCACGATGGTGTGATCACTCACCTAGAGCCAGACATCCTGGAATGTGAAGTCAAGTGGGCCTTAGAAAGCATCACTACAAACAAAGCTAGTGGAGGTGATGGGATTCCAGTTGAGCTATTTCAAATCCTGAAAGATGATGCTGTGAAAGTGCTGCACTCAATATGTCAGCAAATTTGGAAAACTCAGCAGTGGCCACAGGACTGGAAAAGGTCAGTTTTCATTCCAAGCCCAAAGAAAGGAAATGCCAAGGAATGCTCAAACTACTGCACAATTGCACTCATCTCACACACTAGTAAAGTAATGCTCAATATTCTCCAAAGCAGGCTTCAGCAATACCTGAACTGTGAACTTCCAGATGTTCAAGCTGGTTTTAGAAAGGCAGAGGAACCAGAGATCAAATTGCCAATATCAGCTGGATAATCGAAAAAGCAAGAGAGTTCCAGAAAAGCATCTATTTCTGCTTTATTGACTCTGCCAAAGCCTTTGACTGTATGGATCACAATAAACTGGAAAATTCTGAAAGAGATGGGAATAGCAGACCACCTGACCTGCCCCTTGAGAAACCTGTATGCAGGTCAGGAAGCAACAGTTAGAACTGGACATGGAACAACAGACTGGTTCCAAATAGGAAAAGGAGTACGTCAAGGCTGTATATTGTCACCCTGCTTATTTAACTTCTATGCAGAGTACATCATGAGAAACGCTGGGCTGGAAGAAGCACAAGATGGAATCAAGATTGCAGGGAGAAATATCAATAACCTCAGATATGCAGATGACACCACCCTTATGGCAGAAAATGAAGAGGAACTAAAAAGCCTCTTGATGAAAGTGAAAGAGGAGAGTGAAAAAGTTGGCTTAAAGCTCAACATTCAGAAAACGAAGATCATGGCATCCGGTCCCACCACTTCATGGGAAATAGATGGGGAAACAGTGGAAACAGTGTCAGACTTTATTTTTGGGGGCTCCAAAATCACTACAGATGGTGACTGCAGCCATGAAATTAAAAGATGCTTACTCCTTGGAAGGAAAGTTATGACCAACCTAGATAGCATATTCAAAAGCAGAGACATTACTTTGCCAACAAAGGTCCGTCTAGTCAAGGCTATGGTTTTTCCAGTAGTCATATATGGATGTGAGAGTTGGACTGTGAAGAAGGCTGAGCACCGAAGAATTGATGCTTTTGAACTGTGGTGTTGGAGAAGACTCTTGAGAGTCCCTTGGACTGCAAGGAGATCCAACCAGTCCATTCTAAAGGAGATCAGTCCTGGGTGTTCTTTGGAAAGAATGATGCTAAAGCTGAAACTCCAATACTGTGGCCACCTCATGTGAAGAGTTGACTCATTGGAAAAGACTCTGATGCTGGGAGAGATTGGAGGCAGGAGGAGAAGGGGACGACAGGATGAGATGGCTGGGTGGCATCACCGAGTCGATGGACGTGAGTTTGAGTGAACTCCAGGAGTTGGTGATGGACAAGGAGGCCTGGCATGCTGCAATTCATGGGCTCGCAGAGTCGGACACAACTGAGCGACTGAACTGAACTGAATGTGTATATATGGAATCTAGAAAGATGGCACCAACAACACTGTGTCCAGGTCAGCCAAGGAGACCCAGATGTAAAGAACAGACTTTTGGACTCAGTGGGAGAAGGAGAAAGTGGGATGATTTGAGAGAAAAGCCCTGAAACATATACATCATCATATTAAAATAGATAGCCATTGGGAATTTGATGTATGACGTAGGGCAATCAAAGCCAGTGCTCTGACTACCTGGACAGATGGGGCAGGGAGGAAGGTGGGGGGCAACCTAGGATGGAGGGGCATATGTGTGCCTAGGACTGATTCATATTGACATATGGCAAAACCGTCACAATATTATAAAGCAATTATCCTTCAATTAAATATATTAATTATCTTTTTTTGTATCTTTTTTTTTAATTTTTTTAAATTTTATTTTATTTTTAAACTTTACATAATTGTATTAGTTTTGCCAAATATTAAAATGAATCCGCCACGGGTATACATGTGTCCCCCATCCTGAACCCTCCTCCCTCCTCCCTCCCCATACCATCCCTCTGGATTGTCCCAGTGCACCAGCCCCAAGCATCCAGTATTGTGCATCGAACCTGGACTGGCAACTCGTTTCTTACATGATATTTTACATGTTTCAATGTCATTCTCCCAAATCTTCCCACCCTCTCCCTCTCCCACAGAGTCCATAAGACTGTTCTATACATCAGTGTCTCTTTTGCTGTCTCGTACACCGGGTTATTGTTACCATCTTTCTAAATTCCATATATATGCGTTAGTATACTGTATTGATGTTTTTCTTTCTGGCTCACTTCACTCTGTATAATAGGCTCCAGCTTCATCCACCTCATTAGAACTGATTCAAATGTATTCTTTTTAATGGCTGAGTAATACTCCATTGTGTGTATGTACCATAGCTTTCTTTTCCATTCATCTGCTGATGGACATCTAGGTTGCTTCCATGTCCTGGCTATTATAAACAGTGCTGCGATGAACATTGGGGTACACGTGTCTCTTTCCCTTCTGGTTTCCTCAGTGTGTATGCCTAGCAGTGGGATTGCTGGATCATAAGGCAGTTCTATTTCCAGTTTTTTAAGGAATCTCCACACTGTTCTCCATAGTGGCTGTACTAGTTTGCATTCCCACCAACAGTGTAAGAGGGTTCCCTTTTCTCCACACCCTCTCCAGCATTTATTATTTGTAGACTTTTGGATCGCAGCCATTCTGACTGGTGTGAAATGGTACCTCATAGACCTATATATAGAAAACTATAAAACACTGGTGAAGGAAATCAAAGAGGACACTAATAGATGGAGAAATATACCATGTTCATGGATTGGAAGAATCAATATAGTGAAAATGAGTATACTACCCAAAGCAATTTATAGATTCAATGCAATCCCTATCAAGCTACCAACAGTATTCTTCACAGAGCTAGAACAAATAATTTCACAATTTGTATGGAAATACAAAAAACCTCGAATAGCCAAAGTGATCTTGAGAAAGAAGAATGGAACTGGAGGAATCAACCTACCTGACTTCAGGCTCTACTACAAAGCCACAGTTATCAAGACAGTATGGTACTGGCACAAAGACAGAAATATAGATCAATGGAACAAAATAGAAAGCCCAGAGATAAATCCACGCACATATGGACACCTTATCTTTGACAAAGGAGGCAAGAATATACAACGGATTAAAGAAAATCTGTTTAACAAGTGGTGCTGGGAAATCTGGTCAACCACTTGTAAAAGAATGAAACTAGACCACTTTCTAACACCATACACAAAAATAAACTCAAAATGCATTAAAGATTTAAATGTAACACCAGAAACTATAAAACTCCTAGAGGAGAACATAGGCAAAACACTCTCTTCCATACATCACAGCAGGATCCTCTATGACCCACCTCCCAGAATATTGGAAATAAAAGCAAAAATAAACAAATGGGCCCTATTAAACTTAAAAGCTTCTGCACATCAAAGGAAACTATTAGCAAGGTGAAAAGACAGCCTTCAGAATGGGAGAAAATAATAGCAAATGAAGCAACTGACAAATAACTAATCTCAAAAATATACAAGCAACTCCTACAGCTCAACTCCAGAAAAATAAATGACCCAATCAAAAAATGGGCCAAAGAACTAAATAGACATTTCTCCAAAGAAGACATACAGATGGCTAACAAACACATGAAAAGATGCTCAACATCACTCATTATCAGAGAAATGCAAATCAAAACCACTATATTAATTTTCTTAATGTATTAGTGTTTAAAGTGAAAGTGAAGTCACTCAGTCATATCCAACTCTTGCGATCCCATCAACTGTACCCTACCAGCCTCCTCTGTCCATGGGATTTTCCAAGCAAGAACACTGGAGTGGGTTGGCATTTCCTTCTCCAGGAGATCTTCCTGACCCGGGGATTGAACCCGTGTATCCTGTGAACCTGTGTATCAGACGCTCTACCATCTGAGCCAACAGGGAAGTCTTATTAGTGTTTAAGCTTTCCCCTTACTCACCTAGCTAAAAAGATTTCTAAGAACAGCTCATTCTATCTCTTTTGCTCCCCACCCCTTTTCTCCTGAAATCAACTCTTTCTGGCTTTGAATGTAAAGCTAAATAGGATGAGGAGAGACAGAAGGAAACTGGGTTTATAGAGTTAGAGATGGGGAGAATTTCTCAGAGAATGTGGGATGAGAAGAGGCTTGGGAGTTTGTTGCATAAGGAAGTTACAGAGGGAAGAATCTGTCTTATTCTTAATCTTCCCTACCCTGGCCCCTTCACAGTTTGGGGAATCCAGTAAAGAACTCAGAGTGTGAAGGGCTGTGAAGCTCACTTTTTAAGGATTACATGACATAAATAAAGCTCAGAGGGTTTACATATTCAGGACTCACCAAGATTCACCAGGGTACAGCAGATCCTGCAAGACTCCTGAAGAGGCAGGGTTACATTACGAAAAGAAACGCATGATATGGGGTCAAATAAACAAGCCTGACGCCTGTTTCTCCCACTTTCTCACTGTGTACTCACAGGCAGGATTATACGGAAAGCACTCAGTACCTGGTATGTAATCAGCTGGTTGTTGTAAATGCATGTTCATTCAAACTGTGAATTATCAATTGTCGATAACAATACCCTTATGTCATTTTCTCACTGAACCTTTTGCCAGTTACTGAAAACAATGCATTCTTCAGGAATATAATTAATAATACACCATATAGCATTTGCCATTTATAAAGCACTTTAAAAAAATTTTTAATATAATCCTTACCACACCTCAGTTAGGCATACCTCAGTATTAATACCCCAACAAATAGATAAACTGAGCCTCAAAGAAGTACAAAGCCAGTCAAAGAAGTACAAAGCCGGCCAGATAGGGATGAAGTTTGAATCCAGATCACCTGGACCTCATTCCTGTGTTATTTCAGCGGCATCTCCATTGTTACAATAAGGTTATACCATGCAAAATATAACAAAGAGCACAAGTTCCTTGAAAAGCAGATAATCTACAGCAGGGGAATCTATACCCCAGATATTCATATCAGAATATGAAGAGCCCCACTTCAAGAGATTTTTGACACCATCACTGGCATATTCCCTAAGTTGAAAGGAAGTGCATCTGCCCGGAGGAAATATGCAGCTCCAAAGAACAGGAGCTTTTGCTTTAAGGAGGTAAATATCAGCGACCTCCTTACTGCTTCTACGCCTAACCCAAGTCCCCCAGTCTCTTCTCTGCCTGGCTAAACTTTCTCCTCCAGGAAACCGTGCTCATTCTTGGCCCCACCCCAGGCAGATTCTGAGGTCTCATCTCTATCTTCTCGCATATTTGCACACCTCCATCGTAGCCCTCACATATATTAGAATGCAATCTCAGTGAGGTTTTTTTGTCTAGTTCACTATTGTGTTCCCACCATCTATTAACAGAACAGTGCCAGGAATATAAAATGGCTCACTGAATATGCATAGAATAAATGAATTCACTGCTTTTGAATTGTTCAGTGTCTAGATCACCAGCATAAACACCCTTTAAGAGTAGTGGTTCCTCTATATATACTCAAGCCCTGGTATAGATTTTAGCATATCGAAATATTTCTATGGATTTGTTAAATAATACCTGTTTAGCATCAGGCACTTAGTACTTCTGTATATTCACCCCTATATTTCTCATCATGCTCCAGAAGGTAGGTAATATTATCCTGTCCATTTCACAAGTGAGGAAGCTCAGGCACAAAATACATTAAGCAGCTGCATGAAGTCACACAGTTGAAAAGTGGCAAGATCAGAACTGCAATCCAGGCAGTCCAGCTCCAGAGTCCACATTCTTAACCAATGCACTCTATTAAGTACATACATACATAAACATACCTGCAAAATGAAGATACAACAATGAAACATTCAGTGATGGAAAATTGTAGATGAGGTAGCTATTAATTTGACTGAGGGATGATGGCAGTCTTCATGTTATAAGTAACATTTGAGCCCATCATTGAAAGCTGAAGTTCAACAGGCAGTAAATAAAGTATTTAGTACTGATGTTTATTGCAAACAGCATTATCTACTTATAATCTAAACATTTAACAGTGTTTTTATTTACCAACAATACAAACTTCACTCTTTTCACTTCTTTGGTCATATCTACTATGAAGCATATCTCACATTTTTTTCTATTCTCCTTGAAAAGACAATCTCTGGGGAAATGCAAACCTTTATCTTTGTGAAGTAGATTGCCTTTGCTGATACTCATGAAATGAACTAGAACTGAGCTGGAAAATATGAAGTAATTTTTCTTCTCTACTTCATAAGATATACTTTGGCTTTCAATTCAGAAGAGCTTGACACTGTAAACTGATTACTCTGGGGACCACCAATCCATCTCACAAGATTCACATCTGGTGTTGCCAAACTTCCACTTGAGACCATGCCCAGACCTCAAAGGAGTCATAAGAAGGGAATGATGGGAAAGGGCTGATGGAAATGTGGCCTGATGTGTCCAGGGAATGTGATAGGAAAATGGGAGTCATAGGGATGATGTGGAGGTGAGCTAATACCACCATGGCAACACCAGGTATCAAGTTCCCCAAAATGTTCTTACTGGAGATCAGACTTGCTGGAGCTGATTCTGCCCCAGCACCCCTCAGCATACTCAGTCAAACAAGACTTCGACTGCAAGTGCACAGCTGCTGAGCTTGCAAAGGAGCCAAGAAACAAATGTGGAAAACATCTGCAAGCGTGTCACTCAAAAAAAAAAAAAAAAAAACCTTGAAATAAGTTAACTCTAAATGTGTCAAAGTTAGAACTAAGAGGACAAATAAATGTTATGTGATTTTACCCAGTTTCTGAATTGCATGAGGAAGAAATAATATACCTAGCTTCCTCTCTGAAAAGCTATTCATAGTTCCTTTCCACTCCAGGGATGGCTGTGTTGAATATTTCTGACTAAGAAATTTGAAACCAAATCTCCAAGAAACAAAGTTACTGCATTTCAGTTTGCTATCCTAAAAGAAACATTTTATCCCCCATTGTACTATGCAGCACCAGTCTATATTCTCTTAGAGTAAGATGACACATTTATGCCCTCAGTTCAGTTCAGTTCAGTCTCTCAGTCGTGCCTGACTATTTGCAACCCCATGAATCGCAGCACGCCAGACCTCTCTGTCCATCACCAACTCCCAGAGTTCGCTCAAACTTATGTCCATCGAGTCGGTGATGGCATCCAGCCATCTCATCCTCTGTCGTCCCCTTCTCCTCCTGCCCCCAATCCCTCCTAGCATCAGAGTCTTTTCCAATGAGTCAACTCTTCACATGAGGTGGCCAAAGTACCGGAGTTTCAGCTTTAGCATCATTCCTTCCAAAGAAATCCCAGGGCTGATCTCCTTTAGAATGGACTGGTTGGATCTCCTTGCAGTCCAAGGGACTCTCAAGAGTCTTCTCCAACACCACAGTTCAAAAGCATCAATTCTTCGGCACTCAGCTTTCTTCACAGTCCAACTCTCACATCCATACATGACCACAGGAAAAACCATAGCCTTGACTAGATGGACCTTTGTTGGCAAAGTAATGTCTCTGCTTTTGAATATGCTATCTAGGTTGGTCATAACTTTCCTGCCAAGGAGTAAGCGTCTTTTAATTTCGTGGCTGCAGTCACCATCTGCAGTGATTTTGGAGCCCAAAAAAATAAAGTCTGACACTACCTGCAAAAATAGTAATAAAACACACAGAGATCATCTCTAGATTACTTTAAATATTTAATACAATGTAAATGAGGTGTAAGTAGTTGCATGTGGAAAATTCAAGTTCTGCTTTTGGAACTTTCCAGAATTTTTTTTTTAATATCTGCAATTGATCGTTGGTTGACATCATCAATGTAGAACCTGTGATCCAAAGGGCCAGTTATATAGTATATATGCTACGGAAACCAAGAAAGAAAAGAATAAACCAAGAACAAAGTGACATTGACAAATTGCTGAGTGCAGAAGTGATTATTTTAGTATGCTAATTATCCTAACACGGAGAATAATGCAAAGATTTCACTAGTATTTACCTAGTAAAAACCTGAAGAGTTCAAGACCATTGTTTTTTAAGCAGACATGAACTCATACATCTTTGTAAATATTATGATAATAGTTTGCAATACTTTATAGTCTTCAAATGTCTCTTATTTCATCCTCACTAGTCCATAAGACAGGGAAAACATGTATTACAGGTGAGAAAGTGACTTACTTAAAACTATTCGGTTATTCTTTTATTCAGTGCTGCTTGGCACAGGTGATGAACAGGCTATGTCCTTGCTCTCCGGGAGCTTACCTCCTAAATAATTTCACACAAGAGAAACGGAATAAAGACAAATGGCCATGTGAGAAAGCAGCCGCAGGTTGGTGCCACTTCACAGAGGACAAGAGTGAGGGGCACAGAAGGTCTCACTGAAGAGAGAGCAGCTGAGCTGAGGTCTGAGGGATGCAAGGGAGCCGTGGGTACGAGGATACGGGAAAGAGGATTCCAGGAAGGAAAAATAACAAACTCACATCATCATTAAATAATGCGGTAGAAAAGTGAACTCAGTCTTCTACTGTTTCCATGATATCACACCCTCTCTTTTAACTTGGTAGATAACAGACTATGATTGAGTAATAAAGTAATAAAACAATGACTAATAAAGCACTCAAGGTCTCATTAAGACTATCATAATAAAATACTTATTTGTAATTTATTTTAAATCACTATTGATTTTGTTAATGTGTTCCAGGAAAAATGTAACTATCTTTCATTTTAATCAACATAAGATCATTATAATAGAGAACAACATCATTGTTTTCAAGAAGGTTCATTTTTGATATTTAAATGTAATTTTTTTCATTCAATGCATTTTAAACAATTCATCTTAATTTGTAGTTCAGTAGCCCAAGAATAAATATCCAGACCTCAGGTTAAAAAAAAAATAGTGTTCTTGTTGTGAACTTAAAACTGCTTGAAAAGTAAAATGATTTAAAAAATTAAGTAACACATATAGCATTACCAATAAAAGATTTAATTCTTCAAAAAAAAAAAAAAACAATGTGAGATTCAAAGGAGTATAGGACTCTATAGTCTAAAAGCTTCACACAACTGCTAAATTAAAGGATTTGGCAAACACATAGAGAGTAAATCCCGAAAATAAACATTTTTTATTGTTTTTTTATAATTTCACGAACATTTAAGCTAAAGAAGTTATATGTATAATTTAAGCAAAAATAATCTTCATTCTCCAGTTTGAATTCTTTGGGTTCAGATCAGAACTTGTCCTCAAAGAAAAAAGGAAACTAAACTCAACATGTAATTATATTCAACATCAAAAGTGTCAAAAGCATATAATAAAAAATACCAAAATCAGAGGTTCTAAGAAGACAGCACTGTGTAATAGATAGAGATCTAGACTGGGAGTAAGTAGATTTGGCCTCTCTTTTGACTTTGAGAGGAGACAGACATGAGACCTTAGAAAATTAACCTTCTTAAATCTCAGTTTTCTCATCTGTAAAATGGATCTATAGATATTTTTCTGGCTCTCTATTACATTAGTTGTTTTGTGAACCAACTGAAATAATACATCAAATGATTTTCAAAATACAATATTACCCAATATAAACAAAGAAAAAATGATGACTTTCTCCCACCCACACAATCATCCTTCTCCTAAAAACATTACCTGAAACCTGGGCTTCAGTCCTGGATCCATCACCACTTGAAGAGGAAATATATATTTGGCATATTTTTGTTCAAGCTTATCTATAAAAATCAGGAGTTGCACATGAAATTATAAAACTTATACATTCCTACTTTGTAATGCATGTTTAACAATCTTCACTAATTAAAGCAGAATGAGTAGAGAAATTCATTTGCAATTTTAAATGTTGGATTTTTTAAAAAGATTTTTCAACTTTCTGTACTCACCATTTTAAGTTATTTTTTATTAATTTATATAGGGTGTGTTGCTTTACGATATTAAGTTTCTGATGTACTGCAAAATGAATCAGCTATACGTTTACATATATCCCCAGTTTTTAGGATTCCCTTCCAGTTGAGGTCACCACAGGGCACTGAGTAGATTGCCCTGTGCTATGCAGTAGATTCTCATTTGTTATCTATTTTATAATACCAATGGTATAAATACATCACTCCCCATCTCCCAGTTTATTATACAAACCCTTTCCCCCTGGGATCCATCCATTTGTTCTCTACATCTATGCTCTGTTTTTGCTTTGCAAATGAGATTATCTTTACCACTTTTCTGGATTCCACATACATGCGTTAGTGTACAATATTTGTTTTTGTCTTTCTGATTTCACTCCATATGATAGACTCTAGCTCCATCCACATCTCTGCAAACAGCACAGTTTAGTTCCCTTTATAGGCTGAGTAATATTCCATTGTGTATATGTACCACATCTTCTTTATCTATTCCTCTGTTGATGGACATTTAGGTTGCTTCCACGTCCTGGCTATTGCAAACAGTGCTGCAAGGAACATTGGAGTGCATGTATCTTTATGAATGATGGCCATTCTCTGGGTTTATCCCCAAGAGTGAATTGCTGGGTCATATGGTAATTCTATTTTTAGTTTTTTAGAAACCTCCCTGCGGTTCTCTATAGTGGCTGTCTTAATTCACAGTCCCACTCACAACGTAAGAGGGCTCACTTTTCTATACACTCTCTCCAGGTTTTACTGTTTGTAGATGTTTTGATGACAGCTATGTGGTCATGTATGGATGTGAGAGTGGACTGTGAAGAAGGCTGAGTGCCGAAGAATTGATGCTTTTGAACTGTGGTGTTGGAGAAGACTCTTGAGAGTCCCTTGGACTGCAAGGAGATCCAACCAGTCCATTCTGAAGGAGATCAGCCCGGGGATTTCTTTGGAGGGAATGATGCTGAAGCTGAAACTCCAGTACTTTGGACACCTCATTCGAAGAGTTGACTCATTGGAAAAGACTCTGATGCTGGGAGGGATTGGGGGCAGGAGGAGAAGGGGACGACAGAGGATGAGATGGCTGGATGGCATCACTGACTCGATGGACGTGAGTCTGAGTGAACTCCGGGAGTTGGTGATGGACAGGGAGGCCTGGCGTGCTGCGATTCACGAGGTCGTGAAGAGTCAGACACGACTGAGTGACTAAACTGAACTGAACTGATTCAGACCAATGTGAGGTGATACTTCATTTTAGTTTTGATTTGCATTCAGTGACACTAGTAGTAAAGAACCTGACTGCCAATGAGGAGATGTAAGGGACACAGGTTTGATCATGGGTCAGGAAGTTTCCCTGAAGGAGGGCATGGCAACTCACTCCAGTATTCTTGTCTGGAGAACCCCATGGACAGAGGAGCCTGGTGAGCTACAGTCCATAGGGTTGCAAACATTGGACACAACTGAAGCAACTTAGCACACATAATAATTAGTGGTGTTAAGTTTATATGGGCTTCCCTCATAGCTCAGTTGGTAAAGAATCTGACTGCAAAACAGGAGACCCCAGTTCGATTCCTGGCTTGGTAAGATCTGCTGGAGAAAGGATAGGCTACCCACTCTACTTTCCTTGGACTTCCCTTGTAACTCAAGCTTCCCTGGTAACTCAGTTGTTATAGAATCTGTATGCATTGCAGGAGACCCCAGTTCAATTCCTGGGTTGGGAAGATCCCCTGGAGAAGGGATAGGCTACCTTCTCCAGTATTCTTGGGCTTTCCCTGTAGCTCAGCTGGTAAAGAATCCACCTGCAATATAGGAGACCGGGGTTCAATCCCTGAGTTGGGAATATCCCCTGGAGAAGGGAAAAGGTACGCACTCCAACATTCTGGCCTGGAGAATTCCATGGACTGTATAGTCCATGGGGTTGCAAAGAGTCAGACACAACTGAGCAAATTTCACTTTCAAGCTCAGACAGTAAAGAATCTGCCTGCAATGCCAGAAATCTGGGTTTGATCCCTGGGTCAGAAAGATCCCCTATAGAAGGGAACAGCAACCTACTCCAGTATTCTTGCCTGGTGAATGTCATGGACAGAGGAGACTTGCAGGTTATAGTCTATGGGGTCACAAAGAGTTGGACGCAAATGAGAGAAGAGTTGACTCATTGGAAAAGACTCTGATGCTGGGAGGGATTGGGGGCAAGAGGAGAAGGGGACGACAGAGGATGAGATGGCTGGATGGCATCACTGACTCAACGGACGTGAGTCTCAGTGAACTCCGGGAGTTGGTGATGGACAGGGAGGCCTGGTGTGCTGCGATTCATGGGGTCACAAAGAGTTGGACATGACTGAGCGACTGATCTGATCTGATCTGATCTGAGAGATCAGGCATCGTTCCATGTGTTTGTTAGTCAACTGCATGTCTTCTTTGGAGATATATCTATTTAGGTCTTTTGTCCATATTTTGAGTTTTTTTTTTTTTGAGCTGCATGAGCTGTTTATATATCTTGAAGATTAATCACTTGCCAATTGCTTCATTTGCAATTATTTTCTTCCATTCTGACGGTTGTCTTTTGGTCTTGTTTATGGTTTCACTTGCTGTGCAAAAGTTTTCAAATTTAATTGGTCCCATTTGTTTGTTTACTTTTCTATTTTTATTACTCTAGGAGATGGGTCAAAAGCAATCTTTCAGAGATTTATGCCAAAGAGTATTCTGTCTATGTTTTCCTCTAAGAGTTTTACACCGTATGGCTTTGTATTCAGGTCTGTTGGGGAAATTAACAATAGTTTCGATTAGGCATCAGAGGCATGATAAGCTTTTGACTGAAAAAAGGCACTGAAGGAAGTTCTGTACCAAGCTGCTGACTAGAAAAACAGTGCAATAGCACCACACAGAGAAATAAACCAAAATGGATTATAAAGACTTAAATGTAAGGCCAGAAACTATAAAGCTCTTAGAGGAGACCATAGGCAGTGAACTCTCTCACATAAATCACAGCAAGATCCTCTAGAACCTCCCTCCTAAAGGAACAAAAACAAAAAAATAAATAAACAAATGAGACCTAATTAAACCTAAAAGCCTTTGCACAGCAACGTATTAGTCGCTCAGTCATGTCCGACTTTTTGCAACCCCATGGACTGTGGCCAGCCAGGCTCCTCTATCCACGGGATTCTCTAGCCAAAAATACTGGAGTGGGTTGCCATTTCCTCCTCCAGGCCAAGGAAACTATAAACAAAGTGAAAAGACAACCCTTAGATTGTGAGAAAATATTAGCAAATGAAATAGCTGACAAAGAATTAATTTCCAAAATATACAAGCAGCTCATGCAGTTCAATACCAGAAAAACAACCCAATCAAAGACCTACACAGACACTGCTCCAAAGAAGACATACAGATGGTTAATAAGCACATGAAAAGATGCTCAACATCACTCATTATCAGAGAAATGCAAATCAAACCTACAAAGAGGCATCACCTCACACAAGTCAGAATGGCCATCATCAAAAAATCTACAAGCAATGAAACCTGGAGAGGGTGTGAAGAAAAGGGAACCCTCTTGCACTATTCATGGGAATGTAAATTGATACAGCCACTAGGGAGATCAGTATGAAGATTGCTTAAAAAATTAGGAATAAAACTACCATATGATCCAGCAATCCTATTCCTGGGCATATACCCTAAGGAAACCATAACTGAAAATGACACATATACCCCACTGTTAATTGCAGCACTGTTTTCAATAGCTAGGTCATGGAAGTAACTTAAACATCCAACAGATGAATGGATAAATAAATTGTGGTACTTACATACAATGGAATATTACTCTGCAATAAAAATAATGGATTTGAATCAGTTCTAAGCAAGCAGATGAACCTAGAATCTATTATACACAATGAAGTAGTCAGAAAGAGAAAAACAAACATTTTATATTAAAGCATATATATGGAATCTAGAAAGTTAGTACTGAAGAACCTTTTTGCAGGGCTGCAATGGAGACACAGACATAAAAAACAGATTTGTGGACACAGTGGGGAATGGAGAGGGTGGAATGAATCAAGAGAGTAGCGTTGAAACACGCACATTCCCTTCAGTTCAGTCACTCAGTCGTGTCTGACTCTGCGACCTCATGGACTGCAGCTTGCCAGGCTTCCCTGTCCATCACCAACTCCCAAAGCTTGCTCAAATTCATGTCCATTGAGTCAGTGATGCCATCCAACCATCTCATCCTCTGTCGTCCCCTTCTCCTCCTGCCTTCAATCTTTCCCAGAATCAGTGTCTTTTCCAATGAGTCAGTTCTTTGCATCAGGTGGCCAAAGTATTGGAGTTTCAGCTTCAGCATCAGTCCTTCCAATGAATATTCAGGACTGATTTCCTTTAGGATGGACTGGTTGGATCTCCTTGACGTCCAAGGGACTCTCAAGAGTCTTCTCCAAAACCACAGTTCAAAATCATCAATTCTTCAGCACTCAGCTTTCTTTATGCTCCAACTCTCACATCCATACATGACTACTGGAAAAACCATAGCTTTGACTAGATGGACCTTTGTTGGCAAAGTTATGTCTCTTCTTTTTAGTATGCTATCGAGGTTGGTCATAGCTTTTCTTCCAAGGAGCAAGGGTCTTTTAATTTCACGGTGATCTGCAGTGATTTTGGAGTCCCCCAAAAATAGTTTGTCTCTGTTCTCATTGTTTCCCCATCTATTTGCCATGAAGTGATGGGACCAGATGCCATGATCTTAGTTTTCTGAATGTAGAGTTTTAAGCCAACTTTTTCATTCTCCTCTTTCACTTTCATCAAGAGGCTCTTTGGTTCCTCTTTGCTTTCTGCCATAAGGGTGGTGTCATCTGTGTATCTGAGGTTATTGATATTTCTCCTGGCAATCTTGATTCCAGCTTGTGATTCATCCAGCCCAGCATTTCACATGATGTACTCTGCACTTATTAAATAAGCAGGGTGACAATATACAGCCTTGACATACTCCTTTCCCGATTACCAAACGTAAAATAGATAGCTGGTGGGAATTTGCTCTCTGATACAAGGATCTCACACCCGGCGCTCTGTGGCACCTAGTGGGGTGAGATAGAGTAGAGGAAGGGAGGGTAGTTCAAGAGGGAGGGGACATCTGTATGCCTATGGCTGATTGATGTTGATATATGGCAGAAACCAACACAGTATTTTGAAGCAATTATCCTCCAATTCATTAAAATGAAAAATTTTGTGAAATTATTTGTTCTAGCTCTGTGAAGAATACCATTGGTAGCTTGATAGGGATTGCATTGAATCTATAAATTGCTTTGGGTAGTATACTCATTTTCACTATATTGATTCTTCCAATCCATGAACATGGTATATTTCTCCATCTATTAGTGTCCTCTTTGATTTCTTTCACTAGTGTTTTATAGTTTTCTACATATAGGTCCTTAGTTTCTTTAGGTAGAAATATTCCTAAGTATTTTATTCTTTCCGTTGCAATGGTGAATGGAATTGTTTCCTTAATTTCTCTTTCTGTTTTCTCATTATTAGTGTATAGGAATGCAAGGGATTTCTGTGTGTTGATTTTATATCCTGCAACTTTGCTATAATCATTGATTAGTTCTAGTAATTTTCTGGTGGAGTCTTTAGGGTTTTCCATGTAGAGGATCATGTCATCTGCAAATAGTGAGAGTTTTACTTCTTCTTTTCCAATTTGGATTCCTTTTATTTCTTTTTCTGCTCTGATTGCTGTGGCCAAAACTTCTAAAACTATGTTGAATAGTAATGGTGAAAGTGGGCACCCTTGTCTTGTTCCTGACTTTAGAGGAAATGCTTTCAATTTTTCACCATTGAGGATAATGTTTGCTGTGGGTTTGTCATATACAGCTTTTATTATGTTGAGGTATGTTCCTTCTATTCCTGCTTTCTGGAGAGTTCTTATCATAAATGGATGTTGAATTTTGTCAAAGGCTTTCTCTGCATCTATTGAGATAATCATATGGTTTTTATTTTTCAATTTGTTAATGTGGTGTATTACATTGATTGATTTGCGGATATTGAAGAATCCTTGCATCCCTGGGATAAAGCCCACTGGTCATGGTGTATGATCTTTTTAATGCGTTGTTGGATTCTGATTGCTAGAATTTTGTTAACGATTTTTGCATCTATGTTCATCAGTGATATTGGCCTGTAGTTTTCTTTTATTGTGGGATCTTTGTCAGGTTTTGGTATTAGGGTGATGGTGGCCTCATAGAATGAGTTTGGAAGTTTACCTTCCTCTGCAATTTTCTGGAAGAGTTTGAGCAGGATAGGTGTTAGCTCTTCTCTAAATTTTTGATAGAATTCAGCTGTGAAGCCGTCTGGACCGGGGCTTTTGTTTGCTGGAAGATTTTTGATTACAGTTTCAATTTCCTTGCTTGTGATGGGTCTGTTAAGATTTTCTATTTCTTCCTGGTCGAGTTTTGGAAAGTTGTACTTTTCTAAGAATTTGTCCATTTCTTCCACGTTGTCCATTTTATTGGCATATAATTGTTGATAGTAGTCTCTTATGATCCTTTGTATTTCTGTGTTGTCTGTTGTGATCTCTCCATTTTCATTTCTAATTTTATTGGTTTGATTTTTCTCCCTTTGTTTCTTGATGAGTCTAGCTAATGGTTTGTCAATTTTATTTATCCTTTCAAAGAACCAGCTTTTGGCTTTGTTGATTTTTGCTATGGTCTCTTTTGTTTCTTTTGCATTTATTTCTGCCCTAGACCACTTTCTAACACCATACACAAAAATAAACTCAAAATGGATTAAAGATCTCAACGTAAGACCAGAAACTATAAAACTCCTAGAGGAGAACATAGGCAAAACACTCTCCGACATACATCACAGCAGGATCCTCTATGACCCACCTCCCAGAATATTGGAAATAAAAGCAAAAATAAACAAATGGTACCTAATTAACCTTAAAAGCTTCTGCACAACAAAGGAAACTATTAGCAAGGTGAAAAGGCAGCCTTCAGAATGGGAGAAAATAATAGCAAATGAAGCAACTGACAAACAACTAATCTCAAAAATATACAAGCAACTCCTACAGCTCAACTCCAGAAAAATAAATGACCCAATCAAAAAATGGGCCAAAGAACTAAATAGACATTTCTCCAAAGAAGACATACAGATGGCTAACAAACACATGAAAAGATGCTCAACATCACTCATTATCAGAGAAATGCAAATCAAATGGTACACTATGAGGTACCATTTCACGCCAGTCAGAATGGCTGCGATCCAAAAGTCTACAAGCAATAAATGCTGGAGAGGGTGTGGAGAAAAGGGAACCCTCTTACACTGTTGGTGGGAATGCAAACTAGTACAGCCACTATGGAGAACAGTGTGGAGATTCCTTAAAAAACTGGAAATAGAACTGCCTTATGATCCAGCAATCCCACTGCTAGGCATACACACTGAGGAAACCAGAAGGGAAAGAGACACATGTACCCCAATGTTCATCGCAGCACTGTTTATAATAGCCAGGACATGGAAGCAACCTAGATGTCCATCAGCAGATGAATGGATAAGAAAGCAGTGGTACATATACACAATGGAGTATTACTCAGCCATTAAAAAGAATACATTTGAATCAGTTCTAATGAGGTGGATGAAACTGGAACCTATTATACAGAGTGAAGTAAGCCAGAAAGAAAAACACCAATACAGTATATTAATGCATATATATGGAATTTAGAAAGATGGTAACAATAACCCTGTGTACGAGACAGCAAAAGAGACACTGATGTATAGATCAGTCTTGTGGACTCTGTGGGGGAGGGAGGGGGTGGGGAGATTTGGGAGAATGGCATTGAAACATGTGTATTATCATGTATGAGACGAGTCGCCAGTCCAGGTTCGATGCACGATGCTGGATGCTTGGGGCTGGTGCACTGGGACGGCCCAGAGGGAGGGTATGGGGAAGGAGGAGGGAGGAGGGTTCAGGATGGGGAGTACGGGTATACCTGTGGCAGATTCATTTCGATGTTGGGCAAAACTAATACAATATTGTAAAGTTTAAAAATAAAATAAAATTTTAAAAAAAATAGAAAAATTTTTAAAGAAAAAGAAAACACAAATAGCAAACTAAAAAAGAAAACAAAAGCAAAGAGGATATAACAAACACTTTAAAATATTCGAAAAATAAAATAAGAAAAGAGTACAAACCCAAAAAAGTTATAGTGAAACTAGAAAAAAGTATTTTAAAAATTTTAAAAAATAATAATAACACCACCACTATTTGGGTTGGTCCCTGGACCACCTGTGGCCACTGTGGGGTCAGCTCAGACTCTGATTTGATCCAAGTCACTGTGTAATTGTCCCCAAAGTCCACAGTTGCTGAAGCTTGACCCATCTCAGGACTGGGAATGCCCATCTGCTCAGATATTCCGCAGACACAGGATTGACCAAGCTGATCACAGGGATTTAATCCCCAGCTTTTGCAGCTACATGGAGAGATTTCCATTCCTCTTCCTTCGCTGAGTCAGCCCTGGTGCTCAGCTTTGGCTTTGAAGCCACCCTCGGGTATCTGTTCCCTGCCAGAGTGAGAGGGAGGGAAAGCAGTGACTGGCTGGGGCACACCTAACCAGGCCGGAGAAGGATAGGGCCGCCACAACCGGGGTGCAGACCAGCAGGTGGCTGCAGCAGCCTGGGGCAGGGTCGCTCTGGTGGGAACCACTCCTGGCGCCGAAGGAGGCGCGGGCTGGTGTGTGGGCAGCCCCACCTCCACAGTGGCGCCTCCTGTCCTAGGCAGACAGTGTTTCCTCAGGAGCATTCCCGGCCATACAGCCCCCGAATCCCGTCCTCTCTGCCCTATCCCCGCAGCCAACAGCGGTCCTCTCCGAGAATCTGCCCTCCCAGCTCCAAGCTTGAGCGCACAGCCCCGGACGGCACTGATGGACTCCCATCTCAGACAAGGGAGCCCAGGGCTGATTCCCAGAGAGGCTTTGGGACTTGCACCAGCAAGAACTCCAGGGCCCACGAGCGCAGAAGAGGTCCTGGCTGGAGGATCAGACAAGTCTCCCCAGTCGGATGCCATCCTAGAGCCTAGGGAGGCTGAAGAAGCCAGAGGATGCGGAAGGTGCCCGCCCATCGCGTTCCATTCAGCAATGGTGCCTGGCTTCCACGGTACCCTGGGCTTTTTCTGCAAACTTCCACACTTGCGGAGCTCCTTGCTCCTGTCCCTTCAGGCTCCCTTTTCACAGCCAACAGCTGGTCCTTCCCAAGGCCCATGCTCCAAAGCCCTCTTTCCAGCACGCAGCCGCCCCCCACGACAGGAGGCACGCAACTCAGCCTGGGGTGCACAGGGCTGCCGCACAGGCCAGGCGGGCTTCATCCTGCTTCCCACAGACCATCTGTAACAACCTCCTTTGATCCCCTAAAGATCTCTTTCTGTCCCAGCTGACTTCCCCACCATGAGGGTCTTCTTTTGTTGTTTTTTTTTTTTTCCCTGAACGCAGGGACCTCCCTCCACATTCAGCTTCCTGCCAAAGTTGCTGGTCCCTTCTGTGACTCCTCTCGTCTTTTTATCTTTCTTTCCTCCTACCCAGTTTCAAGGGGATTTTTCTTATCCTTCTAGGTGTCCAATGTCTTCCACAAATGTTCAGCAGGGGCTCTGTGAGAACTGTTCTATTTGTAATGTATTTTTTATGCACTTTTGAGGAGAGACCAATTCTGCATCCTCCTGGTCCACCATTTTGACTTCTCTCAACATTTCTTTGAAAAAGAATGTTGCTTATTTACTATATGCAATCATGACTAAGAGTGAACCTGCTTGTTTTATTATTTTGTTCCCCTCCAAATTCTGTGCACTGTGTAAGTCACTCTCATGCCCCATTACCTGGAAAGAAGTGCCTTAGAATACACAATGAAGCATCTCCCAGAGGTGCCTGACTTCAGCAAGCAGCAAGTCACTGCTTTCTCTGTTTCAAATGGAAATCAGTGTTACACTTAGATGACTGGACAACAGTGTCAGCTGTCATCAGTCTCTCACGGAAAACATTCAAAACTAAATTAGATTTTGCTGTTGCCTAGCTATTTTCCCTTTTATTTTAGAAAAAATTTTAAGGAAACAAGGCTGAAGTTTGGGACTTGTTTGTCACAGATTTTTTTTTTTTAAACGCTGGGTTTTATTAGGGTCAGCTATGTTTTGTAGAAGTGACTGCTTAGTAGACTGTCATAGTTTTAATCACAGAAGACTTTAACTCTTGAATCCTGAGTATTTTGTAATCCTGAGTATCACTTGAACAAACTATGAGGTCCTTAAAGGCAAAAAACATTGTATTCAACTTTGTATCCCCATCACCTTACTCAGTGCTTGTCACATAAGCAGGCATCTCATAATCAGAGATTTTATTAAATCTTTGGTATTAATTACCAAGGTGACCTACGTCTAAACAGTCAAAACTTCTGGAATGTTCTACCTTATCCTATTAGAACTAACATATTTCAATAACTGGATATCCTACTTTGAATCAACTCTCGCTTTTAGTAAACAATTACCATGTACATAATTCCAATAATTTTAAAAAGCTGGCCTGAATGAGACTAAAATTTCCAGTTAATGTGTATGCTGGGGGTAAATATATAAATTCTTTGTATTATACCATTTGCCTTTGAGAAATTTTGAGAAAATGTGACCCTAAATTTAATAAATGTGAATTTCCTAAGAAAGATATCTATACAGGTCTTGAGTAACAATCCTCTTTTCTGAAGGGAAGGGAAAACTTCTATTCGTGTTTATTTGGTGATTTATTACTTGTTTCAGTTACTGGGTTGTTGGGTTTTTTTTTTGTCTTTACATACTTATAAGGATTTTATGGTCCTTTGATTTTTAAAATGTGTATTACTTTAATTTTGAAACAGTTTCATAAGTAGAAAACATTGCAAAAAGTGACCCCCTGTTGGTCTGGGTACCTTAGAATAAAAGGAGTCTGAGACCTCGCCCAGTGGATAAGATTCTCTGCTGTTAACTCAGCATCACCACCACCCTCTCCAAGTAACCCCAAACTCCTCCACCATCCCATGGTTCCAAGATGGTGATGTAATAATAAGTCTTTACTCTCTCAAGCCAGTTTTGGACCTTCCCAGAAAGCCTCATTTTGTAAGTAATGAATCTTTTCATACTTTCTTGATACATACAAGGATTACCATCAGCCTTGACAGCTAAAGCAAATTTTGAGTGAAGGAGCCATCGCATCTTTACAAGATAAATGCAAAAATTGTGCCAGAGAAAGGCCATAATTCCCCGGAGAAAGATGTGGCCATATATATGAGCAAACTTAGGATTCATAACAGCTTCTGGAGCAACGCTTTGTAAACCACTCAGTTTAACGCTGCACATGGGGACTGTTGATAGAAGCTCTCCGGAGAATCCCGAGATTTGCAGTGGCTTCCAGGTGGCCCGAGACCATCCACTTCAGCAGTGACTCTCCTGCCACGTTTCCCTAGCTCTTCCAATGATTGTATAAACTTCAAATTAGCTGCAGACTCCTCTATCCTTGGAATACAAAGGGGAATTTCTATTTTCTAGACTGAACCCTGACTGACATACTCAGTTAATAACAGGAAAAATAAAAACTCAGATTTAACAGATTGGCCCTCAATGGGCTTCCCTGGTGGCTCAGATGGTAAAGAATCTGCCTGCTGTGCAGGAGACCTGCATTTGATCCCTAGGTCAGGAAGATCCCCTGGAGAAGGGAATGGCTACCCACTCCAGTATTCTTGCCTAGAGAATTCCATGGACAGAGGAGCATGGTGGACTATAATGGGGTCACAAAGAGTCGGACATGACTGAGCGTCTAACACTTTCACTTCATTTGGCATTCAATAAATAATCATCTTATGGTTGTAGCCTTGTTCCTTTATTCCTGAGAGTATGAGTTAGCAAAATGAGGTAATGTGAGAGAACCTTAGTACAAAATATGTCACAGTCTGTCCAGGGAGTAGTTTTGAACAGGAATCTGAACAAAGAGGACAGACAATATTCCACAGGTAAGATCAAACCTAGAGCCAGAGATGAAGCAGAAAGGAAATGAACATGGAATTGAGCAACTGGAAGATGCATTTTTTTTTCAATTATAGTGCATTTGTAGCAAATTTGTTGAATAATTTGCTGCTGATTAGCAATTTTTATTGGCCTACACTCAATTTTGCAGATCTTTCTCATGTATCTTCAAGGAAACACATGGCTCCCAATTTGCCTCACTATCACGCCCTGCATGATAACAGCTGGGCATATAATCTCCTAATATCTAGGAGAAAAGCCAACTATGGGTGCCCAAAGAAGCAAGCAAGAGCAGCTCCCAAGCCGACTGGTGAAAGAGACTGAAGAGTCTCTAGAACTGATTGTCAGAAAGTGAAACCTAGATAAGAATGAAAAAATCTGGATATTTGCGGGATGTAACTCCCTTGTTTTTGCTCATATAAATTCTTTGGGAACTGTGTTGCTGCCCAAATAGGTTGTAATGTCCATTAGACTCACAGGGGGAGGCTGCTTCTAAGACTCTCGCTCACTCGCTCGCTCAGTTGTGTCCGACTCTTTGCGACCCCATGGACTGTAGCCCACCAGGCTCCTCCATCCATGGGATTCTCCAGACAAGAATACTGGAGTGGGTTGACTCTCTAGGTAAAGATAATCACCTCGCTCAGTCGTGTCTGACTCTTTTCAGCCCCTTGGACTGTAGCCCACCAGCCTCCTCTGTCCATGGAATTCTCCAGGCAAGAATACTGGAGTGGGTTGCCATTTCCTTCTCCAGCAGATCTTCCCAACCTAGGGATCAAACCCAGGTCTCCTGATTGCAGGCAGATTCTTTACAGTCTGAGCCACCAGGGAAGCCCAAGGCTCTTTAAAGCTGCTAAATATTTCTTGACATTGTTTTTTTACCTTTGATACCATTTTGGCTAAAAGTACTACAGAAATCAGCATTTGACGTAGATAACATAAACACTAAGTCATATTCCCCTGTTATGGTATCCATGAAGCTATTTTCTGTTGCTGTTCATAGTTGCACTGCTAAATTTGCCAGTATCACAAACCAGTGGCTTAGATTTTCATTTCACATCCTCATGTAAACATCACCAGGGTTTGTCTGCTTATTACCTTTTCCTGATCCCTCTTCTGACCTTTAACTACATTTATTCCATCTTCGAATCCAAGATCAGTGGCTCCTTAACTCTGAGTTAAGACTATGTTGAATTCACTCTGGTTTTCTTCTCCTTTTCCTCCAAGATAAAGAGAAAACACTAGAAATTGCAAGGTATTTGTTTTTTTCGTATCAATTTCAAATGTACCAAAAGAACAAATAAGGGAGAATTGTGCAGAAGGGGAATATTTTGCTTGCTGCAAGCTAAAATCAACTTGTAAGGTGCTGCATAAAAATATAACATATTCATAAATTACCTCTTAAGTGAAAGTTTTCTGCTGAGCCGTGAGATACACCTTTAGATTCCTCCTTTGTTCTTGAGGATGCAGTTGCCATCAGTATTGTATTCTGATTCCTAATGAGCATCATGACTTTCATTCTGGGATTTCTGAACCAGTAAAGACATGAATGATATCATTTAAGTTTCATCTTGGTGAAAGTGAGTAACCAAGATGGCAGAAAGCTAAGACAGACACTAGTAATCAATATTATTAATAGTAACAAAATGTTTCAGAAACAATAGCGTAAAACAAATAAGTAAAAATACAGCCTCATCCAAATACAAAATACTCACTTGTATGGTCTTTGATACAGATAACATAAAAGAAAGTGAAGTTGCTCAGTCGTGTCCGACTCTTTGCACCCCGTAGACTGTAGCCTACCAGGTTCTTCTGTCCCTGGAATTTTCCAGGCAAGAGTACTGGAGTGGGTTGCCATTTCCTTCTCCAGGGCATCTTCCTGACCCAGGGATCAAACCTGGATCTCCCGCATTGCAGGCAGATGCTTTTATCATCTGAGCCACCAAGGAAGCCCTACAGATAATGTAAACACAAAGTCATATTCATTCAGATTCATCATTTTACACAAATTCATTCACATGTGACACAGGATAGACCAACATATATTCATAAGTGCAACTCCTCACAACTGCACTAACTGAAGATTAGAACTCCTCTAGAGAGAGCACAAACACATGTGTGTATTTAGGCCCATGCTAGCCCAGCACACATTCACACAGACCTACTACAAATATGCCACTGCTACCATCAGAGTCTTTCAGCCGTGTGTGAAGTCCACTCTATGTCATCTGTACTTATCTACGATATAACTGCATAATGTAACCAATTTTTTTCCTCAAACATTTTGTCTCTTTTCACCAATTAACAGTTAAGTTCCCATAGAATATTATTTTGACAATTTTATTAACAAAAGACCCACAAGAAAAA
The DNA here is from genome assembly GCF_032452875.1 of Bos javanicus. Taxonomy (NCBI): domain Eukaryota; kingdom Metazoa; phylum Chordata; class Mammalia; order Artiodactyla; family Bovidae; genus Bos; species Bos javanicus. The sequence continues at coordinate 74,121,498 of NC_083881.1, read as the reverse complement.
TTAAAATAAAAGCTTAAGCATATTTCAAATTGCTGAGTGCAAAATATTGAATCCGCTTTTACTACCAAGAAATTTCCAAGTTACTGTTTAGGTCTCTTCTAGTACTATTCTGAAAATTGATACTCTGTGATACTTTTAGAATGGAGTGGTCATTTGAATAGTAGTGTATCCCCTTTTCATTGGATTATGATCTGCATAAAACTTCTTTGAAAGCTAGAAAATATTTCTACACTAATTAATGTATATAAACAATTCAGGCTAAGTTTAAGCACTTGAAATTGCTATTCAATTTTAGGAACAGAGGATCAGCTTGGTGAAGAACTAAACACTTGTGACATTAAATAATATATTATTGAAAGAGTTAAGGGGAAAAGGTCAATACAGAATAAAATATGTGCTGAAAATTTAGGAAAAGTTCACTAACTTCCAGAAATAAATTCTGCAGGTATAATAACTAAGATTATTGACATTGTTAGCTCTGACATAGAGTATTTATCCAAAGATTTTTAATAGGATTCACTCAATGTTTTGCTTTGTATTGAGAAATAGAATTTCATATATATTAACTATATTAATTATACTACTTTACTGTTTTTAGCACTAATGAATATTCATAAGGCTTGATGTCCTTTCAAACTAATTGGGATTTCAACTTTCAGTTTACCTATTACTGTCACTACATCTCTTGAAGAAGGACAAATTAAACTCAAAATCCATGGCACAAATATTAATTTCATATGCTATTCAACACCTCCATGAGATCCCATCTGTTTACAGATTATATTCATAAGACTCTCTCTTGCATATTTTCAGGTTAAGTCCTTGTTATAAACATGTCAAAGTTCATGGTTGGTAAAGTACTACATTTCAGTACAGTCAGTGGACAATAAAAATGCTGTGAGACACAAATTGCTTTGCACATTGATAAAAAGCAAGAATTGTGTCTAAAGCAAAGGTCCTACTCAATCAACAGTGTTCTACAGACATCAAGAATGGTGAAAAGACTAAAATGTCAGGGTATCATTGCAAAGTAAGTTAGCTTTCTATTTTGCAATCAACCAAGTTAGAAAATCTAGATTGTAATAATTGTTACACTTTTTTTTTTTGTGTTACACTTTTAATTAATAATAATATTGCAGTTTCCGGAATATTCCAGTTTCTTGTCCTACATTCTCTCCTCTTTCTAACTGAGAAGCTGGGAAAATAATATATATATTTCCCAGACTCCCTTGCAAATACAGGTTAAAAATGCAAGTCAAGTTCCAACATGTAAATTTGCTCATTAATATATGGAAAATAGAATTGAGGCAGAGGCCAATTTCCAGGGCTCTTGGCTATTGTTACCAGCTATTATGGTCTTGGAAACACAATGCTCCCTTGAAGAAACCTTATATTATGCATTCTTCAGCTTCCTAATTATCCAAAGTAATAGAATCCCTGCACAACAATCTTGGTTGCCCATTTTCCAGATACCTCAGACAGTTAAGAGATAGAGAGCAGTTCTGGCTCTAATATATCTCTAATATTGGGTTCTTTTCCATGGGGATGATCTTGATCCCTGACTAATGTACAATGTCATGAACCTCCATCCATAGTTCATCAGGCACTCTATCTATCAGATCTAGTCCCTTAAATCTATTTCTCACTTCCACTGTATAATCATAAGGGATTTGATTTAGGTTATACCTGAATGGCCTAGTGGTTTTCCCTACTTTCTTCAATTTAAGTCTGAATTTGGCAATAAGGAGTTCACGATCTGAGCCACAGTCAGCCCCTGGTCTTATTTTTGCTGACTGTATAGAGCTTCTCCATCTCTGGCTGCAAAGAATATAATCAATCTGATTTCGGTGTTGACCATCTGGTCATGTCCATTTATAGAGTCTTCTCTTGTGTTGTTAGAAGAGGCTGTTTGCTATGACCAGTGCATTCTCTTGGCAAAATTCTATTAGCCTTTGCCCTGCTTCATTCCATATTCCAAGGCCAAATTTGCCTGTTACCCCAGGTGTTTCTTGACTTCCTACTTTTGCATTCCGTCCCCCATAATGAAAAGGACATGTTTTGGGGGAGTTAGTTCAAAAGGTCTTGTAGGTCTTCATAGAACCATTCAGCTTCTTCAGCATTACTGGTTGGGGCATAGACTTGGATTAACATGATATTGAATGGTTTGCCTTGAAAACGAACAGAGATCATTCTGTCGTTTTTGAAATTGCATCCAAGTACTGCATTTCGGACTCTTTTGTTGACCATGATGGCTACTCCATTTCTTCCGAGGGATTCCTGCCTACAGTAGTAGATATAATGGTCATCTGTGTTATATTCACCCATTCCAGTCCATTTTAGTTTGCAGATTCCTAGAATGTCGACGTTCACTCTTGCCATCTCCTGTTAGACCACTTCCAATTTACCTTGATTCATGGACCTAACATTCCAGGTTCCTGTGCAATATTGCTCTTTACAGCATCAGACCTTGCTTCTATCACCAGTCACATCCACAATTGGGTGTTGTTTTTGCTTTGGCTCCGTCTCTTCATTATGATCAAGACCATCCCCATGGAAAAGAAACGCAAAAAAGCAAAATGGCTGTCTGGGGAGGCCTTATAAATTGCTGTAAAAAGAATAGAAGCGAAAAGCAAAGGAGAAAAGGAAAGATATAAGCATCTGAATCTGAGTTCCAAAGAATAGCAAGGAGAGATAAGAAAGCCTTCCTCAGTGATCAATGAAAAGAAATAGAGGGAAACAACAAAATGGGAAAGACTAGAGATCTCTTCAAGAAAATCAGAGATACCAAGGGAACATTTCATGCAAAGATGGCTCGATAAAGGACAGAAATTGTATGGACCTAACAGAAGCAGAAGATATTAAGAAGAGGTGGCAAGAATACACAGAAGAACTGTACAAAAAAGATCTTCACGACCCAGATAATCACGATGGTGTGATCACTCACCTAGAGCCAGACATCCTGGAATGCGAAGTCAAGTGGGCCTTAGAAAACATCACTATGAACAAAGCTAGTGGAGGTGATGGAATTCCAGTTGAGCTCTTTCAAATCCTGAAAGATGATGCTGTGAAAGTGCTGCACTCAATATGCCAACTAATTTGGAAAACTCAGCAGTGGCCACAGGACTGGAAAAGGTCAGTTTTCATTCCAATCCCAAAGAAAGGCAATGCCAAAGAATGCTCAAACTACCACACAATTGCACTCATCTCACATGCTAGCAAAGTAATGCTCAAAATTCTCCAAGCCAGGCTTCAGCAGTACGTGAACTATGAACTTCTAGATGTTAAAGCTGGTTTTAGAAAAGGCAGAGGAAGCAGAGATCAAACTGCCAACATCTGCTGGATCATCAAAAAAGCAAGAGTTCCAGAAAAACATCTATTTCTGCTTTATTGACTCTGCCAAAGCCTTTGACTGTGTGGATCACAATAAACTGTGGAAAATTCTGAAAGAGATGGCAATATCAGACCACCTGACCTGCCTCTTGAGAAACCTATATGCAGATCAGGAAGCAACAGTCAGAACTGGACATGGAACAACAGACTGATTCCAAATAGGAAAAGGAGTACGTCAAGGCTGTATATTGTCACCCTGCTTATTTAACTTCTATGCAGAGTACATCATGAGAAACGCTGAGCTAGAAAAAGCACAAGCTGGAATCAAGATTACCAGGAGAAATATCAATAACCTCAGATAATGCAGATGACACCACCCTTATGGCAGAAAGTGAAGAAGAATTAAAAGCCTCTTGATGAAAGTGAAAGAGGAGTAGAAAAGTTGGCTTAAAACTCAACATTCAGAAAATGAAGATCATGGCATCCGGTCCCATTACTTCATGGGAAATAGATGTGGAAACAGCGGAAACAGTGTCAGACTTTATGTTTTTGGACTCCAAAATCACTGCGGATGGTGACTGCAGCCATGAAATTAAAAGACACTTACTCCTTGGAAGGAAAGTTATGACCAACCTAGATAGAATATTGAAAAGCAGAGACATTACTTTGCCAACAAAGGTCCGTCTAGTCAAGGCTATGGTTTTTCCAGTAGTCATGTATGGATGTGAGAGTTGGACTGTGAAGAAAGCTGAGAGCTGAAGAATTGATGCTTTTGAACTGTGGTGTTGGAGAAGACTCTTGAGAGTCCCTTGGACTGCAAGGAGATCCATCCACTCCATTCTAAATGAGATCAATCCTGGGTGCTCATTGATAGGACTGATGTTAAAGCTGAAACTCCAATACTTTGGCCACCTCATGCGAAGAGTTGACTCATTGGAAAAGACCCTGATGCTGGGAGGGATTGAGGGCAGGAGGAGAAGGGGATGACAGGGGATGAGATGGTTGGATGGCATCACCGACTCGATGGACATGAGTTTGAGTGAACTCCAGGAGTTGGTGATGGACAGGGAGGCCTGGCGTGCTGCGGTTCATGGCGTGGCAAAGAGTCGGACACGACTGAGCGACTGAACTGAACTGAACTGAATATTGGGTGTAAAGCACTAGCTCTTCTAGTAGATCACTTCTGAACTCATCTAAAAGGCTGTTGGGGAAATTTTAAAAACCGTCTCTTTTAGGCTTCAGAGACAAAGCAGAGTGGGCCTCTGCCCTTGCTTCTAACCTGCCTGGACACTGCCCTGACTGGAAGTGACTGGAAGTGACAGTCTGCTGGGAGCACAAGACTTAAAGCCCCGTAGAGAAGATGGTGGTTGAGGGGAGGAATCCTGAGATTGTTGAGCCCCTGGAGGGGGCCTGGGCAATCAAGCCTCAGGCTTAGCAACAGTCCAAGTTTTCCAAGTCAAAACAAACAGCATAAACAGGAAACCAGGCTTGCAATTTGGTCACAGCTTGATGATGATATCAGCTTGCATCCTTCCTGGGATTATAAGCAGGAACCCCGAACTGCCATCTTTGAAGTCTCACCCATGGAACAGAGGACACACTGCCTGGGACCCTTTCCCAACTGGGACTCCAGATGTGCTGTGACATGGGAATTCCCAGCGCCGTTTGTCAAAACCCAATTTGGCGATGTATTCTCTGCTCTTTCTATCTCTCTTTTCTTTTAATGTTAGTATATGGAAAATAAGCCAGATAATTCTGTAATAAATATTTGTATTGTTAGGTAGATAGAATAGGGAAAAGGAGTCCAAAATGACGGTGGCTAAAAGACAAGGAAGGTCAAAGGAAGGTCCGAGGACCAGAATGAAGACTTCAGGCAGTACAAACAGCACTCCTGGCTAAGCCCAATTTGCATAGGGCAGGCCCAGGTGGAGGAAAAACATATAAAAGGAGGAGCCAAAGCACTTTCTCACGGACTCTCTGAGCGCACGTGCGTGCGCTCTTTTCTTTCTCTCTCTCTCTCTCTCTCTCTCTCTCTCTGTCTCACTCTCTTGCTATCTTCTAAATAAAATAGAGCTGTAACACTGATTTGCCTAAGAGCTGTAGCACGGTTTGTCCAAGAGAGCTGTGACGCACTGAGGGCTTTAATGTCCGTTGCTCCAAATCTTTGTTGTGATGAGACAAAGAACCAAGGAACATACACTCGCGTGACAGTATTATTTATTTGTATATAACAAGTGGCTTATTTTGTTAACAAATCCTTTGAACCTGAGATGAAAATGAAAATTTTTGGCAAAACAGACTCTTATCTTAGAACTTGCTCCTTAGGCTTTTCCAATGGATTTGTAAGCTCTAAATTCCCTTACCTGCTAAAAATACCTAGAGTGGTTTCTGTTTTGTGCATTGAACCCTGACTGACATCTTACATTTTTGTAGCTGTATATGATTTATAAAATAGGCTATGTGATGTCAACAAAGACTGGCTTTACATTTAGGTTCGAACCTTGGCTTCACCATGTACTAGCTTTGAGATCATTTAACTTTTACCATCCTCAGTTTTATTATATCTAAAGTAAGGATAACAATAACTGCTTCACTGCTGGCTCAGACAGTAAAGAATCCACCTGCAAAGAAGACGACCCATGTCTGATCACTGGGTCAGGAAGATCCTTGGAGAAGGGAATGGTTACCCACTCTAGTATTCTTGCCTGGAGAATTCCATGGACAGAGGAGCCTGGCAGCCTATAATACTGCATGGGGTCTCAAAGAGTCGGACATGACTGACTGACACTTTAACTTTTTACAAGTTTAAATATATTAAATTAGATCTCATAAAGTACTTTCCCAGCATCAAGCATAGAATCGGTGGTTAAAAAGTCAGTTTCCTAATCTTATATGTTGTGGTTGATGCTCAGTGGCTCCATTGTGTCTGACTCTTCACAACTCCATGGATGGCAGCATATGAGGGTTCCATGTCCTTCACAATCTCCCAGAGTTTGCTCAAACTCATGTCCATCAAGTCGATGACACCATCCAACCATCTCATCCTCTGTCATCCCCTTCTCTTCCTGCCCTCAATCTTTCCCAGCATAATATTATTTTCTAGTAACTTGGCTTTTAGCATCAGGTGGTCAAAGTTCTAGGGCTTCAACTTCAGCTCAATCCTCCCAATGAATATTCAGGACTTTAGGATTGACTGGTTTGAATTCTTTGCTGTCCAAGAGACTCTCAAGAGGCTTTTCCAGCACCACAGTTTGAAAAAAATTAATTCTTCAGTGTTCAGACTTCTTGATGGTCCAACTCTCACATCCATACATGACTACTGGGAAAACCATAGCTTTGACTATATGGACCTTTGTTCACAAAGTGATGTTTCTGCTTTTTAATATGCTGTCTAAGTTTGTCATAGCTTTTTTCCCAAGGAGAAAGTGTCTTTTAATTTCATGGCTGCAGTCACCATTCACAGTGATTTTGGAGACCAAGAAAATAAAGTCTGTCACTGTTTCCATTTTTTCCCCATCTATTTGCCATGAAGGGATAGGACTGGATGGCATGTTCTTAGTTTTTTGAATGTTCAGTTTTAAGTCAGCTTTTTTCACTCTTCTCCTTCACCTTCATCAAGAGGCTCTTTAGTTCTTCACTTTTTGCCATTTGAGTGGTGTCATCTGCATATCTGAGTTTATTGATATTTCTCCTGGCAGTCTTGATTCCAGCTTGTGCTTCATCCTACCCAGCATTTTGCATGGTGTACACTTCATAGAAGTTAAATAAACAGGGTGACAATATACAGCCTTGATGTACTCCTTTCCCAATTTCGAAACAGTTCATTTCTCAATGTCCAGTTCTAACTGTTGCTTCTTGACCTGTATACAGGTTTCTCAAGAGGAAGGTAAGGTGATCTGGTATTCCCATCTGTTGAAGAATTTTCCACAATTTATTCTGATTAACACAGTCAAAGACTTTAGTAAAGTCAATGGAGCAGAAGTAGATGTTTTCTGGAATTCCCTTGATTTTTCTATGATCCAACAGATGTTGACAGCTTGACCTCTGGTTGCTCTGCCTTTTCTAAATCCAGTTTGTAAATCTGGAAGTTCTCAGTTCAGGTACTGTTGAAGCCTAACCTGAAGGCTTTTGAGCATTACCTTGCTAGCATGTTAAATGAGTGCAATTATGGGGTACTTTGAACTTTCCTCAGCATTGCCTTTCTTTGGGATTGGAATGAAAACTGACTTTTCCCAGTCTTAAGTTTTCCATTGCTTAGTTTTCCAAATTTGCTGGCATATTGAGTGCAGCACTTTAACAGCATCATCTTTTAGGATTTGAAATAGCTCAGCTAGAATTCTGTCACCTCCACTAGCTTTGTTTTTAGTAATGCTTCCTAAGGGCCACTCGACCTCACACTCCAGAATCTAGCTGAGTGAACACACAATCAGGGTTGTCTGGGTCATCAAGACCTTTTTTATATAGTTCTTCTGCATATTTTTGCCACTTTTTTTTTTTTTTTTACATCTTCTGCTTTTGTTAGGTCCATACCATTTCTGTGCTTTATTGTGGCATCTTTGCATGAAATATTCCCTTGGTATTTCTAATTTTCTTGAAGAGATCTCTAGCCATTCCCAATCTACTGTTTTCCTCTCTCTTTGCATTGTTTACTTAGAAGGCTTTCTTTTCTCTCCTTGCTGTTCTTTGGAACTCTGCATTCATATGGATATTTCTTTCATTTTCTCATTTGCCTTTCACTTCTCTTCTTACTTCTATTTGTAGAAGTAAGCTATTTGTAAGGACTCTTCAAATAACCATTTGCCTTTTTTCATTTCTTTTCCCTTGGGATGGTTTTGATCACCACCTCCTGTAAAATGTTGCAAACCTCCACCCATAATTCTTCAGGCACTGTGTCAGATCTAATCCCTTAAACCCATTTGTTACTTCCACTGTATAATCATAAAGGATTTGATTTAGGTCATATCTGAATTGTCTGGTGGTTTTCCCTACTTTCTTCAATTTAAGTCTGAATTTTGCAATAAAGAGTTCATGATCTGAGCCACAGTCAGGCCCTGGTCTTGTTTTTCTGACTGTTTAGAGCTTCTCCATCTTCAACTGCAAAGAATATAATCAATCTAATTTCAGCATTAACCATCTTGTGATGTCCTTATGTAGAGTAGTCTTTTGTGCTGTTGGAAGAGGTGTTTGCTATGACCAGTGTGTTCTCTTGGCAAAACTCTGTTAAGTTTTTGCCCTGCCTCATTTTGTACATCAGGGCTAAACTTTCCTGTATCTCCAGGTATCTCTTGACTTCCTACTTTTGCATTTCAGTCCTCTATGATGAAAAGGACATCTTTTTTCATTGTTAGTTCTAGAAGGTCCTGTGGGTCTTCATAGACTCGTTCAACTTTAGCGTCTTCAGCATTAGTGGTTGGGGCATAGTCTTGGATTACTATGATATTGAATGGTTTGCCTTGGAAACAAATCAAAATCATTCTGTAATTTTTTTTTTAATTTTTTTTTAATTTTATTTTATTTTTAAACTTTACAACATTGTATTGGTTCTGCCATATATCGAAACGAATCCACCACAGGCATACATGTGTTCCCCATCCCGAACCCTCCTCCCTCCTCCCTCCCCATACCATCCCTCTGGATCGTCCCAGTGCACCAGCCCCAAGCATCCAGCATCGTGCATCGAACCTGGACTGGTGACTCGCCTCACACATGATATTATACGTATTTCAATGTCATTCTCCCAAATCATCCCACCCTCTCCCTCTCCCACTGAGTCCAAAAGACTGTTCTATACATCAGTGTCTCTTTTGCTGTCTCGTATATAGGGTTATTGTTACCATCTTTCTAAATTCCATATATATGTGTTAGTATACTGTATTGGTGTTTTTCTTTCTGGCTTACTTCACTCTGTATAATAGGCTCCAGTTTCATCCACCTCATTAGAACTGATTCAAATGTAGTCTTTTTAATGGCTGAGTAATACTCCATTGTGTATATGTACCACAGCTTTCTTATCCATTCATCTGCTGATATTCTGTAATTTTTGAGATTGCACCCAAACTCTGCATTTCAGACTGTTATGTTGACTATGAGGACTACTCCATTTCTTCTAATGGATTCTTGCCCACAGTAGTAGATATAATTGTCATCTGAATTAAATTTGTCCATTTTAGTTCACCAATTCCTAAAATGTCAATGTTCACTCTTGCCATCTCCTGTTTGACCACTTCCAATTCACCTTGATTCATGAACCTAACATTTCAGTTCATATGCAATATTGTTCTCTACAGCATCGGACTTTACTTTCACCACTAGACACAAACACAGCTGGGCATTGTATCTAATTTGGCTCAGCCTCTCCATTCCTGCTGGAGCTACTTATCCAGTCTTCTTTCATACTGACACACCTATTGTCCCAGGGGTCCATCTTTAAGTGGCATATCTTTTGGCTTTTTTATACTGTTCATGGGATTCTCAAGGTGAGCATGCTGAAGTGATTTGCCATTCCCTTCTCCGTTCCATTTACCACGTTTTTTCAGAACTCTGCACCATGACTCGTCTGTCTTGGCTGGCACTACACAGCGTGACTCATAGTTCATTAAGTTACACAATGGTGTGATCCATGTGATCATTTGGTTAGTGTCTGCCCTCCTACATATACTTTATATCCTTTATCTCTCATTCAATGCATATTCAATAGAAAAATTTATCCCCTTTCTTATTCACAAACGTAATCTCATTTATCTTTATGTCTCTATTGAAAAACAAATATTAGTTTTTTTATCAGTCTATGAATCTGTGTACCTCTCAGACATATGTTGAGTCATCAACATGAATATGATTAACCTATATCTAAATTTATGACAACAGAATTAACAGTTCATAAATGTTGCTCCATGTACTTTTTGTATATATTTACTTTTTATTATTTATTTACAAATTTACAAAAATCACATATATTTTTTATATATTTACCTTTTATTATTACCAGGGATTCCCTGGTGGCTCAACTGGTAAAGCATCTGCCTGCAATGGAGGAGACCCTGGTTTGACTCCTGGGTCAGGAAGATGTCCTGGAGAAGAGACAGGCTGCCCACTCCAGTATTCTTGGGCTTCCCTTGTGGCTCAGCTGCTAAAGAATCCACCTGCAGTGTGGGAGACCTGGATTCGATCCCTGGATTGGGAAGATTCCCTGGAGAAAAGAATGGCTATCCACTCCAGTATTCTGACCTGGAGAATTCCATGGACTATACAGTGAATGGGGTCACAAAAAGTCAGACACAGCTGAGTGACTTTCATTTTCATTTCACCTTTTATTATGGACAATGCTAAATATATCTAAAAGTAGAAAAAACAGTATATATACCTCCTTGCACCCATCATCCAGCTTCAATAGTTTTCAACTTATAACCAATTTGTTTCATCTATATCCCTCACCTGCTTCTCTACCTGCAAACTGTTGTTTTTTAATTAAAGTATAGCTGCTTCACAGTGTTGTTCTAGCCTCTGCCATACAGTGAAGTGAATCAGCTATGCAAGCATACCTCCTTCCATCTTGGACCTCCCGCCCATCGCCTACCCCTCTAGGAGTGAAGTTGGGTCATCTGTAAAGACTTGAATGAACCTAGAGTTGTCATACAGAGTGAAGCAAGTCAGAAAGAGAAAAAAACATTTTATAGTAAGACATACATGTGGAATCTATAAAAATAGCATGGATGAAGCTGTTTGCAGGGCAGGAATAGAGAAGCAGACCCAAGAACGGACATGCGGACAGAAGGAGGAGGAGCCAGGTGGGATGAATTGGGAGACTGGGACTGACTTATGTCCATCGTCACGTGGAAGCCAGAGCTCGTGGGAACCTGCTGTGCGGTCCAGGGAGCCCAGCTCTATCCCTGTATTCAATACTTCTTTATGTGCTATGTAGAGAATATCCGGGGAAAACACTAGTCAAACATCCAAGATGTATAAACCAGACACACCCAGGTCTCCTGCACGCATGGCAGGCAGATTCTTTACTGCTTGAGCTACCAGGGAAGCCCACAAACCAGATACAAACCAGCACACAAAGTGAAGCTGACCAAACGTCGGGATATCGTTTTCTGTGAAGAGCTAAAAAGTAATGCTTGTTGCCTTTTTCTCCAACATTTTTTATATTTTAAACCTCAAAACAACCTTTGAGGTTGGTACTTTTAAATAATTAAGCATACCAGTGGTGTCCAGACACTTCTAATTATATGATCCTGGACACATTTCTGAACCTCAAGTCACAGGACCTATACATGAGGACTCTAAAATTTCTTGTATCATAGAGCTATTATGAGAATTAAATAAGCCATTTGGCCTTATTATTCTTTCTGACATACACTGGAATCTCTGGTTTCTAGCCCTAAGGGATGATATTTTCATACAACAGTCAGCTTTCCTAAAGTCCTTTATCTCTTGAACTTCAGCACAGTCAAATTCTTCCTGGCTGTGCTGTAAACCTGCAAAAATATGACTGCTTTCCTTAGCTTTCTCTTGTCTATCTACCTTACCTAGAATTTTCAATTCAATGATCTTGTGACTGCTTCCATCTATCCAAGATAGCCACCTGCCTTAAAATCTGCCACTGTTCACCAGACAAAAAAAAAAACAACACACAAACAAAGAAAAAGGGCATCTGTCCCCCTTGTTTTCGCTTGCTTCTGTGTTAGGGGATGCCCTAGGGAATGCACTGGGGAAAGAGCTGCACTAAGGAATGCCTGCAGGGGACACAGCCTGCTTAACTCTCTGTAGACTAATATGTTGTCCTTTGTCAGCCAGCTGGGTCAAGTTCCCCATTAGCAATTCTAAGGGTTCAGCCCATCAAGACAAATGATTCATTCATTCAGATGAGCATTTGTCTTGATAAACTGACCTTTTTCACTCTCTCCTCCTGATAAACAAGCCCATTATCATTCACCCATACCTTTCACAAAATTTTACAGGTACTCCCTCTAAAAAAGGATTGAGCTAGGTTCTAGTTATAAAAGAATGAACAAGATTTATCCCTGGTCTCAAGGAAGTCGTAATCTATTATGGTACATCTTCATTAAACAAAGCTCAATCTGTATGTCTCTTTTTCATTAGAAGCAACATACTCTTTACGTCTGCTTTGTTGGCCTCCTAAGTATCTAAACATAAATGATACATGTGGACAGACCACATACTTTTGTACTGCTTTGTTTTGACCAACACTTTTCTAGAACAATAGCCCAATAGCTGCTGTTCCAGTAAAAATCTGGATTCTAAAACTAAAATGTTTTCCTGTTTTTACTCATATTTCCTACATTTATTTATACAACATGTACCAGAACTATCAGTTACTATATTTTGTTACCTCCAATTAGGGCTTCGAAAATTTATTATGAAACTTCAGCATCTCAGAGATTGTACAGACACTACTTACTGTTGAACATGTTAGCTTCATTTTTACTGGGGCAAATGTTACTTAAAAGAAAAGTATGCTACGGTCAACATGGAATGATCTGGGAGTTACCAGCATGATTCAGTCAGTTCAATTCAGTTGCTCAGTCACGTCTGATTCTTTGTGACCCCACAGACTGCAGCACACCAGGCCTCCCTGTCCGCCACCAACACCCAGAGCTTGCTCAAACTCATGTCCACTGAGTTGGTGATGCCATCCAACCATCTCATCCTCTGTCATCCCCTTCTCCTCCTGCCTTCAATCTCTCCCAGCATCAGAGTCTTTTCAAATGAGTCAGCTCTTCGCATCAGGTGGCCAAAGTATTGAAGTGTCAGCTTCAGCATCAGTCCTTCCAATGAATATTCAGGACTGATCTCCTTTAGGGTAGACTGGTTGGCTCTCCTTACAGTCCAAGGAGCCTCAAGGGTCTTCTCCAATACCACGTTCAAAAGCATCAATTCTTCAGCGCTCAGCTTTCTTTATGGTCCAACTCTCACATCCATGCACGACTACTGGAAAAACCATACCTTTGACTAGACAGACCTTTGTCAGTAAAGCAATGTCCCTGCTTTTTAATATACTGTCTAGGTTTGTCATAGCCTTTCTTCCAAGAAGCAAGTATCTTTTAATTTCATGGCTGCAGACACCACCTGCAGTGATTTTGGAGCCAAAAAAATAAAGTCTGTCACTTTATTTGTCCCATCACTTCATGGCAAATAGATGGGAAACGATGGAAACAGTGACAGCATGATTCAAAGTGCACAAAATTATGTTTCCCATCCAGATGTTACAGTATCTGACTTTTTACTACTAAAGATTCATTCCTTTGGATTGTGCTTCTTGCCTGCTTTCAGTACTGGCAACAACAGGCTAATTCACACTGAAGAATCAAAGGGTTATGTTCCAACAAGGATTTCATTGCCATGAACACTTTAATGAAGATTTTTCTTCATTATTTTTAGTAATACTATCAACCATTTATTGATAGGCTAATGCATACTAAGATACTAGACATTTCACAGTTCTGTTACTTAATCTATAAAACAACCCTGCAAGACACATGCTATTATCATCCATATTTTACAGATGAGAGGCACTTTAGAAGAGTAGTGAAGGAGCACTGGCCTTGAGGAGGGATATACATGATAAAAATTTCAAATTCATCTCTTAATAGGATGTGTCCTTGGAAGATGTACAGTGTTTCACCTATAAAAACATTGGTAATGGTACTTTTCTCCCAAGCCTGCTATAAAAAGTAAATATGCTTGACATGGACTCTAAAATACAGAGGCTGTATAAGGGTAGATAGAGAAACAATAATCAGAGGTCAAACAATCTACCCAAGTCAGCAGCTAACAAGATCCCCATATCCTGGAGGACTTCTGCTACATCGTAGTGGTTTTTGCAAAGGGTACCCATATCTCTGCATCTCTGAGTGCTTCATCTAAATCAGTTTGGATAAATAAATATAAAAAAGGAAGGCAATCGTCATTACAACAACAGCAGCAGCAACGAACACACTGCAAATTTAACTGCTGTCCGTTAGAACAGTCTGTCCTTTTCTACCCTGGGTTATTAAGGTCAACTGGAGATTCAACGATGGCAGCCTCCTTCCTCTTCCCTGCTTCACGTGGTCTGCCCGTCAGTCTGTGACACTAGCTCTCCTGTAATAGAAGCTCTGTGAGTCAGTGCCAATGATCAGGCTGAGTCATTAGGCAGTGACGCAGTCCTGAGACTCTAAAGATAGCAATTAAAAATGACCTTTGTTGATGAATTAGGTGTCTCCATGCCCCTGGCTCCCTACCTTCAAATTAGTATCAGCAAAGAAGTTACTGCCAGGGACATGAGAAGAAAATGTAATTCTTGAGAAAGATATGATTATACAAATGAAGAGAAGGAGGAGAGGGAGAGGGTCTCACTCCAGCTATATTTGGTACTGGACATAAACCTTCCATTTTGTTTTCTCGTTTGTTCAAATTTGCATGACAAAGAACTGTTTATTTAAAACTCAAACTTTTAAGTGCTCATAAAAAGACTCCCTTTCTCTCTAATTGACATTTTTTTCTCATTTAGCCATTTATATTGTTCCCAGATGGTCTTTTGTGTCTAACTCTTTGCTACAACTATCAAAATAATCAACAAATTCTAAGAAAACAACTTGCTTTTTCTTACCATGTCATATTACTTTCTTTAGAAACATAAGAGGTAGTCCATCACGTCATTATCAAATTATAGTTATTGCAACAAGATTTTTTTCCATATAACACTAAGCCTGTTATAATACTCTCTAATGTTAATCCTCAGGTCTAAACAAGTTTCCCAAGTAAGAAAAGAAAGTAGAAATCATTAACCAGCTTCCTCTTTACTGAATGTTCTGTTTTTTTGAAGAAGCAAGCCTTCTCCTTTGGTAAAATATGCCAGTTGGTTCTGACAAGCACTTGTGAAACGCCTGTCTTCTTGAAAATAGCAAATATCTGAAAATTCACAAAATTTTTCACAGATTATAAAAAATTAGTTGGAATAGGTGCGCTCTCAGAGGCCAAACTTCCCAAGTTCCAGCCCTGCTTTGCCAGTGGTCTCTCCAGCATTATCAAGTGGAAGTCCTGCAAAAGCCTTCCACTCAGCTTGTTCAAACCTGCACGCTCCACCCTGTCCTCCAACCTTCCTGTGACAGGAAAGGGCGTCCTCAACTTGCTTTGCTGATGTCTTCAGATGCCCCCTCCTCTTTACTACTTCAGCACAGTTCATCACTTAGTGCTGTGTCTTTGAGTCGATAGCTCTTACCTATCTCCTCTCTTCCATAATCACTGTTTGACCCTTGCTATCTCTCAAATGACCTAGTGCAGAAACCTCATCAGTGGTCTTCTTCACCTCTCTAATACTCTTCACACAGTCACCAGCATTATCTTCCTAAAATACACAATAATTTCCAGCTCCCTACAGAATATAGTCGGGACACAGCCGAGCATTCATCTCCTCTCTGATCCCATCTCATTCCATCCTTCCCACATGGCAGATAATACAGCCACAGTGGAAAACTCCCTGTGGCCCCAACAGGCTTCACATTTTCTAGACAGTCTGCCTCTGTGGAAGGTAACCCCTTTTCCTGGAATACTCAGCCAGCCTACCTCAATGGCCAGCATACCCCCTCCTTCTTGATGCTTTCCCTGACTTGTCAAAGTCAAATCCCTCTTTCTCTCCTAATTGCCCCAGTGAACACTATAGTTCTTCACAGTAGCCAATATGATATTTTTTTATTTATTCAAATAATATCCCTTCCCTACTTAAATGTTTAGAAGCTTCCACTAAACACAAAGTAATTAATTAAACACTTCTACAAATACCCTCTTGCAACAACACGAGAGAAGATTCTATACATGGACATCACCAGATGGTCAACACTGAAATCAGATTGATTATATTCTTTGCAGCCAAAGATGGAGAAGCTCTATACAGTCAGCAAAAACAAGACCAGGAGCTGACTGTGGCTCAGACCATGAACTCCTTATTGCCAAATTCAGGCTTAAATTGAAGAAAGTAGGGAAAACCACTAGACCATTCAGGTATGACCTAAATCAAATCCCTTATGATTATACAGTGGAACTGAGAAATAGATTTAAGGGCCTAGATCTGATAGATAGAGTACCTGATGAACTATGGAATGAGGTTCGTGACATTGTACAGGAGACAGGGATCAAGACCATCCCCATGAACAAGACATGCAAAAAAAGCAAAATGGCTGTCTGAGGAGGCCTTACAAATAGCTGTGAAAAGAAGAGAAGGGAAAAGCAAAGGAGAAAAGGAAAGATATAAGCATCTGAATGCAGAGTTCCAAAGAATAGCAAGAAGAGATAAGAAAGCCTTCTTCAGTGATCAATGTAAAGAAATAGAGGAAAACAACAGAATGGGAAAGACTAGAGATCTCTTCAAGAAAATCAGAGATACCAAAGGAACATTTCATGCAAAGATGGGCTTGACAAAGGACAGAAATGGTATGGGCCTAACAGAAGCAGAAGATATTAAGAAGAGGTGGCAAGAATACACAGAAGAACTGTACAAAAAAGATCTTCACGACCCAGATAATCACGATGGTGTGATCACTGACCTAGAGCCAGACATCCTGGAATGTGAAGTCAAGTGGGCCTTAGAAAGCATCACTACGAACAAAGCTAGTGGAGGTGATAGAATTCCAGTTGAGCTATTCCAAATCCTGAAAGATGATGCTGTGAAAATGCTGCAGTCAATATGCCAGCAAATTTGGAAAACTCAGCAGTGGCCAGAGGACTGGAAAAGGTCAGTTTTCATTCCAATCCCAAAGAAAGGCAATGCCAAAGAATGCTCAAACTACTGCACCATTGCACTCATCTCACACACTAGTAAAGTGATGCTCAAAATTCTCCAAGCCAGGCTTCAGCAATATGTGAACTGTGAACTTCCTGATGTTCAAGCTGGTTTTAGAAAAGGCAGAGGAACCAGAGATCAAATTGCCAACATCTGCTGGATCATAGAAAAAGCAAGAGAGTTCCAGAAAAGCATCTATTTCTGCTTTATTGACTATGCCAAAGCCTTTGACTGTGTGAATCACAATAAACTCTGGAAAATTCTGAAAGACATGGGAATACCAGACCACCTGATCTGCCTCTTGAGAAATTTGTATGCAGGTCAGGAAGCAACAGTTAGAACTGGACATGGAACAACAGACTGGCTCCAAATAGGAAAAGGAGTACGTCAAGGCTGTATATTGTCACCCTGCTTATTTAACTTCTATGCAGAGTACATCATGAGAAACGCTGGACTGGAAGAAACACAAGCTGGAATCAAGATTGCCGGGAGAAATATCAATAACCTCAGATATGCAGATGACAACCACCCTTATGGCAGAGGGTGAAGAGGAGCTAAAGAGCCTCTTGATGAAAGTGAAAGTGGAGAGTGAAAAAGTTGGCTTAAAGCTCAACATTCAGAAAACGAAGATCATGGCATCTAGTCCCATCACTTCATGGGAAATCAATGGGGAAACAGTGGAAACAGTGTCAGACTTTATTTTGGGGGGCTCCAAAATCACTGCAGATGGTGACTGCAGCTATGAAATTAAAAGACGCTTACTCCTTGGAAGGAAAGTTGGACTGTGAAGAAGGCTGAGCACTGAAGAATTGATGCTTTTGAACTGTGGTGTTGGAGAAGACTCTTGAGAGTCCCTTGGACTGCAAGGAGATCCAACCAGTCCATTCTGAAGGAGATCAGCCCTGGGATTTCTTTGGAAGGAACGATGCTAAAGCTGAAACTCCAATACTTTGGCCACCTCATGTGAAGAGTTGACTCATTGGAAAAGACTCTGATGCTGGGAGGGATTGGGGGCAAGAGGAGAAGGGGACAACAGAGGATGAGATGGCTGGATGGCATCACTGACTCAATGGACGTGAGTCTGAGTGAACTCAGGGAGTTGGTGATGGACAGGGAGGCCTGGCGTGCTGTGATTCATGGGGTCACAAAGAGTCGGACACGACTGAGCGACTGATCTGATCTGATCTGAACCATAATGCCTTCAAACTGTGGTGCTGGAGAAGACCCATGAGAGTCGTTAG
Source organism: Bos javanicus (assembly GCF_032452875.1). Lineage (NCBI taxonomy): Eukaryota > Metazoa > Chordata > Mammalia > Artiodactyla > Bovidae > Bos > Bos javanicus. The sequence continues at coordinate 74,103,144 of NC_083881.1, read as the reverse complement.
GACAGAAAGGAGATCAAACCAGTCAATTTAAGGGAAATCAACCTGAAAACTCATTGGAAGGACTGATGCTGAAGCTGAAGCTCCAGTATTTTGGTGATGCTAACAGCTGACTCATTGGAAAAGTCCCTGATGCCGGGAGAGAACTTGGGCAAACTTCCAGAGATGATGAGGGACAGGAGGCCTGGTGGGTTGCAGTCCATGGGGTTGCAAAGGGTCAGACAGGACTGGGTAACTGAACAGCAACAACAGCTGCAGTGTACAAGTCTGCGCTTTTGGCTCTTGTCTGTGTCTCCAGATCTCGTGTGTCCCTGCTTGGTTTTCCCATCTTTGTGCTTCTGCCTCACAGTCTCCTTTTTATTATTTAAAACTCCAAGTGCATCCCCACCTCATTGCCCTTCACTTTCATTCACTCTACTTGGAACACTTTTCCCAAACCTCTTAACATGACTGACTTCTACAGGCTTTCAGAAGGCCTTCAAGAAAGTAGCTACACCAACTAGGTGTCACAAAATTCTACATTTTCTTTCTAGCATGTGTTTCTATCTATAGCTAAATTTTTGTGTTTCTGGTCTCCTTCAAGCCCTTTGAGGACAGGTAACTTATCCTTTTGTTTACGTCTGAAAACTCCACACCTAATACAGAAGCTGACACATTCAATAAATGTTTATTAAAAGAAGTAAAGGATAAAACAAAGATTTCATTATATATTGTGTTGAATTTCATTAAATTGCATGCCTAATTTTCACCCTAGACTTTAAACTTCTTGAGAACCAGGAACAATGTATTAATTATATATTCCCCCACAGTATCTAGCATATCAGATTGCCAAGCAGGTATTCAATAACATTCTCTGATTGGAATTGAATTGAGTAACTCTGTCCTTCCTAAGCTAGACTTATTTTCCCAAAGGTATAAGTCATTGAATTCAGGAAAACTCGGCCCCAGCCTCAGCTCTGCCACTTAAGAACTATGTATAGACCACTGTCGAGTTGCTAAACTTCTCTGAGTCACTGATGGCTCATATGAAAAATACAAATGATGAATGCCTCAGCCTGATACACGTGGTGATTATGAGGATTAAATTGTGTGTGTGTGTTTCTCTCAGATTAAACTGCAAACTCTTCCTCGTCTTTGCAGAGCAGCCTCATACTTTTGCACACAGATCAGCCAATAATAGCCACCATTTATTGAGTACCTGCCATGGGACAGGCTCTAATAGGCATTTTCATAGGACACATTAATTTAATCCTTAAAAGCACCATGCAGAACTAAGTATCAGTACCCTCATTTTGTAGAGAAGAAAAACTGACACCTACAGAAATGAAAACCTTTGCATAAGATCACAGAGTTAGTCACTGTCTACGCTGGGATTTGATTACAAGTCTGTGTGAGCAACAAATTATAAGTGCTAATATTTACCTTTTTTTTTTAAATTAGCCAAGAGTCATTCTTTTCCAGAGAGTTCTCCAATTGCCTTATAAATACTGATATCTGTTAGAAACCCAAAGAATCCCTGGAGGCTCTTTTCTTCACTTCCTCCCACTCAGGGTTCTAGGATAGCTCGGGTGGGAGCCCATGCTGCATTTGGCCATTTCCCCCAAGGCACTGAGTCTTGATCAAGGTGAGAGAGAACGAGTTCATTCTTACCAGCAATGGTTCCTATACAACACTGTTCTCTAGTCCCTTGTCATTTACAGCTTCTGGGCTTGCTTCTCTTCTGTTCCAGGCCTGCTTCTCCATTCTGCCCCTCTACAAAACAGCTTTCCCTGATAGCTTTCCCTTTTGTCTTGAAATTTACCAGTTTCTGTTGTTAGCATAACAGAACTCCAACAGCTAGGCTATGCAGAAAGAAAAGAATAAGAATTATAATAAATTTTCAAAAACATAACGAACAAATGACAATTTTACTAATGAATGAAAGTCCCTATATATGTAAACATGTAAACTACTAAGTAACAGACTAAACTCTACATAGAAATACATCATAGAAGAGAAATGCTGGGTTTCCCTGGTGGCTTAGTAGTAAACAGTCTGCCTGCCAGTGCAGGACATGTGGAGTCAGTCCCCGGTCTGAGATGACCCCACTTGCTGCGAAGCAGCTAAGCTCAAGGCCCTGGGCCCCAGGACTACTGAGCCTGTGCTTTGGAGCCTGGGAACCACACCTGCAGAGGCCATGCGCCACCACTGCTGAGGTCAGCACTCCTTCGAGCCCGGGTCCCACAGAAGAGGCCACTGCCTGAGAAGGCCACACACTGCAGCTAGAGAGGAGCCCCCACCCGCCACAATTAGAGAAAGCCCATGCCGCAACAAAGACCCAGCACAGCCCAAAATAATAAATAAACACCCCCAGGAGGCCTTTGGCAGTGTACAGAGATATTTAAGGAAAAAATGAATGCCATAAGATCATCTATGATTAATTGCCAAATGAATAGCTTAGGATATAAATGCTATAGAGTAGAGGAGAAAAAGAACACAGGACATTTGCATAACCCAAGGAACATGCAATAAGTACTCATTGAATGAAGTCTGAATATCATTGTCTAAGGCAAGCCTGAAGTAACTCATAAATGCACTTCTCCTGTCAGAGACACAAAGGTGGGGCAATGGAAGGATTCAGCATACAGTCCTTCAAACTGCTCTTCTGCGCAATTCAACGCAGGCCTGTTACAGAAAGACAGGCTTCAGCCACAGTGGCCTTAACTGCTTTCAGTCAACAAATCTATATCAAGCAGTGTCACAGCCATCAGGTGAGGTGCTAGAAATTAAGGGAGGAGTCAAATTCAGACATCCAAAGTATACTGTTATGTTGGTGCAAAGTAATTGCGGTTTTTGCATTGTTGAAATTTGTCATTTGATATTGGAATAGATTCTAAATAAATGTGGTTATGCTATACACCATTTTAATATATTTATTGCTCTTTTTTTGCTAATGACTTATTCAGTTCAGCTCAGTCGCTCAGTTGTGTCCAACTCTTTGCAACCCATGAACGCAGCACGCCAGGCCTCCCTGTCCATCACCAACACCCGGAGTCCACCCAAACCCATGTCCATTGAGTTGGTGATGCCATCCAACCATCTCATCCTCTGTCATCCCCTTCTCTTTCTGCCTTCAATCTTTCCCAGCATCAGGGTCTTTTCCAATGGGTCAGCTCTTCACATCAGGTGGCCAAAGTATTGGAGTTTCATTTTAACATCAGTCCTTCCAATGAATATTCAGGACTGATTTCCTTTAGGATGGACTGGTTGGATCTCCTTGCAGTCCAAGGGACTCTCAAGAGTCTTCTCCAACACCACAGTTCAAAAGCATCAATTCTTCAACACTCAGCTTTCTTTATAGTGCAACTCTCACATCCATACATGACCACTGGAAAAACCTTAGCCTAGAATGACTTATTATTTGCTGTTTATTTTAGACTATGGAAATGAAGTTAGACAAAAATCAATTCAAGTGATTGTCTTAGTTGAGTTAAAAATGGGTTGTAAAGCACTGAAGACAACTCACAACATCAACAACTCATTTGGCCCAGGAATGGTTAATGATGGATAGTGCAGTGATGGTTCAAAAAGTTTTGCAAAGGAGATGGGAGCCTTGAAGATGAAGAGTGTAGTGTCTGACCGTCAGAAGTTGATGACAATTGAGAGCCAGCATCAAAGCTAATCCTCCTGCAATACAGAAGAAGTTGCCGAAGAACTCAATGTTGACCATTCTGTGGTTGTTCGGCATTTGAAGCAAATTGTAAAGGTGAAAAAGCTCAATAAGTTAGTGCCTCATGAGCTCACCAAAAATTAAAAAAAAAATCATCCTTTTGATGTGTTTTACTCTATGCAACAACAACAAACCACTTCTCAATTGGATTGTGACATGAGACAAAAAGTAGATTGTATATGACAATGGCGATGACCAACTCAGTGGTTAGACCAAGAAGAAGCTCCAAAGAACTTCCCAAAGCCAAATTTGAACCCCACCCCCCCAAAAAAAAGGTCATGGTCACTGTTTGGTGGACTGCTGCCCATCTGATCCACTACAGCTCTCTGAATCCCAGCGAAAGCATTACATCTAAGAAGTATACTCAGCAAATCAATAAGATTCACGGAAAACTGGAACCCCTGGAGCCAGCACGGGTCAACCGAAAGAGCCCAATTCTCCTCCACAACAGTGCCCGACAGCATGTTGCACAACCAACGCTTCAAAAGTTGAACGAACTGGGCTATGAAGTTTGGCCTCTTCCGCCATATCCGCCTGACCTCTCACCAACCGACTACCACTTCTTCAAGCATCTCAACAACGTTTTATAAGGAAAATGCTTCCACAACCAGCAGGAGGCAGAAATGCTTTCCAAGAGTGCACTGAAATGTGGGTTTCTATGCTTCAGGAATAAGCAAACTTACTTCTCGTTGGCAAAAATGTGTTGATTGTAATGGTTGATTGTTTTGATTTTGATTAATCAAGATGTGTTTGAGCCTAGTTATAATGATCTAAAATTCACATTCCAAAACTGTTTGTGCCAACCTAATATCTAAGTGTAGAATAAAGACAAATAGAATACTATAAAAACAACGCATAATTGCACATAGAGAACTACCTAGAGATTGAGAAAGCTCTTAAATGGGCCACTTTACCCAACTGGAGCACAGGAAAGACTTTTAGAAGAGAACTGCCTGTCTAGATGTTCAAGCATGAACAGAATTGACAAAGGAAGAGGCGAAGAAGGGATATCCAAGAAAATGGATATTATATTTGCATAAATATATGCAAAAATTTATAAACAAATGGTGTTTCTGGAATACAAGTGGAGTTTGAAGGCGGTGGTGACAAGAGATTAGATCCAAATGGAAAGCGAGAGTTAGATTATGGAGGGTCTAGTATGAGATGAGATTGTAAACACAAGGATATCAACCTCTCATTGACCAGACCTGAGTCTCATGCCTGCCTTTGGAAGCTGGAAAGGAACCAATGTCATTCAAACCACCTAAACTGAATCTGAAAGGGTATTGCACTTGAAATACCCTGGAGGATCATCAGGGCGCTATCATCAGAAAAGTAAATAGATGCAAGGCGGAAAATAGCTGATAATATCTATTATTATTTCTCCTAAGGAGAAGATTAAAATAGCTTCATCACAATCTGTTAAGCCTAAGAACTCAATAATATGTATACTTCTTACTCATGAATAATCATTTAAGTTTCACAATGTGTCGACATCTGTATAAATCTGCTAGACAGCAAATGCCAACAGGGCAAGGATATTATCTGTCTTGTAACTGTCATGTTTAGTGCATAGCAGGTACTCAACTACATGTATTTAATAAATAAACGAATGAATGCATATGTTTACTTCACGTTCACCATCAATTTTACAAGGTGGGTAGTTTTATTTTCATTTTATAGATAAATTTTTTAGGTAATTGATAAATCTTTTGGTGAGAAATATATAATCAGATGATTTTCCTTTTAGACACTGAATGTCAAGATGGAACTTATAAAATTTCTCTATTAATGTTGTAATGTTTCCTAGAGGGGGAAAAAAAAAAAAAAGTCATTCTAAATGCCTGGTTTCTTTTGCTAGAGTGACACCTACTGTTACTGCCAATACTTTGTTTTTAGAAAGAAATATTTGAAAAATAGCGATATATTTAAGCTCTAATTAAAAAGACTCAATATGATTTTTATTTTAATGGTTTAACTTATAAATTATAGTATTTAGGAAGGTTAAAAGAAAAGTTATATAATTTATACACTTAGAAAAGTATAATTTTATACTTTTGAAATATATATGAATGAAATAATATCAAATACTATTAAGTAACTGGCAATAAAACTATCATTACCATATGTCTCTACATATATAAACATTCATATATTCATATTACATATGAACATATAAGGCATTTTAAAAAATAATTCTGATACTTTTAATTGTAAGCCTAGAAAACTTTAGACATTTTGTCACCTTAGTAAGCCTTATAACATTTGAAATGCAGTATTAAAATTGTAGAATGTTTATTCTAAGGTGCTAAAAAAATATAAAAATGTATATTTTTAATATTATTAAAGATAGCTTATGTACTCATTTATACTCACTTTATTGAATAAAGTTTTCATTCAATTTTTTCTCTCTTTTTTAAGGACCAGAAAGAACCTTAAGAGGACATTAAGCCCATTTCACAGAATCTAAGAAACTTGCAATTTAATTAGCTTCAGAAATGTAAGTAACTCCTCTATTTCCATACCGCTCTGGAAAAGGAAAGTTGACACCTTCTTCACATTATATATGCCAGTATTTTTAAGATTTCTTCGATTTTCATTTTTTGGAAACAAAGACAATAATTTACCTAAAGTTGTCTAGGTTAGGACTTCAGTTCAGTTCAGTCGCTCAGTTGTGTCCAGCTCTTTGCGACCCCGTGGACTGCAGCACGCCAGGCCTCCCTGTCCATCACCAACTCCCGGAGTCCACCCAAACCCATGTCCATTAAGTCGGTGATGCCATCCAACCATCTTATCCTCTGTCGTCCCCTTCTCCTTCTGCCTTCAATCTTTCCCAACATCAGGGTCTTTTCAAATGAGTCAGCTCTTCGCATGAGGTGGCCAAAGTATTGGAGTTTCAGCTTTAGCATCAGTCCTTCCAATGAATATTCGGGACTGATTTCCTTTAGGATGGGCTGGTTGGATCTCCTTGCAGTCCAAGGGACTCTCAAGAGTCTTCTCCAACACCACAGTTCAAAAGCATTAATTCTTCGGTGCTCAGCTTTCTTTATAGTCCAACTCTCACATCCATACATGACCACTGGAAAAACCATAGCCTTGACTAGACTGACCTTTGTTGGCAAAGGAGTAAGCTACCACTATTGGCTAAAGTTTATCAACTAGTTTGTATGTGACCAGGCCATGTTACTTGCTTTACAAAAATTATCTTGCTTAATGCTCAAAATTAAAATTCTAAAGTCCTACACCTCCAAATTATAAACAAGGAAATACAGATACAAAGATATCAAGTTACTTGGCAAGGTGGAAAAGCTATTAATAGTAAGAGGCAGTTGGAAATATTAATCCCAGAACATTTGTACTCCAAAGACCAGAGCTCAACCTAGGATCATGTACAAATATTTTAACACCTGAAAAATAGAATGCAATTTTACAAGGGAGAAGGGGAAAGTTGAAGAAGGGAAATTCATGTATAAGGGAAAAGTTCTCTGCATACCTATGTTCTTCTCCCTCTGCAATCCTTACCCCAATACTCCCAGCAGGATATAACCATGTGGGAAAAACTGAATATAAATGAATTAATGTGATATAACTGACTAACCTCATTGTACACTTTTTGGTTGAGCAAAAACATGCTTTTTAGAAAATGTACATGCATAATAACCAAATAGTACAGAAAGAAAATATTGTATAGAAATCATGAAGCAAAAAAAAAAAGTCATGGTGATCATCAGAGCATGTCATCAACAGTAAATATCTTAATACAGTTAAAAACAGGCTGTAAAGATAAACAAATCCAATCACTATTAGAACTAAAATTGAGAAGAATCTCAGAGCTGGAGATCTTTTCTAGCATCTCGGGAATATAATGTGGAAAGTAGAGAGTCAAGGAAAGTTTCTGAAAAGACAGATTTCATAGCTATTGGTATTCTTGTTCATTTGAAGTAATTTCCTTTTTATACAGATATTTATAGATATTGATGAATGTATATGATGACAGCTACATAGATATGGATATCTATAGCCAAACTTAGCCCTCCTGCCTCGTTTTCTACATAATCACAAAACTGTGATTTCCCTGGTGGCTCAGATGGTAAAGAGTCTGCTTGCAATTCAGGAGACCCAGGTTCAATCACTGGATCTGGATGATCCCCTGGAGAAGGAAATGGCAATACACTTCAGTGTTCTTACCTGGAGAATTACATGGACTCCGGCGGGCTATAGTCAATGGGGTTGCAAAGAGTTGGACACAACCGAATGAGTTTCACTTGTAATAAGAAGAAAAAGATCAGTGTTCATATTTTGAGGAGAACACTAGACAGCCACAAAGAAGGACAGAAAGAAATGCAAGAATGGTGAAAAATGAAGCAAGTTGTTAGGTATAATCTTCAGATATAAAAACGTAATTAACAATATCCAATGAAATGAGGAGTTTCATATATTAATAAATGGAATTTGGGGAGAAATGATAACCTCCAACTTGGATTGTTGCAGAGGACTCCAAAATAAATAGGGACCATGAACTTTTTTTTTTTTTTTTTTTTATGGGTTGTCTTATAGTTGCAAAGAAGAACAGGGAAACTTTAGGGGTTGAAGGGAAGGAGTCAAGTTTAGAAAAAATAGTGTGAGGTCAAGACTATTCATTGTGCATTCAGAGAAAGTGCTGGATTAATTTGTCTAGAGAGCAAGGATCCTAGACAGGCTGCAGGATTAGTGTCAGAAAAGGCAGATTAATAACTATGAACTGTGCTGAATGTGACACTAAAGAGTTAGTAGTTCATCTATTTGGCAATTTGACTTTGAAAGATTTTGATCACAGGGATGACATAAATAGTCCTTCCACGAGGATAATGAAAGTAGTATTTTAGGAATAATATTGTCAGAAAAGTACATGACAGACAGGGGAGGCTAAAGGTAGAGATGCCCAGGTGAAAGCTGCTACATTAATTCAGGTATGAGATTGTAAGAGTCTGAATTACATTGGTCAGGCTGAAAGCAGTAAGGAAAAAAAAAAAAAAAAGGATGATGCCAAGATTAAATTTAAAGGATTTGGCAAATAGCAAGGATCCTTATATTAGGCTTGAGTGTGGATGCAGGTTACAAAGAGCAAGAAGAAAATAAAATAGAATAATAACTCTCATAGATTGTCAGCTGTCCTGCAGCCTGAAACTTTCAGAATGGCACCCATCAAGTACGTGTAAGTACTTCTAGAAGAAGAAAAGAGAATAAGAGCAAAATTGTGAAGAACAGAAGACCTGAAAAGAACACAGAATGTGCAAGGATTGATAGAAATACAGAATGAAAGGATATTCTGTAAATACTAATGACTATACCAGCCAAGCCCATTTGTACAAAATCTAAGCTACCTGGACTAAGCAGCAGAAAAAGAAACAGAAGAGAGAGGAAATAAGAAAAAATAAGCAAATGGCAAGCAGCCAAGAAGACAAGCAAAACAAGTGGCAGGGGAGAATAGAGGCATTGGAAGTGACAAAAAGCTGTCACATTGACAAAATAGAAGAATTAAATCAACAATGGAGACAGAGGTGCTAGTACAGCTCTGAAGTCTAACAGGACTACAAAATTCAGTGTTCCTCATTTAATCATCATTACAGTGACTATTTCCAGGAGCAAAAATTAAGAATCCATGTAGTAATCAACCCAGGTTTACTCATAAATTCAATGGGTAGAATGCTAGGTGTTTGACACTTAAGGAGGTGGGAAGGAAAGAAATTAAGTGAAAAGAGATTCAAGTCATATAAGTCATCTCCCAAGGTCTATCTTATAGGAATGTTCTTCCATGAGATTTGCTGATAGTATCCAATTTACCTTCATTCAGTCCCTGCACAAATGTCGCCTCCCCAGCCTCACTAGCTAAATGAACCACTCAGTCAACTCAGTCACTCTTTAACTCCCTAATATGCTTATATTTTCTTTATATAACTTACTGTCATCTGAAATTATATTGTGCCTTTCAAGTATTTTATTTTCTGCCTTGACTGAGGGCAAGCACATAATCTTGTTCATGACTGTATTATACAGCTTTGAAAAGGGCCTAAGTGTTTGTTGACGGAATGGATTAATGACATTTTCACATTGATGTTCTAATTCACACACCTAGGCTGAAATTCTAGGTCTGTGTGAATTAGCAATTTCCATCTCCAGATTTGTAGTGGAAATGTGTTTTCTTTCTCCCCAGCACATTTTGGAGAACCTTCCATCCCTAATCACAATCCAAGTGGCCCAGGAGACTGGACTCATCTTCCAGCTCCCAGGCGGCAACAATTACCCATCAGAGAACCCAATTACCTTGGCCTTGATGGTTTGTCCATGGATTGACATGGAATCTAAATTAAGTCAGTTCAGATTCATTCCCAGGGCTTTTTCTGGAACTACCTGGTACATATACTCTCTGGGATCTCTTGCGATTAAAATAAGCTTGGAGCCACCAGCAACACTTTGTGTTACTGCACGGAAGCAGCTACCAGAAAATAAATCCCACGCGGAGGGAAATCCACGAGATGAGGAAAAAGAGACAAATTTCTGATGACGTGGTTTGAATCCCTGGATTTAATGATGCTCGCAGCTTTCCAAGAATGTGAGACAATCAAAACCTCTGTTTAAGATAATTTGAGCTGGATTTCTCTCACTTGCAATAGAGAGAGTCCTCACTGGTGAAAATTGTGAGAATTTGGGAGAGTCTCAATCTCATTATTGGAAAAGCAGGGATAATAACACATATGAGTGCTGGAGAAAAATCATTAACAGTTTAAATTATAAAAATTAAAATAAAATACTTCACACAGAGTAGATACTTAGGAAATGGTAAAAAGTGGCACCTGAATTGTTTATAAAAATATACTGGCAAGAGCAACAGCAGCAGAGTTCACAGTCTGTGGGACATAATTGCTAGCATTCAGAATAAGCAATAGAAAGACATTTTAATGTCAGATCTGTCCATAAGAGAGAGATCTTATGTGAGGCAAATTTGGACACAAAATGTAAAACAACAGAAGAGAGAAAATAGATTCAAGACAGATATGGACAGGAGGGGAAAATAAAACAGTAAAGCAAAGTAGGTCAGCAAGTTCGGGACACGAGTTGATAAGAGATGATAGAGAAGTGAGGTTTTAAATACTAGAGACAAAAAATACATATACAGATGGGTAGGGACAGCTGAGATGGTATTGTCATCATATGCACTCATCCTATCACAGAGGCGCTGAGCTGATTCACTACAACAAAAGACACATCTTTGAAATGTCAGAAACTGCCTAATGTAGTATATCTAGAATCAATTTACCCCCATCAATCAAAGCTAGATACAGACATCCTCTTGAAATATGTACTGTTTCTTTTCAAGCAAAAAACAAAGCTTTAAACAATCTTCCTCACTCTGAAAGAGAAAATGAATATCTGTACATGACTTGAGAAGAGATAGTCCTGGAACCAGCTGGATCAAGCAGTGTGCAATCCTCTACACTATTTAACATCAAAAGGGCAGCTGGTCACAGTATCTGTAATTCTTTAATCAACCAATCATTGAGCATTACTGTATCAAGCGATTATGCAAGCAGTTCCCAGTGAGAAGACTAATGTATTTCCCTATCAGGGTTCAAAGTTAAATAAATATAAATGTATATATGAGCAAAAAGAAGAAATGTCACTCAGTTGTGTCTGACTCTTTGTGACCCCATGAACTACACAGTCCATGGAATTCTCCAGGCCACAAAACTGGAGTGAGTAGCCATTCCCTTCTCCAGGGTATCTTCCCCACCCAGGGGTTGAACTCAGGTCTCCCACATTTCAGGCCAATTCTTTACCAGCTGAGCCACCAGGGAAGTCCATATATGAGCAAATATGATTCATTTATCAACAAGCATTGTCTGACGTGGAGAAGGAAATGGCAACCCACTCCAGTATTCTTGCCTAGAGAATCCTCTGGACAGAGGAGCCTGGTGGGCTGCTGTCCGTAGGGTCACACAGAGTCGGACACGACTGAAGCAACTTAGCAGCAGCAGCAGCATTGTCTGATGAGTAATTTGAGAAGAAATATCAGAGAAGACTAACAACAGCAACTTAAGAGAGACTTCACAAAACTTTGTGCCAAAGAAACACAGAGAGTTTTCCAGTGAATCCAGATTAAAGTCAAAACCTCACTCATCCTCTAAAATCTAATCCAAATGTCACTTCCTCCAAGAGGCCTTTTTGGTACCATTACCTTCCCTTAAAAGAGCTGATTCCTTTTTCAACCACGTTTTATCCATAACCCTGTTAGGACATTCTTCACTATAAAGTACTCTTTCTTTACTTTTGTTTTCCCATTCACCTCCATTAACTCAGTCCCAAAAGTGTGACCTCCTTAAAATCACATCCTTGTAGACCTAGAACTTAATACAAACCCAGGCAGGTGGTTAACCAGGCACCAGGCAGGTGAACAATAAGAGAATGACAACTGAATGAATGAGCACGGCAAACCTGAACTGCTTTACATTGTTACTCAAAGGAATCTGTTTTGGCTAAACCTTGGCATTATCCTGACAGCTGCCCATGAATTAAGATCACATGAGTTTAAAACGATGAGTGAATTGATTGTTTTAGCATTTGCTAATCTCAAAATTTCTAATAACTTAGAAAATACCATCATCTAGGAGCTTCAAAGATATTTACTCCTTATTACTTACACATACAAGCTAATTCATGGATGAATGAATGAAAAATATTCTTGTGTCTTTATCATCTCTTCATATCTTTAGTGGAAGTTAATTTCAGACCTGTATGCTTAGCTGAAGATAGCAAAGCTATTCTACTGCTATAATATTGAAGAAGTCACTCCTAAAATGCAAGTTCACTGTCTGTTAATATTCTCAGCATTTTCCTGTTCTCCATTGTTACCTCACTGAGTCAACCAAGGGGTCAGAGTGTTTTCCAATATATGAAATGCTATTAAGATTCATCTGAAGGAATAACCTAAGAGCTCTAAGTTCATTACAATATTATAAAAGCAATTCCTGTGATATTGCATATACTGAGAATTCAGAGTCAAATGTGACAGACAACTTAGAGGGAAAATGTGACCCAAGGTTAACATGCAGAATTGTTAATGTGGAATACTGAGTGGTTAAGAGCACACACTTAAAGTTAGTGTGTCTGAGCTTGAATCCACCACTTATAGCTATGGAATTTAAACAAGTTACTTCATCCCTCTAAATATCTTTATCATCTATTAAATGAGAATACAAATAATAATGCCTACCTACAGATTAGATATTCCACATGAAATAAAACTTTCAGTACATTTTTAGCTATTACTATTATTATTATTATTGCCCTATGATTATGAAGATATTTTAGGCCACAGGCTTAACTGAGTCTTTCTAAAGCTTCCTGACATATACAGTGAAATAACGATTATACCTCTTTCCCACAATAAGGCAAAGTGGTTGTCTGAGGAGGCTTTACAAGTATCTGAGAAAAGAAGAAAAGTTAAAGGGGAAAAAGGGAAAGATATGCCCAGCTGAATTCACCAATGTTCTAGAGAATAGCAAGGAGAGATAAGAAAGCATTGCATTATTCTTAAGTGAACAGTACAAAGAAATAGAGGAAAACAATAGAATGGGAAAGACCAGAGATCTCTTCAAGAAAATTGGAAATGTCAAGGGAACATTTTATGCAAGGATGGGCACAATAAAAGAGAAAAGGTAAGGACCTAACAGAAATAGAAGATATTTAGAAGAGGCGGCAAGGATACACAGAACTATACAAAAAGAGATCTCAATGACCTGGATAACCATGGTGGGATAGTCACATAGCAAGAGCCAGACATCTTGGAGTGTGAAGTTAAATGGGCCTTAGGAAGCATTACTATGATTTGTTCATAGTGGAGGTGATGAATTCCAACTGAGCTATTTCAAATCCTAAAAGACAATGCTGTTAAAGTGCTACACTCAATATCAGGAAATTAGGAAAAATCAGCAGTGGTCACAAGACTGGAAAAGGTCAGTTTTCATTCTGGTCCCAAAGAAGGGCAATGTCCAAGAATGTTCAAACTAACATACTGTTGAGCAATTTCACATGCTAGCAAGGTAATGCTTAAAATCCTTCAAGCTAGGATTCAGCAGCATGTGAACCAAGAACTTCCAGATGTATAAGCTGGATTTAGGAAAGAAAGAGGAACTAGAGATCAAATGGCCAACATTCATTGGACCATGGAGAATGCAAGAGAATTATATATATATACACACACATACTTCTGCTTCATCGACTATGCTAAAGTCTTTGGCTGTGTGGATCACAACAAACTCTAGAAAATTATTAAAAGTTATGGGACCATCAGACTACTTGTCTCCTGAGAAACCTGTATGCAAGTCAAGAAGCAATAGTCCTGGACATGGAACAACATACTGGTTCAGAATTGGGAAAGGAGTATGTCAAGGCTGTATATTGTCACCCTGCTTATTTAACTTATATGCAGAGTACATCATGTGAAATGCCAGCTGGATGAAGCATAAGCTGGGATCAAGACTGCTGGGAGAAATAACAACCTCAGATATGCAGATGATACCACTCTAATGGCAGAAAGGGAAAAGGAACTAAAGAGCCTCTTGATGAGGGTGAAAGAGAAGAATGAAAAAGCTGGCTTAAAGCTTAGCATTAAAAAGATAAGATCATGGCATCTGATCCCATCACTTCATGACACATAGTAGGGGGGAAAGTGGAAACAGTGACAGATTTTATTTTCTTGAGCTCCAAAATCACTGTGAATGGTGACTGCAGCGATAATATTAAAAGATGCTTGCTTCTTGGAAGAAAAGCTATGACCAACCTAGACAGCATATTAAAAAGCAAAGATATCACTTTGTCAACAAAGGTATGGATAGTCAAAGCTATGTTTTTTCCAATAGTCATATGCGGATATGAGAGTTGGAACATTGAGAAGGCTGAGTGTCAAAGAATTGAGTTTTTCAAATTGTGGTGCTGGAGAAAACTCTTGAGAGTCTCTTGGACAGCAAAGAGATTAAACAAGGCAATCCTAAAGGAAATCTACCCTAAATATTCACTGCAGCTGAAGCTCCAATACTTTGGCCACCTGATGCAAAGAGCAAATTCATTGGAAAAGACCCTGATGCTGGGAAAGATTGAAGGCAGAAGGAGAAGGGGACGACAGAGGATGAAATGGATGAATAGCATCACTGACTCAATGGACATGAGTTTGAACAAAATCCAGGAGATAGCGAAGGACAGGGAAGCCTGCCATGCTCTAGTTCATGGGGGTGCAAAGAGTCAGACACTGCTTAGTGACTGAACAGCAAACAGCAACTTCTTCACACTCAGCAAACTCCACACTAATAAAGTAGACATATAACTCCTGAGTCAATAAGAATAAATGATTTAGAATTGGATAATATTAACCTTTGAAAGGACACTGCCATCTATACAGAGAAGGGAAAAAAGAGGTTTTCCAGAAGGCTGGAGAACCATCTGGTAAATTGTTCTTCACCACAGAAATGCAGAACACAACACTGAGTGATGCTCAGTCCAAACATTGCCCTAAAACTTACTTCCTGATTTATTTATTTTAATTGGAGGACAATAGCTTTACAATACAGTGTAGATTTCTGCTGTAGAACAAAGCAAATCAATCCAAACTATATATATATATATATATATATATATATATATATATATATATATACACCTCCCTCCTGAGTCTCCCTCCCACTCACAACCATCCCGCCCTTCTAGATCATCACAGAACAGCAGGCTGGACTCTCTCTGGTATAGAGCAGCTCCCCACTAGTTATCTATTTTACACATGGTGGTGTTTATATGGGGCTGCCCTGCTGGCTCAGCAGTAAAGATCCACCTACCATTGCAGGAGATACAGTTTTAATCCATGGGTCGAGAAGATCCTCTGGAGAAGGAATGGCAATCCACTTCAGTATTTTTACCTGGGAAATCCCATGGACAGAGAGATATGTCTGACTTTTTGTGACCCTATGGACAGCAGCATCCCAGGCCTCCCTGTCCTTCACCATCTCCTGGAGTTTGCCAAGTTCATGTCCACTGAATTGGAGATGCTACACAAACATATCATCTTCTGCCACCCTCTTCTCCTCCTGCCCTCAATCTTTCCCAGCATCAGGGTCTTTTCCAATGAGTCGGCTCTTCGCATCAGGTGGTCCAAGTATTGAAACTTCAGCTTTAGCATCATTCCTTTCAATGAGTATTCAGGGTTTATTTCCTTTAGGATTGATTGGTTTGATCTCCTTGCTGTCCATGAGACTCTCAAGAGTCTTCTCCAGCACAACAACTTGAAAGCATCAATTCTTCAGCATTCAGCCTTCTTTACGGTCCAACTCTCACATCCATACATGACTACTGGAAAAACCATAACTTTGACTATATGGGCCTTTGCTGGCAAAGTGATATCTTTGCTTTTTAATACACTGTCTGTTTTTTCATAGCCTTCCTTCCAAGAAGCAAGACTCTGCTAATTTCATGGCTGCAGTCACTATTCACAATGATTTTGGAACCCAAGAAGAAAAAATCTGCCACTGCTTCCACGTTTTCCCCTTCTATTTGCCATGAAGTAATGGGATCAGATGTCATCATCTTAGCTTTTTTAATGTTGAGGTTTAAACCAGCTTTTTCACTCTCCTCCTTAACACTCATCGCAAGGTTCTTTAGTTCCTCTTCACTTTCTGCCATTAGAGTAGTATCATCTGCATATATGAGGTTGTTGATATTTCTCCCGGCAGTCTTGATTCCAGCTTATGATTCATCTGGTTGGGCATTTCGCATGGTGTACTCTGCATATAAGTTAAATAAGCAGGGTGACAATATGCATACAGCTTTGTCATACTCCTTTCCCACTTTTGAACCAGTCAGTTGTTCCATGTAAGGTTCTAACAGTCTACAGCTGAGGACAACTTAGCAACTAAACAATAACTGGTGACCCAATGGTAAAGAATCTGCCTGCCAGTGCAGGAGACACAAGAGACGTTAATTCCACCCCTGAATCAGGAAGATCCCCTGGGTAAGAAACGGCAACTCACTCCCGTACTCTCACCTGGACAGAGGAGCCAGGCAGGCTACAGTCCATGGGGTCACAAAGAGTCAGACGTGAGTGCATATGTGTTAATGCTACGTTCTCAGTTCTTCCCGTGCTCTCCTTGCCCCACTGTGTCCACAAGTTAGTTCTCAGGGTCTGTGTCACCATTCCTCCTCTGCAAATAGGTGCATGAATACCATTTTCCTATATTCCATATATATCTGTGAGTATATGATATTTGTTTTGCTCTTTTTGACTTTCTTCACTCTGTATAACAAATTCTAGGTTCATACACCTCATTACAAATGACTCAAGTTCGTTCCTTTTATGGCTGGGTAATATTCCATTGTATATATGTACCACAACTTCTTTATCAGTTTATCTATCGATGGGCATCTAGGTTTGCTTCCATGTCCTGGCTATTATAAACAGTGCTGCAATGAACATTGCGGTACATGTGTCTTTTTGAATTGTGATTTTCTCAGAGTATGTGACAAGTAGTGGGGATTGATGGGTCATATTGCAGTTTTATTTCTAGTTTTTAAAGGAATCTCCACACAGTTCTCCATAGTGGCTGTATAAATGTATATTCCCACTAACAGTGCAAGAGTGTTCCATTTTCTCCATATCCTCTCCATCCTCTGTATTTGTAGGTATTTGTCGATGGCCATTCTGATTGGTGCAAGGTGATACCTCACTGCGGTTCTGATTTTCATTTCTCTATTAATGAGTGATGTTGAAAATCTTTTCATGTGTTTATTGGCCATCCGAGTGTCTTCTTTGGATAAATTTCTGTTTTAGGTCTTCTGCCCACTTTTTGTTTGGGTTGTTTATTTTTCTGGTATTGAGCTACATGAGCTACTTGTATATTTTGGAGATTAATTCTTTGTCCATTGTTTCCTTTGCTATTATTTTCTCCCATTCTGAAGGTTGTCTTCTCACCTTCCTTATAGTTTCCTTCACTGTGCAAAAGCTATCAGCAGATGAATGGATAAAGAACATACTTTGATACATACACACAATGGAATATTACTCAGCTATAAAAAGGAATATATTTGAGTCAGTTCTAATGAGGTGGATGAACCCAGAGCTTATTATACATGGTGAAATAAGTCAGAAAGAGAAAGACAAATACCGTACATTAACACATGCATATGGAATCTATAAAGATAGTCCAGATGATCCTACATGCAGGGCAGCAAAAGAGACCCAGACATAAAGAACAGACTTTGAACCTGGTGGGAGAAGGAGTGGGTGGGACAATTTGAAAGAGGAGCATTGAAATGTAATCATTACCTTATGTAAAGTAGGTGACCAGTGAAAGTTTGATATATGACACAGGGCACCCAAAACCAGTGCTCTGCAATAATCTGGAGGGATGGGGTGGGGAGGGAGGTGGGAGGGGGGTTCAGGATGGAGGGGACACATGTGTGCCTATGACTGATTCATACTGATGTATGGCAAAAACCATCACAATATTGTGAAGTAATTATCCTTCAATTAAATAATTTTTTTAAAAAGAAAACAATTCCTTAATCATATGGTGACTTTATTAAAACCATAGTGTCTAGCTCTTGTAAACAATTTAGAAGTATCCATGAAGATTACATAAATAAACACAAGTTACAACAGGCAGAGGAGAGATAATAAATCAAATCTGACTAGCATAGCTAGATCCTAAAAGCCAGTTTGGTTACTCTTCACATTTTGCCAATTTCCATGTGTGAGATAACATGCTACATTGTGTGAATTTAAGTGTTACATTTAATTACTTGATCTGCCTGTCTTATGTTAGTCAGTGGAGAAATATTTATTGCACTCCCCAGATGAGTAAGTTCAGAAACCATGTTTGCAGGAAACCATCCAAGGGTGGAATAAATGCTAAGCCTCTAAAAATTCCTCTCTCTTCTCTTAAAACTCCTGGAAGGCAGGAAATAACTTGTGTTTTTCTGTATGTGCCCTGTCCAGTGTTCACCCTCAAATGACATTAAACTAGAATAAATAAAACCTTAGAATAGAGCTATCCTCCAAAATGAAAATTAATTAATATGTCGCAGTTCATAGGGCACTTCTTTTATGAGTGAGGAAAGCTAGTTTCAGTAAGGATACGCGTTGCAGGTACTGAAATACGGAACCTGACTCTTAAAACGCTTTATTGCACAGAGTGTAGTTAGGCAGGTCCAGACTTCATTTGCCACTCAACTGCTCTTTTGCAGCATGCAGACCCACCAATTGTCCTGAAAGATGTGATTTTCATTCTTGGATATTGCAGCCCTCTACAAAATGTACCAAAAAGTCTCTGAAAGCAACTAAAGTGATTCTTTCCTTTGAACTGACTTTCAGATCATCCTTTCCCATAAATTTTTGCCAGTCATTCACAGTCTACAAAATAATAGTGATTCAATTCCTCATTCACTAACTCTCTGGTAACTTCCATATTTCAGCATGAATATAACTGAATCTTTTTACGGTATTTTTGTTAAATATTTGTATGTAAAGTCATATGTACACTCTGCTATCTCTCCAGTGATAGCTTCTTAATGACTGAAGTATTTCAGGCATTTAATTCAGTGTTATGCACAGTGTGAGTACTCACCAAATATATACAATGCCTTTATTCTAATAAGCTACCTGTTGAGCCACAAGGGAAGCAATAAGTTCATCACCTCATCACAAAGCAAATATAAAGAAAGCTGCAAATTTATGATATTTGGCTTTGACTTTTATAAGTCCTAGTTATATTGTAACTCTAGGATACTGTATCATGGACCTCATTAACAAGGGTTCCCTGATGTAATAAACCCTAAATAAACTATCTGGTTTACTCCCAGTTCTATCACTTGTTACTATTAATACTTGAGGCTAGTCAATCTACTCTGAGACTCAGTTTTCCCATCTTTGAAATGGAAATTGTTGGGGAGAACACTTACCACCATCCACTCATTCCAGATATTCTCTTCCAGGAGGAATTCTTTCCTTGGAATAATATACCCAGCCAATGGCTGCACCATCCATGCCCCCTCTCTCATCAGGCCTGTCCTCCTTTTAGGAGAAAAGGAGTATTTTACCTGACTGATAACATAGTAGCTCATCCTTTTTTCTTCCCTTTCTCTTTGGAATCTTCCTGCCTTCGTATTGTTTATTCAGTTCAGTTCAGTTCAGTTTAGTCGCTCAGTCGTGTCGTACTCTTTGCGACCTCATGAGTCGCAGCACACCAAGCCTCTTTGTCCATCACCAACTCCCGTAGTTCACTCAGACTCACATCCATCAAGTCAGTGATGCCATCCAGCCATCTCATCCTCTGTCATCCCCTTCTCCTCCTGCCCCCAATCCCTCCCAGCATCAGAGTCTTTTCCAATGAGTCAACTCTTTGCATGAGGTGGCCAAAGTATTGGAGTTTCAGCTTTAGCATCGTTCCTTCCAAAGAAATCCCAGGGCTGATCTCCTTCAGAATGGACTGGTTCGATCTCCTTGCAGTCCAAGGGACTCTCGAGAGTCTTCTCCAACACCACAGTTCAAAAGCATCAATTCTTCAGTGCTCAGCCTTCTTCCCCCATCAAATATCTATAGGGAAAATATTACAACACAAGCTTGTCTTATGATATTATATTTGGTAGAACATAAAACATTTTTATGTGTGAGGAGTTAGTATTTGATTTTAATAATTCTATCATTTATTTCATAGTAAGTTTTTAAAGGAAGATTGATTTACTCATTCAATCAGATGCTAAATCTACTAAAGAATAAACTTAAGTGAATATTTGCAACTATGCTGGAAATAAAACATCTTCCATCCAACAGATTCAGTTATACATGGTTTATTTAGTAATAATTTAAACTTCTAAATAGCTGAAAGAAAATGCTGGATACAGTCTAAGAGTTTAGAGATCCAGTTTAGATTCAGAGAGTGATCCGAATATTGGCTGCAAAGGTTTTTAAAAGTCTGGCACTGTCATAACTTTACCTCTGTGAACTCTAACGATTTTTAAACATGATCTTGTAACTCTGAAAAAACAAAAACTTGAAATGAGCACAACAGATAACTCCGCATGCTTTTCAGCCAAGAACTGTAGTCTTCTGCTGGCCATAAGATCCTTCCACAGCCTAAAGTAACAATAGGTAGATTATCATGACTTTCATTCATTGTCCTAAGTAATGCTGAACAACACAGATACAGCCCACGTTTTCATAGAGATCACATTTGAAACAAGAGCATGGCTACACAGTTAAGCCATTTTCAGTAATGCATAAGCCAACCTTGACAATCATCTTATAAAGTTGATAATTCTCACTTAAACTAAAATTGTTGTTTTAGTTGCTAAGTCATCTCTGACTCTTGCAACTCCATGGCCTGTAGCCCACCAAGCCTTCTCTTCATGGGATTTCCCAGACAAGAATACTGCAGTGGGTTGCTATTTCCTTCTCCAGGGGATATTCCTGACCTAAAGTCGAACCCATATCTCCTGCATTGGCAGGCGGATTCTTTACCATCAGGCCAACTGGGAAGCCCAAACTAAAACTGGCAAGATTCAAACACTGTATTTTCTAAATAAAGTAATTTTTGAAAGAAAAGTAATATTTATTGGGTATAATCTTATTGCACATTATCCTATTTAATTCTCCTAAAACACTTAAGAAAAAATATTGTTTTCACTCTTTAATATATGAAAGAAATGAGACTCACTGAGATTACAAAATACGAAAGAGGTCATACACATTGGTTAATGAAGAAGGAAACATTTCACTCCATTAGATATCAAAGCCTCATATATTTCTGCTAGAATTAGATAAGTTAGTGCCAATTATATCCCATGGACTTTCCAGGTGTCTCAGTGGTAAAGAATCCATCATCTCAATGCAGAAGCTGCAAGAGATGCTGGTTTGATCTCTGAGTTGGGAAGATTCCCTAGAGGAGGAAATGGCAACCCTCTCCAGTACTCTTGCTGGATAATCCATGAACAGAGGATCCTGGCGGGCTACATTCCATGGAGGTGCAAAGAGCTGGACATGACTGAGCACACACACACACACACAAACACACACACACACACACTCTAGGGTTCAAATTCCTAAAGAGAGACTTTCTACAGCATTTGCCTTAATCTGGTCATATCCCAATTCTAAGTTGCTATTCCAATAAGAAAGATTTCTAAGGATAAAAATGATGTATATAAAGACTTTAGTCATAACTTTTGTAGATAGCAATGTAGAGCTTATTTGTGTGTCCCAGTCTATGTACAAAGAGCCTGTGTGTCCCAGTCTATGTACAAAGAGCCATTCACACCATAGACAGTCAATAAGTGCCAAATTAAAATGTTAATACATAAAAAATAAAGCAAATTATAGCCAACAGGATTGGTTCCATAAGGTTTAAATCATTCCTAACAGATACCATTATCAAAGAGACATATCAACACTTTAAGATTACTAGACTGAACTTCTTTAAAACATATCCTTGCTCACATATAACATAACTCTTCATATAAAAGTGTGCTGAAAGTGTTAGTCAATCAGTAATGTCTGACTCTTTGCAGCCCCCTGGACTGTAGCCTGCCAGGCTTCATATCCAAGGAATTCTCCGGGCAAATACACTAAATATACAAATTCTCCAGGCCATTTCCTATCCCAGGAGATCTTCCCAACCCAGGTATCAAACCCGGGAATCTGCATCACAGGCACATTCTTTACCTTCTGAGTTACCAGGAAGCCCTAAAATTGTGTTGAGTGGGGCCAATTCAGTCATGCTCCATCTCTCAGTACTCTATATGTGAGAACAGTTGAACTGATTCAGAATACAGCAATATAATTTCTTTTGTTCAGTTGCTGGCTGGCTCTGCTTCTTAATAGCTGTGGGACTTGACACAAGTAATAAACGTCTCTGTGCCTTGATTTCTACATCTGCAAAGTGAGAATGACAATGGTATCTACTCTATAGTGTTGCTGTATTAAATTAATTACTCTATGGAAATTGCTTACCTGACACATAGCGAGCATTATATGTGTTAGTTGTTATTGCTGTTGCTATATTGTTGCTGCCATTTTAGAAATTCAGTACCTCGTGTCCATAACCCCATAATCCACAAAGGGCTTGAAAGATGAGATTATGGCCAGCCAGAATCTCTTCCTCAGGAGTTCTGTGTTGTGAAACAGAATCAACACCATAGACGTGTCCCTACAGAAGTTAGAAGAGCTGAGATGCAGGTAGTGAGGGCTCCAGGCTGGGCAATAACTGCTCTATGAACCTGTCAATGTCCTCTAGTCAAAGACCATCAGCAGCACATCCGCAGTTCTATGAACTGGATTTACTGACTCACTGCAAGCAGGAGTTCTGTAACACTAGGAATCACAGGACATTTCAGTAAGATATTAGAAATAATTTGTTATAGGATTTGGGCTTATTTTAGGTGATTTTGAGGAGCATTCAAGAAAAACAGGTATCTTCCCTATGTTGGATACCATCTGGAAGAGGAGTGATTCTCTGATTGGATATCTTAATTTGTATCTAGACAATGAAAACAATGAGATCAAGTTAAAGCTAAAATTGTTAAAGAAGCAGTAGGTACTCACTATTAGCCAAGAAAGGGAGATGTTTGTTCATTTTTGTGGTTTGAACAATGCTTTTACCTCTGTTCAAACGTGATCATGAAGTGGTCTTATTTTGTCTTGCTCTACAGTGGCAAAGGAGCCTTGTCTGAGGTTGGTGTTCTATGAAAGTTATTTATATTGAACAGGAGAATGCCACAGATTCACTGAGAATGCCAAGCCAGCTCCCAGCTAATAGCGGCTGCTTTGCTCTTTCTCAGACTAGGTAAGAATGTTTTGCTTTAAGGGCAAAACTTGTAAAGTATTATTATATTATTTACATAGATTGACAGGTTTATAATTTATAGGTCTTTTATGTTCGTTGTATAACTTGAGTCTCTGAGAACAATTCTGGGAGAGAGGTAAGCCGTAGGGCCTCCACATTGTGTAACACTAGGGGGCCCATTTACACTTTTTTCACACTGGCACTTCCCCAGCGGGAATAGTGTCCCCTGGAGTTGTACAACAGGGTTTCCCTGGCAGGGCAGACATTTCTATTCCTTTTTACAACTGGGAAAATTAAGAAACTTCCTGTGTGTTCCTTAGTTCTCAATAAACTTTAGAGTTCTCTCTGGAAACCTGTTCAGCTGCTGCTGCTGGATCCCTGCTTCAGTCATAGTTTCTGGATCCCTCTCTGGATCCCTGCTTCAGTCATAGTTTCTGATTACACAAGCCTGTGCTCTTATGACCTAGACTATACTGGCTACTACAATAAGAAAGGTTCTGCCTTCTTCCATAATTTTGTTTGTGTCTGCCCAAAAAAAGGACACTAAAAAGGGTACTAAATTTACAATCTCTTTCATACAGTCACTGCCTAAAGCAAAAAAAAAAAAAAGTTTGTGTGTGTGTGTGTGTGTGCATTGTCTAAAAAATATACCTTAGTATATTTTGCATACAAGATAAGAGTGACAGATGGAGAAAATGATTTTGAGTTCTGAAGTCATTTTGGAAAACAAAATATCCTGCTAAATTCAGAGGCTAAAAATTTTAAATGCAGACAGAGCTACTAGTAACATGGCTTTCCACTCTTGGAAACCTGCCAAGTAAAATGTCCAAAGCAAATGGAATTTCCCATGAAGTATCCATTAATAGTTAGTTTTGGTCCATCATTGTCTTTTTGTAGCTGGGAAATTCCCTCTTGCTACTAAATTCCTCTCCTGGGACATCATATAATGTGAAACTGAAAATGGAATACTCTAGCAGTTCCCGGAAAGAATGTGAGCTTTAATTCAAATAGATTTGTGCAGAAATCATGTCCCTGTAATTTAAAACTCTGTTGACTTTGGGGAGTTGCTTTACCTCTCTTCATTAAATTACCATCCATGCTTCTTTCGCCTAGTATCCAAGTGTGCTCTGGACTTCACTATCATATGCTGGACTTCCCTATCAGAACATGTATCACACTCTACTGTAATTGTATGCTCAGGTTCTATCTCCCTTAGAATACTAAAAGTATTTTAAGGATAGAGATCACATGTCTTTGGTTATCCTTGTAGCACCTACATTATGGCACATAATATTTGCTAAATTTGTCTGTTGCCTTAAGGAGTTGGATTAGAGATCTGAAGAATCAAGGAAAGCTTACCTCTCATTTACACGTGTGCTTGCTCAGTTGCTCAGTTGTGTCCAACTCTTTGTGACCACGCGGACTGTAGCCCACCAGGCTCCTCTGTTCATGGGATTCTCCAGGCAAGGATACTGGAGTGGGTTGCAATGCCCTTCTCCAGGGGATCTTCCTGGCCTAGGGATAGAACCCAGGTCTCCTGCATTGCTGGCAGATTCTTTCCTGCTGAGCCACCAGGGAAGCCCAACTCATTTACATACCTTTCTTATAATTCTTGTGATTCTTTGTTATGGTAGTTCCAGGAAACTAATACATCGAAGTTCAACTTTTTAACACCTTCTATTTGGAGCTGATAATGGACTCACAGGAAATTGCAAAAATAATACAGAGAGGTCCCTCATATCCTTCACCCAGTTTCCCTCAATGGTTACCAGATGCATTTAGACCAAACAATAGAAAAAAAAATAGAATATGAAATGTTTTTAAATCTTTTATTTGTACTTTTAATAAGTGGTTTATTTTTCCACTTTTCTGTCTTGTTTCTAATTTAAGAGACTATGAGAGATTTCAAGCATATCACTTCGAGCAACTATGTCCCCAAAATAGCACATACAGCATAAATAATTTTTATTCTCAGTAAATGGAAAAATGTGTCTTAATATGATTTTACAGAATTCTGAATAGATGAATTCAACATATACATATCATGCTTCTTTTTAACCTAATTTCCATAAATATTCTCATTTTTCGTTTCTCATTTAGTTGATATAGTTTAGCATCAGTATTCTTTAGGTTTTCTGCCTTTAGCCATTCTTTATGGCCATTAATTAAACACTATACCCTCCACAAAGACTCATTTGAAAAGACCCTGACGCTGAGAAATACTGAAGGCAAAAGGAGAGGGGGACGGCAGAGGATGAGATGGTTAGACAGCATCACCAACTCAATGGACATGAATTTGAGCAAACTCTGGGAGCCAGTGAAGGACAGAAAAGCCTGGTGTGCTGCAGTCCATGGTGTCGCAAAGAGTCAGACATGACGGAGCACATACACACACAAACACACACATACACCCAAGAGACATGATATATATATATATATGTATGTCCACATATATTATTTATTTCGTATTTAAATCTATTAACTTTTTATTGAAGTGTAACCATACATATATATATGAAAAGTGCACATTGTATAACCTCAAAGAATTTTCACAACTGAGCATACCCATGTAACTGGCACCAAGAGTCTAGGTCCTAGATCAAGAAATAATATTTCTATCACCCCAAAATCCTCATCATGTCCCTTCTAGTCACTATGGCCACCCTACAAGAGTAGCTATTATCCTGATTTCTGAAAGCATAGGCTAATTTGTTTATTTTTGTACTTAACAGAAATTGACTCATAAAACGTATACTTTTCTGTGTTCAGCTTTTTTCATCTGATATTATATTTGTGATTCATCAATATTGTAGCCTATTCAATACCATTGCTGTTTCATATTCCATTATGTTAAATGTGCCACAAATTATCTACCCATTCTACTGGTTATGGATATTTGGGTAATTTCCAGTTTGAAGCTATTATAAATAGCATTACTGTGAGGATTCTAGTATAAGCTGTGATTAATCACTCAGACGTGTCTGACTCTTTGCGACCCCATGAACTATAGCTCGGCAGGCTCCTCTGTCCTTGTAGGTTTTCCAAGCAAGAGTACTGAAGTGGATTGCCATGCCCTCCTCCAGGAATCTACCCAACCCAGGGATCAAACACAGGTCTCCTGCATTACAGGCGCACAGATTCTTTACTGTCTGAGCCAGCAGGGAATATCAGTATACCTAGACAATAGAATGGGAAAGAGTAGAGATCTCAAGAAAATTAGAGATAACAAGGGAACATTTCATGCAAAGATGGGCTCAAAAAAGGACAGAAGTGGTGTGGACTGAACAGAGCAGAATATATTAAGAGGTGGCAAGAATACACAGAAGAACTCTACAAAAAAGATTTTAGTGATCTGGATAACTATGATGTTGTGATCACTCACCTGGAGAAGACATCCTGGAGTGAGAAGTCAAGTGGGCCTTAGGAAGCATCATTATGAACAAAACTAGTGTAGGTGATGGAATTCCAACTGAGCTATTTCAAATCCTGAAAAATGATGTTGTTAAAGTGCTGCACTCAATATGTTAGCAAATATGGAAAACTCAGCAGTGGCCACAGGCCTGGTAAAGATCAGTTTTCATTGAATGCCAAAGAAGGGCAATGCCAAAGAATGTTTAAACTACTGCACGTGCACGCGTGCCAAGTCATTTCAGTCGTGTCCGACTCTTTGCCACCCCATGAACTATAGCCCACCAGGCTCCTCTGTCCATGGGATTCTCCTGGCAAGGGTTGCCATTTCCTTCTCAAGCTACTGCACAATTGCAGTCATTTTACATGCTAGTAAAGTAATCAAAATTCTTCAAACTAGGCTTCAACAGTATGCGAACCAAGAACTTCCAAAGTTCCAAGAACTTCCAAGCTGGATTTAGAAAAGGCAGCGGAACTAAGTCAAATTGCCAATATCTGTTGGATCATAGAAAAATCTAGAGAATTCCAGAAAGACATATATTTCTGCTTCATTGACTGCGCTAAAGCTTTTGACGGAGCAGACCAAAGCAAACTGTGGAAAATTCTTAAAGAATTGGGAATACCAGATGACCAGACCTGCCTCCTGAGAAACTTGTATTCAGGTCAAGAAGAAATAGAACCAGACATGGAACAAAAGACTAGTTCAAAATTGGGAAAGGAGTACATCAAGGTTGTATATTGTCACCATGCTTATTTAACTTACATGGAGAGTACATCATGTGAAATGCGAGGCTGGATGAAGCACAAGCTGGAATCAAGATTGCAGAGAGAAATATCAATAACCTCAGATACGCAGACGACACCACCCTTATGGCAGAAAGCAAAGAAGAATTAAAGAGACTCTTGATGAGATAAAAGAGGAGAGTTAAAAAGTTGGCTTAAAACTCAACATTCAAAAAACAAAGATCATTGCATCCAGTCCCATCACCTCACAGCAAACAGACGGGGGAAAAGTGGAAACAGTGACAGACTATTTTCTTAGGCTCCAAAATCACTACAGATGGTAATCGCAGCCATAAAATTAAAAGACACTTGTTCCTTGGAAGCAAAGCGATGACAAACCTAGACAGCATATTAAGAAACAGAGACATTACTTTGCCAACAAAGGTCCATATAGTCTATCGTCAAAGCTATGGTTTTTCTAGTAGTCACATATGGCTGTAAGAGCTGGACAATAACAAAGACAGAGAGTCGAAGAATTGATGCCTTCAAACTTGGTGCTAGAGAAGACTCTTGAGAATCCCTTGGACAGCAAGGAGATCAAACAAGTCAATCCTAAAGGAAATCAACCCTGAATATTCAATGGAAGCACTGATGCTAAAGCTGAAACTCCAATACTTTGGCCACCTGATGCGAAGAGCCAACTCATTGGAAAAGTCCCTGATGCTGGGAAAGATTGAAGGCAGGGGAAGAAGGGGATGACAGAGGAAGAGATGGTTGGATGGCATCACTGACTCAACGGACATGAGTTTGAGCAAACTCCAAAGAGATGGTGAAGGACAGAAAGCCTGGCTTGTGGCAGTCCATGGGGTCGCAAAGAGTCGGGACACAACTGAGTGACTGAACAACATACCTAGACAAGGAATTACTGAGGATGCGCATATCTGTAATTTTAATAGATTCTGCCACAGGGTTTGAATAGTTGGTTATACCAAATGGCACTCTTATCAGCAATGTACAAGAGTTCCAATTGCTACAGAACCTCATCCACACTTGGTATATTCTGTCTTTTTCATTTCAGTTATTCTTGTATTTGTGTAGTGTTATTTCATTGTGGTTTTAACTTGTAGTTCTCTAATAACTAAAGATATAGAATACCTTTTCACAATCATTTGCTATTTACTGTTTAGATATCTCCTCTTGTGAAGTATCTATGTCCACTCCTTAATTTCCTATTGGATTATTGGAGCTTTTAAATTTTAAAATTTTTGAACCATGTGACTATAATACTGTTTTTTAATTTAAAAGAAATGCAATTAAAATATAAATTTTATAGACTCCTATGCTGCATGTTCTCTCCTTCTTAGAGATTTATAATATACTAGTATTTCAGAAGCTCTAAAAAGTCTTAAACTTTTCAACCACAGAACAGTTTGGAGAAATGCTGCTTCCATTCTTATATAATCTTTAGTTTCATGGAATTAATAATTTTTTTTGCTTTCCTATAGTTTTAAATCTCCTGCTCAAATTTTATCACATATTTCTTTAGATCTATCAAACATCTAGCTATATAACTACACACAAATACTCAAAATTAATCATCTAAATAAATAATTTTTATCAGTCTTTCTTCTTGGAATCTGCCATCTCCTTGCTCCAGTGAAAGCAATTGCTCTCTGATCCGGCCACATATCTTTCACCTGGCATTTCCCTTCACATCCTTCTGGTCCTGTTTTCTGGGCCCCATGTCTTTCTTGTTTTGCTGTCATGTTCTACTGCAGTACATCCTCTAGTAGTTTTCTTTTTTAAAAAAGTATATAGATGGAAAATAAATGTTTTTGCATCCTTTATGTATGTGAAATGTTTTTATTCTGCTCTTATACTTTATGAATAGTTTGACTACAGAATTCTAGATTGGAAGCTATTGTAATACAAAATTTGAAATTTCACTGCAGTGTTTTAGCATAAAAGCATGATCACTGAGAAATCAGATGCCATTCTAATACCCACCCGTTTGTTCTTGTTTCTTCCCTCTGATTTCTTAGAATCTTCTATTTGCTCTTAGTGTCTTGATCTTTTTAATGATGTACTTTAATATAGGTCTTTCTTATTCACTGTGGGTGCTGTGTATGTGTGTGTGCGTGCGCACGCGCTCAGCTGTGTTGGACTCTTTGTGACCCCATGGACTGTAGCCTGCCAGGCTCCTCAGTCCATGGGGTTTCCCAGGCAAGAATACTCCAGTGGGCTGCCATTTCCTCCTCCTCTTCCCACCCCAGGCATCAAACCGGCGTCTCTCGAGTCTCCTGCATTGGCAGGTGGATTCTTTACCACTGCGGCCACCTTAGCTGGTAGACCCTTTCAATATGAAGACCTTTGACCTTTGATCCTGGCAAAAATTCTTGAGTTATTATTTTGATAATTTCCTCCCTACTTTTTGTTCTCTTTCTCTAGAGCTCTTAGTTTGTAAACTGAATGAATGAATACGAAAAGTTTTCTAAGCACTTTTTGTAGCAAAAAGCTTATTTAGAAATAAACCACAGATTATCAGACCATAGCTTTAAAGCTAAGCAATTTAAGTTACCAGATTTCAAAACAATCTTTATTACAGCTTCCATTAATTGAAAAATGTAGCATTGCTACTCACATTTCCGGCAATAAAGAAATAAAGGAAGAGTTGAATTTCCCTAGGCAGAAATCCCTGATTCAACTCAAGCATTTCCTATTAATTACGTTTTAGAACTCATTAAATGCCTAGCACGAACTTGCTATTGTGTACAATGTCTGCACCACACGTTGCGAAACAGCCATTTCAGGTGTAGACAGGTGTTTAAGGTAAAAAAAAGACGAAAAGATGCTTCCATCGTTTTTCAGTTGGCATTAAATACTGCGTTCTTCCCAGATCTATGAGAAAGAAACGTTTGCAGTCTTACCTGAAATCAGAGAGAAGGAATCTCTCAAGGTTATTTTTCAATCTCTGGCTGTAATTATGGGCGTCAGGAGAAAACATAGGTGAGGGGAAGAAAACTATGTTGCTAGTAGACGGGACCAGAGGAGAGTCTTCCAAGCGGGAGGGCCTGCGGACCAAGTGTGAGGCGGCTGAGGGGAAATTTCCTCATAGGAAACCCTTCCAAACCCTGGCTGGTCGAGGGCGCGGAGAGAAGACGCACTGAGCGCCCCAGGCTCCTTTCCCACTCTCAGGCCGTCGCCCGCGCCGCGCCGGCCTGGGACACGTGGTCGGAACTCCCGGCGGCGGCGACCTCGGGCGGACGCGCGGGAAAGCCCCCGGCTCGGCGTCCGCCCGCTGACGTCGCTGGAGCGTCTGTGGAGGCGGAGCTCCGAGCGGCCGGCTGCCGCGCCCTGGAGGGCCGGGTCGGCGAGAGGAAGCCCGTCTCCGGAGCGCCGCGTCTCCTCGGCCTTAACCTGTCTCCAGAGAGAGTTCGCCCGGGCCCTGGATAAGGAGCGTGGCGCGGGCCGCCTGGGGGATGAACGGCCTCGCGACCTAGTGTGCGGCCCCGCGCCGGGCGGAGCTGCGGCCGCGGCGGGCACTTCCGGGAGCGGCCGGCGGCCGGAGGGCCGGCGCGGCCCGCCGCCATGAGCGCGGAGCCCGTCTGCAGCGCCTTGCCCGCCATCCCGTACCACAAGCTCGCCGACCTGCGATACCTGAGCCGCGGCGCGTCCGGCACCGTGTCGTCCGCCCGCCACGCCGACTGGCGCGTTCAGGTGGCCGTGAAGCACCTGCACATCCACAGCCCGCTGCTCGACAGGTAGGGCCGCGGTCCTGCCCCTCTCACTGGCTCTCACCCCGGGCACCTGGGCTCCGGAGCCCCGACGGCGGTGACCGCTTCCCCTCGAAGCGGCCCTTCGAGGCTTAGGCTCACCTGGGGGAAAGGCCGGCTTCTCTGGAGATGCCACAGTCTCGCTTCTTGTCACTGCTTCGTTATTTTTTTCCTAGGCTTGCTTTCTCCAGACACCAGAGCCAGCAATCACAGCCCAACTCTAAACGTCCTCTCTACTGAAATTCAGTTGTGTTGACTTCGTTTTTTTCTTTTGAAGTCTAACTCTAGGGTCGCATCGCCCAATGGGTAGCGTTTAGCCACACATAGCTGTTGAGTGCTGAAAATATGGCTGTCTGAACTGAAATGTGTTCTTAGTGGGAAATACACGTTAGATTTCTAGCACTTACTATCAAAACTTGTAATATCTCATGTATAATTTTATATGATATGCTTAGATGGTATCTTTTGATATGTTGTGATAAATATATTGGTAAAGTTCACTTTGCATATTTCTACCTTTTTTTTTTAAGTGGCTACATGAAAATTTCAAATTGTATATGTGGGTCACGTGCTGTACTACAGCACTGCTGTAGAATCTGGGACGTTTTGCTTTGGGCTTTTTGTTGTGGTTTTTGGTTTACTACATGTAGTCAGAGAAGTTTAGACATCAAACTCAACTCAATTTAGTTTCTCCTCACTCTCACGGGAAAGGAAGTATGTCTCTGGAGGAAACTTGTGTAATTTTTACTAACAACAAACTGGAATCAGAAGACTGTTAAATGACGAAACTTTTGAATGCCTCTCCCATTGAACAATTTTAGTGCACTATCTAGATTTCATGGGAGGGCTAGCATTAGTTTCTGTTTCCAGAAAAACCTTTCAACTATATGTATTGGTCAGTGTGTTTAGTCAGTGTGTTTTCCTTCCGGTAGAAATCTAACTAGGCTCTGCATTCAATTCTTAGCAAGTTAACACCCATGATTGCAAACATTCTCCTCTCCCACCTCCCCCAATGAAAGTGAAAGTTGCTCAGTCCTGTCTGACTCTTTTCTACCCCCATGGACTATGCAGTCCATGGGATTCTCCAGGGCAGAATACTGGAGTGGGTAGCCGTTCCTTTCTCCCCGGTATCTTCCCAACCCAGGAATCGAACCCAGGTCTTCCCCCTATATCATATAAGTGAAAATACATCATGCTAGATGCCTGATTTATGGCAGAAAGTGAAGAGGAACTAAAAAGCCTCTTGATGAAAGTGAAAGTGGAGAGTGAAAAAGTTGGTTTAAAGCTCAACATTCAGAAAACGAAGATCATGGCATCTGGTCCCATCACTTCATGGGAAATAGATGGGCAAACAGTGGAAACAGTGTCAGACTTTCTTTTTGGGGCTCCAAAATCACTGCAGATGGTGACTGCAGCCATGAAATTAAAAGATGCTTACTCCTTGGAAGAAAAGTTATGACCAACCTAGATAGCATATTGAAAAGCAGAGACGTTACTTTACCAACAAAGGTCCGTCTAGTCAAGGCTATGGTTTTTCCTCTGGTCGTGTATGGATGTGAGAGTTGGACTGTGAAGAAGGCTGAGCGCCAAAGAATTGATGCTTTTGAACTGTGGTGTTGGAGAAGACTCTTGAGAGTCCCTTGGACTGCACGGAGATCCAACCAGTCCATTCTGAAGGAGATCAGCCCTGGGATTTCTTTGGAAGGAATGATGCTAAAGCTGAAACTCCAGTACTTTGGCCACCTCATGCGAAGAGTTGACTCATTGGAAAAGATTCTTGATGCTGGGAGGGATTGGGGGCAGGAGGAGAAGGGGACGACAGAGGATGAGATGGCTGGATGGCATCACTGGCTGGATGGCATCACTGACTCGATGGACGTGAGTCTGAGTGAACTCCGGGAGTTGGTGATGGGGAGGGAGGCCTAGTGTGCTGCGATTCACAGGGTCGCAAAGAGTCGGACACGACTGAGCGACTGAACTGAACTGAACTGAGATGCCTGATTAGCTGTCAGTATCCAACAGCAGTTAAATTCCTCAGTTTCAGCCCTGCTAATGCTACTGACTTTCATCTGCCTGTGGTTTCTTTTCGTTCTCTTGCTATCAGGCTTGGATGGGCAAGGTCCCACAGTAAGTTTGAGATACCTCTAGGGATTGCTTCCATTTTTTGTGTACCATAATTCAGATTTAGTGATACACAGGGTATGTTTACCCTAGGTGTTGAATTCTGTGTAGCAAGTATGGGGCAATTACATATATATGTATGTATATGTAGTCAACCTTGAAGGGTGGTAATTGACTAGAGAGGGTGGATGTATTTGAGAATCAACTTAAAACATATGGAAATCGAGCAGTTACGGACTCACTAGGTATTTTAAAGCAGATTGATCCTCCCATTTTGGATGCTGCTTCTCAAGATTTTAATTTATCTAAGTTTTGTGCCATTTGGAGCCAAGAAATGAAGCGGGAGTTCACTTTCCATGTTCATTAACAATTTTCATAATCCAAAATTCCTACCAAATTGGGTAGGAAATTAATTCTGCCTTCAAAGAAGCCTTAAGGACCAACACAACACTCTGGCATTACTGCACCGTGTATTTCCTCCTGCTCGTTACCTAGAATGTTAACATTATCTGTGTTTATGACATCTCAGCATAGCACTGGATATGCAGTTGACTCAAAGGATGGCTGTGTCCTCACTTATGAAGTAGGAATAACAAATACATGTACTTCTTGGGCTCTCGTGTGGATAATGTTTGCATTGTTCTTTGAGAGGAAAGAAAAATAAGTTTATGTGCTATTACATTTTCTTATTTTAGTGATTGATGAGTCATTCTCTATAACCTGACTTCTGCCCAATGAATGGACCTTCCCCAGCAATCTCCCAGCTCCTATGAGTACATGAGTTTGACTGGTTGTTCAAACACCTTGTGTAAACAGTTTAACTGTTTTGTGACTGAAAATTTCTTTTTTGCCAATATGTCTATAGAAGCTGTGTTTTACGTTTCTGGGTTTTTTTTGTTTTTGTTTTTTAATATATTGGGTTGGCCAACAAGTTCATTCATATTTTCTGCAAGATGGCATGGAAAAACCCAAATGAACTTTTTGGCCAACTCAATAAAAACCTATTTTTAAACTGTTGTAGCTTATTCTGTTTTCCCACTCTCTCATTCTTTTCAAAATATAACTTCAGGAATTTTCCTTCTCTAATTAAGCAGTGATAGGAAAAAACAAAGGTGTTAGAACCCACAATTGCAATTCAAATCTGACTCCAAACCTGCCACTTATTATTAACATGACCATTAGAAAATTATTCATTTATCTAAGCCCAGTGTGGCAACCCACTCCAGTACTCTTGTCTGGAGAATCCTAGGGACGGGGGAGCCTGGTGGGGTCGCACAGAGCCGGACCCGACTGAAGCGACTTAGCAGCAGCAGCAGCAGTGCTCTCATAGGGATAATAAAACCAACTTTGGTAAAGTGACTGATACATAGTAGGATCACAAGAGAAGGAAGAATGCCTCATACTCCTAATGGGAGGAGGAATTAGTATGTTAAGTATCACCAAGATTTCCCCTAGCATGCCCTCTCTATAATTCTCAGGGTATCTAGGAACCTTCAGGTCAATCCTGGGTTTTCCCTGCAAAGGTGCTACTCTGTAACTGTCTTGTTGATCTACCTTTCTTAAGGCAAACACACACCTCTTTCAATTTAGGGAACAAATTCAATTAAAGCTGGTCTCACAGACCGGTATAATTGGTTGTCTCACAGTTGGGGTACTAAGTGTCTAAAGAACAGGAAGGATAGAGGCTCTTGATGTATTTTTGTAACTCTTGAATTTAGAAACATGTAAATATATTACCTGTTCAAAACATGGATGGCTAAGATATTTTTTCTTTATTTTGTTTATTGTTTGTTTTTAAAAGGAAGCCTCATAGTCTGGTCTGGAATGTGTTTTTCAGCAGCCATTCGTCAAGATCTTGGGTGGTTTAAACAAAAGCATCCAGAAAAATTTTACATTATATGCAAGATGACAGTTATATGAATTTCTTTTAAATAAGCTTTTTAATGGAAGCATAACATGTGTATCAGTTCAGTTCAGTTCAGTCACTCAGTCGTGTCCGACTCTTTGCATGTGTATAGAAAAACACAAATATAATTGTTCAGCATGACATCACAAAGTAAAGATAACTACAGTCACCACCCACATAAATAACTATATCACTTCTTAGTCATTACTCGTCATCCTTCCCAAGGGTGAATACTATCCTGAATTCTAAAACCAAAGATTAGGCTTGATAGTGGTTAACCTTTACATAAATTGAATACATAATGTATCTTTAATTTCTGGCTTCTCTTATCTAACATTGTAAGATTTATCCATGTTGTTACCTGGAGCAGGTAACCTTCATTTTCATTGCTATAAAGTATTCAGTATTCTACTTTATAACACATTTATTTATCCATTCTGTTGTTGATAGAGATGTTTCCATTCTTTGGCTATTAGGATGAGAGCTTCTGTGAACATTGTTGTGTATGTCTTTTGATGTACACACGTACGCTTTTGCATTGTATTCTCTTACTATGCCTAGTAAGAGAATTTGAGGAATTTTTTGGTCCCTGAAGCCTCAGTCTTAGTGGTTTTGGAGGTTTTAGTACTTAAGGGAGGTATGTTTCCTAGGAAACATGGTTTCAGTGAATTAGAAGTGGACATGGCTTGCTGGCAAGATTTTTTTCCTGTCATTAACCAATGTGGGTGGGGGAAACATTATTGACAGAGGAGAAAGATTCCTTTTAAGAGGGGGAACTTGGATTGCTGTTGTACAGTGGAGTAAGTCCCTGGAGATGGAAATGGCAACCCTCTCCAATATTCTTGCCAAGAAAATCCCATGGATAGAGGAGCTGGTTGGATGAGCCACAGTCCATGGGGTCACAAAAGAGTCTGACACAACTGAGTGACTAAATGACAGTCATCAGTTCAGTTCAGTTCAGTCGCTCAGTCGTGTCCGACTCTTTGCGATCCCATGAATCGCAGCACCCCAGGCCTCCCTGCCCATCACCAACTCCCTGAGTTCACTCAGACTCACGTCCATCAAGTCAGTGATGCCATCCAGCCATCTCATCCTCTGTCGTCCCCTTCTCCTCTTGCCCCCAATCCCTCCCAGCATTAGCATCTTTTCCAGTGAGTCAGCTCTTCGCATGAGGTGGCCAAAGTACTGGAGTTTCAGCTTTGGTATCATTCCTTCCAAAGAAATCCCAGGGCTGATCTCCTTGCAGTCCAAGGGACTCTCAAGAGTCTTCTCCAACACCACAGTTCAAAAGCATCAATTCTTTGGCACTCAGCCTTCTTCACAGTCCAACTCTCACATCCATCATGACCACTGGAAAAACCATAGCCTTGACTAGACAGACCTTTGTTGGCAAAGTAATGTCTCTGCTTTTGAATATGCTATCTAGGTTGGTATTAACTTTCCTTCCAAGGAGTAAGCGTCTTTTAATTTCATGGCTGCAGTCACCATCTGCAGTGATTTTGGAGCCCAAAAAAGAAAGTCTGACACTGTTTCCACTGTTTGCCCATCTATTTCCCATGAAATGATGGGACCAGATGCCATGATCTTCGTTTTCTGAATGTTTAGTTTTAAGCCAACTTTTTCACTCTCCACTTTCACTTTCATCAAGAGGCTTTTTAGTTCCTCTTCACTTTCTGCCTAAGGGTGGTGTCATTTGCATATCTGAGGTTATTGATATTTCTCCCGGCAATCTTGATTCCAGCTTGTGCTTCTTCCAGTCCAGTGTTTCTCATAATGTACTCTGCATAGAAGTTAAATAAGCAGGATGACAATATACAGCCTTGATGTACTCCTTTTCCTATTTGGAGCCAGTCTGTTGTTCCATGTCCAGTTCTGACTGTTGCTTCCTGACCTGCATACAAATTTCTCAAGAGGCAGGTCAGGTGGTCTGGTGTTCCCGTCTCTTTCAGAATTTTCCACAGTTTATTGTGATCCACACAGTCAAAGGCTTTGGCATAGTCAATAAAGCAGAAATAGATGTTTTTCTGGTACTCTCTTGCTTTTTCTATGATCCACCAGATGTTGGCAATTTGATCTCTGGTTCCTCTGCCTTTTCTAAAACCAGTTTGAACAACTGGAAGTTCATGGTTCACATATTGCTGAAGCCTGGCTTGGAGAATTTTGAGCATTACTTTACTAGCGTGTGAGATGAGTGCAATTGTGTGGTAGTTTGAGCATTCTTTGGTATTGCCTTTCTTTGGGATTAGAATAAAAACTGATCTTTTCCAGTCCTGTGGCCACTGTTGAGTTTTCCAAATTTGCTGGCATATGGAGTGCAGCACTTTCACAGCATCATCTTTCAGGATTTGAAGTAGCTCAACTGGAATTCCATCACCTCCACTAGCCAAATAGCTTCTACTAGAGAGTGAAAGTGAAAGTCGCTCAGTCGTGTCCGATTCTTTGCAACCCCATGGTCTCTACAGTCCATGGAATTCTCCAGGCCAGAATACTAGAGTGGGTAGCCTTTAGTGCAGTATGTTATACTTCCTTAATAAGGTATATTATACTCCCTTAATCAATAAAGTCAGTCAGTCATCACAGCCTGGGCATTCTATTCAGCTAATGTTTTTCTTCCCATTTCCACTGCAACCTTTATAGCTTCAGACCGTCATTGCTTCACATTTTTTGTAGTTTTGCTTTTTTTTTTTTAATTTTATTTTTAAACTTTACAATATTGTATTGGTTTTGCCAAATATCGAAATGAATCCTCAACAGGTATACATGTGTTCCCCATCCTGAACCCTCCTCCCTCCCCATACCATCCCTCTGGGTCGTCCCAGTGCACCAGCCCCAAGCATCCAGTATCGTGCATCGAACCTGGACTGGCGACTCTTTTCATACATGATAGTATACATGTTTCAATGCCATTCTCCCAAATCTTCCCACCCTCTCCCTCTCCCACAAAGTCCATAAGACTGTTCTATACATCAGTGTCTCTTTTGCTGTCTCGTATATAGGGTTATTGTTACCATCTTTCTAAATTCCATATATATGTGTTAGTATACTGTATTGGTGTTTTTCTTTCTGGCTTACTTCACTCTGTATAATAGGCTCCAGTTTCATCCACCTCATTAGAACTGATTCAAATGAATTCTTTTTAATGGCTGAGTAATACTCCATTGTGTATATGTACCATAGCTTTCTTATCCATTCATCTGCTGATGGACATCTAGGTTGCTTCCATGTCCTGGCTATTATAAACAGTGCTGCGATGAACATTGGGGTACACGTGTCTCCTTCCCTTCTGATTTCCTCAGTGTGTATGCCCAGCGGTGGGATTGCTGGATCATAAGGCAGTTCTATTTCCAGTTTTTTAAGGAATCTCCACACTGTTCTCCATAGTGGCTGTACTAGTTTGCATTCCCACCAACAGTGTAAGAGGGTTCCCTTTTCTCCATACCCTCTCCAGCATTTATTGCTTGTAGACTTTTGGATCGCAGCCATTCTGACTGGCGTGAAATGGTACCTCATAGTGGTTTTGATTTGCATTTCTCTGATAATGAGTGATGTTGAGCATCTTTTCATGTGTTTGTTAGCCATCTGTATGTCTTCTTTGGAGAAATGTCTATTTAGTTCTTTGGCCCATTTTTTGATTGGGTCATTTATTTTTCTGGAGTTGAGCTTTAGGAGTTGCTTGTATATTTTTGAGATTAGTTATTTGTCAGTTTCTTCATTTGCTATTATTTTCTCCCATTCTGAAGGCTGTCTTTTCACCTTGCTAATAGTTTCCTTTGTTGTGCAGAAGCTTTTAAGTTTAATTAGGTCCCATTTGTTTATTTTTGCTTTTATTTCCAATATTCTGGGAGGTTTTATTGAAGTAATAGTTGCTTTACAATGTTGTATTTCTTCTGTACTACAGACTGAATCATCTATATATGTATATGTGTGTGTGTATGTGTGTGTATATATATATATATGTATGTATGTATGTCTCCCTTCTTTTTTGGATTTCCTTCCCATTTAGGTTACCACAGAGCACTGAGTAGAGTTCCCTAAAGTATACAGTAGGTTCTCGTTAGTTATCTACTTTACCCATAGTATCAATAGTGTATATATGTCAGTCCTTATCTTCTAGTTCATTCCACCACCCCCTTTCCCTCCTTGATGTCCAATATTTGTTGTCTGTGTCTCAATTTCTGTTTTGCAAATAAAATCATCTATACTATTATTCTAGAATCCACATATATGCATTAAAATATGCTATTTGTTTTTTTCTTTCTGACTTAACTTCACTCTGTATGACAGTCTCTAGGTCCATCCATGTCTCTGCAAATGATCCAATTTAGTTCTTTTTTATGGCTGAGTAACAATGTTCCATTGTACATATGTACCACATCTTCCTTATCCATTCATCTGTAGATGGATATCTGAGTTGCTTCCATGTTCTGGCTCTTGTAAATAGTGCTGCTGTGAACATTGGGGTGCATTTATCTTTTGGAATTATAGCCTTTCTCTGGGTATATGCCCAGTAGTGGGATTCCTGGGTCATACAGTAGTTCTATTTTTAATTTTTGAAGGAATCTCCATAGTGTTCTTCATAGGGCTTTATCAATTTATATTCCCATCAACAGTTCAAGAGTTCCCTTTCTCCACACCCTCTCCAGCATTTATTGTTCGTAGATTTTTTTTTTTTTAATGATGGTCATTCTGATGGATGTGAATGATATCTCATTATAGTTTTGATTTTCACATCTCTAATAATTAATGATGCTGAGCATCTTTTCAGGTGTTTGTTGGCCCTATGTATGCCTTCTTTGGAGAAGTGTCTATTTAGGTCTTCCACCCATTTTTTGATTGGGTTGTTTGTGTTTTGGGTTTTTTTTTACTTGAACTGTTTGTATGTTTTGGAGGTTAATTCCTTGACAGTTACTTCATTTGCCAGTATTTTTTCCCATTCTGAGGGAGAAAATATTGGCAGATATTTCCTTGTTTGTCTTGTTTATGGTGTCCTTTGCTGTGCAAAAACTTTTAAGTTCAATTGTGGCTCAGCAGTAAAGAATTCACCTCCAATACAGGAGATGTGGGTTTGATCCCTGGGTCGAGAAGATCCCCTGGAGGAGGAAATGGCAACCCACTCCACTATTCTAGCCAGGAAAATCCTATGGACAGAGGAGCCTCGCGGGTTGCAGTCCATAGCGTGGCAAAGAAACAGACACGACTGAGCGAATAAGCTCATGTGCACATAATAAGCACAGATCCCATTTGTTAATTTTGGTTTTTATTGACATTACTCTAGGAGGTGGGTCAGCAAAGATCCTACTATGATTTATGTCAAAAAATGTTCTGCCTATATTTTCCTCCAAGAATTTTTCAGTGTCTGGCCTTCATTCAGGTCTTTAATTCATTTTGAGTTTATTTTTGTGTATGGCATTAGAGTTCTAATTTCATTCTTTCGCAAGTGGCCATCCAGTTTTCCCAGCACTACATATTGAAGAGGATGTCTTCATTGTATATTCTTGCCTCTTTAGTCATAAATTAGTTGACTGTATATGCACTGATTTGTTTTGGGGCTTTCTATCCTATTCCATTGGTCTGTATTTCCATTTTTGTACCAGTACCATACTGTCTCGATGACAGTAGCTTTGTAGTATAATCTGAGGTCAGAGAGCCTGATTTCTCCAGCTCCCATTTTTCTTTCTCAAGGTTGTTTTGGGATCTTTGGGATCTTTTGTATTTTCTACGAATTGTAGAAATTTTCTGTTCTAGTTCAATGAAAAATGCCATTGATAATTTGATAAGGATTACATTGAATCTGTAGATTGCTCTGGGTAGTATAGTCATTTTCACAATATTGATGCTTCCAATCTAAGAATCTCTCCGTATGTTTGTAACTTTGATGTCTCCTGAATGTCTTTCAGTTTTCTGTGTACAGATCTTTTGCTTCCTTAGGTAGGTTTATACCTAGGTATTTTATACTTTGTGTTGCAATAGTAAATGAGATTGTTTCCTTAATTTCTCTTTCTGATCTTTCTTTATTAGTGTATCAGAATGCAAGAAATTTCTGTTTTAATTTTGTATCCTGCAACTTTAGTAAATTCACTGATGAGCTCTAGTAGTTGTCTGGTGGCATCTTTAGGATTTTCTATGTAAAGTACCATTGTCATCTGCAAACAGTGACAGTTTTACATCTTCTTTTCCAATTTGGATTCCTTTTATTTCTTTTCCTTTTCTGATCGCTGTGGCTAGGACTTCTGAAACTATGCTGAATAATAATGGTGAGAGTGGACACCCTTGTCTTGTTCCTGATCTGAGGGGAAATTCTTTCAGGTTTTTCACCGTTGAGAATATTTGCTGTAGGTTGTCATATATGGCCTTTATAATGTTGAGGTAGGTTCCCTCTATGCTCACTTTCTGTAGAGTTTATATCATAAATGGGTGTTGAATTTTGTCCAAAGTTTTTTCTGCATCTATTGAGATGATCATGTGATTTTTATTCAGTTTGTTAATATGGTTTGTCATATTCACTGATTTGCATATATTGAAGAATCCTCGCATCCCAGGGATAGATCCCACTTGATCATGGTGTATGAAGCTTTCAGTGTGTTGTTGTATTTGATTTGCTAATATTTGGTTGAGGATTTTTGCGTCTGTGTTCATCAGTAATATGGGCAAGAATACTGGAGTGTGTTGCCATTTCTTCCTCCAGGGGATCTTCCTGACCCAGGGTTTGAACTGAGTCTCTTTTGTCTCCTGCATCGGCAGGCAGGTTGTTTACTGCTAGCGCCACCTGGGAAGCCCACTAATCATTGGAAATGTAGCAGTCAAGATCACGATGAGTATGTATGTTTCTTAAAAAGGTTTCTGGACAGCTTGAGATCACAGACTGTATTTTTTTAATCTAATTTTTTATTTACTTGACATGTACACACTGCTTTATTTATCTTCGGGTGGGCTAGGTCTTTGTTGCTGCACATGGACTTTCTCTATTTGCAGACAGTGGGGGCTACTCTAGTTGTGGCACGTGGGCTTCTCATTGCGGTGGCCTCTCGTGGAGCACAGACTCTAGGTGCCCTGGCGTAAGTAGTTGTGGCCCAGGGGCTCGTTAGTTGTGTCTGCAGGGCCCTGGAGCATGCAGGCTTCAGTAGTTGGGGTGAGTGGACTCAGTCATTGTGGCCCATGGGCTTAGTTGCTCCATGGCGTGTGAAATTGTCCCAGACCAGGGAGTGAATGCATGTCCCCGGCCTTGGCAGGCAGATTCTTATCCACTGCACCACCAGGGAACTCACCAAACTATGTTTTGGGGTTTGTTTTTTTTAACTTAATTGTCTCCATAAGGCTGAGCACTGTGGTTTATTCATAATGAAAGTTCAACACTTATTTCTTTTATGAATGAATAAGGAAATAAATCTGAAATCCAGAGTTAGCCCAGGAATGTTATAAGCATTTATCTCTTCTCAGTGTTCT
The DNA here is from genome assembly GCF_032452875.1 of Bos javanicus. Lineage (NCBI taxonomy): Eukaryota > Metazoa > Chordata > Mammalia > Artiodactyla > Bovidae > Bos > Bos javanicus. The sequence continues at coordinate 74,060,208 of NC_083881.1, read as the reverse complement.
TTTCCTGAATTCCAGCCTATAATTTCTGAGTATTATTGACCCTTATGCGACTATTATCATCTAGTCATTAAAATCTACAACATTTAAGTGTTTTAATATTCAGGATATTTAGAAAATTTTTACATGATATGCAACCGTAAAATTTAATGTAACAGTCTAATAAAATTTTATCATTTTAATACAACAGAGACTTATGTAATTGGTTCAAGCACCTATCGTTTTAATACAAATAGACTTTATAAACAAACATTGTGTTCTTTGCCTTTCCTAGGAAAAGTACAGTTTTAATCTATGTGTAGCACTTCTTTCTGTCAGTGGTTTATATGTTATTTTGGTCTCTAAACAGACCTATGGAATATGTAAGGTAGAGATTATCCCTCCTTTAAATATGAAGAAACTAAGAAAAGTTGCCTAATTTACATGAGATCAAAAGCTAATGAATGAATGGAAAAATCCAGAATTAATTAATATTATGGGCATGATAATTGTGTATTTTTCATTATTTTGAAATAATTACGCTTTTTTTTTTCTTTAGTGAAAGAAATGATGTCTTAAGAGAAGCTGAAATTTTACACAAAGCTCGATTTAGTTACATTCTTCCAATTTTGGGAATTTGCAATGAGCCTGAATTTTTAGGAATAGTTACCGAATACATGCCAAATGGATCATTAAATGAGCTCCTACATAGGGTAAGTACTATACATTTTCAGTGGCTAGAATTCTGTTAGTTAACCTATACAGTGCTTTGGTTTTACATGTGAGCCAAAATAAGAATAATGACAAACAGTTGCAGTGGTAAAATTTCACCATTTCTGGCTTCTTTTGTGTTGTTAAAAATACTGTGCAGCCAGACCCTGCATTCTAGTCACCTCGATTATGCTGCTTAGGTTCCTGAGGCTTACACTGAATTCCAGTATCCACAGGTATATATATGTGGGAGAGGAGCAGGAGAGAAAAAAGACAGACTCTGTACACTGTACAGTTTATTGTTGGCTTAAGCCAGCTTTTATTTTATGTTAAAGATAATTTAGTATTCTAATTAAATGTTAGTAGTATCAATTCACAAAGTTCTGAATTAATAGGCCAAATTATCTATCTCTGAGTATCAAATACCTGAGTTTTTCCAATAATAGGCAATGGCATGAGCCGTATTACCTTTTGCTCAAGGTACCAATTACTCTGTCTTTAACTATGAAAACCATTAGTAAACAACTTTGAGGGGGCGAGGTCCTCATTCTCAAAATGTGTGTATTCATCTACTGTTGTTTGCTTGACCTTATTAAGATTATCTCTAGCCCACAGGTTCCCTCAAGAGATATTTTTAAATACCTGGGTCTGTTTTGTTAAGGTTGCTTTAGTTAAAACTGAGTAGTAACATAATCTGTAAAATCCAGTCACTGAACACTCCTAAATTCTGGTGCATCACAATGTTCTATAAGCAAATGAGGGAGCGTGGGTGCCCCTATCACCACTCATGGAGTGACTTCCTCTTTATTTTAGGATGCAACACATTGTTTGTGACGGCACAATCGAAAACAAGGGCAGAGTAAAGAGACTAGTGTCAGTGAGTAAGATTTGTGTAACCAACATAGCAATTAAGATACAAAACACAATTTCCTTTTTTTGACTGAATGTAAGCATAGACACTAATGTTTTCCTCTCATACCCCAGCACCCCAGTAGATACTGTGGTACGCAAATTTGGAGCCCTTTAGAAATTCTAGAGCCTCCTAAGGGGCATTGCTAATTTCTGGAAGGAATCATTAAATACAGGTTGAGCACTCATCTACCTTCTTCCCCAATGATTATCTACTTTTTCTGAGTATGTTCCTCTTCCTGGGAAGCTGTAATAATGTTTAAGTTAGGAAAACATTTAAGAAAATTCAGATGACTATTACTTGTAAGTACCAGGAAATAAAGGCATTACATTTGTAATGTTTCTATATTATACATGGAATGCAAGAGTAGGAAGTCAAGAGATACCCAGAATAACAGGCAAGGTTGGCCTTGGAATACAAAATGAAGCAAGGCAAAGGCTAAGAGAGTTTTGTCAAAAGAACATGCTGGTCATAGCAAACAGCCTTTTCCAACAACCCAAGAGATGACTCTACACATGGACATTACCAGATGGTCGATATCAAAAAAAGATTATGTTGTTTGCAGCCAACGATGGAGAAGCTCTATACAGTTAGCCAAACAAGACCTGGAACTGACTGTGGCACGGATCACGAGCTCCTTATTGCAAGATTCAGACTTAAATTGAAGCAAGTAGGGAAAACCACTAGGCTATTCAGATATAACCTAAATCAAATCCCTTATGTTTATACAGTGGAGGTGATGAACAGATTCAAGGGATTAGGCCTGGTAGACAGAGTGCCTGAAGAACTATAAATAGAGGTTCATTACATTGTACAGGAGGCAATAACAAAACCATCTCAAAAAGGATGCAGGAAGGCAAAGTGGTTGTCCAAGGAGGCTTTACAAAAAGCTGAGGAAAGAAGAGAAATGAAAGGCAAGGAAGAAAGAGAAAGAACCCAACTGAATGTAGAGTTCCAGAGAATAGCAAGGAGAGATAAGAAGGCCTTCTTAAATGAACAATAGAATGGGAAAGACTAGAAATCTCTTCAAGAAAATTGGAAATATCAAGGGAAACATTTCATGTAAGGATGGGCACAATAAAGGACAGAAATGGCAAGGAGCTAACAGAAGCAGAAGAGATTAAGAAGAGGTAGCCAGAGTATACAGAAGAACTACACAAAAAAAGGTCTTAATGACCTGGATAACCATGGTCACTCACCTAGAGCCAGACATCTTGGAGTGTGAAGTCAAGTGGGCCTTAAGAAGCATTACTGTGAACAAACCTAGTGGAGGTGATGGAATACCAGCTGAGCTATTTAGAATCCTAAAAGATGATGCTGTTAAAGTGCTGCACTCAATATGTCAGCAAATTTGGAAAATGCATAGTGTCCACAAGACTGGAAGACATCAGTTTTCATTCCAGTGTCAAAGACGGGCAATGCCAAAGAATGTTCAAACTACCATACGGTTGTGCTCATTTCACATGCTAGCAAGGATATGCTGAAAATCCTTCAAGCTAGGTTTTAGCAGTACATGAACCAAGAGCTTATAAATGCGCAAGCTGTATTTAGTAAAGGAAGAAGAACCAGAGATCAAATTACCAACATTCATTGGATCATGCAGAAAGCAAGGGAATTCCAGAAAAACATATTCTGTTTCATTGACTATGCTAAAGCCTTTCAGTCTGTGGATCACAACAAACTGGAAAATTCATAAAGAGATGGGAGTCATCAGACCACCTTACCTGTTTCCTGAGAAACCCGCATGTGGGTCAAGAGGCAACATTTGGAACCAATCATGGAATAACTGACTGGTTCCAAATTGGGAAAGGAGTACAACAAAGCTGTATATTGTCACCCTGCTTATTTAACTTCTATGCAAAGTACATCATGTGAAGTGCTAAGCTGGATAAATCACAAGCTGGAATCAAGATTGCTGGGAGAAAAATCAACAACCTCAGACGTGCAGATGATATCACCCTAATGGCAGAAAGTGAAGAGGAACTAAAGAGCCTCTTGATGAGGGTTGAAAAGGTGAGTGAAAAAGCTGGCTTGGAACTCACTATTGTAAAAACTAAGATCATGGCATCCGGTCCAATCACTTCATAGCAAATACAAGGGGAAAAAGTAGAAGCAGTGATGAATTTTATTTTCTTGGATTCCAAAACTCACTGTGGACTGTAACTGCAACCATGAAATTGAAAGACACTTACTCCTTGGAAGGAAGGCTATGACAAACTTAGCGTATTAAAAAGCAGAGACATCACTTTGCTACAAAGGTCCATGTAATCAAAGCTATGGTTTTTCCAGTAGTCACATAGGGATGTGAGAGTTGAACTATAAGAAGGGTGGATGCCGAAGAATTGATGCTTTTGAACTGTGGTGCTGGAGAAGACTCTTGAGAGCCCCTTGGACAGCAAGAAGATCAATTCAGTAAATCCTAAAAAGAAATCAACCCTGAATACTCATTGCAAGAACCAATGCTGAAGCTGAAGCTCAAATACTTTGACCATCTTATGGGAAGAGCCGACTCGTAGGCAAAGACCCTGATACCGGGAAAGATTGAAGGCAAAAAAAGGGGGTGGCAGAAAATGAGATGATTAGATAGTATCAACAACTCAATGGCCATGAATTTGAGCACAAACTCCAGGAGACAGTAGAAAACAGAGGCACCTGGCATGCTGCAGTCCATGGGATCACAAGTAGTGGGATGTGACTTAGCAACTGAACAACCTAGAATGAGAAGATATGTCGAGTATAAATGTATGTGTCTGGGTATTATACAGATAAAAATAAACTATCTCAACTGAAGAGAGACCCCATACCATGTAGTGCATTGCCAGTAAATACTAAAAGGAAATATTAGTACTGTAAAGTCATTATTTTCTCTATAAGGAAAATAAGATCCAAGGATGTTAAAGAATGTCAGATAGATACTATGTAATAAAATAAGTATATTTTGCCCTATACTTAGTTATACTAGATACTTAGTTTATACTATTCTCATGGAATATTTCATTTTCAAAGTGGAAATAAATTTGGCCACTAATTTTGGTTTTATTTATTTTCATATAAAGAAAATCGAATATCCTGATGTTCCTTGGCCATTGAGATTTCGTATTCTGCATGAAATTGCTCTAGGTGTAAATTACCTGCACAATATGAATCCTCCTCTACTTCATCATGACCTGAAGACTCAAAACATCTTATTGGATAATGAATTTCATGTTAAGGTAATTACTGTTTTTCAAAAAAGCTTATCTGCATCCTTGTGTTTAATAGTTTTAAAGACTTCTTAGTTAATTTTTCTACCTTGCCAATTTAATGTCTCTGCCTTTTCCATGGCCCCTAATTCAGTGCCACTTCTTCCTGCTGCAGTGGGTTAGTTATTCCTAGACTACAGATATTCATAAAAGTATGGTTCAGATACAAAGTCATTATATTCTTAATTTAAATTGTTAAGTATACCTTTATTTACTTTTTATTTTGAAATTATTAGAGATTCTTAGGTGGTTGCAGAGTAAAGAAGTCTCATGTACCCTTCACCCAGTTTCTACCAGTGGTTACGTCACATATAACTGTAGTACCATTTCAAGGCCAGGAATTTGACATTGGTACAGTACACATATGTAGTTTTTAGTTCTGTTTCACTTTATCTTGTGTAAATTTCTGTGGCTATGATAGCAGTCAAGATACAGCACTATTCTATCACAACAAAGATACCACTTATACTATCCCTGTATAGTCATGTTCACCTTCCCTCCATCGTCCCTAACTGCTGTCAACCAGTAATCTGTTTTTCTTTTCTATAATTTTGTTGTTTTGACAATGGACTCATACAATGTATGATATTTTGAGATTGGCTTTGTTCATTTAGCATAAGGCCTTTGAGATCCATTTGAGTCTTTGCTTGTGTCAAGAATTGTTTTCTTTTTCGTTGGTGAATAATATTCCATGGTGTGGGTGTACTAGAGTTGTTTAACCATAGTTACTTTTAGCCTTTGGCAGTTAAAATAAAACTCCATTGAATAGTCCTGTACAACTTTTTGAACAAATGTAAGTTTTTATTCCTCTGAGATAAATGCCCAGGAGTTTAACTGTGTGGTCATATGGTAAAGTATGTTTAGGTCTTTAAGAAGCTGCCTGTTTTCTACAGTAGCTGCACCATTGTACATTTCACCAGCAGCGTATGAAAGACCCAGCTTCTCTGCACCCTCACCAGCATTTGGTTTTATCACCGTTTTTTATTCTGGTATTCTAATGGATGTATAGTGATATATACCATGATCTTAATTTTCACTTTCCAATGATGTTGAATAGTGTTATTTATTTATTTGCCATCTCTATATCCTTTTCAGTGATGTGTGTCTTCAGATCTTAAGACCATTTTCTACTTGGACTCTTTGCTTTTTTACTATTGAGTTTTAAAAGTTCTGTGTATTTTTAGATGTAAGTCCTTCATCAGATACATACTGATAGTTGGGAGACCTTTTCTGCCAGTCCAAGGTTTGTTCTTTTCATCCTTTTCAGCAAGGTCTTTCACAGAGCAAAAGTTTTAATTTTTTTCTTTTATGATCATGCTTTTGCTGTCATGACCTTTTTCTTCTGTAGTCCAAGGATTTTTAACTTTGTCTTCTAGCTTAGTGTCATCCTTAAATTTAATTAGCTACTTTTTGTGTCTTCAAGTCATGATTACCTATTAACCATTACAGTGCTCAAATCAGAGCTACACAACATGGTGCTAAAAATCTCCCTTCAGGTCAAGTTCAGGCCTTTTATTAATTAGGACTTTTGGAGAATAAGCATTCATTTTGTTTGGCATACTCCTAAAAGAACCGTTAGCCCATGTTTCTCCTTTTTTTTTCATACAAATGTTACAAAAGTCCTTCTTTGACTGCTTTCCCAAGTGTCCTTGTTACCATGTCCAACTTTATACTGCTTACCACGCAACAGAGCCAATAAATCAACAAATGAGGTGTTGGAGCAAGGAACAGCAACCCTATTTGGAAAGCCAGTAGACCAAGAAGATGGTGGATTAGTGTCCCAAAGAACCAGCACACCCAAGCTAGAATTCAGGCTTTTGCTTTTATTCTAAAAGGCGAGAGGGTGTGGATGGTGGTGGCAAGGTTCTTGGACCTTTTGTGTTTGCAGCTCTCCTTAGGGGTCAGGTCATGATGTTCGTACAGACCTTCAACAAAACAAATACTATTTATTCTCTGTTCTGCACTGTGGAGGTATTTGCTAGGATTCTAACTAAACCTGAAATATATGTAAAATGAACTGAGACTTGTACTATATAAATTTTTCAACCTCCTTGGACCTTATTTCCTTCATCTCAGTCCAGTAACCATTCTTGATAGAGAAGACCCAAGCAAAGTAATAGGTGATGACGATCCCTACTTTCTCTTTTTCATTGATGAGTAGGGTATTTATTTGACATGAATAGAATTTAAAATAGTTTGGCTTTGTGTGTTTTTTTAATTTTTGTTATTTTTAGAACATTCAAAACTGTGACCTTTCTAATACAGTTGTTATAAATTAGTGACACTCTTTTATATGTGTCCTGTGTGTCTCTACTTGTTATTTTGTAAATGTCCCTTAAAAGTAAGAGTTTCAGTGACTCATAAATAATTAAGTTATCCTTTCTACCTGTCTTCTTGAAAGGGCCATTTAAATGAAATACAAAACAAAATCTCTTGAAGTACTTAATGAGATTAAATGGAACCTCACACCTTGTTAGTTTTTTTTTTTTAAGTAAATTTTCTCACTGTAATGTTAATCAGAAACATATTAATAGTATCTAAAATAAAAATCTTTACCACTAGTTAAGATCAATCTACTTCTACTTTAAAAAGAATACGTCCAACTTGATGGTCTGCTGGTCAGCATCTATTAGTGCACTTTAAATACAAATGAGCCCGTGACAGGCTTGTCTGAAGTAAACATTTATATGCACCGTGTCTGGTTTCTCTCCTGTTGTCAGTCCTGTGTGGAAACCAGAATGCTTGGAAGTTCTTCCTCATAGCTTCTTACTGATGATAACTTCATAGTTTAAAGAGACAGACATTATTATGTAAATGAAAATAGCTATTCTGGTAGGATGGTAGGATTAGGGATGATTTTTATGAGCAAAGTGTTTTAATCTCTGATTTTAAAATAAAATCAACTGTATAGTTGATTTACAGTATTATGTTAGTTTAGTTATACAGCAAAGTGATTCAATTTTATGTTTTTCAGATTATTTTCCTTTATAGGTTATTATAAGATACTGAATATAGTTTTCTGTGCTATACAATAAATTCTTGGTGCGTTATCATCTGTTTTTAACTAAACAGATCCTTTACCTTTAAAATGTGTGTTAAGATCTTGTGTAGAAATAAAAAGTTCCTATTCTCTGTCTTCATTGTTGAATGACAAATATTTCCGGATCCTCAAGAAACCATAGAACTTGCATCCCTCTCATATTCTTCACTTTTTCTCTTCTCTGGAAGATCCAGATTTAATGAATCATGTCTTTTGTATATGGTGTTTGTGATAGAGAAGGGGAAGAAATGTAGTTCCATGTGAACACCAAACTAAATTGACTGATAAAGGGAGTTCTGATTAATTTTTCTAGATAAGGTTTCAAAACACAAATGTGAAGTAAACGGAGCACATAAGCAAACTAAGAATACATTTTCTGCAGCACTGTACTCACACCAGTGCTTAGCCCAGTAGCTTGCAGTTTATGGTTTAGGTGTAAGAACCTGTTGCTGTTCAGTCGCTAATTTGTGTTGGACTCTGCGACCCCATGGACTGTAGCACGCCAGGCCTCTCTGTCCTCCACTAACTGCCAGAGTTTGCTCAAATTCATGGCCACTGAGTAGGCCATGCTATCTATTTCCTTCTCCTTTGGCCTTCAGTCTTTCCCAACATCAAAGTCTTTTCCAGTGAGTCAGCTCTTCACATCTTCAGCCTCAGCATCAGTCCTTCCAGTGAATATTGAGGGTTGAGTTCTTTTAGGATTGATTGATTTGACTTCCTTGCAATCCAAGGGACTCTCAAGTGTCTTCTCCAGCACCACAATTCGAAAACATCAATTCTTTGGCACTCAGATTTCTTTGCCTTCTCATAGTAATGCTTATTATCCTAGCCAATGTGTAACTGGAGCACTGTTTTTGCTTTTAGAGGATGAGTGAGAGGAATAAGAGTTTGTAGTGGCAAGTAAGAGTAACTGGGATACAGTTGCGCAGAGTTTAGATTAAAGTTTAAAGACCCTTAGATTAAAGACCCTCAAACTGCATTCTGTGTTGTTGGTATTGTATGAATAAGAGCAAGCTTTAGAGGTTTATTCTTGTGTATAAAACATTAATAATACTAACACACATGGTTCACCCATTATGTGTCAAATACGGTCCTGAGTGGGGCTTCCCTGGTGGCTCAGTGGTAAAGAATCTGCCTCTAATGCAGAAGACTTGGGTTTACTCCCTGGGTTGGGAAGATCCCCTGGAGAAGAAAATGGTAACCCACTCCAGTATTCTTGCTGGGAAGTCCCCTGGACAGAGGAGCCTGGCGGGCTGCAGTCCATGGGGTTGTAAAAGAGTTGGATGACTTCGTGACTAAATAACATCTTGCATTGCCTTCAGAAATCAGTCCAGTTTAGCTCTTCATGTCGTGGCACCATTTTTTCTCCTGGTCTTTTCTAATTTTTTTCTTAAGTTTACCCTTTCATTATGGTAATATATGAAAGATTTGTATAGTCTTCCGTCCCTTTTTGGAGTGGGGCTATAATTTTTTAATCTCAAATTCATCTAAACACTAAAGAAATTATTTCTTCTGTTAAAGCTTGTAAGTATTTTAAGAGTTAAACGATTGAAACACAAATGGTATGGTGGATGGAGCTCATTCCACTCTGTCAACTCCTAAATGGCACAGTGTAAGGTCTAAGTAATTTAAATTAAATGTCTTCAAAGCTTTCCTTATACTTTTTTGTTCATTAAATATTGTTTCTGTTCTTACATTTTTGTCTCCCTTTTTAAAAATATTACAACATTTTAGATAGTCACAAAATATTGTGTAGTGTCTGCACAAAATTTTCAAGTGAAGTAAACTACAAAGGACATGTCAGAAGTACAGAATGTCTGTCACTGACAATTCTTTAGGTACCACTTGGCATGGACATAACTATGTTATATTGCTAACTACACTGTTGTCAACAGATATTCTTTTAGTGGTAAGCAAAACTCATATAATAATGAGTTATACTTTAATGGAATTTTACTTGTTTCAAAATATGAAAGTACTGTTTTAAGCACATATAAAGAAGAACATGTACACAGTGATGGTCATATCAGACGTGAGTAGTTCAGCAGTCTTGTGAGGTATAGGTAAATTCTGAAAGCATATGATATAAAGCTACTTGTCACAAAAAGTAAAGTGGATATACTCATTCTGTTCTTTTATTCTAAATGCAAAAAATACTCCTGTTTAATTTTTGAAATCTTAGTTTCTTTTAAAACTTGTGATATTATTCTGAACTCTCAGTCAGTTTGTGTTGCTTCTAAGGATGTTGCGGGGGGGGTTCAGCACTATGGAATCCAATTTGTTAAGAGACTGGTGGAATATATAGAAATAAAATACTAATATATATGTGTATATATAGCATTTATTCTGGTCTCATGTCTAAACACAGTAAATATAAAGAAAGGCAAACAATTCCTGGATTTAAATTACTCTTTTCCCTTCCAGATTGCAGATTTCGGTTTATCAAAATGGCGCATGATGTCCCTCTCACAATCACGAAGTAGTAAGTCTGCACCTGAAGGAGGGACAATTGTCTATATGCCACCTGAAAACTATGAACCCGGACAGAAAGCAAGGGCTTCTGTCAAGCATGATATATATAGGTACAGTATGTTACTTTTGCTCAGAGTTAACTTTGCCTAAAGTGAAGTGACTCTTGAGAGTCCCTTGGTCTGCAAGGAGATCCAACCAGTCCATTCTGAAGGAGATCAGCCCTGGATGTTCTTTGGAAGGAATGATGCTAAAGCTGAAACTCCAGTACTTTGGCCACCTCATGCAAAGAGTTGACTCATTGGAAAAGACTCTGATGTTGGGAGGGATTGGGGGCAGGAGGAGAAGGGGATGACAGAGGATGAGATGGCTGGATGGCATCACTGACTCGATGGACATGAGTCTCAGTGAACTCAGGGAGTTGGTGATAGATAGGGAGGCCTGGCGTGCTGCGATTTATGGGGTCGCAAAGAGTTGGACACGACTGAGCAACTGAACTGAACTGAAAGTGAAGTGAACTCGCTTAGTCGTGTCCAACTCTTTGTGACCCTGTGGACCATAGCCCACCAGGCTCCTCTGTCCATGGGATTTTCCAGGCAAGAGTACTGGAGTGGGGTGCCATTTCCTTCTCCACAAGATTAATCAATCAGAGTTTTGAAGCTACAGTATATTTATTTATTTTTTTTGAAGCTACAGTTTAAAAGTATGATTCTTATGCTTCTCTCATAGGTGTAGTGAAAATAAATTAGAGACAGTGGTTAATATTTTTCAAATTAAAAATACCTTGCTTTAAGGAATTCCCTGGCACCTTAGTGATTAAGATTCCAGGCTTTCGCTGCCATGAACCAGGTTTAATCCCTGGTCGGGAAACGGATCTCGCAAGTTGTGCAGAGCAGCCAAAAAAATAAAAATAAAAACATATAAAAATAAAGGTGCCTCGCTTTAAGCTACTTTTACATTCTATTAATTTGTAATATTCAAGGGCTTTTATCATATGTGACCTTGAGAGAGGGAGGGAAAAGTGTGAATAACATTTAACTTTACCAAAAGAGACAGTACTCACACCAGAAAAAAGTCAGTAGAATAGGGCTACATGAGACAGTCTTTTTTATTACTCTTTATTTTGTGTGAATGATAGAATCATGTAATTAAAGGACGTAGTATTAATGAATCATCCACAAGTTATCCTTGCCTATTACTTTGTTTTTATTGTACCAATTTCCTAATTTTTCAAATTGAATTATTTTCCTTTCAAAGTAAAACTGTATACAAATATTCAGCATCTTGGTTCTATATAGCGATTCTTTAAGCAGCATTTCACTACATTATTATTTTCAAAAATGGTATCTCAACTGTCAGCTTTTTAAATCGGTACTATGTAGTTTATTATGCATAGTTACTATATGTATATTTTATCTTAAACAGCTATGCAATTATTATATGGGAAGTCTTATCCAGAAAACAGCCTTTTGAAGGTAAGTGTACTTTGACTTCCTTGTTATGACATCATGTTGGTAAATCACACTCAGAGCTATCTAAATAAAGATCACCTATTTTAAATCTGTCTACCATTCATTTTGTGGAAAGCACACTTGAATCCCGTGTATATTGGAAAATACTGAATTAAGGATCAGAAAAATATAGATTTGTTCTGATAATAATTAACTCCATTATTAAGCCACTGAATCTCTTAAGTCCTCATTTTTTTCATCTGCAAAATAAGAATTTTGAATTCTTATTTCTAAGGTTCATTCCAACTATAAAATTCTTTATATGAAAATTTAATTAGTGCTCCTTTAAAGACCAGCAGACATTGAAGAATAATTTTCACATTTTCTGATAATGTTGTCTATTTCTTTGAGGTTCGTTTAGGTCAGTTTGCTGTGTAACAACCTCAAAATCTCAGTAGCTAACAAACTAAACACTTATTTCTTATTCACACTAGATGATTAGTTGCTGTGACTCTTCTCGGCTCTGCTAGTTCTACTCAGCTCTGCTGAGCTCTGCTTTGCTCTGCTGTCTTCATATTCCATTGGCCAAATCAAATCATGTGGCCAAGCCCAGAATTAAAGAGGTGAAGCTATAAACTCCTCCTGTAAGTCTGGGAATAGCTGGGATATAAATATTCCTTTGACAGAAAGGGAGGTAATGAATTATACCTAAGGTTTTTAAGATTCTCTGATTTTCATCTGGTTGAGTTTAGAATGTAATTAATATGTTAGATCATAATATATTTCTAATGAATGAAATATATTTTCATTTGTTTTGACAGACGTCACCAATCCTTTGCAGATTATGTATAGTGTGTCACAAGGACATCGACCTGACACTAATGAAGAAAGTTTGCCATTTGATATACCTCATCGAGCACTTATGATCTCTCTAATAGAAAGTGGGTGGGCGCAAAATCCAGATGAAAGACCGTCTTTCTTAAGTAAGTGTACAGTTTTAATCTGGACCTTTTGAATTGCAAAAATAGCGAATATGCTGTAAATAAAGTATTCCTTGAACAGTCACACAAGTTAGATGATAAAGTCAAAAGTTCGTTATTTTTTTTTTTGATTCAGTTGTTATATGAGATGATGAGATTGAAGTGGTAAGGAGAGACTGTTGGCTATCATAAAAAGATTAGAAGATTATTCCAAATACAAGTTTTCAGAGAAAGAACATGATAAATTTAAGTTTAGGAGCTATTTGTTGCTGTGTAAAAAAATTGATTGGAGAAGGGCAAGAGTAGAATCTCTAGACCAATCCTGGAAATCAAAAAATCAGATAGAATTAAAATATATTTCAGAGGTAGAATGGATCATCACCTAAATGTAAACATAGAAGAAAATCTTCATGACCTCGGATTGAGCCAAGAGCTCTTATATATAACATCAAAAACAAGATCTATTAAAAAATTTTTGATAACTGATTTTCAAAAAAATTGAAAAATTTGCACTTCAAAAGATGCTACAGAAAATTAAAAGACAAACTGTAGACTGGGAATCTTCTTTCCAGCTAGAAAAAAAAAATGAAATATATTTTGCATTCAAAACTTATGTCTAGTGCTTATCTGCATTGTACTTAAAAAAAATCAAAATATGCTGTAATAATGGATTAGCATTTTCTCTCTTATTTCCAAGCACCATTTAATAGGAGATATATATATATCTCCTTTGTCCCCGGTGCCATTTTCAAACTGTAATTTCTTCTCCATTTCCTAAAGATTCTAGCTCTTCTGAAGATCATGCCATTAGTCAAAACTTACTTTACTTCTCTCCAGCAAGAATACTGGAGTGGGTAACGATTCCCTTCTCCAGGGGATCTTCCCCACCCAGGGATCAAACCCTGGTCTCCTGCATTGCAGGATGATTCTTTGGGTCAGGAAGATCCCCTGGAGAAGGGAATGGCTACCCACTCCCATATTCTGGCCTTCAGAATTCCATGGACACAGGAGCCTGGTGGGCTACATGGGGTCGCAAAGACACTCTGGACACAGTTGAGCAACTAATAGTTTTTTCTCTTCTCTAATACTAAGACTAAGACTAATACTCACTTAACTTCTCTACAGACTTCCTAGCTTTTCCCTATTGTTCATCGAAAACACTGGCTTTTGGCTTAGTGACTTCTACGTCCTGCATTGGTCAGTGCTGCTGAATATTTGAGAGGAATGTTCTGCAGATCTCTGGAGTTCTCTCTACGCATTCTCCTCTTTCCTACAGTGTCCCATGAACTCTGTCTGCTGTGCTGTGGTCTACCCTAACTCTAAGCCCGGTGTCTTCAGCTTGAGGTTCCACCAGGCCTCACCTTTATTTGCCTATCCCTGTAGTATAGCTGGAAACTCTCAAGGCAGGATGCTTGGGCAGTCAGGCTGTGGTAGGGCTCACCTCAGTCACTCAGAGATCACTGTCCCTTTTTGTTGCCTGATACCTAGTGTCTTAATAACCACTGTTTCATGCATTTTGTCTGACTGTTAGGTATTTAAGACAGGAGAATGCATTGGTCTTTGTTGCTTAATCTTGTCCAGAAATGGAATTCATTGGTTTTTCTTTAATAGCTAAAACTGAACTCTAAACACTACTAGCATTCTGTTATGTTTTCAAATACATTCTCATAGATCACCTATTCTTAAGTGGTGGTACAGGGACCCCTGAAGGTGGGTTGGTCCCTGAGACTTATAAAGGATTCACAAAATCAAAACTTTTTCAAACTAATAAATATTAAGGTATTATTTTCCCTTTTCACTCTCATCCTCTGGAAAAATAGTTTCCAGAGACTAAATGAGGTGTAATGATATCATTGGGATAATGTACTGTATTTTCATATACTCTGATGTTTTAAAATGTTCTCAATTTTAATTTCTAATATAGTAAATGTCAATAGATATGATCAACGTACACAAAAGCTCTTTGGGATAATTTTGAAGTTCTGAGACCCAAAAGTTTGAACATTACTGTCCTAGATGATCATCTTGAACTACTGCAGGAGATGCATAAGTCCCATACTTTATGTTCCCAAAGTGGAGATGAAATCCCATTTCAATCTCCAAGAAGAGAAGCATGGGAGGAACATTTCCAGCTTCTGTCTGCCCCTCAACACTCCTGCTCATCCGTTAATTTTGGAGAAAAACTAACCATACTTAGCTAATCCATTCTCAGTTTTCTCCTACTTTTGGAAGCAAGCTTGTCTAAAAGATGCATACATTTTTCTGCTTCTCCATATGGAAGCAGGTGAGGCCTGTAGCTGAGTGAGTAAAACTCAGTTGAAGGGGCAAAATATTACTAGTAAGCCTATATGCTACAGATCTGAAAAGGGACATAATTCCATTTAGTTTTATCTGTAATAAAGGTGATATTTTGATCAACATCTGTCATAATTTTGTAGTTTTTCTTAATAGATTCTGAACTCAGAGAAGACAGAGGTAATCCATATTGTACCTTATCTTCCCTTCTTAAGTTTCCTACACCCCATGTTCCATGTTTCTTTTGAGCACTGAGGAAATAGAAACCATGAGAGAGAACTCCCTCATAGTTCTACCACCAGATCCATCAACTTAGTTGTACTTGACCTGTCTTACTGCTTCTCTCTTTTACAGTGGAAAGAAAAGTGTTCTTATACAACTCTCAGCAGTGTTTCTTTGTCTCTGGATGCCATTTTCTTCCTCTGCAGCATTCTGTTCCTTAACATTCTCTCTCCGCTCTTGCATTGCCAGTCTCTACCTGTGTACTGGATCCTTCCTTTGTCATACAGATCTATTATACTATTAGATCCTATCTTTATATAGGACAAAAATTCTTGACCCCACATCATCCTTCAGATCAGATCAGTCGCTTAGTCATGTCCGACTCTTTGTGACCCCATTAATCGCAGCACGCCAGGCTTCCCTGTCCATCACCATCTCCTGGAGTTCACTCAAACTCAAGTCCATCGAGTCAGTGATGCCATCCAGCCATCTCATCTGTCGTCTCCTTTTCCTCCTGCTCCCAATCTCTCCCAGCATCAGAGTCTTTTCCAGTGAGTCAACTCTTCGCATGAGGTGGCCAAAGTACTGGAGTTTCAGCTTTAACATCAATCCTTCCAAAGAACACCCAGGGCTGATCTCCTTTAGAATGGACTGGTTGGATCTCCTTACAGTCCAAGGGACTCTCAAGAGTCTTCTCCAACACCACAGTTCAAAAGCATCAATTCTTTGACACTCAGCTTTCTTCACAGTCCAATTCTCACATCCATACATAACCACTGGAAAAACCATAGCCTTGACTAGACAGAACTTTGTTGGCAAAGTAATGTCTCTGCTTTTCAATATGCTGTCTAGGTTGGTCATAACTTTTCTTCCAAGGAGTAAGCATCTTTTAAATGGCTGCAGTCACCATCTGCAGTGATTTTGGAGCCCCAAAAATAAAGTCTGATACTATTTCCCCATCTATTTGCCATGAAGTGATGGGACCAGATGCCATGAGGTTTGTTTTCTGAATGTTGAGCTTTAAGCCAACTTTTCCACTCTCCTCTTTCACTCTCATCAAGAGGCTTTTTAGTTCCTCTTCACCTTCTGCCGTAAGGGTGGTGTCATCTGCATATCTGAGGTTATTGATATTTCTCCCGGCAATCTTGATTCCAGCTGGGCTTCTTCCAGCCCAGCGTTTCTCATGATGTACTCTGCATAGAAGTTAAATAAGCAGGGTGACAATATACAGCCTTGACATACTCCTTTTTGGAACCAGTCTGTTGTTCCATGTCCAGTTCTAACTGTTGCTTCCTGACCTGCATACAGGTTTCTCAAGAGGCAGGTCAGGTGGTCTGGTATCATTTTTCCACTTGCATTTGGATCTAAACACTTGGTAAGAATTGCGCATACTTGTTGTCTCTACTTCTTCCCTTCTAATTTATTTATTAACAGACGTACAACAGTCTTCTGTTTCATATTGCCACTAAAGCTGTGTTTGTTCAAGTTACCGAGGAAAGCAGTGTTGAAATACTGATTATCTCACTTAGCCTCTCAGTAGAAGAGTTTTGGCTGACTCTTTCCCTCCTTGAAACTTTCCCCCTGATAGCTTCAAAGGCACAAGAGACTATGCGTCCCTCCCTATTATCATCTCTTCCTCTCTTTTTTTCTTCCTCTGCTCAGTTTCTAACTGTTGAAAATGGCTTAGAGCTAAATATGGCTTCTTTACTGTTTTCCACCTGCACTTTCTCCCTAGACGATCCAGTCCAAACCATGGCTTTTATACCATCTCTACCTTCTTGATGCTCAGTTTTATTTCTGGAGCCCTGACCTCTCCCTTGAGCAGCTTGTCTATATATTACTGTAGTAATAGCAGAATTATAACTTGTTTCTCCTTGTTGGCTATTATTAATCATACTTCTATGACTGTTCATATGCACGTGTGTATGTGAACATACGTTTTCATTTCTCTGACCTATGAGTGCAGTTGGTTGTGTGGTAAATTTATCCTTCATTTTAAAGAAATCGCCAAGCTGTTTTCCAAAGCGGCTGCACTGTGATACGTTCCTACCAGCAA
Organism: Bos javanicus; assembly: GCF_032452875.1. Classification (NCBI taxonomy): domain Eukaryota; kingdom Metazoa; phylum Chordata; class Mammalia; order Artiodactyla; family Bovidae; genus Bos; species Bos javanicus. The sequence continues at coordinate 74,042,856 of NC_083881.1, read as the reverse complement.
TGTGTGAGGTTTTCCTTTTCTCTGCATCATTGTCAGTACTTGTTATTTTGTCTTTTTAATTATAGCTGTTTTAGTGAGTATGGAATGATACCTCACTGTAGTTTTAATTTGCATCTCCTAATGTCTAACGGTGTTTAAGCATATTTTCATGTGCTTTTTAGCTATTTGTGTGTCTCCTTTGCTGAAATTCAATCCTTTTCTCATTTTTAAATTGGGTTATTTGTCTTAAGTTGTTAGAGTTCTTTTTATATTCTAGATATAAGTTCTTTACCAGATCCATGATAGGTAAAAATGTTCTCCTAGTCTGGGGCTTGTCTTTTCATTTTTCTTAATTGCACTGTTTTTCTTAATGCATCATTTTTCTTAATGTAAGTGTTTCAACTTTTTTGAAGTCCAGTTATCAAAGATATTTTATGGATCCTATTTCTGATACCATATCCTGGGAATTATTTGCCTAACTCAAGGCAATGAAGATTTCTTATATTTACATTTAGATGCATAGTCTGTGTATGCATGCTAAGTCACTTCAGTTATGTCCCACTCTTTGCAACCCCATGGTATGTAGCCCACCAGGCTCCTCTGTCCATGGTGCATAGTCCATTTCAAGTTAATTCTATGTATGTTGTGAGGTAAGAGTCTAAAATCTGTTTTCGTGTGGGTATCCAACATTTGTTGAAAAGACTGTCCTTTCCTCGTTGAATTATCTTAGCAACTTTGTCAAAAAATAATTGACCATACTTGCAAAGGCTTATTTTTAGACTCTAAATTATATTCCATTGATCTGTCTTTATTTAGATATATCTATCTTTATGCCTATAATAAGCATTCTTATTTTGGCAGTAAACATTCTAATGATTTTGAATGTCATCAGTTTGGGAAAAAATTGACTTAAGGCCTTATCACTTAATATTAGCATTTATGTTTTTCATTTTAATGGTTATAAGCAACCTGAACTCTTTTTTTCTTATTTAGAATGTTTAATAGAACTTGAACCAGTTTTGAGAACATTTGAAGAGATAACTTTTCTTGAAGCTGTTATTCAGCTAAAGAAAACAAAGGTAAATTGTCATATGAAATGTTAGAAATTTAAAACTTTAAATCGTGGAGACTTGTAGTTTAGTTCTTTTTTCTTTTTTCCTTTAGTTTTATACCTTCCACAGATATAGGCTACAGTACTGAGGCAGTAGAATTTATTAGAGAGTATGAATGCAGTCTTAAATCTGTCACCAAAGAACTTCTCCATTTTATTCAAACAGCCACCTCCAGATTTCCAAGACATTTTCAGACCTCCCATATATCAAATGTAAATTTGAAATGTGCAATGAGTGCCTGAATTGTGTATAATTTTACCCTAAATTACCACAGTTGTTGTTGTTTAATCTATGTTTATTTCCCAAAAGTTTTGATACATACAGAGTAAAAGATGCCTGGATGATTGTGCTTATCTTTTTTCAGGTTTCTTGGGTTTTTCAGAGGTTTATTGCCAAATTAAGCTATAGAATTTTTATTAATAATTGAGACCAAAATGTGAATGTTTTATTGCTTATTTGTGTATTTATTTTGTTTTCCCACTCAGACACTCCATGTTGCATGGACCAAAGCAGCAGTTGATATGAATTACCTAGAATGGTTGTCTCATTTACTCATTCTGGCTCTTGTAAATCAGAAGAACAACTGAAGGGACCTATTACTCCAGGGTTTTCTTGCTGTTATTAAAAATTGTTTAAAAAGCAACTACAGTCATTTAGGGACAAAGTCAGCTTAGTTTAACACTTGCTGGGTTTCACGAAATAGCATTTGGGATATGATAATAAAAACTGTCATTTATTAGCTGAATTCTTGGGCTGTGACAGGCATAATCTACCATTGATTTATCACTAAATGACATTGCTTGCCTCTTGCAGTTTGTGGATCTGTTAACATAATTTTGGTTTAAAAGGGAAGTGCATAAAGGATAACCATAAAATTTTGGTTTAAAGGGAAGTATATAAAGGAAACAATTGCCCTCACTCAAACTTAAAAAAATGTTGGCAATATCAGTGCCTGAATGTTTTGAGGAACTGTGTTTTAATATTTTGATAAATTTTCATTTACTTCCCTGGTTCTGAGTAGGTAGTCTTTTCCAGAACATTCCAGTCTCTCCACTTCTCAGTAGAAACAAACTTCTGATAATATTTCTTTTTGCTTTGTCTTTTCAGTTCCCTTTTCTCTCCTTACAACTTGCTGCTCTTCTGCCAAGCAAAGATGGATAGAAGGATCTGTTTTCTTGTACCTTTCCTACAACCTTGATTATAAGAAACTGAACTGGAAGAGAAGCAGTTCAGTTCCTTTTTTTATCCCCAGCCAACTTAAATACTAGGATCTATATTTAAAACTGTTAATTTTGGGGAGAAATTTTTGCTTCTTAAAGTAATTTAAAGTATGTATTTTCAAATACATGAATATCATATAATAATAACATTACTGTCTTTAGTCAGTGTTTTTAAGTTGCAGTATTATTTTCACTCAGAGTTGTTTTAGTTACATTTTTATTTTTTTGGAATCTTTGTATCAATTCTGTAAAACTCTTAGGGAAAGAATATCATCTCCATTTCATAGACGAAATAACTGAGGTATAAGGAAGTAAGTCACATAACACTACACAGCTAGCTAATGGCAGGGCCAAGAATGGAATACAAATTTAATAAGATAATAAGATTTTTCACAAAGAAATTCCTGAAAATAAAGATCACCATTTGGGGTAGTTGTTTTGTTTGAATTCCATACATTTTTTTCATTTTTTCTTTGAAACTGGCTCTTATAATACATGTTTTCATGGATAGCATCTGTTATATCTTCAATAGTAAAAACTGAATCAAAGTTTTTTCTTCATATTTCATTGTATTTCTTTCTAGGGTCTGACTCATAAATAATTTGAATTAACTGATGAGTTATGAAAAATGGTGTTTGTAATTAATGATAATGCATAATCAGAAATATTTTAATAAATTTAAAAGCACAGAAAAGATTTATATAACAGAAATGGATCTAAAGATGAATTTAAAAGGTTCATATAAAAATCTGTTTAACAAATTTTCATTGGACTGCTGTGTGCAAAATACTGTCAGATAGATTAAGTACACAGATGAATAGTAATTTTTTTTCTCTTAAAAGTTCTTAGACATGTTACAGAGCAGACAGTTGTTAAGTGTGAATAATGAAGTGTTGGGTATGGATCCCACCAATTTCTAAAGTTCTGTAGAGCAGCTGATATTATGTTGGTTTGAGGAAGAAAACCAGACTGATGAGTTTGTTTTTAAATCACTCAATAGTGATGGCAGTTAATCCAAACCTGGCTTAAAGAGACAGGAGTGAATCACTAAATGATTTTAGTACAAAGGCATAGCATTTAAATAAATCATCTATTTAGTAATGGATATCATATATTGAATGCTTAGAAAGTAATCTTAGGGCCTCTGCATATATTACTTCTAATCCTTGTTGCGGTAATCCACAAAAATAGATACTCTTATCTCCAGTTTACAGATAAGGAAACTAAGATTAAGTCTCATGCCCCAAATCAGACAGGGTTCCTGCATTCTGATCAGATCTGCTTGGCCCCCATCATTCTGTTAGGTCACTCTGCCTCCTTTACTTAGTCCAGCCCTCAACTTCTTATCATTAAAATAGAAATAATAATATTACTTAGAATCATGGTGCCTAAAATATAGTAAATGCTTAATAATTATGGATAGATAGAGGTACACACAAATTAAAATATATAAAGTACTTAGTTTGAACTAGGTACTTTATTATCTCAATCTTTGGAATGACCCTGCATGTAAATATCATTCCATTTTAAAAGATGAGTTTGTTCAAGGTAACCAGTTAATATGAGACAGAATTCAAAGCATATATCTCTAAAGTTATTTCCCCTATTCTACACTATCTCTACCTTTAAGTTAGGTATTATATTCTCAACTGATTGAGCTTTTCTTTCCATTGATTTTGCATAACTATATAAAATTATGTTAAGTAGATTGTATTTTACTCATATAACTTTCTGCTGCTGCTGCTGCTAAGTCGCTTCAGTCGTGTCCGACTCTGTGCGACCCCATAGACGGCAGCCCACCAGGCTCCCCCGTCCCTGGGATTCTCCAGGCGAGAACACTGGAGTGGGTTGCCATTTCCTTCCCCAGCGCATGAAAGTGGAAAGTGAAAAGTGAAAGTGAAGTTGCTCAGTCGTGTCCGACCCCTAGCAACCCCATGGACTGCAGCCCACCAGGCTCCTCCGTCCATGGGACTTTCCAGACGAGTACTGGGGTGGGGTGCCATTGCCTTCTTCGCATATAACTTTGTAATCACCTCTAATTCTTTTTTTTTTAATATAAATTTATTTATTTTAATTGGAGGCTAATTACTTTACAATATTGTATTGGTTTTGCCATACATCAACATGAATCCACCATGGGTGTACATGTGTTCCCCATCCTGAACCCCCCTCCCACCTCCCTCACCATACCATCCCTCTGGGTCATCCCAGTGCACCAGCCCTGAGCATCCTGTATCATGCTTCGAACCTGGACTGGCGATTCATTTCACATATGATATTATCCATGTTTCAGTGCCATTCTCCCAAATCATCCCACTCTCACCCTCCCCCACAGAGTCCAAAAGACTGTTCTATACATCACCTCTAATTCAAACACATGTATGTATGTATGTATTTCAGTTACAGAATGCATCAAGAACTGTTCACTTAAGTGACAAGAAGAAAAGGGAGTTATCTCCGAACATACCTGTAAATTCTGGTCCACGGGAGGTAAAAAAAAAAAAAATTATGCTAATTAAACTCAAAATGTGAGAAGAATATGAAAAATCATTTAGTCTGTCTTGCTCTTTTATAGATGGGAAGCTCAAGTCCAGGGAGGTTTTAAGATTTTAAGATGGCCATCTCCAGTTTGGTTCATCTCATCAAATCACAGTCCTCGCTTCTTTCTGGGGCATTGAATTCTGTCCCTGTCATCATTTTATGTGAAGACTGGTGTCCCAGGGCAGTACATAGGCAAATCACTGATACACTTTGGCCACTATAAGCTGCACTACCTGCCTTGTTCTTAACTTCTTACAATGACTGGATAAAGGAAAATGCTATTTATGTGGCTATTCAAATAGATTTCTTTGGTAGCATTTATTCAGAATTATTTCATATTAATCATTTCTTTTAGCAACATATAAAATATGTTCTCTTTACAGATTCAGAAATGTAATAATACCTTCAAAATGAACCATAAAACACAGTGTGTAGTCTTTACATATGCTGTCTCTTGGATCTTTGAGCCCATACATGCACGTTTTTAGATAGGTGTACAGAAAGAACCTGAGAACCAGATTATTTAAATGCCTTGTCAAAGGTTAGGCAGTAATTCCATGACACAGCTGGGATTGGAGCTAAGTTCAGTATTACTTCTTCCATGAATTTCTGCTCCTCCATGTTGAAGGAACCTGAGGCTTGAGAATAGGCATTTGATCTGAATCAATATTAGGTAGTCAGAGCTACAGATGTTAAGTTTTTCATCAGCTGGACAGTCTGTGAGATTATATACAAAATATTGAAAAAATAATGATTTCTAGTGTATTTAACTATTGCCCCACTCACCCAATTGACCTGATAAATCAAGTTCACCTTGCTTTTTGTTATTTCATATATGTGTTTAATTTTGTAAAGTATAATTTGTGTTAGTCTTGATTCTTTGTTTATAATAAGCCAAAAGCAAGACCTGTTTAGAAATTAAAGCTGTATAACTTTTTAAATAATTTTGCATTAACATAAACAATTTATCTTCTATTTATTTTAGGAGTCATGTGGATCCTCTCAGCTCCATAAAACTAGTGGTTCTCCTGGAACCTCAAGGTCCCTGTCAGCTCCTCAAGACAAGGACTTTTTATCTGGTGTGTATATTTTTCAGCCAGTTATTACTTACAAGTTTTCAATTTTCTTTCAAGATTATATTCTTGCAGGTAGTCATGGTTCGTATGGAACATGTCTTTCGTTTGCATTCATAACTTATTTTTTAAAAGTGACAGTCTAAAGATGTGAAAATAGTAATGGGATGTTAAACAAATACATTTAAGTATAAAAAGCATTCTGTTAGACACTACAGAAAGATATTTTTAAAAATATCTTGTAAGAAAGAAGAAAAATATTTCTAAGTCACCATGCTGCTGCTAAGTCGCTTCAGTCGTGTCCGACTCTATGCGACCCCATAGATGGCAGCCCACCAGGCTCCTCCGTCCCTGGGATTCTCCAGGCAACAACACTGGAGTGGGTTGCCATTTCCTTCTCCAATGCATGAAAGTGAAAGTGAAGTCGCTCAGTTGTGTCCAACTCCTAGGGACCCCATGGACTACAGCCCACCAGGCTCCTCCGTCCATGGGATTTTCCAGGCAAGAGTACTGGAGTGGGTTGCCATTGCCTTCTCCACTAAGTCACCACAGTATTAGATAAAAAGTAATATACTGTACGAGATATAGGGATGTAGAGCTATGGTAGTATAGTGGAAAAGTAAATTTTTACAAAGTACTTTCACAACAACCTTGTGAGGGAGATATTCCTCATTTTACAGATTCTTAAGATCAAGACTGCTGGATCACATAGTTAGTAACTGGCAAATCCAAGATTTGAACCCAGGTCTTTTTGATAAATATTTTCATGTCACTCTACTACACCATGTTGTCATCATGAAGAAATTATTTCTGGCTGAAAGTTGGACCTATAGTTATAAAGGATGGGCATTCCAGGCAAAAGGAACTACATAGAGGCAAAGAAGCAAGAAAACCCAGAGAACAGTGAGTAGTTGGGTCTAGCTGGCGAAGACGGTGAATGGAAAGGTCATCAAAGATGAGGAGGGTGGAGTCATCAGGATGAATTCTAATACTAGGCTAAGCCATTTGGACTCATTTGCTTGGGTAGGAAGCAACTATTGCAAATTTTTGAGCAAGGGTGTGTGTGACATGATAAACTTTTTTGCTTTAGAAAGATTCATCCTGGCTGGAACATATAGGATATTTTGGAAGGGAAAGGAGATTCAAGGTGGGGAGCCCAGTTAGGAGACTACTGCTGCTGCTAAGTCGCTTCAGTCGCGTCCAACTCTGTGCAACCCCATAGGCTCTGTGCAGCCCACTAGGCTCCCCTGTCCCTGGGATTCTCCAGGCAAGAACACTGGACTGGGTTGCTATTTCCTTCTTCAGTGCATGAAAGTGAAAAGTGAAAGGGAAGTCGCTCAGTTGTGTCTGACTCTTAGCGCCCCAGTGGACTGCAGCCTACCAGGCTCCTCCGTCCATGGGATTTTCCAGGCAAGAGTACTGGAGTGGGATGCCATTGCCTTCTCCGGGTTAGGAGACTATTGGTCTATTAATGTACTCCATGAGAAATTATGAAACCTGCTCCAGAGGATACGAAGCGGAGAATGGTGTGAGAAATGTTACAGAGGACACACTGATAGGACTACAACTTTTCACTTGTAGGAGGGAATAGAGAAAAAAAGATGAAGATAAAGCTTTGAACAAGTTTAGTTGGAAGAACATTGGTGATATTAACAGAAATAGGAGTTGAAATGGGTTTTAGAGCTAAGATGAATAATTTTTTTTTAACTTTTTACAATTTGAGGTGCTTAGCATATATGAGGGTTATATCCTGTTGAAAATGTAAGACTTAAGGTTCAGTGAAGACAGAAAATTCAATTTCATGGATTTGGGAAGGGAGGTGACCATTGAGACGTTGATGTTTAATAAGAATGCCAAAGGAAACTGTGGAAAGACATATAAATTCACAGGACACATTTGAAGTGCAGAAGGGGGAAGATGACACAGAAGAAAAAATATGATATAAAGAAGTAAAATTCTATGATTTATAATTTATATAGGACAGACAAGCACAGACAGAAATATGGTTTAATAACCCAGTGTACGAGATAGCAAAAGAGACACTGATGTATAGAACAGTCTTATGGACTCTGTGGGAGAGGGAGAGGGTGGGAAGATTTGGGAGAATGGCATTGAAACATGTAAAATAGAATGTATGAAACGAGATGCCAGTCCAAGTTCGATGCACGATACTGGATGCTTGGGGCTAGTGCACTGGGACGACCCAGAGGGATGGTATGGGGAGGGAGGAGGGTTCAGGATGGGGAACACATGTATACCTGTGGTGGATTCATTTTGATATTTGGCAAAAGTAATACAATTATGTAAAGTTTAAAAATAAAATTAAATTTAAAAAAATTCATCATAAACCTTTTTGATCTAAACACTATTTTCTTGTGAGTTAGGTTTATGAATGAGCTTATACAATGAAAATTAAAAGTCATTAAATACCACCCTCTGTGTGATCCAGACGTTCATATTTTAGCTAATAGGAATATTCTACCCCTAATGGAGATGTTGTGTTTTATAGCAAAAACTCAAGATTTCTCTGCGCTCCATCAATGTTCAGTGAATCACAGTCGGAACAGTGACTTCTGTGTGGATTGTCAGGTAGCGTTCTGTGACCACAGGACTGCCCCATGCTCTTTAGCAATAGTGAATCCTCTCTCAGCTGAGGGAAACTCAGGTAAATATTTGCTGTGAAATGCTTTGTAAATGATGCCATTTACCTCACAACTGTATATTCAGTAGATATGCTATTTAATGTTTTATGTTCTTCAGTATGGTATATACATACTGTGAGTAGGAAAGCACTGCCAATCCCTGAAGAGTGTTAACACGTAAACACAGGCCTAAGTGGTATTCCATGAACATCTGTCTAGGGAAGGAGTGCTCAGAGAAGGTGTGACTTAATATGTCACTAAAGTAAATACATTTTTATTTATCAAATATTCAAGTATCCTTTATGTTTAAAAAAAAAAATATGAAAAAAAGTGACATTTGCCTCCACGATTTACAGAGAGTAAAAATGCAGTGCATTTTCTTGGAGGGGAAGGGAAGAGATAACCCAAATATCTGAATTTTTCCTGAAAATTAATAGCATCCTTCAAAATAGTGCTGTTCCATATTAGCTTAATTACAGAAAAATTAGATTTTATGTCTTATTATTTTGTTTTTCATCTGATTTTACTCATAACTGTGTATCTGTCCCCACTTCTTTACCTGTCATTGCTTTTCTACAGGGCGATTTCAGCCTGGTATAGCCCAACAGTGGATCCAGAGTAAAAGGGAAGACATTGTGAGCCAGATGACTGAAGCCTGCCTTAACCAATCTCTAGACGCCCTCCTGTCCAGAGATTTGATAATGAAGGAGGACTATGAACTCATTAGTACCAAACCTACAAGGACCTCAAAAGTCAGACAGTTATTGGATACCACTGACATTCAAGGAGAAGAATTTGCCAGAGTTATAGTACAAAAGTTGAAAGATAATAAGCAAATGGGTCTTCAGCCTTACCCAGAAATACTTGTGCTTTCTCAATCACCGTCTTTAAATTTCTTTCACAATAAAAGCCATAAAAAATAACTCTTTCCAAGAAAAGAAGTCAGTGTATAAGAGTATTTTATATTTCTTTTGCCTTGATAATGTTGTTTTTATGAGATTCATATGAGTATTTAAAACTTCAATGCAGTTTCTTCTTCAGATAAATATTAGTCTCCTTCCATGATATTATAGTATTTTTTAAATTAAAACCATAGAAAGTTTGTATTTTGCTGCATAGTTCAATTTTTGTCTTCTTTGGTTAATTAAAACTTTTTTCAATTAATAATTATATGTTTATTATACAAAGCAATGTTTTCAGGTTCCACATGTTTCTCGTGGAAACCATTTTCACATATGCTTTCTTTGTGGATTATTTATTACTTGTTTGAGATGCTTGGCTTTTTGAGGTGTACCCCTTAGACTTAAATCAGGGGTAGTATAGCATTCCTACCCTACAGTCTCAGGTTCCAGTCCTCTTCAGAGTTGTTCATTAAGCTCTGTTATCCACATTACACATTTAAATGTTATTTATTGACCTCCTTAAAATGTTTCAAAGATAAAGGAGTACAGCATATAAAGAAAAAAAATCCTTCAACATGTGTTTGTACTCCTGTTTCTAGCCTGAACTGTCAACCAAGGTAACAACCAAAATTAACAGATTAATATGTATCATTCTATCGCTTTCTTCCTACTTATATTTAAAATATATGCTCTTTTGGGGAAGGATTGTTTCTTAATATTATCGTTGTTATAACACATCATACTTCAACCTGATTTTTGCACTTAGTACATCATGTGAAGCCTTCCAGATCACATTCAAGCTTAATTCATAAGTTTTGATTGCTGTATAATATTATTAGAGCTATTTTTTTTCATTTTCTTGTTCAAACCAATGGTATATATAGTGTGAGTTTTTTGTTTTTGGTTAATGGGTTATGTCACTAAGGTGAAAACTAATAAGAAATAATAGCCCTTTTCTGAAGAGGTGTATTAGCAATGTCAGCAAAAAGTGTGATATAAGATAAATTTGAAAGGACAAACTTTGAAGTTGGGCTATACAGTATGACCCACAGTTTGAAAAAAGTAAAATCAATAGATGTCACTGAGGCAATTAAATGTTTTATTAAAATAGATATTTTAGTCTCCATTTTGGAGTTGGGCCTCTGGTGCCTCTTCACTGTCTCTGAGAAATATGGCCATTACTAGGGAAAGGTGGAAACCTAGTATATGAGTTATCTTTTATTATATTTTATTTTTAAAGTGTTTGGATAAAGACTTAATTTGGGAAATGAGGGAGAAAATTATTTGGAGGTTTTCCCCTTTATACAGTTGTTGTTGTTTTTTTTTTTTTTAATTGGTCTTGACGGTTTCAGATTAACTTTTATATCAGTTTAATGATGTGGTACCTGGATTGATAAAGTGAACTTTGCCCTGGTTTTTTGTTTTTTGTTTTTCATTTTCTGCCCAGATCTAAAAACTCGAGGTTTCCAGTCTGTATGCATATGACTGCGTGCACATCAACCACTTTCTTCCCTAGCTTACATGTGCGCAGCACAGATGCAGCCGTCCGTTTCAGCTCTGCAGCCTTCTTCTGCATAATAACAACGTATTGACAAAGATGGTGATGACGAGGATCAAGACGAATCTACAATGAGCTCTTAGCCCCTGATAGAATCGTTGCAGTCTCAGCAGCCAGTTTCCATTACACTAATACCTGATAATGCAGTGATGTTTAGGGGAAGGTGCCACAGAGTATTCTGAGTCTGACCTGTCAGTATAGCACAGGGCCTGGCAGAGACACTGTCTGAAGATCTCCTTAATGAATGTCACTGGAATGAAAGCTGAGAAGAGAGAAGGAAGAGGTTTCCTTGAAATCACACTTCCCAAGATGTAATGCGAATACAGCTGGTAGTGGATGAGATTGTTTTAGGTAGTATGTAGACAGGCAGCACTAAATTAACATTTTGTCACATAGGAAGTTCTTTTTAATCAAGTCTTCTAATTAAGTAAAGGAGAACATTAAAGTTGTGCTATCATCCTTTATCCCCTTTATCATCCTTTATTAAAAAGAAACTAGACTTCAGGAACAGTGTTTAGCAGGAATTTTGTAACTTTTTGAATTGTATTTCATTTGAAGATGACCTACATATGTGTCACCATTTTTCTATTTATAATGTATACTATGTAAAGTGTTTTATAATATTCAAAAAACAATTTGAAGTACTAAATTATAGGTAGTATATGTGAATGTGAACAATAGAATAAAATGACACTGATTCAGTCACTCTAAGGAGGGACCTAAAATTTTATAATAATATATTTTTTAACTAGGTAGTAATAGGTAATGCTTATGCATTCTTTGCACTATATGTTAAGGCAGTGCTACCCAGAAGATTGGTCCACAGAGCAGCTGCATGAAAATCAGCCAGAACTTGTGAGATGTACAAACTCATGGTCCCTAACTCACTCAGATCTTTCCAATCACTCAGACTCAATCTCTGATGTTTGAGACCTTTTGTTTTAAGAAACAGAGAGAAGGGGATCAAGATGGCAGAGTAGAGAGGTATGCAACTCACCTCCTACCACAAATATTAATACATAAAAAATACATCTACATGTGAAGCAATCCTTGCAGAAGACCTACTGAAAGTCTGCAGGAAATCTCATACAACCTAGGCTACAACTGAGACCCCCAGATAACCAGGTAAGATAAAGGGGAGAGGAATCTGGACAGGATCTACTGCCCTGGGAGAGAACTGGGGAAAATGTTTCCTCATTCTGGGAACTTCCCTTCACTGGTGGGGAGGTCTGCCAGGACAGAGGAGCTTCAGAGCAAGTGCAGAAGCTGCCCTATACGCCAAAGGATGAAAAGCGCCCAGCACTGTCGGTCTTTGATGCGTCTCCACACTTCCCCGCCCCAGAGGCACACCTGTTGGCGTGCCCAGCTACTCAGCTCTGAGACCTGGGCTTCGGCAGACAGACCAGGGGAGGGAACTCAGTCTGGCTGCACAGCCAGCCTGAGGGCCCGGGGTGTGCACGGGGCCGTGTGGGTCTGCTACAGGAGCCACGCTGTCGACAGAAGGCAGGGCCGGGGTGTGGGTCCACCGGAACAGCGCCATTATCAGCTTGCTCACGGTGGGGTAGGGTGCCAGGTGCAGCAAGTTTTGCAGACTTTATGGGTGTGAACACCTGGAGGCGGGGCTGGTCCAAATTACTAGCATTCCCAAGCTGGGCACAGGAACCAGCTTCTGCAGGTTTTCATGCCAGTGGCTTTGTGAGGACACACGCAGGCCTAAGGGACCTCCAAGCCAATGACGGCACCCCACCCCCCGCCATGGAAGTGGGCACAGACAGGCCAGCAATGGTGGTCTTTGTTGGCATGCACACCCAATGGCAGGTGGCATCACAGAACCGCATTTACTAGCAAAACAGCTTTTGGGGAGAAAATGCAGTCGCTTCTTTCCCAGAGAGAGCCCTCCCGTCCCGTCCATCTCACAGCTCAGCTTAAAACTGCTTGAAACTTCTACAACAACTGGGCAAAAGATCCTGCCCCCAGCAGGTGGTGACAACCACGAAGAAGAGCTCCTGCCCAACATTCATTGCAAGCACCGGTCACCATGACCCTGGCCATACCCCCGAACAAGGGAACAAGGGCCAGTGCACCCTGAGGAATATGTGGCAAGCATCCACACTGAAAACAGCGCTTGCACCAAAAGTCGGCACATACAGTCTACACAGGGTCAACAACAACAACAAAAAAGCCTTTCCTCACATGGGATTGAAACACAAAGTTAGGAAGTCAAGAGATGCCCAGAGTAACAGGCAAGTTTGGCCTCGGAGAACAAACTGAAGCTGGGCAAAGGCTAAAGGAATTTATCAAGAGAATACGCTGGTCATAGCAAACACTCTTTCCCAACAATACCAGAGATAACTGTACAAGTGGACGTCACCAGATGGTCAATACCGAAATCAGACTGATTATGTTCTTTGTAGCCAAAGATGGAGAAGCTCTATACAGCCAGTGAAAACAAGACCGGGAGCTGACTGTGGCTCATACCACTCAAGAAGGCAAAGTAGTTGTCTGAGGAGGCCTTACAAATAGTGGAGAAAAGAAGAGAAGCGAAAGGCAAGGGACAAAGGGAAAGATATGATCAACTGAATACAGAGTTCCAGAGAGTAACCAGGAAAGATAAGAAAGTCTTCGTAAGTGAACAGTCCAAAGAAATAGAGGAAAACTATAGAATGAGAAAGAACAGTGATCTCGTCAAGAAAATTGGAGATACCAAGGGAGTATTTCATGGAAATATGGGCACAATAAAGGACAGAAATGGCAAGGATCTAAGAGAAGCAGAAGAAATTAAGAAGTGGAAAGAATACACAGAAGAACTGTACAAAAAAGCTCTTAATGACCAGATAACCACGATAGTGTGATCACTCACCTAGAGCCAGACATCCTGGAATGTGAAGTCAAGTGGACCTTATGAACAAAGCTAGTGGAGGTGATGGAATTCCAGCAGAAAAGGAAATTTTCTGATTTCCTTTAGGATTGACTGGTTTGATTTCCTTGCAGTCCAAGGGACTCTCAAGAGTCTTCTCCAACACCACAGTTCAAAAGCATCAGTTCTTCAGTGCTCAGCCTTCTTTATGGTCCAACTCTCACATCCATACATGACTTCTGGAAAAACCATAGCTTTGACTAGACAGACTTTTGTCAGTAAAGTAATGTCTCTGCTTTTTAATACACTGGCTAGATTTGTTAAAGCTTTTCTTCCAAGGAGCAAGCGTCTATTTGCCATGACGTGATGGGACTGGATACCATGCCTGTGACTTTTACATCTAAACAAACTCAAGCTTAATGACCACAACAGGGAAAAATAATAAATAACTTCTATATGCCTATTCATAGGGCTTAGTTGTTGTTCAGTCACTAAATTATGTCCATCTCTTTGTGACCCCATGGACTGCAGCACTCCAGGCTCCTCTGTCCTTCATTGTCTCCTGGAATTTGCTCCAATTCATGGCCATTGAGTCAGTGATGCTATTTAACTATCTCATCCTCTGTCCCCCCAGCTTCTTCTTTTGGCTTCAGCCTTTCCCAGCATCAGGATCTTTTCCAATGAGTAGGATCTTTGCATCAGGTGGCCAAAGAATTGCAGCTTCACCTTCAGCATAAGTCCTTTCAACAAATATTCAGGATTGAGTTCCTTTAGGATTGACTGGTTGGATCTTCTTACAGTCCAAGAAACTCTCAAGAGTCTTCTCCAACACCACAGTTCAAAGGCATCAATTCTTTGGCTCTCAGCCTTCTTTATGGTTCGATCCATACATGAGTACTGAAAACACCGCGTGCATGCTTGCTAAGTCACTTCAGTTGTATCCAACTCCTTGCAACCTCATGGACTGTTGCCCCCTAGGCTCTTCTGTCCATGGGATTCTCCAGGCAAAGATCCTGGAGTGGGTTGCCATTTCCTCCTCCAGCAGATCTTCCTGACCCAGGGATCAAACCTGTGTCTCTTATGTCTCTGCCATAGCTTTGACTATACGAAACTTAGTTGACAAAATGATGTCTCTGCTTTTTAATACATTGTCTAGGTTTGTCATAGCTTTCCTTCCAAGGAGCAAGTGTCTTTTAATTTCATGGCTGCAGTCACCATCCCCAGTGATTCTGGAGCTTAAGAAAATAAAATCTGTCACTGCTTCCAATTTTTCCCCTTCTATTTGCCATGAAGTGACAGAAATGGATGCCATGATTCTAGTTTTCATAGGATTAATCATTTATTATTTTGCTATCTACTGTTAGTCTTATTTTCAATGTCAATATTAAATATAGGGAAGTAAGAGATAAACCTTACATTCAGAGTGAAAATATGACACTTACATGTATTTCAAATGATAAACCATAGTTTATTACTTAAAATAAGAAAATAGTTTAATGTTTTTTAAGGGCAGGTAGTTGTCTTGAATATGGCTCAGGAATGTGTTCTCTTCATTGTTCTTCCTTTAAAGATAATCTTAAATATTTATAAAAGGTGATAACCTGATTCTTTCTGCTTCCAAACAGAAGGGAGAAAATTATGCCATATAAGATGGGAGATGGAAGAAGTTTTGTACAATAAGGCTTCTATGATAATTGATTTTTTTTCCCCAAAGGTAAATAATGAAATTTTTTCCTTGGAATTTTTAATAAGAGGTCTGCCATATCTTAAAGTATGCTGGGGAAAACCTCTATTGAGGGACTTCCCTGGTAGTCCAGTGGCTAGGACTCTGAGCTCCCAGTGCACAGGGCCCAGGTTCGATCCCTGGTCAGGGAGCTAGATCCCACATGCTACAACTAAGACCCAGAGCAGCCAAATAAATAAATAAAATTAAAAAAAAAAAAAAAAAGAAAACCTCTATTGAAATGCCTCTGGGAGTCATACTTAGCAATATTTAGAGTAAATATTTCCCCGAATTGTGTTTCATTATTCTGATTTCCAATGTTTTGTTTCCCTGTATATGCTGTAGCTCCAATAACAAAATAACGTTCAGTTACTGTGCTAGTGTTACCTGAAGAATTTGGATGGTGAACAAGAGGAAAAGAGAGGAAAAATCTAAGTACAACTCATTGGATGTTTACAATCATGTCATTTTCTAAAATGACTTGAACTTGTCTGTAACCTAGTTTCTTTATCAGTTTCTTTATATGTGTGTATATATATTTATATACTGTGAATACCCTTTCTCTGCTGGAGAGGGCTTATTTTACTGGTGGAATTTTTAAAATACTTGACTACATAGTTATACTTCTTTTTCTTTATTTTTCCACAAAAATTCACCCAATATCTATAATTTGGGCAGGAGGGTATCCTATATCAAGGGCATATATTTATGATCTTAGTTCATTAACAAAAAGTTAAGTTGCATTACGATCATAAAAGTGAATAGTGAATGAAACTACAGCCCTAAACTCTTAAGTAGTTATTGCTCTTATTAGCTCACAGTAAACCAACATCAGTTTCTTCTGCTAATGTTTTCTCAATACTAACAATAATGACGTTGTGCCATTGGTCTTTCACTTCACTGATCTAGTCATGATTTATAGTAACTGTGACCCTTTTCCACTTAGGTTACCTATTTCAATAGAGCCTGTTTCTGTACAGACAGTAGGAAATGAAGAATTTGCATGTATATATGTAGGCAGAAAGAGAAAGATGAGGAAATAAAAGCCTTTCAGGAAAGTGGAAATTTTTATGAAAATCCCTAGGGCATTAAAAAAAAAATATTGTAAACGACCATTGTGAATCATCCAACTTCAATGTTAGCTGTTTTTCAAGAAATATTTTAAGATAAGGGTCCTGAACATTTAGAGAGAATCAAATGACACATGCTTTATCATTTTTCCTCACTCCTCTGAGTAAACCAAGAGTATTTCAAGGCTACTGCTCTTCAGTTAGGCTTCACGCCCACGGCATTATGAGTCAGAGGAAGGAGCACTATAACTGGAGTTTGGATTCTAGCCCTGACTTGGTCCAGCAGCGTGACCTTGGACATGTCCCTAATTCATATACTTTATTTAACTCTCTGAAGTTGCCTAAAATTTCTACCACTAGGCATTACAGAATATTGCATTTAACATGAATTCATAAGTCCAAAATTATCATCTAGAAGGAAAAGGAAAAAAAATTGCCTGCTCTGGGCTCTCGTGTATCGTTTGGGTTGCCTTATTGGATGAGAAATTGAAATATCAGTAACATCAGATATGCAGATGACACCATCCTAATGGCAGAAAGCAAAGAGGAACTAAAGAGCCTCTTGATGAAGGTGAAAGAGGACAGTGAAAAAGCTGGCTTAAAACTCAACATTCAAAAAACAAAAATCACGGCCTCTGATCCCATCACTTCATGGCAAATAAATGGGGAAAGAGAGGAAACAGTGAGAGACTTTATTTTCTTGGGCTCCAAAATCAGTGTAAATGATGACTGCAGCCATGAAATTAAAAGACACTTGCTCCTTAGAAGAAAAGCCATGATTAACCTAGACAGTGTATTAAAAAGCCGAGACATTATTTTGTCAACAAAGGTTTGTCTCGTCAAAGCAATGGTTTTTCCAGTAGTCAGGTATGGATGTGAGAGTCAGACTACAAAGAAAGCTGAGCGTGGAAGAATTGATGCTTTTGAACCGTGGTGTTGGAGAAGACTCTTGAGAGTCCCTTGGACAGCACGGAGATCAAACCAGTCAATCCTAAACGAAATCAGTCTCGAATGTTCACTGGAAGGACTGATACTGAAGCTGAAACTCCAATATTTTGGCCACCTGGTGTGAAGAGCTGACTCATTGGAAAAAGATCCTGAATGGGAAAGATTGAAGGCAAGAGGAGAAGGGGACGACAGAGGATGAGGTGGTTGGATGGCATCACTGACTCGATGGACGTGAGTTTGAGTAAGCACCAGGAGTTGGTGATGGACAGGGAGGCCTGGTGTGCTGCAGTCCATGGGGTCTCAAAGAGTTAGACACGACTGAGCAACTAAACAACAACAAATTGGGTGAGAAAGCATACAAAGCTCCACTGTGAGGTGTGAAAACAAAGACACAGTTGATTGAGGTTGAGTGTATCAATGAAAGGAGAAATGACACAGTTTATCCTGGTGTTCCGTGCTTGCCTCTTTACCCCAAGGCCAGAGTTGACAGAAAACTGGGAGCAACATGACTTGAGGACAGGTGACTGAGGGATGGAAAAGAACAATTGTTCAAAAGTGCCACCAAGAAACTAGGAGAAAGACGCTGCCCTGATACTACCAGTAATGTTCTGGAGTGAGTATTGCATAGGTTGCATAGGAAAAAAAGGAAGGTTAAATATGAAAGTACGGAAAACATAAGAATTATACCTTTATTTTTTTGTAACACATTTTTTAACACATTGACATTGTGGAAAAAGTGCAGATGTCTGCAAAATAAGCTCACTGTAGGTAAGCATATCATTTGAGGTTAAATGATTTTAAACTTTTAAAATCTGGCTTAGGCAAAAGTGCCATTAACATTTAAATTTTGTAGAAATGGCATTATGTTTTTGAAAGTTTCATTTGTTTCTCAAGATGTATACCAATGGCGTTTAAATTTGGGAATTTCTGTGTCATTCAAATGTGTACTTCTGCAGTTGTGAAAAGTATTGAGTTTTACAATCTGTGGGTTGTACTTGCTAGATAAATCTTAAACTGCATGTTTTTAAAATCAGTGTTGCATTGCAGACAGATTCTTTCCCATCTGAGCCACCAGGGAAGCCCCAAGAATACTGGAGTGGGCAGCTATTCCTTTCTGCATGGAATCTTCTCAACCCAGGGATCGAGCCTGGGTCTCCCACATTGCAGGATTCTTTCCCATCTGAGCCACCAGGGAAGCTCCAGAATACTGGAGTGGGTAGCCTATCCCTTCTCCAGGGGAACTTCCCAACCAAGGAATCAACCCGGGGTTTCCGGCATTGCAGGCAGATGCTTTACCAGCTGAGCTACCAGGAAAGCCCCTGCTGATGGCTGTTCAACAGCTAATTGTGATTTTCGTGCTCTCACAGGAGGAGATGAGCACACAACCTTCTACTCTACTATCTTGAACCAGAAGTCTATTTCATTCTGTTTTTAATGGCTGAGTAAGATTCCATTTTATATATATACACCACTTCTTTATCCATTAATCTGTCAGTGGACATTTATGTTGTCCCCATGTCTTGGCTACTGTAAACAGTGCTGCAATGAACATTGGGGTGCATGTATATTTTCCGGCCATGTTTTTTTCTGGCTATATGCCCAGGACTGGGATTGCAGGGTCATGTGGTAGCTCTATTTTTAGTTGAAGGAACCTCTGTACTGTTTTCCAGAGTGGCTGTACCAGTTTCCATGCCCATCAACAGTGCAGGAGGGTTCCCTTCTCTCCACACCCTCTCCAGCATTTGTTGTTTGTGGATTTTTTGATGATAGCCATTCTGACCGGTGTGAGGTGATATCTCATTGTAGTTATAATTTGCATTTCTCTAATAACTAGCGGTTTTGAACATTTTTTCATGTGCCTATTGGCCATCTGTTTGTCCTCTTTAGAGAAATATCTATTCAGGTCTTCTGCTCAATTTTTGAGTGGGTTGTTTGTTTTGATGCTATTATGTGTCATAAGCTGTTGGTAAATTTTGGAGCCTAATCCCTTATCAGTCACATCATTTGCAAATGTTTTCCCCCAATCTGTAGGTTGTCTTTTTGTTTTGTTTATTGTTTCCTTTGCTGTGCAAAAGCTTTTGACTTTAAGGGGGTCTCATTGTTTTTGTGTGTGTTTTTTTGTTTGTTTGTTTGTTTTATTTCCATTATTCTGGGAGATGGATTATAAAAGATGTTGCTGTGATTGGTTTTTCCAGGTGTGTTTTCTTTCCTTCCTATTTTCTTCTCTTCTCTTTTGATAACTATCTTTAGAGCTGTGTTTGGTTTGCTGTGTCTGTGTGTGAGGGTATCTATTGTGGATTTTTGGTTTGCAGTTACCATGAGGTTTTGATATAGTAGTATATAAGCAAGATTGTGTTATAATTTGTTGGTCTCAATTTCAAATAATTTCTAATAACCTGCAGTTTCTAATACTCTCCTTTTCTAATGATTTCTGGTTTTGATACCATATTTGTGTGGGTGATTTTCTACATTTACTGTATCTTTGCCTTTCCCATTCATGATTTCTTCATCCAGTTGTGCCTTTTCTTTTCTACTTAGATAAATTCCCTTAGCATTTTTTGTAAAGCTTTAGTTTTTGTAAAAGTCTGGTTTAGTGGTGCTGAATTCTCTTAGCTTTTGCTTATCTGTAAAACCTTTGATTTTTCCATTGAATCTGAATGAGAGCCTTGATGGGCAATGTTTATTATAGATTTTCCCTTTAACCACTTTAAATATATTGTGTCACTCCCTTTAGGCCTGCAGAGTTTTGCTGAAAAAGCAACTGATAATCTTATGGGGATTCCCTCATTTGCTATTTGTTACTTTTCGCTTGTTGGTTTTAATATTTTTATTTTTGACTCTAATTTTTGTCAACGTGATTTGTATGTGTCTGGGCACATTCCTCTGTGGATTTACCCTGCAGGGAACTCTGTGCACTTTCTGAACTTGAGTGAGCATTTCCATGCTCATTTTGGCAAGTTACTGGCGATTATCTCTTCAAATATTAATGGTTTCCTGGGTCCTTTCTCTTTTCCTTCTGAGACACCTATAATGTGGATGTTGGTACATTTAACGTTGTCCCAGAGGTCTCATAACTGTCCTTATTTCTTTTCATTCTTTCTCTTTACCCTGTTCTGCAATAGTGATTTCCACCATTCTGTTTTCCTGCTCACCTTGGTTCTTCTGCCTCAGTTATTCTGCTACTGATTCCTTCTAGTGTGTTTCTTATTTATTGTATTGTTCATCTCTGTTGTTCTTTAAATCTTTTAGTTCTTGTTAAACAGTTTTTGTATCTTCTTGGTCCATGTTTCCATTTGTTTCCTGAGACCTTATATCATCTTTATTATCATTACTCTGAGTTCATTTCCAGGGAGACTGCCTATCTCCACTTCACTTAGGTTTTCTTCAGGGGTTTTATCTTTTTCTTCATCTGGAATGTATTTCTCTATTATCTCTCTTTGTCTAACTTTCTGGGTTTGCGGTCTCCATTTCTAAGGCTGCAGGCTTACGGCTCTTGCTCTGGTGTCTGTCTCCTGGTGGGTTAGGCTGCTCTAGGGGCTTTTGCAGGCTTCCTGGTGGGAGAGACTGATGCCTGCCCGCTGGTGGGTGGAGCTAGGTGTGTCCCTCTGTGGGCATGGCCATGTCAGTGGGTGTGTGGAGAGAGAGCTGTGCACTCAGGGTGACTTTGGACAGCCTGTTGCTGAGAGGTGGGTCTGTGTTCCCACTCTGTTGGTTGTCTGCCTGAGGCAGCCCAGCACTGGAGGCTGTAGGCTCCTGGGTAGGGTCAGACCTCAGTGTCAAAATGGTGGCCTCTGAGAGAGCTCACGCTGATGGATATTCCCCGGAGCCTCTGCCACTTCTGTCCTCGCCCCCACACTGAGCAGCAGCTGACCCTGCCTCCCCAGGAGACCCTCCACAACCCACAAATATGTCTGGCCCAGATTCCTGTGGAGTCACTGCTTTGCCTGGGTCCCAGTGCACGTGAAACCTCCCGGGCACTCTCCAAGAGTGGAGTCTCTCTTCCCCTAGTCCTTGCAGCTCCTGCACTCGAGCCCCGCTGGCCTTCAAAGCCGAAAGCTCCGGGGCCTCCTCCTCTCAACGTCAGACCCCCAGGCTTGAGAGCCTGCCATGGGACTCAGCACTCAGTCTTAGAGAGAAACTCTATGATATAGTATTTTCCAGTTTGTGGGTTGCCCACCCAGCAGGTATAGGATTTGAGTATATCACAAAACTTCCCCTCCTACCATCTCGTTGCGGCTTCTTCATCATCTGTGGATGTAGAATATTTCTTTGGTAGGTTCCAGTGTTTTATGTCACTGACTGTTCAGCAGGCACTCGTGATTTCAGTGTTTTGGTTGGAGGAGGTAAGCCCCCGTCATTCTCCTCTACCATCTGGTCTCCTGTCGGCACATTTTAAATGAATGAGTCAAAGTGACAGAGTATTTCTGCCATTTGTTAAGAAATCACCTTTATTTTCAAGCTAAGGACAGTCTCAGAACATTTTTTAACCCTTCCAGACTTTTGGTTGCTTTTGTTTCCTTTCCAGTTGAGTTCCTTTTGAATAATCTGCAAGTAATTCTCACACGGCAAAAATAATGTTCTGAGTTAAGTTTCATTTAAAACATGACATTTTGGCTATATCAAAAGCATTTTGCCTTTTCAAAAGGATTTCCATTTGTGATGAATTAAAAAAAAAAGGGGGGGAGTCAGCAAAGGGGACTGTGATGGGCCTGAAAGGCAAAAGGAAAATCAAGAGAGTGTGCTACTGATGAAGCCAAGGACAGGGTTTCAAGGAGTAGAGAGAGTAGTTATAGACAGCAAAGAACTGAGAAGGAGGTCACTTACAGCCCATTCTCACCAGACTACTTCACCTCCCTCTCTCATCTCTTCTTCTGGGCCTGAAAATACAGTCCGCTCTCCCCTAGCTACCAGTCCCCTCTTTCCTTTCAAAGGAGTGTTATCAAAATAGAAAGGAACTGAACTGCAATAGCATACACGACAGACACGGGGTACACGGTGAAGCCTCTTGGTCTAGATGACTCATTCTTGTCAGTAGAACAGAGTTATTACAACACAGGTCAGAGGTGACGGGTGGGACCCAGCGCCTCAGCAGGGGAGTTATTGCATACGTGATATTTTATCAGCAAATGCTTCAGAATTTATTATTCACACTGCCTGTATTTCGTCACCAGTGATTTACTCCTACTTCTTACTTCCTGGCCTTTAGTTTCTCCTTCTACCTTTACTGCCCCTGAGCTGCTAAGATGGTACAAGGAGTCGTTTCAAGCCCTCAGACTTTAAAAGAACAGGTACACAAGACGGCGGCAGAGGTAAAAATCAAGAACGAGTTTAGAGTCATGGCCGGGCCTCTGTGACCAATGCCAGGAGTGCCAAAGCTTGAAATGAGTTTATCCCTGAGAAAAAATTAAAAGTCAGAGATAATAAGGACAAAAGCAATTCCTTATTATTAGTGGTGATGGTGTAATATTTAATAGGCAGGGGGGAAATGTAGAACTATACAACTTCGGTCTGGCCGCCTTCTTTCTAATCAATAAGAAGATCTTCGGTGAAAAGTTCCAACACCTGAAAAGATAAACAAGCACATATAAGAGAGAACTGAAGTTCATTTGAATAGGTGAAGAGTATTAAGACCATTTAGCTATTTTCAGTGTCCCCATGAAATACCTTCCAGGGCACTAAAAGGAATTGTCAGTGTCAGCAAAGGACCACTGGCAATCTTTGAAAACCTACAGAGAATGGGAGAGATGCAAGATACATGGATACACGCGCGCCCTAATTTAAGAACGAAGAAATCGATGTCTTCTAGAAACACATTGGGAGAGGTTGCTGTGATTCCCAGTAGCACTCTCTGCTGGTCACCAAAGAAGGAAATCAGGGCTTCCCACCAGAGCTGGTTGAATACATGCATTTACCTCTGTTCCCAAAACCGATAGAAATATTTTTAAAAGGGTAAATATTTAGAAAAATTTTTAGAAAATTCAGAAGGGAGTTATTGACAGTCAACCCAAATAATGAGAAATTTCTGGGATATACTGATGCCAAAATACAATGGAATAAGCAATCCGCAAGTCCTGACTCATGAAAAAGAACCTCAAAAATACAAGCTGTCCCAGCAGAATTCTGCAAAAGCCTTGTAATCAAAATAAGCAGAAGCTGGCAAGAAGAAGAGAGTCCTGGCCAGGGGCCAGGTAGCTAGCAAAGGCAGAGCTCTGTTGCCTTAGGCTGAATTGTGAGATTTTTTTTTTTTACGCAAGAGGCTTTCAAAATGGACAACACATCCAGAGAATCAGGACTCTGTCACCGGCAAAAGAGAGCTTCATATCCTTGAGACAAGCCATATCCACATCTTAAATGAAAGCCCACCTTCCTGCCACACGTCCCCACTTAAGTCAAAGCTGATTTAATCCAAACTTGAGCTTCCAGTCAAGCCAATAAGAATTCTTACTCACCAGCCACAAAGTTAGGGTTTTGTCTACAAATACGATAAAACAACCAAGAAAATGGAAATAAAAGGACCAAACTCAGTGAATACATCTAACCCCAGAGGATGCACAATATAGGAACATAGAATAAAATGCTAAAATAAGCATGTTAGTATCTCCAGAGAGATTCTAGGGGGTTCTGAACCTTTTAAAAAATGAAATATGGATGACTACTAAACACGTGAGAAAGTTATTTAAGATTATCCAAATTAGAATGAGATCTATAAAAAGGGGAAAAGGGAAGCAGTGATCACTCCAAACCAGCATGAACTCACAAAGCATAAGTCACTCTTCAGTTAGCTCACTTCCTTTTCTGAGAGGTCATCAGACTGCCGGGACTGGGGAACGCTGGCAGCGCACCTGTCTGGAGTCTAGCAAGCTACTAAACACAATTTTTCTGGACTCAATACCCTGAAAACAAATTATATCCTACCTCTCCTTGTTGATGAGGAGGGCATGGCAACCGACTCTGATATTCCTCCCTGGAGAATCCCATGGACAGAGGAGCCTGGCGGGCACAGTCCATCGGGTCACAGAGTCAGACACGACTGAAGCAACTTAGCACACATGCATGCATCCTTGTTGGTAGCTGCTGCTGCTAAGTCACTTCATTCGTGTCTAACTCTGTGCGACCCCATAGACAGCAGCCCACCAGTCTCCTCCGTCCATGGGATTTTCCAGGCAAGAGTACTGGAGTGGGGTGCCATTGCCTTCTCTGCTTGTTGATAGAGGAGCAAGCTAATAGAAGTCTGTGTTCACCTACTATGAAAGTGAAAGTGAAGTCGCTCAGTCGTGTTCGACTCTTTGCAACCCCATAGACTGTAGCCTACCAGGCTCCTCTGTCCATGGGATTTTCCAGGCAATAGTACTGGAGTGGACTGCCATTTCCTTCTCCAGGGGATCTTCCCAACCCAGGGTTGAACCCGAATCTCCCACATTGCAGACAGACGCTTTACCGTCTGAGCCGCCAGGAAGTCCACACCTACTATGGACATCTCTAATTATTTTTTTCCTCTAGATTATAAACTTCTTGAGAGAAGGAACCATTTTTCTGTATTATATTCAATCTATCCCAATTGCCTAGAGTGAAAAATGGCAGATTCTCAATAAATGTGTATTGAGTGATAATTAAGTTTAATGGTAACTAACACAAAACTTAAGTGTAAAATTATGCATCAGATGAAAGGGGAATACTAGCTTCTCAGTTCGTTGGGGAACTGAAGGAAAGTTACACGGCTCAAAATAGCCTGGAGTTAAAACTCCCTTCCTGTCCTCCCCACCACTCTATGCAAAACAGAGAACCCTCTCACCTGGGGGAAAAAAATGGGCTTTAAGGCTGATAACACCCAGTTCCCAGCTGGTCCAGCCTCTGGCCGGTCTCCAGAATTCCTTGCCGCAGGCGTTTAAGAGGTAACTACTGGGAACAAACTCAGAGAAGAACAGGCCCCCTAAGACAGCAGATTTCCACATATATGCCTATATATACTCACTCTTTTCTTGGGTTAGTGCGGCAGCTCACTAATCTGATTGCTGCCCCTTCTCGCCTCATTAAAGGTGATCTGTTCCTATAAAGTGCTAGTCTGGTTCTTTTTCCAAACCTCACCTTCTCTAACTCCCTTACCTTACAGGAACAATACGGGGGTCTTAGCTAATTACCTACTTAGTGTTGTTGACATTGTGACATGATTGACCGGAAAGCTAAGAAAGGGCTATCGTAATGAACAAATAGTGAGGAAGAAAGGGGAGCTGTGGCAGATTGCATTTTCCAAAGATGACTGTAACAACAGCTCTAATCCCACAAGCTCTTTTCAGTGTGACTTTGACTTTGGACGCTCCTCCCACTGAGGAATAGGATCTGCGTTCCCTCCCCTTGAAACTGAGTTAGTTTGTACTATGGCAGCAATGCCATCTTGTGACTTCATAGACTAGGTCATAAAAGGCAATACAGTTTCTGCCTGGCTCTCTCCGGACACTAGCTCTTGAAACCCAAGATGCTACATGGACAGTTCCGATGAGGCCTCAGTTAACAGCCAGAATAAACTGCCAAATGAGTTAACAAGCTTACAGATTAGTTCAGCCTTAAAAATCTTCCCAGCTAAGGTCCCAAACTTTGTGGAGAATACACAAACCTTCTGTGCCTTTTCCAAATCCTTGACCCACAGAATCTGTGTGCATAACAAAGTGGTTTCCTATGCCACTAGATTTGGGGTGGGTTTTCATACAGCTATCAGTAACTGGAAAAATAAGAAAACGGATATGCAAGTTGTAATATATTTACTCAGTGGAACATTATGCTGCCACAATAAGAAGCTTCCCTATTGAAATAGAAAAAACGTTTATTATTATTTAATTACTCATTCAAGAAACACTTAGCCCCTGCTACATGCTAGGGGCAGTTCTGAGAATATAACACTGAACAAAACAAGGTCCCCACTCAACGTTTCCTGCTTGGCCTGTGTCACCAGTCCTCAGCTCTCTTAGCTTTAACCACTGATGATATGCCCAGAATTCTATCTCCAGTTTTGAATTCTACCTTGAGCTGCAGTCCTGTATATTTAAATGCTTACCTGCTCTCTTCACCTGAACATCCCACAGGCATTCCAAACTGCTGGTTAATACGCACACATTCCCAGCCAGCAACCTGGGAATCACTGGCGATTTCTCTTCCTCTGTCTCTCTTCCTCAGCACCTCCCTCCTCTTGACAACTCCACCTCCACAATTGCAGAGCGCGCCACGCTTACTCCTGTGCCATCTGGACGCCTCCCTTTTTCCAGCCCATCACCATTGCCTGACTCATATCACCATCATTCCTTCCCTGGGCTCTTTGGTGTTCCCACCACCACTGCCTCAAGTTGACCCTGTACAATACCGTTGTGTGTTTTTTCATAATTTACAAATATTATTATGATATCTCCTCATTGAAAATCACTAATGCTCTTTAGAATAAAGTCCAAGATTCTCATCATTGACAAAAAAATGGGCGGAAGTTGCATAACAATGTGCATAGTATATTTCTACTTGCATGAAATTACATATATAGAGAGAAAGAGTATAGAAAGATGCCCAGTAAAGGATCAACAGTTGTAACCTCAGATTGAGAAGACTTTCAAGTGATTTTTGCTTGTTTTACTTTTATATATTATCATACACTATTTAAATCCTTTTCAAAAATAAAATTTTCACTTTTGAAGAAACAATAAAACATTAAAAATACTAAATAGACTTCACTATCTCATCTTGGCCTAGTCAGCTTTGCCATTTCTCCTCTTATTCTCCTAGTCCTTACTGTAGCCCCTGCCTCGTATTATACAGATTATTTGCATTCTCTCAGCAAACTATGCTCTTTCAAGCATTCAGACATCCAGCGTCCTCTGCCTGGAGGGTGCTTCCCTCTGTTCTTTGCTTGGCCCCTACTCACCCATCAAGGCTCGGCATAGACTCTTACAGAGGCTTCTCATAACCACCTCTTTCTCCAAGCTCCTTTCGCAACATGTACTTCCACTTGAGACAACTGCGTCATGCCTATCCGTTGGCCTCCATCTTCGCAGTGAATCCTACACACCAGGAATCCCCAGAACCCACCGCAATGCTGGTACACGGCATTCAATGTCACGTCTTCCTCCTTTCCATCAGGGAAGCACTGTTGAAGAGGAAAACAGGGCCAGGTCAACACTGTGATATCCCACTCCCTGGATTCAAATTTCCAGTTCTGTCGCTTGCCAGCTGTGGAACCCTAGAAAGGCTACTTCTCCTTTCCGTCCCTCAGCTGCCGTATCTCCAAAGTGAAAATATTACTAACTACATCATAGAGTTGCTGTGAAGATTACGTCAAGTGGAAACAAGCTCCACATAGTGTAAGCATTTAATAAACGGCTGTTATTACTACTTTTGTCCTTCATTGACTGATAAGCTCCTTGAGAGCAGGTTTGTCTCTATTATAACTGTATCCCCAGAGTCCAGCATATAATCAGTGTTCACTTAGTGTTTGGTGAGTATCTATGTTATCTTGTGTATTCTTGAATTTTCTGAAGAATATTTTCCTTTTATTTAATATCTCATTCAAGATTACTTTCTCCCTGAAATCAGTCCTCTATTAAAAGCAGCAGGAGAGAGAGTGTGCAGTGTTGGAGGAAGGCAGTGAGACAGCACCCAGACAATCACTCCCCGGCCTCCAGCGCTGAGGACAGCTGACCACGCCCTTTCCTGTCTGTCCTTCAAAATGTACTCCGTTTCCACATTTTCTGGTGTGCGTATCATATTTTTCAGACTTCAGACATGTCTTTCTCCATTCCTATGTCTTTCCTCCTCTGCCCATACTCCACATCCTTGAAAATCAATTAAAAAAAAAAATCATACAAGAAGGTGCAGAGAAATCTAATCCAGCCCAGATTTTGAACCAAGACCTTACTTAGACAATTCAAAGTAAATAATCACTCATACAGAGACCCAGTGAAAGACCTCTAGTAAGTGGCTCACTGATTGGAAAAGAGGAAGCTAAGTACGCTCCTCAAGTTCTCAGTCATGATCACTTAAAGCACATTTGAAGAACAATTCCTGTGAATTTGCTGGAAGTATGAAATGAAATGACAAATGTGGAAGGGCTTTTAAAAAGTTCAGTTCAGTTCAGTTTAGTCACGCAGTCATGTCCGACTCTTTGCGACCCCATGAACCGCAGCACGGCAGGCCTCCCTGCCCATCACCAACTCCCGGAGTTCACTCAGACTCACGTCCATCGAGTCAGTGATGCCATCCAGCCATCTCATCCTCTGACGTCCCCTTCTCCTCCTGCCCCCAATCCCTCCCAGCATCAGGGTCTTTTCCAATGAGTCAACTCTTTGCATGAGGTGGCCAAAGTATTGGAGTTTCAGCTTTAGCATCATTCCTTCCAATGAACACCCAGGGCTGATCTCTTTTAGGATGGACTGGTTGGATCTCCTTGCAGTCCAAGGGATTCTCAAGAGTCTTCTCAAACACCACGGTTCAAAAGCATCAATTCTTCAGCACTCAGCTTTCTTCACAGTCCAACTCTCACATCCATACATGACCACTGGAAAAACCATAGCCTTGACTAGACAGACCTTTGTTGGCAAAGTAATGTCTCTGCTTTTGAATATGCTATCTAGGTTGGTCATAACTTTCCTTCCAAGGAGTGTCTTTTAATTTCACTGCAATCACCATCTGCAGTGATTTTGAAGCCCCCCAAAATAAAGTCTGACACTGTGTCCACTGTTTCCCCATCTATTTCCCATGAAGTGATGGGACCAGGTGCCAAGTAGACATACAGATGACCAAAAGGCACGTATAAAAAAGCTCAACAGTGCTCGTTATTAGAGAAATGCAAATCAAAACTACCGTGAGATATCATTTTATGCCAGTCAGAATGGCCAATATCAAAAAATCTACAAATAACAAATCCTGGAGAGGGTGTGGAGAAAAGGGAATCCTCCTACACTATTTGTGAGAATGCAAATTGATATAGCCACTGTGGAGAACAGTACAGACCTTCCTTCAAAACCTAAACACAGAACCACCATATGACTCAGCAATCCCACTACTTGGCATGTACCCCAAGAAAACCATAATTGAAAAAGACACATGTATGCCAGTGTTCATTACAGCGCTATTCACAATAGCCAGGAAACGGAAGCAACCTAGATGTCCACTGACAGATGAATGAATAAAGAAGATGTGGTCCATATATACAAGGGCATATTACTCACCACTAAAGAGAATTAAACAGGGTCACTTAGAGAGTCATGGATGGACCTAGAGTCTGTCATACAGAGTGAAGTGAAATCAGAAAGAGAAAATCAAACATTATACATTAACATGTGTATATGGAATCTAGAAAAATCGTACACACGGACCTATTTCCAAGGCAGAAACAGAGATGCAGACATAGAGAGCAGACACATTGACGTGGAGAGGAAGGGAAGGGTGTGACAGGCCGGAAGATTGGGGTGGACACATATACACTGCCGTGTGTAGGAGATGATGACCCGTGGGAAGCTGATAAAAGGCACAGGAAGCTCAGGTTGGTGCTCTGTGATGACCTAGATGGGCAGGAAGCGGTGGGGTAGGAGGCAGGTCCAAGCGGAAGGGGATATCTGTGTGCACACGACTGATTCATTTCCTTGTACAGCAGAAACTAACACAGCAAAGTAAAGCAATTATATTCCAGTAAAAATAATACATATATAAATAAAACTGAACACTTTGCTGTATAGCTGAAACTAACACAATATTGTGAATCAAGTACATTTCAATAAAATTTGTAAAATAAAAAAAATAAGTAAGTTAACAGGCATAAGTCATGATGTTAAACTTTGAAGATAAATTCTCTTTTTAGTGTCTTCAGTCATGTTAATAAAAATTGGTGATTTTGTAATCTCAATTTTAAATGCTCAATTTCCCTAAATTAAACACTAGGAAAATATTTAAAATAAGTTTCTTATGTCGTAGAAGTGTCAGGGCCTATAACTTGGCAAAATCAGAGACTTGGGAAATATTCTGACACTAACCAGGCAATCTCTGGTGAGCAGTAAGCCCAGCATTCTTTTCCCACGACAAGAGAAACCAGGACGGTGAGAAAGCTAACATACTTTTGCTCCCATTCAAGGGCAAGACCTTAAGTGTGTTCTTCCTAAGATGCCCCAAACCTTGCATAAGCCAGTGTATTCTTAAGTTATTTGCTGAAGAATTCATACGGTGTACTTTATACTCGACAATAATTTCCCTGATCAAAATGTCCACTAAGGAAGTGGAGTTTGAGCTAATCCTTAAGGATAGTAAAAGGAGTGGCTGCTGTGCACGCCAGCCAAGGAAGGAAGGAAGGAAGAATTGAAGGAAGGGAGAAAGGAGGGCTGGAGGTAGAAAAGGGAGGAGAAAAGGAGATAGAAAAGGTTGTGCTAAACATAGTGAATAAACCAGGTTAGAAACAGTGAAGAATTTATATTTGAAGTAGTAGAGTGTTCAGTTCAATTCAATTCAGTTGCTCAGTTGTGTCTGACTCTTTGAGACCCCATGAACCACAGCACGCCAGGCCTCCCGGTCCATCACCAACTCCCGGAGTCCACCCAAACTCATGTCCATTGAGTCGGTAATGCCATCCAACCATCTCATCCTCTGTCATCCCCTTCTCCTCCTGCCCTCAATCCCTCCCAGCATCAGGATCTTTTCAAATGAGTCAGTTCTTCGCATCAGGTGGCCAAAGTATTGGAGTTTCAGCTTCAACATCAGTCCCTCCAATGAACACGCAGGAATGATCTCCTTTAGGATGGACTAGTTGGATCTCCTTGCAGTCCAAGGGACTCTCAAGAGTCTTCTCCAATACCACAGTTCAAAAGCATCCATTCTTCGGTGCTCAGCTTTCTTCACAGTCCAACTCTCACATCTATATGTGACCACTGGAAAAACCATAGCCTTGACTAGATGGACCTTTGTTGGCAAAGTAATGTCTCTGCTTTTGAATATGCTATCTAGGTTGGTCATAACTTTCCTTCCAAAGAGTAAGTGTCTTTTAATTTCATGGCTGCAGTCACCATCTGTAGTGATTTTGGAGCCCAGAAAAATAAAGTCTGACACTGTTTCCACTGTTTCCCCATCTATTTGCCATGAAGTGATGGGACCGGATGCCATGATCTTAGTTTTCTGAAGGTTGAGCTTTAAGCCAACTTTTTCACTCTCCTCTTTCACTTTCATCAAGAGGCTTTTTAGTTCCTCTTCACTTTCTGCCAGAAAGAATGAAGGTTCTTCATTTTTAGTTCCTCTTCACTTTCTGCCAGAAAGAATGAAGGTTCTTGTTTTGCCAAAGCAAAAACAATATCCAGTTGTGGATGTGACTGGTAATAGAAGCAAGGTCCTATGCTGTAAAGAGCAATATTGCATAGGAACCTGGAATGTTTGAGTCAAGGCAGATTGGAAGTGGTCAAACAGGAGATGGCAAGAGTGAACGTCGACATTCTAGGAATCAGCGAACTCAAATGGACTGGAATGGGTGAATTCAACTCAGATGACCATTATATCTACTACTGTGGGCAGGAATCCCTTGGAAGAAATGGAGTAGCCATCATGGTCAACAAATGAGTCCGAAATGCAGTACTTGGATGCAATCTCAAAAACAACAGAATGATCTCTGTTCGTTTCCAAGGCAAACCATTCAATATCACAGTAATCCAAGTCTATGCCGCAACCAGTAACACTGAAGAAGCTGAAGTTGAATGGTTCTATGAAGACCTACAAGACCTTTTAGAACTAACACCCTAAACAGATGTCCTTTTCATTATAGGGGACTGGAATGTAAAAGTAGGAAGTCAAGAAACACCTGGAGTAACAGGAAAATTTGACCTTGGAATACGGAATGAAGCAGGGCAGAGGCTAATAGAGTTTTGCCAAGAGAACACACTGGTCATAGCAAACACCCTCTTCCAACAACACAAGAGAAGACTCTACACATGGACATCACCTGATGGTCAACACCGAAATCAGATTGATGATATTCTTTGCAGCCAAAGATGGAGAAGCTCTACACAGTCAGCAAAAACAAGACCAGGAGCTGACTGTGGCTCAGATCATGAACTCCTTATTGCCAAATTCAGACAAATTGAAGAAAGTAGGGGAAACCACTAGACCATTCAGGTATGACCTAGATCAAATCCCTTACGATTATAGAGTGGAAGTGAGAATAGATTTAGGGGACTAATCTGATAGACAGAGTAGTGTGTTAAGTTTGTAAAAATATGTCTCAGGTAGATTGCTGAGAAATTTCAGCACATGACAAAAATACGGACTCCACTGAGCTCAGAAAGATAAAGTAGGGAAAAACTTGGCTTCTGTTATTGAGGAGACCCTACCAAATCTCATTCCTCAAATGGAAAAGTACTATTTTCTATTTGGAGAAGCCTAGTGATGAGAGACATACGTAAATAACTAGCCCAGGACCCAGTCCTGCCATCCTCATAAGAGAGCAGACCATATGGCTTTGCCATATGTCAAAGGATCCTTTAGTCATTTGAAGCAGACACTGTTATTGTTTACCGTCATTCTGCAGATGAAGTTCACTAGCTTGCTCAAGGTCACTCAGCTCTCAAGAGTCAGAGGCAGGTCCTGAACTTCAGCAGTGTGGTTCCAGGTCCCAAGCTCCAATTACTGGACTGTGCCTCCTCTTTCAGGCCTGAAGAACTTTAAGAAGAGAAGTAACAGGATGAGATTGGGGCTGTTGAAATGTCATTCTGGTGGTAGGGTAGGGGAGGGATTGCAGATACCTGTGTCCAATAAATGCTTCTGTTCTAATAACTATTTTGGTTTCAATTTTTCTTACACTTAATTGTTAATACAAAGTATGATGGTAGTTGATTTGTGAGATGAGTTGTTTTGGTCTGGAAAAGCAAAACTCACAACCAGTAGCAAAGTCTCTTTGGACTTCTAAAAACAAAAAGGCATAATCTTAATGTTTCATCAGTAGGACACACTCTCATGTGGTTTCACTTTTCCAGTAGTGGTAGCAGTCATCCCCCTGTATCCTCAAACCCCTGTATCCTCACCCCCTTGTATCCTCATGCCCCTGTATCCTCACCCCCTGTATTCTCACCCCCCTGTATTCTCACGCCCCAGTATCCTCACCCCCCTGTACCCTCAGCCCCCTGTATCCTCATCCCCCTGTATCCTCAACCCCCTGTATCCTCATCCCCTTGTATCTGCACCCCCCTGTATCCTCACCCCCCTCCCCCTGTATCCTCATCCCCCTGTATTCTCATGCCCCTGTATCCGTGGAGCAACCCTCATCTTACCTTCGGCAAGCAGGCTGAAGAAGGAAGGAAGGAAGGTATGAGCTTCATGATGAGTACTGTACTGGAACAGAGCTGGGTGTGTGTGTGTGTGTGTGTGTGTGTGTGTTGTGTGGAGGGGGCCCTTACAGAAACAAACTGAGCTGGAATATTTTCTTTTTCACACTATGCTATACTCACATGAAACATTCTCAGTTTTTACAACTATAATTAATTGTTTTTTAATGATCTTTTAAAATTATAGTTTTACTAAATGTTTTCTTAGTAAGCTTTCTGATTCAAAATATCGGTTGTGTAAATTAAGTGGAATGGAAAGCAACTGAATCAATGAAATTAAAAATTATTGAATCGAATTGCAAAATAAGTACAAGAGTCACAGTTCTCAAATGTGTCTATTTTATTGTCACTAGAGGGAGCTCAGCGCTTGTATTCTAAGAGTTCAGCGTCTGGGCAATCGCATCACACAGGCCCCATTGCACTGTTTGTTTCCAAATGAACCAACACCATTAATTTTCCAAGAAAATGAAATTGACTGAAAGCATTAATTCTCATGCTTTTCACTGTACATGGGGCAGGTATAAATACCTTCATCTCCGTAAGGCCGCTGTCAAGATAACACACATGATTTTTTGAAAGCACCTCTGAAATGGCTCATGCTCTTTGCAGTGGTACAAAATGGAATGCATGAGTGGAGACTCGAATGTGATGCTTGAAATATGCTTCACTCAGTCTCAGGAGGGGAGTCTATTCAGGGTGATCAGCACAATTATCTCAGGAACAGAATCTGGACCTCAAATGGTACTCCACCCTTGTTCCGTCGCTGTCACGTCTGACTCTTTGTGACCCCATGGACTGCAACATGCCAGGCTTCCCTGTCCTTCACCATCTTCTGCAGTTTGCTCAAACTCATGTCCATTGAATTGATGAGGCCATCCAACTATCTCATGCTCTGCACCTCCCTCTCCTCCTGCCTCAACCTTTCCCAGCATCAGTCTTTCCCAATGAGTCAGTGCTTTGCATCAGGTGGCCAAAGTATTGGAGCTTCAGCTTCAGCTTCAGTCTTTCCAATGAATACTCAGGGTTGGTTTCCTTTAGAATTGACTGGTTGGATCTCTTTGCAGTCCAAGGGACTCTCAAGAGTCTTCTTCAGCACCACAGTTTGAAAGCATCAATTCTTTAGTGCTCAGCCTTCTTTATAGTCCAATTCTCACATCCATAAATATGACTACTAGAAAAACAATAGCTTTGATTATACAGACATTTGTCAGCAAAGTGCTGTCTCTGCTTTTTAATACACTGTCTAGGTTTGTCATAGCTTTTCTTCCAAGGAACAAACATTTTTTAATTTCATGGCTGCAGTCACCATCGGCAGTGATTTTGGAGCCCAAGAAAATAAAAGTCTGTATTATTATTATATGGAACTGCTCATAAGTACACCTCTTGTGATGGATACATTTTTTAAAAACCAAATGATACCTTTATTTTATTGCCACTATTTATGGCTCAAACTGGCAGCTACATTCCATGCGGGTGCAAAGAGTTGAACGACTTAGCAACTAAACAACGACAACAAAAGACAAATCTAGGCCTCATAAACATAACTTACTCAAATGAGCTTTGTAAATAAGAATGAAGAGGATATTTTTGCCAAAATCTTGGCTCCAATGCCAAATAGAAATATGAGAGGGAGTTTGGAGAAAATAGAAAAGATTAGCTTTATTAATTTTGTCAGGCAAAAGGGAAACACAACAGGCTAGGGCCTCAAGAACTGTGCCCCTGCTTCTCGGAAATAGGGAGAGGTTTTATATCCTCTTGAAGGTCTCACACTTTTTTCTTTTGCAAAGCTTCAAAACAAACACTGCGGGCATCATGCA
This sequence comes from Bos javanicus, assembly GCF_032452875.1. Classification (NCBI taxonomy): domain Eukaryota; kingdom Metazoa; phylum Chordata; class Mammalia; order Artiodactyla; family Bovidae; genus Bos; species Bos javanicus. The sequence continues at coordinate 74,007,089 of NC_083881.1, read as the reverse complement.
ACTCAGCGATTGGGTCTGGTGTCCCTGAAGTTATCTGCCCATGACCTTCTTTCTGAAATGCACAGTGTTACAAGAGAGCGTAGGAGAAGAATGCCAGATACGGAGGATAATCTACATGGACTCAGACAGCAGTTAGCTTTATGAAGGACAAGTCCAGTGACACGTGTTTGTTAGTAGAAACAGCTAAAGAATAACCAAGATTGTTTACCTCTTGTAGGCTATCTCCACCTATCTCCCACTTTAATATTAATATCACACATTTTTTTTCACAAGCCAGAAACAGTCTTTTGCTGTTATTGTTCTCATGGAAGGCATTGAATCTGAACATGGATACTACATGCTCCAGAGCTACTTCCTCTTCCCCTGCCCCGTGCCCCTCCCACCAAGACTATTTATACACAGCCAGAACATTACAAGCTTGTTCATAGTTTTGTTAAAAGGTACTCTTCATCATTCTTCTCTTGTTACAAAAATTAGGAAAAAAATGTTTCTAGAAAAATTAGAAAAGCCAGTCATGCCAAATGAAGAAAATTACTGCTCAGAAATAATCTATTTTTCTATGTTAACATATATTCATTATTAAATCTTTTGCCAAAAAAAAATAGGGTATCATTCATTTTGTTTACTAAACCTTTTTATTCATGGAACCAACTAATAATTCATCTACATCAACACTGTAGAAGTTGAATCACATTCCACTGGGTGTTTGTACTGTATTTAAATAATTCACTACCGTTGGACATTTTAAGTAGTTCTTGTATTTTGGCTATTAGATAAATTCCTAAAAAATTCTTGCAGATTCACTTTTTGGAATACATTTGCATTTTTTCTTTCTTATTTCTTTTTGATTGCTTATTTTTTTTTTTTTAGAAATTAAGACCTTTTAATCTTTTCAAAAATTATTTCAAAAATAAAATATATTCTTTTACGCCCTTGATAACTTTTTATAGAACGTTGTCCAAGTACATCATCACCCCCATCGATCTCAAATTCAAGAAATTCACTTCTCTCTGAACATGTTTCCTGAAAAGCTCCCCCTTCCTCTCACAGTCATTTTTCTCTAGGCAGTTTCCTGAGCCCTTGATCTAGATTAGGCCTCTTTTATAATGTCTCCATTACACCTTTCATTTGTCCTTCAGGGTATTTTTCATTATTTTAATCATATAGTTCACTTTATGCTGATTTGTTTAGCTCTGCTAACCTGTTCAAATTGCAAGGGCAGGAATCCTGACTGTTAATTCACCACTGGGTCTACAGTAACTAACACAGTGCCTAGCAAAACAACACACACTCAAAATACATCTTGAATAAACCAAAAAATTATAGGTTTTAAGTGATTGTGAAGTAACAAGTCTACCATATCAAGTGGGCAAGAAATGCGACTTATTTTTCTATATTCTGTGTCCCTATTCTACAGGGTTGGCGGAAAACTTAAGTTCAGTCAGGCTGAGGGGTTTCTACGTCTTGCCTCTCTCACTGCCTGTTGGGTCCTAGTTACCGGATCCTATAAAGGAGCAAAGCATTGAAGATGAGATCAGATCTGTATGATCTGGACACACGTGTTACCTACCCCCTGTTCCTTACTGCACGGTCTCTTTAGGTCTGCCCCTCTTCCTAGCTTCTACAACATGTCTGGAACACATGAACCTTCTCACAAGGCTGCCTACACAAAGGTCTGTATCCACAAGTCGAGACATTCAGCCATTTCTTTCTGGGCCTTATCACTTTCACAGACAATGCAAAGAATAGTGGATGCCTTCTGCACAGCTGACCCATGGTCCTCTTTTTCTCTCTCTTCCTCTGTCAGCCCGTGAAGTTTATTCCATGGGCCCATCAACCTTTTTTGCTTCCCTAACTAAAAACTTGATAGGAAAATGGGCACAATTTATGAGAACAGTTATGAGGACATGCACATAAAAGTAAATACAAATACTTCCTAAATATATGAAACAATGTTAAATTTCCCTCACCAAAAGGAAAAAAGCAAATAAAAATTATGAGATACCATCTTTAACTTATCAAGATGAACTCTGCCATTCTTCTCTTATGCAGAATATATTCCTGGGAGTGAGGAGGAGACATAGATTGACCCTACACTAGGGTAAAGGTTGTCTGAAAATTCTCAGTCTTCAGTTCCAGTTCCTCCTAGACCAAATGCCACACATGTAAGTTGATAAAAGAAATGTTCACATAACTGAGATAGAGGGAGGTTATTCTGGCTTAACTTGAATTTTATGCTAACTAAAATAGCCTGTTTTATGGCCTATCAAACATACATTGTACGGTGTCCAGGTTAAACATAAAGATTAAACCTCTGTCTTCCTGGGACGCCAGTGCTAGTACTCCGTTGACGATAAGACTCCCTTCCCAGGCACCAAGGCCATACTGACTTACTGTGAATGTGCTGGCCTATTTTTTGCTTTTGTTTTTTGAGACCTTGAAGAAATGCAGTCCTGACTAGTTTAATGTTCTTTGTCCTGACGAGATCTAATACCGTGCTGGAAACCGTGTTTCTCTGAGAGCAGTTTCTCAGAGTATCTGGGACCAGACTTCTGCGCTAGTCTCCGCGCATGTGTGCGTGCCCACAGGCTCCTCTGTCCATGGGATTCTCCAGGCAAGAATCCCGGAGTGAGTTGCCATGCCCTCCTCCAGGGGATTTTCCTGATCCAGGGATTGAACCCGTGTCTTCTGTGTCTCCTGCACTGCAGGTAGATTCTTTACCTCTGAGCCCCTGGGGAAGCAGGCTAGTCTTCAGTTTGGCTCAAATAACTCTTCTATTCTTATTATTGATTGCTGATTGTTGACGAAGTAAAGAGACCTTCAGACAACTCTGCCTTTATAACCATATGTGCTGTGCTGTGCTTAGTTGCTGAGTTATGTCCAACTATTTGCAACTCCATGGACAGTAGCCCGCCAGGCTCCTCTGTCCATGAGGATTCTCCAGGCAAGCACACTGGAGTGGGTTGCCATGCCCTCCTCCAGGGGATCTTCCCAACCTAGGAATTGACCCAGGGTCTCCTGCTTTGCAAGTGGATTCTTTACCAGCTGAGTTACCAGGGAAACCCTTTCAGCCATATATCTTACAGCAAATATATGGGAAATTCCAGGCAAGAACTATCCAGCTGACCTCATCAACCCCAGAAGAATGAAAAATAATAATAAATGGTTGTTTTAAGTCACTAATTTTGGAGTGGTCTGATACACAGATAGCTAGAATACACCTCTTGAGAGTGTTACACTCTCAATATTTGATATTTATCAAAATGTTAATCAATACATGCCATCACCTAGAAACTTCATACATTAATATTTATCCTAAAGATGTATTAGAACATATACAAAGTAACATTGCAGCAAGCTATGCATTGCATCTTTGTTTGCAACAGTTATAAAACTAGAAACAATCTAAATGTTTCTAGACACAAGAAACAGGTTAAATACTTTCTGATACACTGAAACAATGGATTACGCTACTAAAAAGAAAAAGGAATCACATTACATACTACTACAGAATCCTATAGAATAATCCCCAAGTTATCACCAAGTTAACTTCACAGCAAGGTGAAGGACAATGTGCTTAATATGCTATCCTTTTTATGATAAAAATAATACACACATGTATATATATATATATATATACACACACACACATGTATATGTTCATATGTATATATTTGTAAATGCATAAAATATCTCTAAAAGAATACAGAAAAAATGGGTAACAAAACAAAACAAAAAAAAACCATAAAAAAAAAATGGGTAACAATTGCCCCTGCAAAGGGCACTTGGACACCTTCAGGACAAGAGGTGAGAGAAAGACTTGATTTTCACTGTGAACCTTTTCAATTCTGTATCATGACCATGTATATATTACCTAGTCAAATAACTTTTTAATAGTATCTTTATGATCAAACCACACTAGTACAATATTCTCAATTTAAAAATGAGACAACAGTCCAGAAAATTGAGGTGATTTGTTTACACAAGAAAAGTTAGCCAGTGTCAGGACCAGGTCTTGAAATGGTGCTTCTCATGGAGCTCTTTTTTGGACAAAACCCTTTGAGTTTATCCCTTTTTAGTATGCCTGTTCTCTGTCAGCATCTCCAAGAAGTAAATTTTTTTCCCCCAGTTTCAGCCTGTTTCTACTTCTAGACTAAGTCCTTCAGGACTAAACATATGTGTGTTGTATTTGTTTCCTCTTGAACAGATTACAACAAATTTAGCGTCTTGAAACAACACAAATTTATTATCTTAGCGTTCTGGAGGCTAGATGTCCAAAGTGGGTCTTGAGGGTTTTGGCGAGGCTGCATTCCTTCTGGAGGCTCCCGGGGAGAATCCATTCCCTTGTGTTTTCCAGCTGCGAGATAGGGTCGGTCCTTGCCCACGGCCTTCTGTCTCCATTTCCAAAGCACATTTCTCCAAGTTCTGCTTCTACTGTGCCATCTCCTCTTTCTGCTTTTGACCCTCTATGTCTCCCTCTTTTAAGAACCTTTATGATTACAGACATGGCTAACACACTTATAGTTCCCAAAGGGGAAAGGTGGGTGGCGGGCGGGATAAATCAGGAGTTTGGGGTTAACATATACACACTGCTGTATATAAAATAGATAACCAACAAGGACCTACTGTAGAGCACGGGGAACTATACTCAATATTGTGACATGACTCTGTCTGGGGCATTTCTTAATCAAGAGTACTGGAGTGGGTTGCCATTTCCTTCTCCAGGGGATCTTCCTGACCCAGGGATTGAACCCACGTCTCCTGTACTGCAGGCAGATTCTTTACCGCTAAGCCACAGGGGAAGCCCAAAAGACAAGTTGTATGTATTAATCAAAAAAAAAAAAAAAAGAAAAGAGAAATCCTTGTAAATACATTAGACCTACCTGGATGGTTCAGAATCATTTTTTCCATCTCAATATCCTTAACTTAATCATATCTGTTTCCCATGAACTGTAGCCTGCCAGGCTCCTCTATCCATGGAATTCTCCAGGCCAGAATACTGGGGTGGGAAGCTGTTCATCCCTCCAGGGGATCTTCCCAAACCAAGGATCAAACCCAGGTCTCCTGCATTGTAGGCAGATTCTTTACCATCTGAGCCACCAGGGAAGCCCAATCATATCCATAAAGCCCTTTTACAATGTAAAATAACAGTCACAGGTTCTATGGACTTAGGACATGAGTTTCCTTGGGAGGTCATTGTTCATCCTATCATTTTAGCTCTAAATTTGAAGTCTGTGTCCTAAACTGTCTCTATTTCTTCATCTATAAAACAGGAATAAAGGCACTACCTATTTTATATGGTTGTTGTGCAGATTATATCAATTATATATTTAAAAAGCAAGGAAATCCGCCTGACACATCGTAAGCTCTGGAAATATGTTATACATAACATCTTTTGAGCTTTCCTAGTGGCTCAGGTGGTAAAGTGTTAGTCGTAAAGAGTAGAACACGACTGAGTGACTAACACTTCAATTCAGGTGGTAAAGAATCCGTCCGCAGTGCAGAAAACCTGGGTTCGATCCCTGGCTCTGGAAGATCCCCTGGAGAAGGAAAGGGCAACCCACTGCAATGATCTTGTCTGGAGAATCCCATGGACAGAGGAGCCTAGTGGGAGAGTTAACTTAGGCAGGTGGATAAGGAGTCCAAGCCTAGCGTCCCTTTAAGAAGGAGGTAAACATTCTTTTTCGCACTCTTTTGCCTTAGACAAGTAAGCCTCGTAGGCAGCAATATCTCTTGCTCAAGGACATGCCTTTTTTTGAGCTTTGGACAAATGTCATAGGAGAAGGCCTGGAAAGTAAAACTTCCACTGCCTTAAGCTCTGGGTTCCTTTTGGCTAATCTCATGCTGATGTCACCCCAGGATGTATGTTACAGGAAAGGATCTGGGTAAAATTCTCACAGCCTTGAGGTAATTGTTTTTATCTATTGTCAGCAGCTAGTTGAGAAGTATGGAAGACCCCGCTTAAACTAGTGAGGCGCGTACTCTCCTGCCTCCTTCTGATGTCTACGTCAGAAGCTTTTTCTATCACTTTCACTTTAAGTAAAATCTACACAAAGCTCTGAGTGTCCGAGACTGTCTTTGGTCCCAGACTTAAAGCTTCTCCTTTGGAGACCATGAGTCCGGTGACACCGTTCAGTTCCTCATAAGTTCTCAATGGTGAGCTACAGTCCATGGGGTTGCACAGAGTCAGACATGACGGAGTGACTTTCACTAACATCTTCTATGTATGACTTGCGGTTGGTACTGTTGAGTCAGTGAACTCTAGTTGTCTGGTAATGTTCGAGCTTTTCATCAAGAGGCTAATGATCTCTTATGTCTTCCTTTAGATCTCTGCTGAAGATACAGAAGAAAGGCCTTTATTTTAGCAAACTCCAACAAACTCACTTTCAGGGGAAAAACAATAACAACACAACACATTCAGCAGATGAATGAAATTAATTTAGGATACGAGTTGACATTTTATGCAGTCTTCTTCACTTGTGCCTCTGCAAGTCCATAACCTCCACAGTATTTGCTGAGAATTTGAGGGAAGTTTGCTGCATACAAGGCCCCGTGCAACAAGGATACCAAAGGGTGGCAATAGAAGGTGATCCTGGCTTTTTACACCTGAGGTAAGTGAGCCTTAAGGAGACCAACTTACAAAACGCCACACAGCCAGAACTGGAGTTCAGGATATGGCTCCGGAGATGAACTACAAACCGGGGGGAAAAAAGGAAAAGTAATACATTGTGCTATACAATATTAAATGTGCTAAATGAATAGTTAGGACTGCAAGTGCTCGGGGATTTTAAATGGGGAGAACTCTTGTAAAATGGGTTCACCAGAAAAGGTATAATTCAAGGAATGTGTAAATTTTGGATAGAAAGAGAGGAACTGGAGAGGGAACAGGTAATTTTGAGCATAAGCAAAGACACAGACCCGTCCTGCAGAAAGTTGGCACTGAGCATTTATTTGTACTGCGGAGCAAGCGGCTCCTCACGTAAGTAAGCCTGAATAGCAGGACGGGTGCTGTGGGGGGCAGCTCTGGGGGGCGGGCAGGCCTTTGCCTCCCCTTCCACAGAGCAGGGTCAAGGGCACGATGATGCTCCACTAGCCGAGCCACTCCTGACAGAGGAGGAGCAAGCCAAGCAGCTGTGGCTAAAACAGACCGTTTGAGAAGAAGGTAGAGACAGAGCTCTCTTTCTCAGAAAGCCTGAGGCAACATGGGAGTCTGCTTCCTGATATTACAAATGTAGACATCTGCAGCACTGAGGTCAGCATGAAAACCGAGTCTCGGAAGTTTAACGAAAGTAACGTTTGGGAGATATCTGTGGAAAATGCTACAATTCTTGGACATTTCAAATGTTCCAAGCCCCACGCTGTCACTCGTTTTACATCCTTTTAATAACCTTTTAATAACTTTACATCCTTTTAATAACCCTCTGAGATAGACATTATTATGCCCATTTTACAAAACGATAAGCCAGGAAAAAAAAGCCAAGAATTTAGTGCCAATCATCTCCATAGCTGCGCTGAGCCCCACACATCTTCCACCTAGAACATCCTCTCACTACTTAAAGCTACATCCCAGCAAAATGATCCCTGAGAGCTCAGCTGGTAAAGAATCCGCCTGCAATGCAGGAGACCGTGGTTCGATTCCTGGGTCAGGAAGATCCGCTGGAGAACGGATAGGCCACCCACTCCAGTGTTCCTGGGCTTCCATTGTGGCTCAGCTGGTAAAGAATCCGCCTGAAATGTGGGAGGCCTGGGTCTGATCCCTGGTTTGGGAAGATCCCCTGGAGAAGAAAAAGGTTACCCACTCCAGTATTCTGGCCTAATTCCTGTACAGTCCATAGGGGTCGCAGAGAGTTGAACCTGACTGAGTAACTTTCACTTCACCAGCAAAATGAATCAATTTCTTTTCCAGTTTCTGGTTGTGTTTCTTGAAAAATACTGTAAGGTATTTCTGTAAACTGACTAGAAGTCCCAGAAAAAGCAGAAATGTAATGATGATAATTTGCTAAGTCATCTCTATGCTGAGTGCTCTCAGAACCATAAAACTGAACCCTTTTACACCTACTTGTGAGCAGTTAGCAGAGTCGGGAGATAGGGGACAGCCTTTTATTTCCTATTTCCATCTTTCAATTAGAGAAGGCTCAAAGCAGTCAGTGCTCCAAGACACAAAGTCACAGGAAGTGGTAAAGCCCAGTAAGTCAGATAAGATTTTGGTAGACTGCAGAGGAAATAGCAGAAAAGACAGTCTTATTTTCAGGAAGAAACAGCTGTGCACCAGCGTCCTCGTGAGTTCTGTCACATCTGAGAGGGCCCGGACTATCTAGGCCATCAGCTTATTGACCACTGCCTTATGATACTTAGTGAAATGAATGCTTTCTCTATGAATAAATGTATTTAACTGAATCAATCAAATTCTTTTCTTTCTCTACCCTAAGAAGAAATTCCCCAACTTTATAGCTTCATGGCATCCTCAGCAGTCAGTACTTTCTCACAGTGCCCTAGACCTCAAGGGTTAATTACACGCATGCATGGGCTCCGTCGCTCAGTCGTGTTCAACTCTGCGACCCAGGGACTGTAGCCCACCAGGCTCCTCTGTCCATGGGATTTCCCAGGCAGGAATACTGGAGGGGGTTGTCACTTCCTTCTCCAGGTTAGTTAAGTAGTTAGGGCCAAACAATTTGATAATATTTATGTTTTATCAATGTAGTAGCCATTTGAAAAAAAAAATGATACACATAAATAGAAAAAAATACCACTTTGCTCTGAAAAGGTCCCCAACTACTTATTAATGGTACAAATGTGCTGGTTGGGCACCACACACAACTTCTCAAACCTTAGAACCAGATTTTATACCACCTTCCTTGTTATTATGTAACAGAAAGAAACGTAGCATGTTCTAATGCTGAAATTGTGAACCATCTCAAACTAGAAATTTGCAAAGGTGTCACTGTGGTCCCCTTGAAAAATTAAAATATTCCATGAACCCTTGTGAGTTTGAGAACACTGAGGAACACAGTTTGGAAACTAAGCTATGGCAATTGTACCCTCAGAAAAGGAAGTCAGGTGGAATGCCTCCAGTTTCTAAGCATTTACTCTGGAGAGACCTGTTCTGACTGAGACTAGAAAAGGAAGTTGGATCCAAGTGCTAAAATCCACCTGTGCTAATCTCTTGACCTGCTAATTCATTGTTTCCCAGAATCATCTCTGCCAACCTCTCAGAAGAGAACCACTACCCCTTACCACTGTCTATTCTTAACATGACTAGTTTTGAAATGTAGTTTGTGGCTCCCATTAGGAAAAGTAATGAAATTTTTCATTCAAGTAGCCCCTTTCGTATAAGACACAACTTGATGTTATGGAAAGAGAATTAGATTTACAGATAATTGAATTGGGGCCCTGTTTCCACCACATACTAAGTAATCTTGTGCAGATTTTCAAATTTTAGTTCTGAATGCAATAACTTAATAATAACTGTATAACACATTTGAATAAAGCAAAGTTTCTCAAACTCAATTGGCATAAGAATCCCCTGAGGGCCATCATTAAGATACAGATCTCTGGGCTCCACCCTCAGGTTCTAATAAAACTGGTCTGGGAGAGAGCCCAAGAAGCTGTCTTTTTTAACAAGCACAGCACCCAATGTGATATAAATTCAGGTAGATGACAAGTTGAGAAATATTAGTGTATTGCTGATCCTCTCAAGGCCATGGTTTTTCCAGTGGTCATGTATGGATGTGAGAGTTGGACTGTGAAGAAAGCTGAGCACCGAAGAATGGATGCTTTTGAACTGTGGTATTGGAGAAGACTCTTGAGAGTCCCTTGGACTGCAAGGAGATCCAACCAGTCCACCTTAAAGGAGATCAGTCCTGGGTGTTCACTGGAGGGACTGATGTTGAAGCTGAAACTCCAACGCTTTGGCCACCTGATGCGAAGAGCTGACTCATTGGAAAAGACCCTGATGCTGGGAAAGATTGAGGACAGGAGAAGGGGACGACAGAGGATGAGATGGTTGTATGGCATCACTGACTCAATGGACATGGGTTTGGGTGGACTCCAGGAGTTGGTGATGGACAGGGAGGCCTGACGTGCTGCGGTTTACGGGGTCGCAGAGAGTCGGACACAACTGAGCGACTGAACTGAACTGGTCCTGTTCACAGCACCAGTCGTCTTGCTGTGTCTCGCTGTGCACCCTGTTCATTGAACCCAGGGTAGACAAGGTGCAAGCAGTGAAGCTGGAAGAAAACTCAAGGGGCCGTAAGAACTGCAGATGCATGTATTCTCTCCTGGGGGGCGCCTCAGTTGTAGCAGCAGATAGCAAAACGTGCCACAACACAACCTCTCTCCTGGCTGCTGCAGCGGCCATAGCTGTAGACACGCTGTATTCTCTCTCCTGGCTGACCCAACGGACACAGCCATGACTCAGCAGTAATGCTGCCACTTTGCAGGTGGAGCTCAATCAATCAGCAGGGCTTCCCTGATAGCTCTTTCTCCTGCAATGCAGGAGACCCCGGTTCGATTCCTGGGTCAGGAAGATCCCCTGGAGAAGGGATAGGCTACCCACTCCAGCATTCCTGGGCTTCCGTTGTAGCTCAGCTGGTTAAGAATCCGCCCGCAATGCGGGAGGCCTGGGTTGGATCCCTGGGTTGGAAAGATCCCCTGGAGAATGAAAGGCTACCCACTCCAGTATTCTGGCCTGGCGAATTCCGTGGACTGTATGGGGTCACAAAGAGTCGGACACGACTAAGCGACTTTCACGTTCATATCAGCACAGCATAAATTAGTGACCAAGCCAAGTACCTCGTGAGGTGCATGCGCAGTGCAGTAAGTGATCTCAGCTGTTACACGGTCATTATTGACAAAATATGGGACGAAAGAGCCTGAACAAGCCATCTTGGCTAATTTGCTGTCTCCCTCACAACTAAAAGATACATCTTTAAACACTTGCAGATGATGTAACAATTTCATCCAGGTAGTATTGCTTTCATTTTATAGATGAGGAAACTGAGACTTTAAAAAGACGAGAGTGGCATCCCACCCAGGTCTTCTCTACAGGTAAATCTGTAATGATCAGAGGGGTTGGATTTACCTCACACACAAAATATGTATATGTTCATGTAGCTCACTAAACTGTATATTCCTTGAGCACAGTATGTCTTAATCATTTTTATATCTCTGGTACTTGACAAAGCAGCTCAATAAATGTTTAATTTAAAAAAAAAACTAATTTTTGAATTTGTTGTATAGAAATACCTAATATTTCAAACAAGGCATACTTTGAATCATGTTTAGTTTTTCCCAAAAGTCCTGGAAAAAAAAAAAAAAACCCTCAAGCGACAGTTTTCACAAAATATAAATCTTTCTTTGTTTCCTAATGACTGAGCTAAAAGTAACTTTCTCACAATTGGGGAAGGATCACGAGGTCAGCCAGTTCCACCCTGCGGCGGAATGCCCACTTGCTGCTTGTTCAGGGAACTGATGATGCCAGCAATCCTTTGTCTTCGGTATAATCAGACTCTGAAGCGCGTTCAGGCCTCTCGGTTCAGGCTGCCAATAGTGGCCGCATCGCTCCCAGAAACGGACCTCGGTTCTGCTGACTCAGAAAGTCAGCTCCCAGCGGCAGCCAGGCCCCTATTCAGATGGCATTGGTTTCTCAACCTTTTTTTTTTTTTTGAAGGGGTTGGGTGGTAGTCATGTTACCCTTTTGTTACAGAAGGGGATTAATGTGAACGCTGAAGCCAATGGCAGTGGACACCTAAAATAAGATTTTAAAACCATTTTGCAAAACCAAGCTATTTTATGTTCCCTTTTATAAAATATTGTCTACTGAGAATGATTTGACTTGGGTAAGGTATAGCTTTAAGTGCTTTATTTGATAAACTGACAGACAACAGAGTGATTTTTGAAAATCCTTATGACTCAAAACATAGATTATTCAGCAGCAGATTATCCATGGCTATTCTTTTCATTCTATTGTTAGCAGTGGAACATTTAGGAAAATCTTGTATTCCTATCAAAGCTAAACATGAGTTAAAATGGAAAGAAATTTAGTGTGGGAGTTTGTATAATGACAGTATTTATTATGAAGAAAACTGCATAATGTGATTTTATTTCCATGATACAAGCTATCACAAATCTCACACCTGAGACTCAATATAAAATGTTAATTATCAAGGGTTATACTTTCATATATTTAAAGGGAGCACTACATACTGAATCATAGAATAAGCCAAGCCTCTGTCCACCTGATTCTAGAGTCAAGGCAATGTCCTGACCATCATATTTACAAGTGTCTTTGACTTCACAATATCTGCAACTGCAGTAGCACACACAGAGTGACCTCAGGCACTTTCTTGTCAAAAGCACTTTGGAAACTTTTATTTTACACATAAGGCATGTTTCTCTTTTGTAATACAGCACCCTGTGAACATTCAAAGCCCAGGAAGGACGATACTTTGAGTGGTACTTCTGGAACAGAGGTGAACTAACAAAGGAATATCAACTTATTGTAAATATTACGATTCATAATCCCTTACGATTATACAGTGGAAGTGACAAATAGAGTCAAGGGATTAGATCTGATAGAGTGCCTGAAAAACTATGGATGCAGGTTTGTAACACTGTACAGAAGGCAGTGATCAAAACCACCCCAAAGAAAAAGAAATGCAAAAAGGCAAAATGGTTGTCTGAGGAAGCCTTACAAATAACTGAGAAAAGAAGAGAAGCAAAACGCAAAGGAGAAAAGGAAAGATAGACCCATATGAATGCAGAGTTCCAAAGAATAGCAAGGAGAGATAAGTAAGTCTTCCTAAGTGACCAATGCAAAGAAATAGAGGAAAACAACAGAATGGGAAAGACTAGAGATCTCTTCAAGAAAATTAGATACCAAGGGAACATTTCATGCAAAGATGGGCACAATAAAGGACAGAAATGGTAAGGACCTAAGAGAAGCAGAGGATATCAAGAAGAGGTGGCAAGAATACACAGAAGAACTATACAAAAAAGAATGACCCAGATAACCACAATGGTGTGATCACTCACATAGAGCCAGACATCCTGGAATGTGAAGTCAGGTGGGCCTTAGGAAGCATCACTAGAAACAAACATAGTGGAGGTGATGGAATTCCAGTTGAGCTATTTCAAATCCTAAAAGATGATGCTGTGAAAGTGCTGCAGTCAATATGCCAGCAAATTTGGAAAACTCAGCAGTGGCTACAGGACTGAAAAAGGTCAGTTTTCATTCCAGTCCCAAAGAAGGGAATGCCAAAGAATGTCCAAACTACTGCACAATTACACTCATTTTACACGCTAGCAAAGTAATGCTCAAAATTCTCCAAGCTAGGCTTCAACAGTACAAGAACCAAGAACTCCCAGATGTTCAAGTTGGATTTAGAAAAGGCAGAGGAACCAGAGATTAAATTGTCAATATCCGCTGGTTCATCGAAAAAGCGAGAGAATTCCAGAGAGACATCTGTTCCCGCTTCATTGACTGTGCTAAAGCCTTTGACCGTGTGAATCACAACAAACTGTGGCAAATTCTTTGAGAGACAGGAATACCAGACCGCCTTACCTGACTCCTGCGAAACCTGTTTGCAGGTCAAGAAACAACAGTTAGAACCGGATATGGAAAAATGACTGGTTCCAAATGGGGAAAGGAGTCTGTCAAGGCTGTATATTGTCACCCTGAGTATTTAACTTACATAAAGAGTACATCATGCAGAATGCTGGGTTGGAAGAAGGACAAACTGGAATCAAGATTGCCAGGAGAAATATCAATAATCTCAGGTATGATACCACCCTAATGGCAGAAAGCAAAGAGAAACTAAAGACCCTCTTGATGAAGCTGAAAGAGGAGAGTGAAAAAGCTGGCTTAAAACTCAACAGTCAAAAAATGAAGATCATGGCACCCAGTCCCATCACTTCATGGAAAATGGGTGGAAAAACAATGGAAACAGTGACAGACTTTATTTTCTTGGGCTCCAAAAAAATCACTGTCTTGATTAAAACCAAGTCTTGTTTTAATCACACAGATGTCTATTTTATTTATGCCATTTTAAGTAACCATCCAAAGATTTTTATTCATTTGTGGTAACTCCTTAAATTTTTTTTTTTTACCTCATTGAAATAATAGCTAGACTCTCTTTCTCTAAAGGTTTTTTGTTGATATTCTTAATTGTTCTTATTAGCATCTGTAAGGTCGCCTGAGCCGAAGGCCACAATGAAGCTTCCTAAACTGGTTTTTTTCCTTCTAAAAATAAGTTCCTAGGGTAGTTTGACTTTTGTTTTGCAAGTACCAACAATACAATTGTTTGCAACAAGAGCACTCTAGACTTAATAATTTGTTAGTTCCTCTAATTCTAAAAGGATCCATCATTTGGCTAACAATAAATTATATTTCAACAGAGATGCAATCCATTAAGAATGAAAAAAAAAAAAAAAGATCTCTTCTAGGCCTAATAGGAACAAACACACAATAGAAGAACTGAGGAAGATCAGATAGAACATTTATGTCTGAAAGACACAGGGAAATCTGAGCTTCCCCCTAGAAGGCCTTGTTTAAGGTTTTACCAAGATGGCTTTTAATTTTTATGCAGGAAAGAACATGGCAAATACATGGGGAAACAGTAGAAATGGTGACAGACTTTACTTGCTTGGGCTCCAAAATCACTGCAGATGTTGTCTGTGGCTATGAAATTAAAAACGCTTGCTCCTTGGAAGAAAAGCTATGATCAACCTAGACAGCATATTAAAAAGCAGAGACATCTCTTTACCAACAAAAGTCCGTCTAGCCAAGGCTATGGTTTTTCCAGTAGTTGTGTATGGATGTGAGATTGGACCATAAAGAAAGCTGAGCACCGAAGAATTGATGCGTTTGAACTGTGGTGTTGGAGAAGACTCTTGAGAGTCCCTTGGACATAAAGGAGATCCAACCATTCAATCCTAAAGGAAATTAACCTGGAATATTTATTGATAGGACTGATGCTGAAGCTGAAGCTCCAATACTTTGGCCACCTGATGCGAAGAACTGACTCATTGGAAAAGACCCTGATGCTGGGAAAGATTGAAGGCGGGAGAAGAAGTGGATGACAGAAGATGAAATGGTTGGATGACATCACCAACTCAATGGACATGAGTTTGAGCGCACTCAGGAAGATGGTGAAGGACAGGGAAGCCTGGCATGCTGCAGTCCATGGGGTTGCAAAGCGTCACACAGGACTGAACGACTGAATAATAACGAGGATGTTAGAAATCCTCTTTGTTTCCAAAGAATGAGAAAATCATGTGCTACCCCAAAACTGTAGTGGCTGTCAGTGTAAATGTTAGCAGATTTCCCTTTGCCAACTGGCAGGCTCTTGTTAGTGCTATTAATTTGGTCTGTTGGGCAAAAGAGATGTTAGGTAAGGGATTACTCCCCAGGATTTATACTGGAAAAACAACAGCATAACCAGCCTGGTACTTTTCATGAAGTCCTTGCAAATATGAACCATAAGTGAATAATATGAAATCAGGATTATCAATAGGGCTTTCTCAGAGATCAATCCTGGGAGGTAAAAAAAATTGTCAGTTAAAACAACATAATCATATATATATTTTTTCATCATTGACATCTGATTCTTCCGATAGCAAGGTAGCTGGATTAAGCTTGCTGCATCTGTGTCAAGTTACATTTGGCAAGAGCAAGATAATCTCATGGGAAGTTAATCAACTTGCTGCATAATGTTGTGTGTGATAAGAGTTTAGTAATGTGAAGAGCAAAGACAGTAAGAGGGTGACTCATGAGTATTTCTTCTCTGGTTTAACACAGCCTAGCTGTTGCTGTGACAGCTTGGAAACAAGAGGGTGGTGCTCACAACCGAATCTAGCTGTTGGCTCTAATGTTCTAGGTCAGCAGTAACCACCATGTTGCTGGGTAAGTGCTCCTAATGCAATCCCTTTTTGCTCAAGAACAGCGAGGGAAAAGGGTCGATCATAATTTGGGGCCTTGGTCAAAAATTCTTTTAAAGTCTCCTTGCCTTCAGAATGCTCTACTTTCCAGCAAAGAGGTTCAGATTGGTCTCGTTCAAGTAGATTATACAATGGCTGAGCAATTAAAAAAAAAATTGGGGATCCATTTCCTGCAGTAACCTGCAAGTCCTAAAAACACCCTTAATTGTCTTTTTGTCTTCAGGGCAGGGAAGACTAGAAGGCCTTTCAACTCTATCCACATCAATTAACAGTTCTTTTTTAGAGATGCTACGTCCTAAATATTTTACTCTAGTCTTATGGTATTGCAGGTTTTCTTTGAACACTTTATGTCCCGTTACCGCTTGCTTTTGGAGTAAATACAGAATGTCTTGCTGGCTGTTTAACAAAGAGTTTGAACACAGAGGTAAATTATCTACATATTGTATCAACACTGACTTATGAGGAAAGTCTAGTCATCTAGATCAGCTTTTAATATCTGAGAGAAGTAAGTGGGGCTCTCAGCATAGCCCTGTGGCATTGCAGTCCATGTATATTGTTATTCCTTCCAAGAGAAGTAAAAAAGACAGGGGTCATCAGGATGTACAGGAATACTAACAAAAGCACTGCAGAGATCTATCTGAAAAGAAGTCACTCTTTTTTGGAATATAGGACAGTAAAGTGTGAAGGCTTGGCACTATAGAATCCTGAGGGATAATAATAGCATTGATAGATCTCAGTGAAGTCAAGTTGCTCAGTCATTCTGACTCTTTGCAACCCCATGGACTATACAGTCAATGGAATTCTCCTGGCTAGAATGCTGGAATGGGTAGCCATTCCTTTTTTCAGGGGATCTTCCCAACCCAGGGATCAAACCCAGGTCTCCCACATTGCAGGCGGATTCTTTACCACCTGAGCCACCAGGGAAGACCAAGACTACTGGAGTGGGTAGCCTATCCCTTCTCCAGTGGATTTTCCCAACCTAAGAATTGAACTAGGATCTCCTGAATTGCAGGCGATTCTTTATTAACTGAGCTAGATCTCAAGTCCTGTACAAATCTTCAATGCTTGCCATTTGGTGTTTTAACTAGCAAAATGGAAGTGTTACAAGGGCTGGTGCAAAGCACAAGAAGCCCCTTCTCAATGTAAGCTGACGTTAAAGGTTTTATTCCTTCTACAGCCTCCTGCCTTAATGGATACCGACGAATACTGGGCATGGGCTTACAGTAATTTGAATAGGGGATGTGGAATGTATTCATCCAATGTCAGTAGAAGCAAGTGCTCATAATTCTTTAGGTATTAAGCCTGGCAAGTTGTCTTGTTCAGTGCCATCCTCATCATGAGTCACAAACATTATATGATGAAGGAAGTCTGCTTGATCCTTTAGATCTAGAAACATCTCTCCCTTAGGAATCAAAGAAATATGGGCTTCATAAGCTTCCAATAGGTCTTTACCTATTGGGGAAACAGGAGCATTTTCTACTAGGAGAAAGGAGTATCTTCTTCTAAGTTCACCTAAGTACAATTCTAAAGGTAATGATTAAATAACCTTAATAGGCACATTAGAAACCCCTACCATCTCCAAGGTATTACTCTGAGGAAGAGAGCCTTTAATTTTGGTAGTGGCTCAGACGGTAAAAGCATCTGCCTACAATGCGGGAGACCAAGATATCTGGGTGGGGAAGATCCCTGGAGAAGGAAATGGCAACCCACTCTAGTACTCTTGCCTGGAAAATCCCATGGACAGAGGAGCCTGATAGGCTACAGTCCACGGGGTTGCAAAGAGTTGGACATGACTGAGTGACTTCACTTCACTTCAAAACTGAAAAGGCGGCCCCTATGTATTATGGCTTTCATTGCTTCTCCTTGTATAATCATTTCTACTTCTCCCAAGGTGTTAAGAGAGAAGGGGAAAGACTCTTTAGGTTCCCTGGGAGTAGCCCTATTCTTGTTTAACTCGAAACTCCGATCTAAAACCGAGTTTGCTTCTAGGCTTCTTTTTAACTCACAGTTCATTTTCTGATATGCTGGGTTTCTGCAGTAAAAACAAACTTCTTGTTTTGCTCTCAGTTGAGAAATAAATGGGGGTTGGTTGACCTTGGATTGATCGTAGGTACTTAACTGGCACAGTTGAAGGTTCATGATTTTGCAAATAACCCCTTTTCTTTCTTTTTAATGGTTTTGGAAAGTTGGTCAGCCAGTGTAACAAGGGTATTGGTATGTAATGTAGACCAACCTAGATAGTGTCTTTTGATCAGAGTGGCTAAATTCTTATCCAAACCATCTAAAAAGGTGGAGTTGAGCAAAAGATCAATTTTATGGTTAGAGAATGACTCAGGTGTCAAGCCAGAACATTGCTTAAAAGTTTTTTTCAAATCTCTCCTAACAGTCTGGAATTGATTCAGCTGGCTTTTGCTTACATTGTTGAAATCTTTGTCCAGTCTACAGTTTTAGAGAAAAGTTCTGGGATAAGATCAAGTAATTTCTGAGCTAATTCCTTACATTCATTTCAAGCCTCTGGATTATGTGATTCAAAGTCCATTAAGGGGTATTTCCAACCTGCTTTCTCCACCCATTCCCTTGGTTTGCTTTCAAAAACGAATAGCTATATTAGTTGGTATAGATCTGAAAATCTGGGCTCATAGGTCCGGATGGTTAATTCAAATTTCTTATCCCAATGGATCCTGACTGGATCAGGAAAGTCTTTAGCTAAGGCTCTAAATTCTCTTCTGGTCCAGGCTGTATAGGTGATCCCCAAAGATGGCTTACCTCTCCCTGTAATAGGTGTCTCCTTAAAGGGAGCTATAATTACTCCTGATTTTTCACTCTCCTTTTCTGAGGGAAGGGGAGCAGCAGGAGGCTGAGAGGAGGAAGCACCTGGACCAGGGAGCTCGGATAGATGAGGGCACAGGAGGAGCAGAGCAGAAGACGGGGTCAGCGTTTGTGGCCTTTTTAGCTCTGATATAGTTTCAAGCAATTTCTTTTTGGTTTCCTGCAGAGAAATTACTCTATCGTTTCCTCTTTTAGAAGATTCTAGATACCAATCAAAGTAAGCATTCCGTTCACTCTGTCTGATCTTATGGTTGGCCTTTTCTAACTGTGCATGCAAAAATAGCAATTGTAGAATATCAAAGAACCCCAATTTGGCTCACTTTAGATTGAAATTTCCTTTAGTATAATTTTCCCAATGAACTCAGTACTTGTAAGGATGAACTCCCTACGTATTGTATATGAGTCTGGCTGGGGTGTCAGTCGAAGATTGACTTTCTGACAACTTTCATTTCTGTCTTTGAGAGATTTTATTTCCCATTTTAAGTTGAATTCATTAGGGATATAATTCGCTATTGAAATTGTGTGGTGGGCCTGTGTACTGCTGGTGAGTTTACCTCCTCTAGGCGTCACCCCAGAGACATTTCACTTTGTCTTACACGTCATGGACTCTCCCTCTGGCTGTCTAAGACCACCATGGGTACTCAGATCGCTGAATGGCCAGTTCTTATCTGCAGCCCTCAGATGAGAAAGTAGTTTAATTAATGAGTGGGTTTCCATGTGGGACCACTGCATGGTATGAGGACCTGGCCTCCACCACTCCCATGAATTTCTCAGTCACCAGGAAAAGCCCTAACCAGCTGGGAGCAAAGCTCTCATGTAATATCTTCACTTTTATCCCAACAAATTCTATGAAGGCAGCCAAACTGAGGAAAAGTGTCAGATCAGCCTCTGACCTAAGCACTTTAGGCAAGACTACTCAAGTCTCCTACAACTGAGAAAACTCTGATGTTTTTCAACCAGCCCCACCCCACAGTATCTTCCAATTGAGCGAGTATTCCTTGGCTGAGCCATACCCAGTATCTTTCAACTGGTTGGGTATTCCTCAGTATCTTTCAGGCAAGCTCCACCCACTATACAGACCCTGGGTAGGTATACCCCAGGACACTTCAACTGCCCCCCTCAGTATCTTCCAACTGGAAGGGGGGCAGATAACTTGCTCTACCACCAAATAAAACTCAGGATCTTTAACCAGAAGAGGAGATCGAAGAACTAGGAGACTTACCCAAATTCACCTGGACTCCCTGAGGAGGTGGATGGGCTCAAGGGGCCACTGCTGGTATTAAGGCTCTGGTTCCTCGTAGAGTTCAGGCAAAGGAAGGAGGGAAGCCTGCTCTGGGTCCCTTCATGGTAGCCATAACTCAACTTAAAAAATTGCACAGTGTAAGAGTTGTGAGCTAAGTTTTATTTGGGGCAAATTAAGATGGTAGCCCAGGAAACAGCACCACAGATAGCTCTAAGAAACTGTTCCAAAGAGGGAGGGAGGAAAGATAGTATATCTTTAGGACATAGGATATAGGATAAAGAGGAAGTACATGTAAATAAGCACACTTTTTTTGTTTTAAAAGTTTCTGCTGATCTCGTGAAGTTTTGTTGGTCATGAGAAACAGTTGTCACTATGAAGGATTTTAGTGCTTTTCTAGATATGAAGAGATACAAGAACTGAGCTCATAAAACCAGTTCTTGAGAATACCTAACTATCCGAAGACCTGTCTTGCCAGTTTCCAGAAGCACAGATTGCCTCATTTCTACTCTCCACCCTGAGTTCCTTCAGGGGGTGTTGGAGGTCAGCAGCTTCAGTGGTGCATAATTTAATCCTTATAGAGGTAGTTGGCAAGCACCCATGGTAAGTGTCAATTTGTGGTTCCCAATTTGTGATTGACAATCTTATTTGACATCTAGTAAACCTCGGTATTTTTTCTGAACCATGGTGTTGGAGAAGACTCTTGAGAGTCCCTTGGACTGCAAGGAGATCCAATCAGTCCATTCTAAAGGAGATCAGCTCTGGGATTTCTTTGGAAGGAATGATGCTAAAGCTGAAACTCCAGTACTTTGGCCACCTCATGTGAAGAGTAGACTCATTGGAAAAGACTCTGATGCTGGGAGGGATTGGGGGCAGGAGGAGAAGGGGACAACAGAGGATGAGATGGCTGGATGGCGTCACTGACTCGATGGACACGAGTCTGAGTGAACTCTGGGAGTTGGTGATGGACAGGGAGGCCTGGCGTGCTGCAATTCATGGGGTCGCAAAGAGTCAGACACGGCTGAAGGACTGATCTGATCTGAAAGTGTTGGACACGACTGAGCGACCGAACTGAACTGAACTGAAACCTCGGTATGGGGCTTCCCTAGTGGCTCAGTAATCTTAAGCATTTGCAGATTCACATCTCCCTTTAGCTCTGAACTTTTTATGTTTCATTCAATCATTTTTTTCTGTTTATTCTAAAAACTTCTGATGTTGTAAACCTCAGTTAATTCTGTATGAATTATCTTTTCTGACATATTTTGTCTCTGACTACTGTTCAGTACTGTTGGATAAGCCTTTAACTAAGTGGAAGGAGGACTTCCCAGGTGGCACAGTGGTGAAGAACCTGCCTGCCAATACAGGTTCCATCCTTGTGTCAGGAAGATCCTCTGGAGAAGGAAATGGCAACCCACTCCAGTATTTTTGCCTGGGAAATCCTATGGACAGAGCAGCCTGGCGGGTTACTCTATGGTGTTGTTAAAGAGTCAGACACAACTTACCAACAACAGCCCCAAGGATACAAGAAGGGTAGAGGGGGAAATCCTGTCTCCTTAACAGTGAACTGCTCTTACAATGTGATTTTGGGTACTTTTCTCATAATTCTACCTATGTGTCTTCAGCTTTCCTATGATTCTGCAATATCCTGTAAAAAGTCTTCTCATTCTTAACAGAGATTAAGAGGTAGAATGAATTTCATGAGTTCTATTCTCTATAACTGAATGTGACTGCTACAATAATCACAAATATAAATTGTATTTTTAGCAAGCAGCCTTCTTGGTATAGAATTTTCTAATCCCCTGAGTTCAAACTGCAGGAACAAACACCATCCTAAGTCCTCAGTATCAGTAAGTCCCCAATTTTCTGTGTATTCAGGGAAGTGTTTTTTTTTTTTTTTTAAACTGCCATCTAGATAGAAAATGGTGAAAGTCGATCAGTTGTGTCTGACTCTGTATAGTCCATGGAATTCTCCAGGCCAGAATACTGGAGGGGGTAGCCTTTCCCTTCTCCAGGGGATCTTCCCAACCCAGGGGTTGAAGCCAGGTCTCCCATATTGCAGGCAGATTCTTTACCAGCTGAGCCACAAGGGAAGCCCAGGTAGAGAATGGAGTTGATGAGAATCCAAACTGACAGTTAAACAGAGGTATTCTCTGGACTAAAAAGTATCACTGGGCTTAAGGATAAAGACATCTGAAAGGCATCTGAACTTCCCAGAGTTTCTGTAAAGGGGGGAACTGTGTAGAATATGTTCTAGACCCCTCTGAGTGTTACACTACCAAGCATATGATATGATCCATTGACAGGAAAGCTATGACAAGCCTAGACAGCGTATTAAAAAGCAGAGACATCACTGTGACAACAAAGGGCTGTATAGTCAAAGCTATGGTCTTTCTACTCGTCGTGTATGGATGTGAAAGCTGGACCATAAGGAAGGCTAAGTGCTAAGGAATTGATACTTTTGAATTGTGTTGCTGGAGAAGACTCTTGAGAGTCCCCTGGATTGCAGGAAGATCAAACCAGTCAATCCTAAAAGAAATAAAGCCTGAATATTCATTGGAAGGACTGATGTTGAAGCTGAAGCTCCAATATTTTGGCCACCTGATGCGAAGAGCTGACTCACTGGAAAAGACCCTGATGCTTGGACATACTGAAGGCAGGAGGAGAAGAGGGTGACAGGATGAGATGGTTGGATGGCATCACCGACTCAATGGACATGAGTCTTGGCAAACTCTGAGAGATAGTGAAGGACAGGGAAGATTTGTGTCCTGCAGTCCATGGGGTTGCAAAGAGTCGGACACAACTTAGTGACTGAACAACAACGGGCAGGTTTACCTAGTATATGAAATGCAACAGTTTATTTTGAATAATTTCTATTCAATTTTTTTGTTTGCTTCTAGAAAATGTAAAAACATACTATCTTTGTCAGTCAAAACAAACATGTCAAACATACTATCTCTGTAACAAAATGCCATACTGTGGGTGGCTGAAACAACATTTATTTTCTGGCAGTTCTGGAGGCCAAAGGTCTGAGATCAAGAAGCCTACTGATTCGGTTCCTGCTGAGAGCTCTCTTGCTGGCTTGCCCCCCTCTCCTGTGTCCTCCTCTGGCAGAACAAGAGTTCCTCTTCTTCTAAGGTACAAACCCATCCGGATTAGGGTTCCACACTCATGACCTCATTTAACCTCAATTACCTCTTTACAGGCCTTATTTCCAGATACATCACATTAGGGCAAATACGTCCTGGAATTTTGATTTTAGAAAATGTGAAAGTATTTTTTATAATAATGAAAAAGAACATTTCTTCAGTGATTAACACATGCCAGGCCCTATGGGAAGTGCCTTATAAGTATTTGTGAATTTAGTTCTTACAACCAATGAACTAAGTATTATCTCATTTTAGAGATGCGGAACCAAAGCCCAGATATGCTAAGGAACTTGCCCAAGATCACACTGCCAGCACAGCGAAGATTCCAATACACACAGTCCTTTTAACTATTATACTGTAATCTAACCCATGTTGTTGTTTAGTGACTAAATTGTACCCAACTCTTTGCAAACCCATGGACAATAGCTTGCTAGGCTCCTCTGTCCTTGGGATTTTTCCAGGCAAGGATACCGAAGCGGGCTGCCATTTTCTTCTCCAGGGGCTCTTCCTGACCCAGGGATCAAACATGCTTCTCCTGCTTGGCAGGCAGATTCCATAACTTAATGTATAAAATACTGGTATATTATATACCAATAAGGAGGGTTTAGCAAGCCCAGAAGGTACCACTGACTGGAATGGATGCCGGTGTGAGATGAGTCCCACCCTAAATGTGTGACTACACCTGCTGAAGGAGGCTGAGAGACTACTCCGCAGATACGGGAGTTTGGGATCACATACTAATTTATACTCTCACCAGCAGTATCTGAGTCTGTTGCCCCACAACCTCATCAAACCAGAATTTTATATTTAAATAGTACCTCACCTACAATTTCAAAAACACAAAAACTCTGATGTGCCTTATTTGCTATAAGAAAAATCCTCTATGTAATTATTGTGACCTGGTTTAATCATTAGCTCTTATCAAGTGTAAACCATGATAGCAAGTTACCAAGGTTTAAATACAAGCCTGATTAAGGCTAAAATTTGATATGCCCACTTTATTATTTCACCTGAAGCTACTGCAAGAAAACTCAAAAGGCATAAAGAAAAGAAAAAAGTATACAAAAGTACTCATAAACCTTCATATTTCAACTCTCAGGATTGGCATAGCTTTTACAAATTTAGTTCTTTAAAAGGGTAATGTGACTGTCAACAGAAAAGTTATGCTTAACTTTCTGAAACACTAAAGTAAAAATAAACAGAGTAAAATGAATATATATATATATATGAATATTATCTTAGATTATATAATCCTGGAGGGAGGCTGAGTCCTAAAATTCCCTTTTAAGCGCCACAGACTCTAAAATACCTGCTAAGTCCGGGTTTGTTCATGACGACATTCAGCAAAAATTGAGAACTTAAAGTATTTAAAAACAGAAGCTTCTGCATCCAAGATTTTAACTGCAAAAATATTCAGCACTTTTTGGAAGGAGTGATCCAATGACGTCTCCCAGATAACAGTATATGCAATCAAGCACTTTGCCCGGGTTTCGTCCCGTGTTCGTTTCTTCAAAATACCGAATACGGGGCACTCATTACTCGGTACCTCTCTTAACCATTTCCTGCATTATAATCACTCGGAGGGACTGAAATAAAACACACCGAGTCCCTGAATCTGGGGCAGGGCCGAGCAACCATATTTTTTAGCAGCATCACCACTTACTTATTAAGGAAGGGGGACCTCGGCGGGGACGCCCGACGCCCCCCACCAGAACCGGGGGCTGGGGACCCGGGCCCTCTCCGTTCGCCAAGCTCTCCCAGGCGACCGTGAGGCCGGGTCCAGAGCGGAAAGCGGGCGCGCAGCAGCTCCGGGTAGCTGGCCCCGGGCCCGGCGCGAGGAAAGCGCTTAAAAAAATAAACGGTTTTCGTGGAGCGGGAGTCGCGGTGTCCCCGGGCGCCCTCGGCGAGAGGACGGCGCGGCCTGACTGCAGACGCCGGGGCGCGCCGGCCGCAGAGGCCGCGAGGCCCGCCGGCGCTTCCCGCGGACCGGCCGGCCGCCGGGGCGAGCAGCGCCCACTCTTCCCCGGTAACTGGCCCCGGGCCCAGCCGGCCAGACGCCAGAAGGCCGGCCGCGGTGCCCGGACCTCGGCGCAGCCCCAGCCGCCCCAGCGCGTCGTCAGGCCCGGCCCCCGGCCGGCCCCGGGCGCGGCTGCGCCAATCGCGGGCCTCGGCCTCCGCCGCACCTGCGAGGAGGAGCACGCCGGCCTCCGCCGCCGTCGCCGCGCGCCCGCCCCCGCGTCCCGCCCCCACAGCGGCGCACGGAGACCTCGGCCACCCGCGGCCCGGAGCGGAAGCGGCTCCCCTGAGGCGGGCCCCGGGCCGCCGCCGCCGCCGCCGCCTCAGAGCCCGGCCGCCGCCGCCGCGCCGCAGCTTCCGGCGGCCGCGACCACGGCGAAGCGCGGGGCGCCCCGAGGACCCCCGCGACCCGGCGGGCGCCCCGACCGGGCCATCCCGCCGCGGGAGGCGGTGGCGCTCGGGCGCCTGGGGCGCCGCCACCGATGCCCGTGTGGTGCTGCCGCTGCTCCCT
Organism: Bos javanicus; assembly: GCF_032452875.1. Taxonomy (NCBI): domain Eukaryota; kingdom Metazoa; phylum Chordata; class Mammalia; order Artiodactyla; family Bovidae; genus Bos; species Bos javanicus. The sequence goes on along the minus strand of NC_083881.1, from coordinate 73,981,411 downwards.
GGCCGCTCATTTCAGGTGACTTCCCGGGCGGGGGCGGGGGCGGGTGGGCTGCGCCCGGCCTGGCCGCGCGGGCGGGGACTCGGGGACGACGCTGAGGGGGATGCCGAGGCCGCCCCGCTCGGCCGCGTTCCCGCCTCGGCTCCTCGGGCCCGTCCGGCGTCCGCTCCTCCTCGCCCTGGGCCGTGCGCGTGACGGCGCGGCCCCCAGCCTCTGCGAACCGAGACTTTACGAGAGAGCGAAGTTTCAGTGAAGGCTCTGAGGTACCCCCGCCCCGACATCTTAAACATTTTTTTTTTTTTAACTGTAAAAACATTCTGATAACCTAGGTTACTGGGTTGAAGGGAGGTAGGGACTTACGTTTAAAATGTGATGCTCTAGGTGTACAAATAGGTTTCTGACTTTTAAGATGTTAGTCCTTGTTAAGTCACGTATATCATAGAAATTTAACACCCGCATCTTAAACTTTTTTTTTTCTGTTAAAAAAAACCTGATAACCTAAGTTACTGGGTTGAAGGGAGGCAGGGAGTTAATGTTTAAAATGTGATGCTCTAGGTACAAATAGGTTTCTGACTTTTAAGATGTTAGTCCATGTAAGTCAGGCATATCGTAGAAATTTGAAACATGTGAAACGATTCTTGACCTACATTATGGGGACCATTTTTAGGGTTGATACAGATGATACGTTTTAAAATGAAAGTGAATGCACGAGGTCTAGCCCAATTGGCTAACGTCTCATTCAGTTATAGAAAGACCTAAAACAACTGGAAACTAGTTTTAACCTTGTCCTGAAGCCAAGTTAAACTTAACGAAGACTTTCATAAAATGCTTTGCTTTATATATACGCAAATGTGCTAGGATGATGATAAGCAAAACTTCTTTTGTAAAATATGAGATTCTGATCGAGTTAATTGGGGTGCATATATAGACTTTAGATGGATCATGAACTTGAATGTATAGAATGGTACCAGGCATTTTCACTCAACTTTAACCAAAATCTATGTTCTTCAATTGTGAACATAAGCAGTAAGCCACAGTAGTATTTGTGACTTGGTCATCAGTAGAAATCACAGATGTTTTCATGCCACACTGGTTGTTGCAGATACCTAGAAATACTGTTTATTTCTTCAAGATTACACTAGTTATTTTGCGTCACTATACTGGTTATTTAATATAGTGGAGGACTACATAAAGACGTATTCCAAGTTTACTTTTTAGCTTCCTTGTAAATCCTATTATATGTTTAATAATAATATTCAAAGAAGAGGTCCAGAGGCTTCACCAAATTGCAAAAGTTGGGTGTTAGGCACAGAGAAAACTCAGAATTCCTGTTGTAATAGCTCAGTAATCCAGATTTGCCCTCCATCTCAGTGAATTTTGTAGGAGTCTCTAAATTCTGGATATTAGAAATTATTTTATGTAATAAACTGCTGAATTTTAAATGCTAGGCAGATTTGTTACCTACCTGACAGTGATTTGAGAGTATCAGGTACCCTTTGGAGAATTCTAGAAAACAAGTTCTCCTAGTGAAAACTTGTTAGACTGAAGCCCTTGAGAAAATAATATGCCCTTTAGAAGGTACTGTCCGAAAACTTTTTGACACCTTTTAATACAGTTGAATTCTAAGGACATGGTGTGGGATTCATGGCCATTCAACTAACTCTAGGTAGTGGATATCATATGCTTACCTCTTTGTACAGAAATTTGGAGGAGGAGATGAAAACAAGGTATTTGCTGTAGTTTGATCTTGAGAGAGAAAAGAAAACAAGCCTGCTAGCCAAAGGATAAAAATTGTGGTTGATAAACCATATTTTCATTGCATAAACAGCTCTTATATAAAATTTTTAACAGAAAATATTTAATATTTAAAACATTTCCTTAGGAAAAGGTTTATAATTTACTAATATTATTTTTTGCGGGGAGCAATTTCATTAGGAATGCATTTTAAAACCAATTGTGATAATGTCTACATTTTGGATCTTGTCTTTTATCTGAAAGGATAAGGACTGTGAGAAAGTTGTCTCCTAACTTTCAGAGGAAGAAAACTTACTGTTCTGGAAGATAAAGAGTAGCTTCATTTGTGACTTTAGGACATTGTTTTGGGCTTCCCTAGTGGTTCAGATGGTAAAGATTCTGCCTGCAATGCAGGAGACGCTGGGCTCGATCCCTGGTTGGGAAAGATCCCCTTGAAAAAGGAATGGCTGCCCACTCTAGTGTTTTTGCCTGGAGAATTCCCTGAACAGAGGAGCTTGGTGAGCTACAGTCTGTGGGGCTGCAAAGAGTTGGACACAACTGAGGGACTAACACTTAGCAGTTTTTCTTACAGTAGTATCAATTTGGTAACAGTCTAAGCTTATGCTTCCAAAGTTTAAACTCAGGTAGTAAAACGTTTCATTGTAGTTTGAATGATCATTTAGAAAAGTATTGCTAGATGTGAGAAAAGTCTTTTGTTCAGTTCAGTGCAGTTCAGTCGCTCAGTCGTGTCCGACTCTTTGCGACCCCATGAATCCCAGCACGCCAGGCCTCCCTGTCCATTACCAACTCCCGGAGTTCACTCAGACTCATGTCCATCGAGTCAGTGACGCCATCCAGCCATCTAATCCTCTGTCGTCCCCATCTCCTCCTGCCCCCAATCCCTCCCAGCATCAGAGTCTTTTCCAATGAGTCAACTCTTTGCGTGAGGTGGACAAAGTACTGGAGTTTCAGCTTTAGCATCATTCCTTCCAAAGAAATCCCAGAGCTGATCTCCTTTAGAATGGACTGGTTGGATCTCCTTGCAGTCCAAGGGACTCTCGAGAGTCTTCTCCAACACCACAGTTCAAAAGCATCAATTCTTTGGCACTCAGCCTTCTTCACAGTCCAACTTTCACATCCATACATGACTACTGGAAAAACCATAGCCTTGACTAGATGGACCTTTGTTGGCAAAGTAATGTCTTTGCTTTTGAATATGCTATCTAGGTTGGTCATAACTTTCCTTCCAAGGAGTAAGAGTCTTTTAATTTCATGGCTGCAGTCACCATCTGCAGTGATTTTGGAGCCCCAAAAATAAAGTCTGACACTGTTTCCACTGTTTCCCCATCTATTTGCCATGAAGTGATGGGACCGGATGCCATGATCTTCGTTTTCTGAATGTTGAGCTTTAAGCCAACTTTTTTACTCTCCACTTCCATTTTCATCAAGAGGCTTTTGAGTTCCTCTTCACTTTCTGCCATAAGGGTGGTATCATCTACATATCTGAAGTTATTGATATTTCTCCTGGCAATCTTGATTCCAGCTTGTGTTTCTTCCAGTCCAACGTTTCTCATGATGTACTCCGCATATAAGTTACCTGTGCCATCCTTTTAATTTGTTTTGAGACTTTGGATCATAATGTTTCAAAAACAAAACATGGAAGGCATGTAAAATCATCTTAAATTTCAAATAGTCGTCTAACTTGATGCCTAACAATAGGGTAACTTTTTGCAAATGGATAAAGTGCTGTTCTTTACTGTTTCCTAAAATTTAATTATATTTTCTAATTTATTGCCCTGGATAAAGGAAAAGTAGATATTTTTATTACTCAAAATAAGTATTTGTTTTAAACAGAACAAACATTCAGCAAATTGGATATCTAAAGTGGAAATTTTCACTGTTCTTAGACCGTGATGTGGTATGCATATACTGTAAAATATGTTCAGAAATACTAAATTTATAATTTAGATTTTGAGTTTTTTACAAAGAATACTTACTAATAGGCCTTTGTTTCACTGCTGCTTTATGTAAATTCAGTGAACCCTATTTTCATTTCATCTCTTGATTCAGTTTTTCATGCCTGTGTTAAACCAGTATTTATCAAGTACCATGAAAGTTTATTACAAATAGTTTATACCAATATTATGGATTAGGTACACAAAGGTTAAACTTATGACCAATGGTAGAAAATCAGAACAAATCACCTGTACTCAGTGGAGAATTAAGAGAAGTTAAGACTTTGGATCCACATACTCTACTTGAGTCTTGAGAGAGGCTAGTATCAAATTGCTTGAGGCCCACACACAGACATACACATAAAACCTGCTAGACCTAATAAATGAATTCAGTGATATTACAGAATCCAAGATCAACATACAATAATCTGTTATATTTCTATATACTAACAGTGAACAATCTGACAGTGAAATTAACAAAACAATCCAGTTTATACTAGCATCAAAGAGATTGAAGTATTTGGAAATTAGCAGAAGAAATGTGAAACTTGTACACTGAAAGTTAGAAAACATCCCTGAGAAGAATGAAAGGCTTAAATAAATGATAAGGAATCCCATGTTCAGGGGTTGAAAAGCTTAGTGTTCTTCAGATGGCAATATTCCTTGAATTTCTATACAAATTCAATGTAATCCTATAAAAATCCTAGCTACCTTTTTTTTTTTTTCCTTCCTGGAAATTGATGGAAAGACTCTAAAGCTCACATGGAGTTGCAGGGAACCCAGAATAGCCAAGACATTCTTGAGAAAAGAACAAAGTTGAAGGATTCACACTTCCTAATTTCACAAGTTACTACAAAGAAACAGTAATCAAGAGAGTATGATGCACGCGTAAAGGTAAACATAGATCAGTAGAATAGAACTGAGAGTCCAGAAATAGTTCCCTTCACTTGTGGTAAATTGACTTCTGTGGGATCCCAAGACAAATGGAAATAACAGTGTTTCAACAGATAGTGCCACGAATGAATATCCACAAACAGAACAAGGAAATGGACTGCGGCCTCATACCATGTAAAAAAATTAAATAGATGAAAGATATAAATTTAAAAACCAAAACTATAAAGCTCATAGAGGAGAACAGATTTGTGATTTTAGATTAGGCAGAGCTTTCTTAGATATGACACCAAAAGTACAGCAACAACAAAAAAATAGACTTGATCAAAAATTAAAACTTGTGATTCAGAAGACAATATAAAGAAAGTGAAAAGACAACCCACGAAATGGGAGAAAATATTAACAAATCATATGTCCAGGATATATAAATAGTATTGAAAACTCAGCAGTAAAAACAACAGCCCAGTTGGACAGTGGGCAACTAATTTGAATTACTCTCTGAAGAAGAAATACAAATGGCCAATATGCACATGAAAAGATGGTTAACATTAGTAGTCATTGAGAAATGGTAATCAGAACTGCAGTGAGATGCTACTTTACAGCTGCTAAGGTAGCTAAAATACAAAACACAAAAAATCACTTGCTGGTGAGGATGTGGAGACGTTGGAACCTGCATATCACTGGTGGGAGTATAAGATGGTACACACTTGGGAATCACTTTGCCAATTCTTCAAGATGTTAAACCTAGGGGCCAGACATTGCGTGCACTTCTAAGAACATACCTGAGAGAAATAACATACGTTCATGTAAAGGTTTATACACAAATGTTCATAGAATATTTGTAATAGCTAAAAAGAGAAAATCATCCAGATACTCATCAGCTCATGAATGAATAAACAAAACGTGTTGTATCTAAACAGCGGAATATTATTTAGGCCTAGAAAGGAATGAAGTACCAGTACATCCAAAACATGGGTGAACCTTGTGGTCATGCTAAGTGGAAGAACTCAGATGTCAAAGGCCACATAATGGATGACGGGTCCCATTTATTTGAAATTTCCGGCGTAGGCACGTGCGGTAAGACAGTAGATTAGTGGCTGCCAGTGGCTGCGGGGAGGGAAGAGTGAAGACAGAGCGCTAATGAGTGCAGTGTCTGCTTCTGGGATGGTAAAATTTCTCTGGAGTTACTGGTAATGATCGCAAAACCTTGTGACTATACTTAGAACCCTGAATTGTACACTTTAAGAGAGTGAATTTTGGACTTTCCTGGTGGTCCATTGGTTAAGAACGTGCATTTACTACAGAGGGCATAAGTTCGAACCCTGTTAGGGAACTACGATCCACATGCTGTATGACTTTGCAAAAAAAATAAAAGGGTGAAATTTGTGATGTTTGTGAATTATATCTCATTAAAGGTCTTAAAAGTATTTCCCAGTTCCCCCTATTTCAGTTCATTTCAGTCGCTCAGTTGTATCTGACTCTTTGCAACCCCGTGGACTTCAGCAAACCAAACTAACCTGTCCTTCACTATCTCCTGGAGTTTGTTCAAATTCATGTCCATTGAGTTGATGATGTCATCCAACCATCTCATCCTTTTTCACCTCCTTTTCCCCCTGCCCTCAATCTTGCCCAGCATCAGGGTCTTCCAGTGAGTCAGCTCTTGACAGCAGGTGGCCAAAGTATTGGAGTTTCAGCTTTAGCATCAGTCCATCCAATGAATATTCAGGGTTCATTTCCTTTAGATTGATTGGTTTGATCTTCCTGCTTGATCCCCTTGATCAGGGGACTCTCAAAAGTCTTCTCCAGCACCACAATTCAAAAGCATCAGTTCTTTGGCGCTCAGCCTTTTTTATGGTCCAACTTTTACATCTGTACATGACTACTGGAAAAACCACAGTTTTGATTATACAGACCTTTGTGGGCAAAATGATGTTTCTGCTTTTTAACATGCTGTCTCGGTTTGTTACAGCCTTTCTTCCAAGTAACAAACGTCTTTGAATTTCATGGCTGCAGTCACCGTCCGCAGTGATCTTGGAACCTACGAAAATAAATCCTGTCAGTGTTTCCATTTTTTCCTCATCTATTTGCCATGAAATGGTGAGACCAGGTGCCCTGATCTTCATTTTTTGAATGTTGAGTTTTAAGCCAGCTTTTTCACTCTCCTCTTTCACCTTCATCAAGATGCTGTTAAGTTCCTCTTCAATTCTGCCATTTTGGTGATATCATCTGCATATTTGAAGTTATTGATATTTCTCCCGGCACTCCTCATTCCAGCTTGTGATTCATCCAGCCCAGCATTTCACAAGATGTGCTCTGCATGTAAGTTAAATAAGCAGGATGACAATAGACAGCCTTGAAGTACTCCTTTCCCTATTTTAAACTAGTTTGTTGTCCTATGTCCAGTTCTAACTGTTGCTTCTTGACCTGCATACAGATTTCTCAGGAGGCAGGTAAGGTGGTTTGGTATTCCCATTTCTTTAAAAATTTTCCAGTTTGTTATGACCACAGTCAAAGGTTTTAGCACAATGAAACAGAAGTAGATGTTCTGAAATACACTTGCTTTTTCTATGATCCATTGGTTGTTGGCAATTTGATCTCTGGTTCCTCTGCCTTTTCTAAATCCAGCTTGTACATCTGAAAGTTCTCGGTTCACATACTGTTGAAGCCTAACTTGAAGGATTTTCAGCATTACCTTTCTAACGTGAAATGAGTGCAATTGTGCAATAGTTTGAACATTCTTTGGCATTGTCCTTCTTTGCGATTGGAATGAAAACTGACCATTTCCAATCCTGTGGCCACTGCTGAATTTTCCAAGTTTGCTGACATTTTGAGTGCAGCACTTTAACAGCATCATCTTTTAGGATTTTAAATAGCTCAGCAGGATTTCCATCACCTCCACTAGCTTTGTTTGTAGTAATGCTTCCTAAAGCCCAGTTGACTTCCCACTCCAGGATGTCTGGCTCTAGGCGAGTGACTACACTACCGTGCTTGTCGTGGTCACTAAGACCTTTTTAGTTTAGTTCTTCTGTGTATTCCTGCCGCCTCTTCTTAATATCTTCTGCTTCTGTCAGGTCCATATCATTTCTGTCCTTTATTGTTCCTATCTTTGCATGAAATGTTCCCTTGTTATCCCTAATTTTCTTGAAGAGATCTCTAGTCTTGCCCATTCTATTGTTTTCCTCTATTTCTTTGCATTGTTCCCTTAAGAAGGCTTTCTTATCTCTTTTATTCTTTGAAACTCTGCATTCAGATTGGTATATCTTTTCTTTGATCCCTCATATTGTATGTAATTATTTTATATTGTTAATCATGTTCCCATTTTGTCTTGCAACTCTTTTATGTTTTGTCTCCCTATTGGTTGTGAAAACTGATTAGTATCTTTTACTGTTTTGATTATGTAACTGTTACTCACTTAATAACATTGTATCATGATTCGTCAACAAAGTTGATAGAATTCTATATCATCAAACCTACTATTTAATGGAAAAGCCTGTAATCACTTTTTAAAATCCAAATGCATATCAGAATTATCTTGGAATATTTTGAAAAATACAAATGCCCAGATATTGCTTTTTTTCTCCAAAGCCCCAGATATGTTTCTGATAAGTAGCTTTGTTTAAAAATTACTGGACTACATGATGATTTTTTACTTTTATCTAGTTTGCTTCACTTCTTGTATTTCATTCAGTTCTCCCACGATTTCATTTAGTTTGTTTTCCAGTTTTGCCATTCCATCTTTTTTTTTTTTAATGTTCTTTCTCAAACGTTTATCAAGCATAGTAGAAAATCTTTTAAATAGTATGTAATATATATATTTTTAAAAAACATGAATTTTTGCCTAACTGAAAAATTTATGATGTTTTGATTCCACTTGTTTGACGTAGTGTGAATAGAATGCTAGAGTTCTAATTTTAAAGAAATAGATATGCAAAAAGCCCCAAAGGTTAACTGTATAGCACAGGGAGCTATTGTGAATATCTTGTAACAACCTATAATAGAAAATAATCTCAAAAATAATCTATGTGTATATGTAAACTGAATGACTCTGCACCAGAAACATTGTAAGTCAAGAATACTTCAATAAAGTATATAAGTATATATATTAAGAAAAAAGAGGCATCCAAAGGAAGCTGAGAAACCTGTCCTTGACACACATTTAGGAGAAGTATGAGGGACAAGCCCAAGTATAGTGCATTCATGTTGAGTTCAGTCGTCAAGCAAGAAGTTGTCAAGCAGAAGGCAAGACAGCTAGTACATCTGGATCTGATCAATGATAAGAGATGAAATGATCTGAAAGGGATGATTGATCTTAAGTTGTTTCTTCCAGGGGCAGCCTTGCAGTGTGAGGAGTAGCCATATTAAATGAAATCTGTTCTGGCAATAATGCGCCAATGTATTGATAGGGAAGTCCAATTATTGGGGGAAGGAAAGCTGTTAGTGTATCCTGGGGGAACTCTGCCCTTTCCAAGGGTAGTTTGGGAAATTGGAGGGTTATAGGAAGGAAAAGGCAGTGGCACCCCACTCCAGTACTCTTGTCTGGAAAATCCAATGGACGAAGGAGCCTGGTGGGCTGCAGTCCATGGGGTCGCTAAGAGTCGGACACGACTGAGCGACTTCACTTTTACTTTTCACTTTCCTGCATTGGAGAAGGAAATGGCAACCCACTTCAGTGTTCTTGCCTGGAGAATCCCAGGGACGGGGGAGCCTGGTGGGCTGCTGTCTATGGGGTCACACAGAGTCGGACATGACTGAAGTGACTTAGCAGCAGCAGCAGGAAGGAGAAATTATTGCTCTCTGCCTAATTCTTTCCATTTGTCTTCCTCCCCTAGGATCAGTGAGTCTTGTGAAATAACTGATCGATTCCCATGTTTGTCATTTGGGGAATAGCAATAACCACACTCACCCACTAGTCAGTACTCAGGTTAACTTTCAGATAATTGGCCTGTTTCTAACTCAGGAATTCTATTTTGAAGTAATCTCGGATAATGCAGAAAATTAACTGTGCTCAAAGGATGCTCCATTCATTGCATGAACGTGTCAGAATGCCAAAACTAGTTTCTTGGGAGGCAGTTGGGAAAGAAGGTAGATTGGAAATCAACATTAAGATCTTTGCACTTTTCAGTATCTCTGAGAATAAGATGTATAAACCTTATTGTTTAGCCAAAACACACAATTTGTAATATATAAGTTCAGTAACTTTTCCTTATAATACTGTATGTAGCTATCTTGTTCCACATGAAAAGTGGAAGTGTTAGTTGTTCAGTCATGTCCAACTCTTTGTGACCCCTTGGACTATAGCCCGCCAGGCTCCTCTATCCATGGAATTATCCAGACAAGGATACTAGAGTGGATTGCCATTCCCTTTTCCAGGGTATTTTCCCAACCCAGGGATCAAACCTGGGTCTCCCGCATTGAAGGTAGATTCTTTACTGTCTGAGCTACCAGGAAAGCCTACGCATATGTATATATACTGCCTCTAATGCACACAACTTTTTATTAATGAGGAAGGAAAAAAAAAGTGAAGGAGACACTTTCCAGTCCTAGGAGATGTCAGAGAATTGTAAAAATGCCTAATACAGTCCTGTGTCTTTGGTCATTAAAAATAGCTTCTTATTTAAAACTTGCCTTCAAGTCATTAAAGAGACAGCAGCTAAAGTCAGCCCTCCATATCCACAGGTTCTACATCCATGGGTTCAACCAACTACAGATGGGAAATATTTGAGAAAGAAAAAGTTCAAAAAGCAAAATTTGAATTTCCTGCATGAAGACAACTGCATACATAGCATTTATATTGTATTAGGTGATAGTTAATCTAGAGACAGCTTGGATTCTGTGGGCGGGTGGAGGTAGATTATATGCAAAAATATGCCATTTTATAAAAGGGACTTAAGGATCCATGGATTTTGGTGTTTGGGGGCTGGGTTCTGGAACCAACCCCCACTGGATAGCAAGGGACCACTGTATTTAGGATTTCTGAGAAAGTGGTGTACATTGAAATGTAGCTAAGCTAATTTGAAAGCATTAATAAAAAGGATTTCCTTTTCTCCTTTTATGGAACTGTTGAATATTTTGTGGCCTAAATAAAAAGTGAATAGAGACAGATTTTTATAAAGGCTATATTGACTATATATCTGTTGTTTTTTGTTCCATGTTTTTCTTTTAAAAGAAACTACAGTGACACTGAAACTGAAGGAGAGATTTTAAATTCATTAGTGCAATATTTTGGTGATAATTTGGGGCAAAACGTTAAAGCTATGCCATTAGTTGAAGAAACTTCTTTACTTGAAGATTCATCAGTGACTTTGCCTGTGGTAGTAATAGGTAAGTTTTATTGCCTTTTATCTCTTAAAATTACAGTTATGATCCTTACTACCTTTATAAATGTATGGTTATATGTAGCACAAATCCATAGGATTGTATTGAAAAGTATTCTTAGGTTGCCTGATGACCAATAACCAAGTCTTTGGAAAGAGGAATTGGTTTATCTGACATTAGATTCTGTATTAGAGTGAAACATTTTTTCATTGAAGGGCTGAGATTGCTCTATTATTTTAAAACATCAGTAGTCTATCAATTATGTTACTTATATGACAGTGTCATGGTCATGATGATAATCAGTGTTATTAGAACCCTGTACAGAGGATTCCTATGTACATTATTGAATTGTGCCTTAGAATCCTATAGCACACTGATGTTGTAAAGTATGGACAGACAGGGAAACTCAGTAGTTGAGTAACGTGTGTATGTTGGTAGTCAGTACTCAGTAGAACATTATAGTACTCTACAGTTATGTTTATAATATTTTAACCACCTATTACTATTATATATCCATCCACCTCAATAGATAGGTATATAAGATATTAAAAGTTAAGCTATTAATAAAACCTGATTACTTCAGAATTATATAATTTTATGGTTTTGTTTTATTGCCTGTATTTAATTACCTGTTATGTATTAGGTTCACCAAAAAGTTCAATCAGGTTTTTCCAGAAGATGAGGCAAAAAAACCTGAACAAAATTTTTGGCAAACCCAGTATGTATGTTGTATGTTTAGTCACTCAGTCATCTGTAACTCTTTGCAACCCCATGGACTATAGCACACCAGGCTCCTCTCTGTCCATGGGATTCTCCAGGCAAGAAGACTGGAGTGGGTTGCCATTTCCTTCTCCAGGGGCTCTTTCTGACCCACAAATCAAACCCACGTCTCCTGCATTGCAGGCACTCATTAATGTGGACAAGTACTCCGGTGTGAAGCCAAGCTAAAGGAAGGAGTTATGGGACGTAATGAACCTTGATGGCATACAACTTCCTTAGTTTCTTTGATGGCCTGTTTCAAAGTTAATGCAGAGGAAACTTCTGCCCTCTGACTGGCATTTGGACATCTCTCCCTAGGAGACAAAATAAATGAAAGAAAGAGGGGAGGAAGGGAGTTCTGTACTAGATTCTCCTGTAAGGGAGCCGATAGAGCATCTGCAGCAGTCCCGTGCCAGAAACCAAACCCCGTGCTCCACTTCCCATGCATGTCCACCTGGTTTTCTATTCTGGATATCTTGCAGTAGGTAAAGGAAGCCTGTCTTCTTCTTCTGGTTAGGCCATAGCAGGGTTACAAAAGGAAAAACTGTCCTCTGTACCTACTCACCCACCTCACGTTCCCCCAAAACAATTTGTTCCTGTTTGGCCTTAGCAAGCCAAAGAGTGGCTTAACCTTATGTATATAGGGCCATTGTTGCTGGCACTAGCACCATAATGGGCTAATGTCCTAGTTACTGTATGTAATTGGTTTTCTATTGTGAACACATTACCACAAACCTGGTGGCTTTTATAACATAAATGTGTTATCTGACTGTTCTATAGAATGGAAGTCCAGCACTGGTCTCACTGGACTAAAATCAAGGTATCAGCTGGGCTGCATTCCTTTTGGAGGCTCTAGGGTAGATAGAATGTTTCCTTGCTTTTCTAGCCTCTAGTTTCTAGAGGCTACAGGTATTCCTTTGGCTCCTGAACCACTTCTACATCTTCAAAGCTAGCAGTGCTGTTTTTCTTTTAACCTTTCATAGTTAGATTCCTCCTCAACACAGGTGGGAAAGGGTCACTGTTTCTAAGGACTTGTGTGATTAGTTTGGGCACACTTGGATAATCCAGGGTACTCTACCCCAGCTCATGGTCCTTACTTTAATCACATTTACAAAGTCCTTTTTCTTTGTAACATAACATACTCAGGTTCTTGGTGTTAAGAATGGAAAGTCTTTGGGACTTGAGGTGCATTCTGCTTGTGTGTGTATTTCTCTGTGAAGTGCTTGTTTGTATTCTTTTTGTGTAGTCTTTCGCGTGTTACTTCTTTTTGGTTTTTTGTCTCAGATACTCAGTTCAGTTCACTTGTTCAGTTGTGTCTGACTCTCTGCGACCCCATGGACCACAGCACGCCAGGCCTCCCTGTCCATCACCAACTCCTGGAGTTTACTCAAACTCAGGTCCATCGAGTCAGTGATGCCATCCAACTATCTCATCCTCTGTCGTTCCCTTCTCCTTCTCGCCTTCAATCTTTCCCAGCATCAGGGTCTTTTCAGATGAGTCAATTCTTTGCATTAGGTGGCCAAAATTATTGGAGCTTCAGCTTCAGGATCAGTCCTTTCAATGAATATTCAGGGTAGATTTCCTTTAGGATTGACTGGTTTGATCTCCTTGCAGTCCAAGGGACTCTCTAGAGTCTTTTCCAACACCACAGTTTGAAAGCATCAATTCTTTGGCATTCAGCCTTCTATATGGTCCAACCCTCACATCCATACATGACTACTGGAAAAACCATGACTATGACTATATAGACCTTTGTTGGCAAAATGATGTCTTTGCTTTTTAATATGCTCTCTATGTTGGTCATAGCTTTTCTTTCAAGGAGCAGCCATCTTTTCATTTCATGACCGCAGTCAACTTCCACAGTGATTTTGGAGCCCAAGAAAATAAATCCATAACTGTTTCCATTTTATCCCCCAGTCTCTTTGCCATGAAGTGATGGGACCAGATGCCATGATCTTAGTTTTTTGAATGTTGAGTTTTAAGCCAGGTTTTTACTCTCCTCTTTCACCTTCATCAGGAGGCTCTTTAGTTCCTCTTCGCTTTCTGCCATTAGTGGTGTCATCTGTATATCTGAGGTTATTAATAATTTCTCCCAGCAGTATCGATTGCCACTTGAACTTCATCCTGCCTGGTGTTTTCGCATGATGTATTCTCTATGTAAGTTAAATAAGCAGCATGACAATAGACAGCCTTGATGTACTCCTTTCCCAATTTGGAAGCAGTCCTTTTCTCCATGTCTGGTTCTGACTATTGCTTCTTCACCTACAAACAGGTTTCACAGGAGGCAGATTAGGTGATCTGGTATTCCCATTTCTTTAAGGATTTTCAACAGTTTGTTGTGATCCACACAGTCAGAGGCTTTAGTATAATCAAGAAAAGAAGTAGGTGTTTTTTTCTGGAATTTCCTTGCTTTTTTATGATCCAGTGGGTGTTGGCAGTTTGATCTCTTTCCTCTGCCTTTTCTAAATCCAGCTTGTATATCAGAAGTTCTCCATTCACGTACTGTTTAAGCCTAGCTTAAAGAATTTTGAGCATTACCTTGCTAGCATGTGAAATGAGTACAATTTTGTGGTAATTTGAACATTATCTGGCATTCCTCTTCTTTGGGATTGGAATGAAACTGACCTTTTCCAATCCTGTGGCCACTGCTGAGTTTTCCAAATTTGCTGGCATATTGAGTGCAGCACTTCAACAGCATCATCTTTTAGGATTTGAAGTAGCTCAGCTGGAATTCTATCACCTCCACTAGCTTTGTTTGTAGTAATGCTTCCTAAAGCCCACTTGTCTTCCCATTCCAGGATGTCTGGCTCTAGGTGAGTGATCACACCATTGTGGTTATCTGGGTCGTGAAGATCTTTTTTGTACAGTTCTTCTGTGTATTCTTCCTACCTCTTACTATCTTCTACTTCTGTTAGGTCTGTACCATTTCTGTCTTTTTTTGTCCCCATCTTTACATGAAATGTTCCCTTGGTATCTCATTTTTTTGAAGAGATCTCTAGTCTTTCACATTCTATTGTTTCCCTCTATTTCTTGGCACTGATCACTGAGGAAGGCTTTCTTATCTCTCCTTGCTGTTCTTTGGAACTCTGCTTTCAGATGGGTATATCTTCCCTTTTCTCCCTTGCCTTTTGGTTCTCTTTGTTTCTCAGCTGTGTGTAAGGCCTCCTCAGACAACTGTTTTGCCTTTTTGCATCTCTCTTTCTTGGGGATGGTTTGCTCAACACCTCCTATACAACATTATAAACCTCTCTCCATAGTTCTTCAGGCACTCTGTCTATCAAATTTAATCCATTAAATCTATTTGTCATTTCCACTGTATAATCATAAGGGATTTGATTTAGGTCATACCTGTTCTTTGGAAGGACTGATCCTAAAGCTGAAACTCCAGTACTTTGGCCACCTCATGCGAAGAGCTGACTCACTGGAAAAGACTCTGATGCTGGGAGGGACTGGGGGCAGGAGAAGGGGACGACAGAGGATGAGATGCCTGGATGTCATCACTGACTCGATGGATGTGAGTTTGAGTGAACTCCAGGAGTTGGTGATGGATAGGGAGGCCTGGCGTGCTGTGATTCATGGGGTCGCAAAGAGTCGGACACGACCGAGCGACTGAACTGAACTGAACTGAATGGCCTAGTGGTTTTCCCTACTTTCTTCAATTTAAGTCTGAATTTGGCAATAAGGAGTTCAGGATCTGAGCCATAGTCAGCTCCACAGTTTTTGCTGACTGTATAGAGCTTCTCCATCTTTGGCTGCAAAGAGTATAATCAGTCTGATTTCGATACTGACTCTGGTGATGTCCACGTGTATAGTTGTCTCTTATGTTGTTGGAAGACAAATGCTTTATCACATATATGCTTTATAAATATTTTCTCCCAGTCTGTGGCCTGTCTTTTCATTGTCTCAGTGACTTGGCAGAGCAGAAATTTTAAACTTTAATGAAGTACTGCATATCAGTTTTTTCTTTCATAGATCTTGCTTTTGGTCTTAAACATCTAAAAACTCATTACCAAAACCAAGGTCACCTAAATTTTCTCCTATGTCATCTTCCGAAAGTTTTATAATTTAGTGTTCTATATTAGGTCTCACGTCCAACAACACAGGAGATGAGTACATCACCAGAAGGTCAATACCAAAATCAGATTGATTATATTCTTTGTAGCTGAAGATGGAGAAGCTCTATGCTGTTATGTCACTTCAGTCGTGTCCGACTCTGTGCGACCCCATAGATGGCAGCCCACCAGGCTCCCCCATCCCTGGGATTCTCCAGGCAAGAACACTGGAGTGGGTTGCCATTTCCTTCTCCAGTGCATGAAAGTGAAACGTGAAAGTGAAGTCGCTCAGTCGTGTCGGACTCTTCGCAACCCCATGGACTGCAGCCCACCAGGCTCCTCTGCCCATGGGATTTTCCAGGCAAGAGTACTGGAGTGGGGTGCCATTGCCTTCTCCAAGAAGCTCTATACCGTCAGCAAAAACAAGACTGGGAGTTGACTGTGGTTCAGATCATATACTCCTTATTGCAAAATTCAGACTTAATTTGAAGAACGTAGGGAAAACCATTTAGGCCATTCAGGTATGACCTAAATCAAACCAGTCAATCCTAAAGGAAATCAATGCTGAATATTCATTGGAAGGACTGATGCTGAAGCTGAAGCTTTAATACTTTGGCCACCTGATGCGAAGAGCTGACTTATTAGAAAAGACTTCGATGCTGGGAAGGATTGATGGCAAGAGGAGAAGGGGATGACAGAGAATGAGATGGTTGGATGGTATTACCCACTTAATGGACATGAATTTGAGCAAGCTCTGAGAATTGATGGACAGAGAGGCCTCGTGTGCTGCGGTTCGTGGGGTCATAAAGAGTCAGACACGACTGAGCGACTGAGGTGACTGACTGATGGTATCATTCAACCTTACTGTAAGCTTGTTACTTCCAGGAGTTTTTTGGTGAATTCTTTTGGACTTTCTGCATAATTACAGCATTTACAAACAAAGACAGTTTTGTTTCTTCCTTCCCAATCTGTGTATCTTTAATTTCCTTTTCTGGTCTTAATGCATTAGCTAGGATTTCCTTTCTGGTATGTATTGAATAGGAATGATGAGAAAAGACATGCTTGCCTTGATCTTTTAGGGGAAAAAAACCCCTAAATTCTCACCATTAAGTATGATGTTAGCTATTGGATTTTTGTTGATACTCATTAACAAGTTCCCCTTTGTTGCTTGTTGAAAGTTTTTACATGAATAGGTATTCAGTTCAGTTCAGTCGCTCAGTCATGTCTGACTCTTTGCAACCCCATTAAACGGCAGCACACCAGGCCTCCCTGTCCATCACCAACTCCTGGAGTCCACCCAAATTCATGTCCATCGAGTCAATGATGCCATCCAACCATCTCATCCTCTGTCGTCCCCTTCTCCTCCTGCCCTCAATCTTTCCCAGCATCAGGGTCTTTTCAAATGAGTCAGCTCTTCGCATCAGGTGGCCAAAGTATTGGAGTTTCAACTTCAACATCAGACCTTCCAATGAACACCCAGGACTGATCTCCTTTAGGATGGACTGGTTGGATCTCCTTGCAGTCCAAGGGACTCTCAAGAGTCTTCTCTAACACCACGGTTCAAAAACATCAATTCTTCGGTTCTCAGCTTTCTTTATAGTCCAACTCTCATATCCATACATGACTACTGAAAAAACCATAGCCTTGACTAGACAGCCCTTTGTTGGCAAAGTAATGTCTCTGCTTTTCAATATGCTGTCTAGGTTGGTCATAACTTTCCTTCCAAGGAGTAAGCGTCTTTTAATTTCACGGCTGCATTCACCATTTGCAGTGATTTTGGAGCCCAGAAAAATAAAGTCTGACACTGTTTCCACTGTTTCCTCATCTATTTCCCATGAAGTGATGGGACCGGATGCCATGATCTTAGTTTTCTGAATGTTGAGCTTTAAGCCAACTTTTTCACTCTCCTCTTTCACTTTCATCAAGAGGCTCTTTAGTTCTTCACATTCTGCCATAAGGGTGGTGTCCTCTGCATATCTGAGGTTATTGATATTTCTCCTGGCAATCTTGATTCCAGCTTGTGCTTCTTCCAGCCCAGCGTTTCTCATGATGTATGTACTCTGCATATAAGTTAAATAAGCAGGGTGACAATATACAGCCTTGACATACTCCTTTTCCTATTTGGAACCAGTCTATTGTTCCCATGTCCAGTTCTAGCTGTTGCTTCCTGACCTGCGTACAGGTTTCTCAAGAGGCAGGTCAGGTGGTCTGGTATTCCCGTCTCTCAGAATTTTCCACAGTTTATTGTGGTCCACACAGTCAAAGGCTTTGGCATAGTCAATAAAGCAGAAATAGATGTTTTTCTGGAACTCTCCTGCTTTTTCGATGATCCAGCAGATGTTGGCAATTTGGTTTGGTCCCTCTGCCTCTTCTAAAACCAGCTTGAACATCTGGAAGTTCACGATTCATGTATTGCTGCAGCCTGGTTTGCAGAATTTTAAGCATTACTTTACTAGCGTGTGAGATGAGTGCAGTTGTGCAGTAATTTGAGCATAGGTATTGGATTTTGTCAAATGCATTTTCTGTTCTTTTGGTATTATGATTTTACTTTTTTAGTTTTGTCTTTCATTTCTTTCAAGGAAATTAGCTCTTTTCCTCAGTATTTGTAATTTTAAAAGTTTTGTGAAGTAAAATTGTTTATATTTTCCTTTCTTTTGAGGTTTGTGTCATACCTAAAGGCTTCCTACTAGAGCATTATATGTAGAAGTATTGCTCTCTTTTCTGTTACCATGATTTTACTTTTCATATTTACATCTTTGAGTTTATTTTATTTGGGGCAAAATATTAGTCAAGGATCAGAATTTTCTCTGATGGCTAAAAGTTGTCCCAGGTGGATTAAATTTTTGGTAGATGGAGATAATAGAAAAGTGGCAATCCAGACTAAAGGAACTATAGAAATCAAAGTAGTTTAACAGGGTTCGACAAAAAAAGCCGGTTTCCAGTTTTGTTTTAGGTAAAGGAGATACAAATACAGGAGGGAGGTTGTTAGGTGGGGCTTAGAAGATGGTTGAGAGCAAAATGTGGAGAGCTCTTGATAATCAGAAACAGACAGTGACAGGCTTTAGGACAGGTTGGTTAATACAGTGAAGACTGTGTTATAGAAAGTCATTTGAATGTAAAATGTGAAATGATTTGGAGTAGATGACTCTTGAACAAGAAGAGATTTTTTGTCTTCTGAGTGAGAGTATATGAATGAGAATAGCTATAACAGCTGAATGGATAAAGGTGACAGAAGAGGTTTAGAACTATAATCTAATTAACTCAGGATTTTGCTAGTAAGTATAATACTTTGAGGAGGAATGAGGTTTAAAGGAGAGGGCACCAAAAATGGAGGAAGTCATGAATTTGATTTTGAACACGGTTATTAGTCGTTCAGTCAGGTGGAGTGAAAAAGTGGCATATGGAAATATGGGATATATTTTGATAGTAAGAGGTCAGCCTAGAAGTCTGATTTTGAGGTTAGCAGCGTAGCGAGTTGAAGTTTTGAGTAGGTGAGATCCCCTGAAGAAAACAGGAGAGAAAGTAAAAGTCTTCTCTTGCAAATACTTGGTTTTAAGAATTTAGGGAAGGAAGAATTGATGGAGGAGAAACGCCATCTGTGAAATGGAAAAGCCAAAGAACATGAGTGTTAAGATTAATGATACACCCCTCTCCCCTTTTTTAAAAATAGGAAATGGACCCTCAGGAATCTGCCTTTCTTACATGCTGTCAGGCTACAGACCGTATTTATCATCAGAAGCAATCCATCCAAATACAATCTTACATAGTAAATTAGAGGAAGCAAGACATCTTTCCATTGTTGATCAGGTATTATTTTTTACATGTCAGTGCTTTTCAATTTTTTATACTGAGACAAGATTAATTTTCTGCTACATGAGCATTGTATTTCTTAGCTGAAAACCTTTCCTTTTAAATAACACTTTCTAACATTTTAATTTTAGATTTGTAAGTATATCTTGCTGAGTTAACTTCCATTTATTTTCCTGAATTAATTAGAGCAGAATTTCCCAAATTACACCCTGATGGAGTTTTTAATAGGTGCTTTATGCTCAGATAAGTTTTGGAAATGCTGCTTTTTATTATTAAAGTGTTAGGGTAGATATATTAAGGCATACTGCCATATTAAAGCCATCTTCAAATTTTGTAGTAAAACGATCTGATTAGCTTTTTGAAACAAACCATTTCCCATGTTTATTTGACCTGAGAATCTATTAAGATCTCTAAGGAACATCAGTGTTTTGTTGCATGCTGTCTGTAAAATGCTGGATTGGAGTAATGGTTTTCACTATTACGTTAGCTGGAGTTTGTTTGTTTTTTCCAAACTCTGCCTTTTTTCTTTATGTCTTTTTTTTTTTTTTTTTTTTTAACTTATTTAGGACTTAGAATATTTGTCAGAGGGCCTTGAGGGCCGATCATCCAATCCAGTTGCAGTGCTTTTCGACACACTTCTTCATCCAGATGCTGACTTTGGGTATGATTATCCATCCGTTTTGCATTGGAAATTAGAACAGCATCATTATATCCCTCACTTAGTTCTTGGTAAAGGTCCACCTGGTGGAGCTTGGCACGTGAGTATATCTTTCTTAGCATTTTAGTGAGTGTGAGTTATTTTGTATGACGTCTTGATAAGACCGTTTTGATTCTTAAACATGATATAATGTTATATATGATGATTACCACATCTTTATCTGAGAATTTTAATGTGTTCAGTTAAATCCAAGTTAATTGCTAGTAGAAATTAAGCCAAATTTGATTACTGGTAGTGTCTTAGAATAAATGTTTCTCTAAGAATTATATAGAGAATATTTAAGAATGTTGGGCATAGTAAAAAAATGTTTACTTATTGTAGAGTTTACAGAATCTCACACAATATTTCATACTACTCCCTATTATTTCCCTACATTTTCAAGAGCTTCAATGAAAAAATGTATTGTAAAAGAAAAAAATTGTATTTGTCTGCTTGGGTTGCTAAAACAAAAATACTGTAGAGTGAGTGGCTTAAAAACACACTCACATTTTGAAGGTTGGAAGATCCAGGACCGTGGTGCCAGATGACTCAGTCTGTGGTGAGGGCTCCTCTTCGTTCCCTCACGAAAGAGAGGGTAAATTCTTCTTGTAAAGTCACTGATCCTGTTTTCAGGGCATCAGTCCCATGACCTCATCTAGCCCTAATTAACTTACAAAAGCCCCATCTCTAAATACTGTCACATGTGGGGTTAGGGTTTCAGCAAATGGATTTGGGGGGATGATACAATTCAGTCTATAGCAGAAGTTAAACCACAAAACTGACCAACACAAAGAGCCAGCCTGTTTCATTGGCAGGCAGCAACTAATAATTGTTTTTTACTCCTGTGTTCTCAGAAGTTAGTATAGTGTCTAGCATATGGTAAGTACTCATTTGTTGTACAAATAAATGTTAAATAATATTTGCTGTTATGAAATACAGACTTCATGGGAATTTTAACATTTAATATCAACTCTTGAGTATAAATTTCAGTTGGATGTTCCTGTGTTAGTGCAATGTTATATGACTGAAGGTTTACATTTATCAAACAACTGTTTTGGAACATTTGTAGATGAAATATATCACGAACTTTTTAAAATCTTAATTACCTTTATGGTAATGGATCACAGCTATCAAAATATCTATGCCTTTTAGCTCACATGTTTATGTTTGCTTTGTTAATAAGTAGCATTCTTAACAAAACTGCATTTATTGAAACAGCCATGAAACAGTTTTTAAGTTTTAGGCTACCTTCTATAAATTCCCGAGTTTTTATTTTACTTGTTTGTTTTCTCCTTAGAAAAATGTGCTGCAGGCAATAATTCATGTTTTCTTTTCTCCCACTTACATATCAGAAAGTTAAAGTATGGATAAGCCTTGATTACTAGAAACGTATTTGAATCAGTGGTAACGTGAAATATACCTGAAACTTGGTTCTGATCCTAGTATCAGGCCAGCCTGCTTCAAAGCAGTGACAGCCTTATGCATTGTCTTCCTGTGGTGATTTTGTACTATCACAAATAGTAAGACTGTAAGCCACAGTGCATAGTAATTGCTCTATAAATGTTAGCCAGTAGTAATAATAATGACTCCCATTCCCAATACTGGGCTTTATAGAAACAGGGAAAGAAGGATTCAGATTAGGAGAAAAAAAAAAAAAACCACAACTTAAAAGAGTTGGTTGAAAGAGATCATTGAGGTCATTGGGAGAGATGGTTTTGGCCTTTGGGCTTTTCTTGCTTTGTGCTGAGCAAAATAGAAATAAGTAGGGCAAGCGTGAAGGGGCCCACTTCCTTAAAGGCAGCTTTGGCTTCAGCAGTGAGTCTGTTCTTAATCAGAACCACTTGCTTATTTCCCTGGTTTCTTAAAGTGTTAGGAATTAACTTTTTCCCTTTTGTTTAAAGTGTGAAAATAACTGATTTGCTCCTCTGACACTGTATTCTGCATCTAATTATGTTTTATAGGCCAAAGCTATCACCATTGTGTAGGGTTAGGGTAATGTTGTAAATCTGATTTATAAATGTATAACTGTATGAAAGGAGTATACACACTACCAAATGTTGAAAGTATTTGAAAGTTAATTGGAATAAATTTCAAGAGGTGATTTACAGACCATTTAGGACTTCTTTGAGCTCTCCTTATCCAGACTTAGAATAAATGAGATGGGTTTGGTTTAAAAAAAAAAAAAAAAAGACCATGTTACTGATAAAATGTGTTTTTTCTTACACATTTTTATTCAAATAGAATATGGAAGGCTCAATGTTGACAATCAGCTTTGGAAATTGGATGGAGCTACCTGGACTTAAATTTAAAGACTGGGTATCTAGCAAACGAAGGTAAAGATCAAACTATTAAAATTTTGATATACAGTGGGAAAGAGTCTGTCAGCAAATTTCAAAATAGTTGTGACCCTGTCTTAGATGAATAATATTGATGTTTGTATCTTTCAAATAAAACCTCCTCATCGTAGTGGTTATGAGCTAGTTCTATTTAGAGATTTTATAACACGAAGTACACAGAGGTATGGACTTGTCTGCAGATTGTTACCACAATTTATCTCACTCTACTGTTAAACCACTCTCTGTTTAGTTATTTTCTTGTCCACCTACATATCCTTTACTTGTTTACTTATTTTTAAGAATGGGTTTGTATAACTTATTTTTATAAGTGGATATGTATATCTTCATGTATACATATCTCTTGTGTACATTCCTAAAGTATGCATATACTTATTTTTATAAATGGATCACTTCATCTAGTGCATATCTCAGATACCTAAAGTATTTGACTTTTCCGAGTAGAAGAGTATATATAATGAATAATTTAAAAAGGCAAAAGACTTATACAATCTGAAGGAAAACCAGAGTATACATAATGAATAATTTAGAATGATGGAATAAAATAGATTCTATGATGTGGTCATCTACTTGGCTATAGAGGTAAATATTTAATAAGAATAGTAAAGTATGAGAATAGAAATTATGAAAATCTCAACTTGAAAGAATACAAGTTTATTTTGTATTTATTTTGGAGAAAGAATTCAAAGTTGAAAGAAAGAAATTATGAAAAGCCTTATCATTTTCAAGTCATTTTCATTCCTACAGATAGGAATTACCAATACAGAGAATCTACTCTGACCGCTCAGAGAAACAATAAATTAAAACAGGAAGTTACACAAAACCTTTGAAATAGGGCTGTAATGTTCAAATGCTTGACTTCCTGCTAGATAAAAACCATGTTAATCTACAGTAGTTTTCCTTAATTTGAGAAGATTTAAGGAGAGTAAATTTAAACCAGCATGGGTAATTGAAATTAAACCTTTCAGATATTACTTTGGGATTTTTTTTTTAAACAGAAGTTTTATTGTATAAGTTTGAAATGTAAAATTGCAAAATCAGGCAAATTGTATAAATTCTTGATTTTCATAAAAAAGTGAAATTGCTCAACTTATTTTCCCCTTTATGATGCAGGGAGACAAGGAAAAGCTTTAAGATTTGTGTACCAGAAGTGTTCGTCCTTCCAAGTTGAGCATGTTGTGTTTAAGTAACATATGAAAATGACTCTTGTGATAAATATTAGCTTTAGTTCCTGCTCTTGCATAGTGTTGAGAAGAGTGTTAGACCCCTCGAGATTGACTGCAGAGTTTGAATTCTGATTCTGTAACTTTTAATGTTATGACACTGGTCAAATAACTTAAAATAGCTGTCATTTCATTAGCTATCAATTTCCTAGTTTGCAAAATTGAGGTAGTAATAATTATAATTATTACATAGGATTTCTATAAAAATTGAGAGTTAATACATTCTAAATCTTAATTACTATAGTTATTAAACTTCTCACTTATTCCAGTTACAAGTTACACTGAATTGTGTGAAATGAATTGGTGGGTTTTGTTTTGTTTTTTGGCCCCACTACATGGCTTGTGGGATCTTAGGTTTCCACCAGGGATTGAACTCAAGCTCTTGGCAGGGGAAGTGCAGAGTCCTAACCACTGGACTACCAGGGAATTCCCTAATTTGGTGTTTTTTCTGCTACTTACCTCCAATTGAGGCACTGTTTAAGGATACTAATGCCCATTGCTTTAGAGTTCAAGTGGAAAATAAAAGATGTATTAATGTGCTTTTTTTTTCCCATAAGAGCAGATTATATTTATAGATCTCCTTATGAGTAGGAAGGATGTCAAAGAATTTCAGTTAAAGTGGAGTCGCGCAGTCGTGTCCGACTCTTTGCGACCCCATGGACTGTAGCCCACCAGGCTCCTCCATCCATGGAATTTTCTAGGCAAGAGTACTGGAATGGGTTCCCATTTCCTTCTCCAGGGGATTTTCCCAACCCAGGGATCAAACCGGGACTCCCACATTGTGGGCAGACGCTTTACCATCTAAGCCACCATGGAATCCCAGAATTTCAGTAGAGCTATTCAGAACCCTAAAGGATGATGCCATCAAGGTGTAGCATTCAGTATGTCAGCAAATCTCAAAGACCCAGCAGTGACCACAGGCTGGAAAAGGTCAATCCTCATTGCAGTTCCCAAGAAGGGTAGTACTAAAGAATGTGCCACCCATTGGACAGTTGCACTCATCTCTCATGCTAGTGAGTTCAGTTCAGTTCAGTCGCTCAGTCATGTCCGACTCTTTGTGACCCCATAGATCGCAGCACGCCAGGTCTCCGTGTCCATCACCAACTCCCAGAGTTTCCTCAAACTCATGTCCATTCAACCATCTCATCCTCTGTCATCCCCTTCTCCCCCTGCACTCAGTCTTTGCCAGCATCAGGGTCTTTTCAAATGAGTCAGCTCTTCGCATCAGGTGGCCAAAGTATCGGAGTTTCAGCTTCAGCATCAGACCTTCCAATGAATATTCAGGACTGATTTCCTTTAGGATGGACTGGTTGGATCTCCTTGCAGTCCAAGGGACTCTCAAGAGTCTTCTCCAACACCACAGTTCAAAAGCATCAATTCTTTGGCACTCAGCTTTCTTTATAGTCCAGCTTTCACATCCATACATGACTACTGGAAAAACCATAGCCTTGACTTGACTTACTTGCTAGTAAGGTCACACTTAAAATCTTGCATGCTGGGCTTCACCATTATGTGAATCAAGAACATCCAGATGTCCAAGCTGGGTTTAGAAAAAGAAGAACCAGAGATCGAATTGCCAACATTCACTGGATCATTAAAAAAAGCAATGAAATTGCAGAAAAACATCTACTTCTGTTTTATCCACTACATTAAAGTCTTTGACTGTGTGGATCATAACAAACTGAGGAAAGCTCTTAAAGAGATGGGAATACCTGACTATCTTACCTGTCTCCTGAGAAACCTGTATGGGGTCAAGAAGCAACAGTTAGAATCCTGCATCAAACATCTAATTGGTTCACGATTGAGCACTGAGCACATCATGAGAGATGCCGGGCTGGATGAGTCACAAGCTAGAATCAAGATAGGCAGGAGAAACATCAGCAACCTCGGATATGCAGATGATAGCACTTTAATGGCACAAAGTGAAGAGGAACTAAAGAGCCTCTTGATGAGGGTGAAGGAGGAGTGAAGAAGCCAGCTTAAAACTAAATATTATGAAAACCAAGATCATGGCATCCAGCCCCATCACTTCAGAAGGGGAAAAGGTGGAAGTAGTGACAGATTTCCTCTTCTTGGGCTCTAAAATCACTGAGCATGGTGACTGCAGCCATGAAATCAGAAGACGATTGCTTCTTGGCAGGAAAGCTATGGCAAACCTAGATGATGTGTTGAAAACCAGAGACATTACTCTGCCAACAAAGGTCCGTATAGTCAAGGCTCTGGTCTTCCCAGTGGTCACGTGTGGTTATGAGAGCTAGACCACAAAGAAAGGCAGAATGCCAAAGAATTGATGCTTTCAAACTGTGGTGCTGGAGAAGACTCCTGAGTGTCTCTAGGACAGCATGGAGATCAAACCAGTCAATCTTAAGGGAAATCAACCCTGAATACTCATTGGAAGGACTGATGCTGAAGCTGAATCTCCAGTATTTTGGTCATCTGATGCAAAGAGCTGAATCTTTGGAAAAGTCCCTGATGCTGGGAAAGATTGAGGGCAGAAGGAGAAGGGCATCAGAGGATGAGATGGCTTGATGGCATCACCGATGCAAAGGACATGAACTTGGGCAAGCTCGGAGATGATGAGGGACGGGGATGCCTGGCGTGCTGCAGTCCATGGTGTCGCAAAGAACTGGACACAGCTGGGTGAATGAAGAATAAATGAGTAGGAAAATACAGAGAGAAATGTTATCTGTTTAAATGTAGGATGATTTTGTTCGGCCAAAGACAGATCTGAATTATTTTTGGTCATTATGAAAATGAAAAGCAACTTATTAAAAATTGTGTCTAGATATTATCTTTAAGAAGTATATATATTACAGTCAGACCTGTAATATCTCGATGGTTATAATCTAATTCAGTCTACAGTTGTATAGAATACAGACTGATAGTATAACTGTAGGCTGAATTATTTAGATTACAATTGTGAGATAGAGTAAAACAGTAATTTTCAGTAAGCCACATTTTAATCCATTTATTTAGTAGAAGTTTATTGACAAAGACAGCTAATCTGAACAGATACTTAGACAAGACATTGGGGAAACAAAGATGCTTTAAATACAGTTTCTACCCTCATGGGACTTACTCCATTGATAAAAATAATTTATTAGCATTTTAAAAATTTATTTTTGGTGGCACTGGGTTGTTTTTGCTGCATGCAGGCTTTCTCCAGTGCCGTGAGCAAGGGGGCTGCTCTGAGTTGCAGCGCGTCAGCTCCTCGTTGTGGTGCCTTCTCTTGCTGCGGAGCACAGGCTTCAGTAGTTGTAACACGTGGGCTCCGTAGCTGTGGTTCATGGGCTCTAGAGCGTGGTCTCAGCACTTGGGGCACACGTCTCAGTTGCTCCATGGCATGTGGAATCTTCTGGACCAGGGATCAAACCTGCGTCCCCTGCGTCAGCAGGCAGATTCCTATCCACTGGACCACCAGGGACAGCCCCTAATTTATTAGCGTTTTTAGAGAAAAGGAAAGGCTTTCTTTCTTTGTGAAGTGTTAGGGTAAGAGTTAGTTTTAGCTTAGACAGTCCAGAGGAATAAAAAGATAAAATAGTGGACTAGATGGAGAAGTAGTAATCATGGAAACTAAAAGTATTATCCTCATGGAATGTTCTTCCTTTTCTTTTCATAGGAACCTAAAAGGGGATCGAGTTATGCCAGAGGAAATAGCTCGCTACTATAAACACTATGTCAAAGTCATGGGTCTTCAGAAGAATTTCAGAGAGAATACTTACATTACCTCGGTATCAAGACTCTACAGAGATCAAGTTGATAATGATGGTCAAGGCCGAAATATCTCAACACAGCATTTACAGATAGAGAAGTCAAAATTCGCCAAGAGAAACTGGGAAATCAGGGGTTATCAGCGAGTAGGAGATGGTTCTCATATTCCCTTCTGTCTCTTTGCTGAAAATGTAGCTCTGGCAACTGGAACATTAGACTCTCCTGGCCGTCTGGAAATCGAAGGGGAAGATTTTCCTTTTGTGTTTCATTCAATGCCTGAATTTGGAGCTGCTGTAAGCAAAGGAAAGTTGCGTGGCAAAGTGGATCCAGTGTTAATTGTAGGTTCTGGGCTTACCGCAGCTGATGCAGTACTGTGTGCTTACAACAATAATGTCCCTGTGATTCATGTGTTTCGCAGACGAGTAACTGATCCAGACTTAATTTTCAAGCAGCTTCCCAAAAAGCTTTACCCAGAATACCATAAAGTCTATCATATGATGTGTACTCAGTCATATTCTTTAGACTCAGATCTTTTATCTGCTTATACTAGTTTTCCTGAGCACCATGTGCTTGCCTTTAAGTCGGACATGAAATGCATTCTTCAGAGTATCTCTGGATTGAAGAAAATATTTAGGCTCTCTGCAGCAGTAGTGTTGATAGGTTCTCATCCCAATCTGTCTTTTCTGAAGGAGCAAGGGTGTTACCTGGGCCATAACTCAAGCCTGCCAATCACATGTAAGGGTAATCCTGTGGAAATAGATGCGTATACCTATGAGTGTGTTAAAGAAGCCAACCTTTTTGCATTGGGTCCATTGGTTGGAGACAATTTTGTTCGATTTTTAAAGGGAGGGGCACTGGGTGTTACACGCTGTTTAGCTATAAGACAGAAGAAAAAAAAGCATTTATTCGTTGAAAGAGGAGGAGGAGATGGCATAGTATAGAGCAGGTTTACAAGTAATTTATATGGACACTTTACCATTAAAGATTTTTAATAGAGATATTACAGTGTACTGGCTTGAATTTTCTGAACTTGAATTAACTAGGAGAGCCTCAAGCGATAATAACTATTTTTTAAAGTTAACTAGAATTTTTGTCCTGATTACATTGTAATGTATCAAAGGTGTCAATTGTCAGACAAATAGAAGCACTGCCAATCTGATATACTTTAAGTTCTCACTTAACTGAAACATTCTTTTCTTCTAAGACTTACTTTTTTGTGATCACTGTTGATTATTTATGTTTGATTCCAAAATATAACAGCATTGAATCTATAAAACTGCAGTCATTAAATGGCCAGAGCTTCCCCTCACTTTATATATTGAGTTACTGTGCTGTTCAAGGATGGTTCAGAGACAGCATCAGCTCCACTTGTGGCTTGTTAGAAAGGTAGCCTCTCAGGCCGTATAGCAGACTCACTGAATCAGAAATTGCATCTTAATGAGATCCTCAAATATGTATGCTTATTAAAGTTTGATACACACTGGTCTAACAGAAAATGGGATATAAATGTATATATGCTGAGGGTGGGTGGAAATAGAGGGGATAATCAACTCAGGTTTTATTTATTTTGAAATTATCAATTGTATGTCTAATTTATTGACAAATATGATGGGATTTTTTTTATTGTTGAAACCTTGACAGGCAATTCATATTCTCAGCTTCTAATAAACCATTTAATAATGCTGGCATATATTCAGGAACCTACCAAGGTAGTTTCTGGAGCTATATTCTCTAGTTAACTAGCATAACCCTTAAACGAATTTGCATTTCAATAAATTTTGAATGGAACTACTTATTTCTGTGTGAACACTGAGTTAATTTCTGTCACTGAAACTTAAAGATGTTTGGGTGTAAGTACTTTTAATATTGCAGTACTTTTTGAGTATTACCAGAATTTTTATCAGAATTATTAAAGGTTAAAATATAGAAGGTAAAAATCTGCCTTTCCTATTCTCAAATGGTTACTTTGAAATTCTTTGTTGGAGATGACATAGCATTTAATCCTATGGTTATTTATTGAAGTATGTGTTCTGTCTTGGTTTATACCTAGGTGTGCTTAATGTCTGTATTTTCATACAAATCTCCAAACATTTTGTGTTAGACAAAGAAGTGTTACAAAGTTCTCTGTGGCAAATTGAATTTCCCGGTCTTTCTCTCTCTTTTTTCTTTTTGGTTAAATTTATTTCACCTGGAATGTGTTTATTCAAAGTCTATTTCTATTTTTTTGGTATAATGGACTAGAAGTCAGGATTTATCTGTCCGTGTGCTTATAGATTTATTTAAGAATTTATTAAAAAGTATTAATTCACCTTAAAATATTGTTTGGAATAGACATCTACAACTAGTTGTTTTGGATGAATTCTTATTCTCTTGATAATGTCATGTCTGATGAGCTTGATTTTGGAACTGATGTACCAGTTTTTATCATCATAACCTTTTCAAATTAATTTCACACCTATTGATATGGTGTGACATCCTTTGGTACACTTGATGGAGCACTTTCTTGTTTGTTCTTTTGAGCTCTGAAGGAGTTGATGGGATGCTTTTCTTGGTGTTGCTTCTAAATTGAAAATGAGTTTGTTATGAAGATGGTTTCTTGTTGTTGAGTTGCCAAGTTGTGCCAACTCTTTTTCGACCACATGGACTGTAGCCTGCCAGACTCCTCTGGTAGGAGGAGTCCCTTTTACCCATTCAATAGCATTTTTGCAATTAAAACATTCACCAAAAAAAGAACAACTTCAGGGAAAATAAAACTTCAGCAGGGCCCTAATAAACCTGGTTAATAATTCCATTTTTAGTAACCTCCCATTTCTAAGTTCTCCCTCAGACCTAGCTGCCCTGTGTTGGGAGTAGCATCAAAGTGTTTTCGCTGTTGTAATATATACTCTTGATCAATTTCTGTCCCATTATTTTAAATCTGTCATTATCCATCAGTACCAACTACTTATTCAGGGAGGGAGGAAAGCACTAAATATTTTGACTAGTCATACTGTGATAAGGGCATCTCCTTCATCCCTCAAAAGTCTAGCTCTTGAAAGAATGATTAAAAAGCAGAATCTCTTTGGAGTTTTGGAAGTAATACAATAAAAATAAGATTTAGTTGCAGCTCTCTGTTTTAAGCAGTCTGAGTATGTGAACTTGCCACAACTTTACTTTTGTAAAAGTTAAATAAAGGCCAGACATTCAGTTGAGACCCCAAATTGGCCAAGCCTTGGAAATACAGTTACTATAAATCTGCATTACCCTAAAACCAGTCCTCAAGAAGATCACACTAAATGTGCCAGCAAGTTAATTAACTGCTGCCACAGAACCTGACTCTGTCTAAAGACAACAAAACCCAGATCCTCAGCGGCATTACAGCATCTGCAGTGTACAACGTGCAATAAAAGTTAGGTGTGAAGACAAGAAGACGTGACCATAAGCAGAGGGAAAAAACAAGTCATCAAAGTAGATCCAGAGTTGACACAGATATTACGAGTAGCAGAAACACTTTAAAAGCTACTACATAAATGTTCAAAATATTAAAGAATATTTAAGTCTTAAGTGAGTGAGTCTGAGAATAACAAAAACCTCATATTCTACAGCTTAAAAATACATTCTGAAATGAAAGATTTACTACATGGGCATAAAAATAGACAAACCACTATAGGAGTAAAGGTCAATGAACTTGACAGTTTAATTGGAACTGTTCAAACTGAAGAATAGATAAAAGCAATTAAAAAAAAACTGACATGAGCTAAATAACAAGTGGTCTAACATGTATAGTTGGATCCAGAGGAAAGCAAGAGTGACTGGAACAGGAAAATGTATGTGGGGAAATAAAGGTTAAAAATTTTACAAACTTGATTTAAAAAATAAAAAGCAACCCACGCATCCAAGAAACTCGAACTGCAAACAATACATATTAAGACAACAATCAATTGCTAAAAAAGATGAAAAATTTTTAAAAGCAGTCAGAGTTTGACACATAACTGAACAATGGAAAGAATGAACTTAACCAGGACAACATAATCAAGAATACAGTAGAACAATGTCTTTAAAATGCTGAAGTAAAAAAATATGTCAAGCTAAAATTCTATGATGAAAACAAAAAAGCTGACACCAGGAAATATGCACAAAAAGAAATGTTAAAGTTCTTCACACTGTAGGCATGTGATATCTGGTGAAACATACCTACATGAAGGAAGAAATTTCAGAAATGAAAAATTTAAATTCTTTTTCTAACTCCTTAAATTATTTAAAATCAAGTTGAGTATTGTGAGGAAAATGACAGCATTTAATGAAAATAAATAAGCTTAATTCAGAAATTGAAAAGGAAGACAGGATATGTAGAAGTAAGATAATAATGGGATGAATGGAAATGCACATTTCCTGAGCCTGGCCCTGTACGTCAGAGCAACCTGGAAATCTGGGTCTTGCTCTGGTGGGTGGGGCCCACCAGTCAGTCTTTGATCCAGTTTTCTGTGATGAGTGGGGCCGTGTTCCTCCCTGTAGGTTGGCCTGAGGCGGCCCAGTCCTGGAGCTTGCAGTCCCTGTGGCAGGCTATGGGCCCGTCCAGGAGTGATGGTGACCTCCTCCAAGAGGACTTGGGCCAGCACTCCTCGACTCCCAGGACCGCAGCTGCCAGTGCCCCGACCCCGCGGCAGGCCCATTGTGGACCCACGCCTTCTCCAGAGCTTCCCAAACGTTCACAGGCAAGTCTGCCTCAGTCTCTTGCGGGGTCATGGTTCCTATCTCCTGGATTCTCGTGTGCATGTGGTTTTGTCTGTGTTCTCCAACAGTCTCTGTTCCCCAGGCCTATGGAAGTTCTGCAATCAAATCCGGCTGAACTTCAAATTCCCAGGGGATTCCCATTCCCTTTGCCAGATCCCCAGGTCGGGAAGTCTGTTGTGGGGCCTAGGACTTGCACAGCAGTGCGAGCTCTTTGGTATAGTTGATCTCCAGTTTGTGGCTCGTCCACCTGGTGGCTCTATGGTAGGGCTAACAGCGCCTTCCTCCAAGAGGGCTTCTGTCGCACACCGTGCTGCTCAGGACTGCTGCCATCAGTGCCCCTGTCCCCGCGGCAGGCCACTGCTCACCCGGCCTCCACAGGAGACCCTCAGACTCTTGCAGGTCTGGCCCAGGCTCCTGAGGTGGTCACCACTCCTTTCCCTGGCTTCCTTTGTGCCCTCCAAGAGTACGCCAAATAGGAGGTTTGATTTTAAATGTGGTTGCACCCCTCCTGCCATTTGTTCTTGGACACGGGGCATCTTTTTCTGGTGGGTTCCAAGATCCTCCTTTCGATGGTTGTCCGGCAGCTAGTTGTCATTTGGTGTTTTCACAGGAGATGAGCGCACATCCTCTGCTCCACCATCTTACTCTACAGTTAGCATACATTTTCTCGCAATTCAGTAGAACTTTTCATTTTGTTAATAGTTTGCTGTGCTGTGCGAAAGCTTTTTAGTTTGGTGTAGTTGCATTTATTTATGTCTACTTTTGTTTCTCTTGTCTGAGGACATATATCCCCACCAAAAGATATTTGAAAGACTAATGTTAATACACAACCTATGTTTTCTTCTAGGGGTTTTATGGTTTCAAGTGTTACTAAATCTTGAGTCCCTTTTGCGTTGATGTTCGTATATGGTATGAGAAGGTAGTGCAGCTTAATTGTTTTGCATGTAGGTGTCCCAACACCATTTTTTTGAAGAGGCTGTCTTTTTCCCATTGTGTATTCTTGCTTCCTTTGTTGTAGATTAATTGACCATAGAAATATGAGGTCATTTTGGGCTCCCTTATTTTGTCCTAGTACCATAGAACTTTTTATCACTGTAGCTTTGTAGTATGGTTTGAAATCAGAGAGCATAATGCCTTCTCCAGCCTGTTCTACCAAAATTATTTTGGCTATCTGAGGTCTTTTGTGTTACCATACAGATTTTAAAATTATTTGTCTAATTCTGTGAAAATTAGACAAAATGCCATTGGTATTTGATGGGGATTGCACTGAATCTGTAGATTGCTCTGGGTGATATGGTTATTTTGACATTAACTCATCCAATCCATGAGCATGGTATACCATTCCATTTGCTTGTATCATCTTCAATCTCTTTGATCATTATCTTACACTTTTCTAAGTACGGATTTTTTATATCCTTGGTTAGATTCATTCCTAGATATTTTATTGTTTTTGATGCAAGAGTAAATGGAATAAAAAAAAACTCTCTCTCTAAAAGACTTTGTTATCAGATGTAGAAATCTATGCAACAGATTCCTATATATTAATTTTGTATGCTGCAGTGTTACTGAATTCATTTAGTAGTCCTAATAGTTTGTGGTTTTTTGATGGCATCTTTCAGTTCAGTTCAGTTGCTCAGTTGTGTCCGACTCTTTGCCACCCCATGAACTGCAGCACGCCAGGCCTCCCTGTCCATCACCAACTCCCAGAGTTTACCCAAACCCATGTCCATTGAGTTGGTGATGCCGTCCAACCATCTCATCCTCTGTCATCCCCTTCTCCTCCCGCCTTCACTCTTTCCCAGCATCAGGGTCTTTTCAAATGAGTCAGTTCTTTGCATCCGGTGACTAAAGTATTGTAGTTTCAGCTTCAGTATCAGTCCTTCCAGTGAATATTCAGAACTGATTTCCTTTAGGATTCACTGGCTTGATCTCCTTGCAGTCCAAGGGACTCACAAGAATCTTCTCCAACACCACAGTTCAAAAGCATCAATTCTTCAGTACTCAGCTTTCTTTATAGTCCAACTCTCACATCCATACATGACTACTGGAAAAACCATAGCCTTGACTAGACTGACATTTGTTGGCAAAGTAATGTCTCTGCTTTTGAATATGCTGTCTAGGTTGTTCATAACTTTTCTTCCAAGGAGTAAGTGTGTTTTAATTTCATGGCTGCAGTCACCATCTGTGGTGATTTCGGAGCCTGAAAAATAAAGTCTGTCTCCACTGTTTCCCCATCTATTTGCCATGAAGTGATTCCATGGTTTAGAACAATAAAATAACTTCTAGTAAGTCTGCTTACCCTACATCAACCTCTTATAAAGGTAAGAAAAGTGACTCCACAGCATATTTGTGAATTCACAATTGATAACAGCCTGAGAAAACAGCAGTTCAGTTTAGTTCAGTTGCTCAGTCGTGTCCGACTCTTTGCAACCCCATGAATCGCAGCACACCAGGCCTCCCTGTCTATCACCAACTCCCGGAGTTCACTTAGACTCACGTCCATTGAGTTGGTGATGCTATCTAGCCATCTCATCCTCTGTCGTCCCCTTCTCCTCCTGCCCCCAATCCCTCCCAGCATCAGAGTCTTTTCCAATGAATCAACTCTTTGCGTGAGGTGGACAAAGTACTGGAGTTTCAGCTTTAGCATCATTCCTTCCAAAGAAATCCCAGGGCTGATCTTTAGAATGGACTGGTTGGATCTCCTTGCAGTCCAAGGGACTCTCGAGAGTCCTCTCCAACACTACAGTTCAAAAGCATCAATTCTTCAGTGCTTAGCTTTCTTTCTTCACAGTCCAACTCTCACATCCATACATGACCACAGGAAAAACCATAGCCTTGACTAGACGGACCTTTGTTGGCAAAGTAATGTCTCTGCTTTTGAATATGCTATCTCGGTTGGTCATAACTTTCCTTCCAAGGAGTAACTGTCTTTTAATTTTATGGCTGCAGTCACCATTTGCAGTGATTTTGGAGCCCCCAAAAATAAAGTCTGACACTGTTTTCACTGTTTCCCTGTCTATTTCCCATGAAGTGATGGGACCGGATGCCATGATCTTTGTTTTCTGAATGTTGAGCTTTAAGCCAATTTTTTCACTCTCCTCTTTCACTTTCATCAAGAGGCTTTTTAGTTCCTCTTCACTTTCTGCCATAAGGGTGGTGTCATCTGCATTATCTGAGGTTATTGATATTTCTCCTGGCAATCTTGATTCCAGCTTGTGCTTCTTCCAGCCCAGTGTTTCTCATGATGTACTGTGCATATAAGTTAAATAAGCAGGGTGATAGTGTACAGCCTTGACGTACTCCTTTTCCTATTTGGAACCAGTCTGTTTTTCCATGTCCAGTTCTAACTGTTGCTTCCTGACCTGCATTCCAGTTTCTCTAGAGGCAGTTCAGGTGGTCTGGTATTCCTATCTCTTTCAGAATTTTCCAGTTTATTGTGATCCACACAAAGGCTTTGGCATAGTCAATAAAGCAGAAGTAGATGTTTTTCTGGAACTCTCTTGCTTTTTCAATGATCCAGCGGATGTTGGCAATTTGATCTCTGGTTCCTCTGCCTTTTCTAAAACCAGCTTTAACATCTGGAAGTTCATGGTTCACGTATTGCTGAAGCCTGGCTTGGAGAATTTTGAGCATTACTTTACTTGCGTGTGAGATGAGTGCAATTGTGTGATAGTTTCAGCATTCTTTGGCATTGCCTTTCTTTGTGATTGGAATGAAAACTGACCTTTTCCAGTCCCGTGGCCACTGCTGAGTTTTCCAAATTTGCTGGCAAATTGAGCACAGCACTATCACAGGATCATCTTTCAGGATTTGAAAGAGCTCAACTGGAATTCCATCACCTCCACTAGCTTTGTTTGTAGTGATGCTTTCTAAGGCCCACTTGACTTCACGTTCCAGGATGTCTGGCTTTAGGTGAGTGATTACACCATTGCGATTATCTTGGTCATCAAGATCTTTTTTGTACAGTTCTTCTGTGTATTCTTGCCACCTCTTCTTAATATCTTCTGCTTCTGTTAGGTCCATACCATTTCTGTTCTTTATTGAGCCTATCTTTGCATGAAATGTTCCCTTGGTATCTCTTGGTATAAATGTTCAAAAGCAAATTATACAATCATTCTTGTTAAACTTGGGAGGAGAACATTTTACCTACCTCACAATGTGCTTTGACCTCTTAAGCCATCTGGATCATGATCATTCAAAGAAGCCAAGGTACACTCCCACTTGGGTGGCCACCCACAAGGTTTCAGTTGTCCATTTAGGAAGAAAGGAGGATAGTTCTGGGTGGAAAGAACTTTACAGCTAAAGAAAGGAAAGGGAGTATGCCACTTCAAAAGTGCTGCTGGGCAATGGATAACTGTGAAATTATGGCCAAAGTTTAGGCTACTTCTTCCTTGCCACCACCTAAAGCCCCACATCAAAATGGGGGCAGAGTTCTCATTCATTAAAGAAAGGGAGGTGGCAAGTTTCACCCCCTCTTTCTCCTGAAACACATAAAGGGTTAGGAAAAAAGAGTTCCCCCAAAAATCCAAGGGAAAAGGTACACACCCTATCCAAACATGGCTGTGACTAAAGTTGTTCAGGGCAGAGCTAACAGTTTTATAAAAACTATGTGGCACAGAAGGATCTATGCAAAGCAATGGTAAACATCTTCCATCTATTTAACAATACTTTCTGTGTCAAATAGAACTTTCAGTTCAGTTCAGTCGCTCAGTCGTGTCCGACTCTTTGCAACCCCATGAATCACAGCACGCCAGGCCTCCCTGCCCATCACCAACTCCCGGAGTTCACTCAGACTCACATCCACTGAGTCAGTGATGCCATCTAGCCATCTCATCCTGTCATCCCCTTCTCCTCCTGCCCCCAATCCCTCCCAGCATCAGAGTCTTTTCCAATGAGTCAACTCTTCGCATGAGGTGGCCAAAGAACTGGAGTTTCAGCTTTAGCATCACTCCTTCCAAAGAAATCCCAGGGCTGATCTCCTTCAGAATGGACTGGTTGGATCTCCTTGCAGTCCAAGGGACTCTCGAGAGTCTTCTCCAACACCACAGTTCAAAAGCATCAATTCTTCAGTGCTCAGCTTTCTTCACAGTCCAACTCTCACATCCATATATGACCACAGGAAAAACCATAGCCCTGACTAGACAGACCTTTGTTGGCAAAGTAATGTCTCTGCTTTTGAATATGCTATCTAGGTTGGTCATAACTTTCCTTCCAAGGAGTAAGCATCTTTTAATTTCATGGCTGCAATCACCATCTGCAGTCATTTTGGAGCCCCAAAAAATAAAGTCTGACACTGTTTCCACTGTTTCCCCATCTATTTGCCATGAAGTGAAGGGACTGGATGCCATGATCTTCGTTTTCTGAATGTTGAGCTTTAAGCCAACTTTTTCACTCTCCACTTTCACTTTCATCAAGAGGCTTTGTAGTTTCTCTTCACTTTCTGCCATAACAATGGTGTCATCTGCATATCTGAAGTTATTGATATTTCTCCCAGAAATCTTGATTCCAGCTTGTGCTTCTTCCAGCCCAGTGTTTCTCATGTACTCTGTATATACATTTAAAACACTTGGACCACCAGTTCTGGAGTGTTTTGAGCTTTTAGACTACTCCTAAAGGGAACAGAGACTGTTAGGAGTGTAGAGAGACCGTTATTCATTTATCTTCGAATTCTCTCAGTGTTGTGGACAGCATTATGAATACACATTTAATAATGTTTCTTTAACAAAGAATTTGAAGGGATAATGAAACAAAAATAAATAAGAAAAATCTAAGACATTTACAAACTTTCTCCTGAAAGGAAATAACATGTTCTGAAGGCTGGTCAAGAGTGCAAAGGGCCTTAGTCAGGTATTTAAATATGTTGACTTCCCTTGCCTGAAATAGTGGAACATTAGATCTTCCATGAAGACTTAACAACAATACAAATTAATTTATGATATAACTTTTCATGCTAGGCTATCTCTCATAGCCTGTTTGTTAGGGTGGCAGAATCTATGTGAAACTAGGAAGTTTTCAGTCAGTATAAAAAGCATGCTCTATCTCCTAGGACAAAATATATCAGTCTTTAGAGTAGACAAAAAGACTTTACCCTAATTAAAATGTACAGTGAAAGCTGTCTATATGAAAAAATTTGGAAAAACAAAGTTTTTCCTCACCATCTCCCTTTTAGGTAGAAAGAAGACAACCTTACCATTTCTACTTTTTAGATTAAAAAAGCTAGGATTCTAAAAAGCTCAACTTTTTAGAGTGTTACTCAATACCCAGTTTAGTAAGACCACCAAACAGGTCTTATCTCATTTTAGGGAGATATATCCCAGGCTTGATGACATCCTCCACTGTCATTTCCAATATTAGAATAATATGTGGGTGGCATCTTCAATACTAGAATCCATTTCACTTGGGTTACTTCAGTTCAGGAAAGACTACAGGATAATGGAAAAGAAAAAATGATAAAAAGGAAACATACTATGCTTTGATATTACTATAACCTTCCAATCTAGTCAATAAAAAAGAGTAAGGTATATAACACTGTATCATTTCTATAGGAAATTACTGGAAAATGATATGCATAGAAATTTGAATAGGCACTAAAAATCTCTGTAAAGAAATGAGTATCATGCATTTTTTTCAGAGGCAAGGAAACAGACAGCCAGGACAGAGGTAGAAGAGAAACTTTTTAAGCTTTTACCTTTTTATACTTTTAGAATTTTGAACTATGACTATATTAACTATTCAATAAGTTAAAATCACATTTAAAAATGAAAAAAAATTATAAAAGATGAGATGACAAAGACTAAAACAGAATAAACAATACTAATGGTCCCAAACAAAAGAAACTGAGTTTTGTGCATTTTATTTAACAAATTTAGGCCATAAACTTAAACCTTCTATACATGATATGAATGTACTGCAGAGGAAACTTGAAGTAAATACTAAACAGGAAATGTTTTTCTGTGGCTTCTTCATAAAACCTTGTTATCTTCTCCTTTTAACATTAGGATTGTATCTGTAAAGAAAGAAACTGAGTCAAATGATATCTAGATAAATGATAGTGTTCCTTTCACAAGTTAAAGGGCTTTCAAAATATGGACATGCTTTGGCAAACAGAATGACAATGCCAGTTTTATCCCTAGGATCAAATATTAAGCAAAGACATTTTTTATTGTCATTTATCCTTTTGATGTTGCTTTGATGACTGTTTGGTAAAAGTAAAACATCATCAAAAATCCTGTAAAAGCCTCAAAGTAATTAATGAAAACAACAGTTGAAAAATTAATACATTTTTATACTTCATCCAGACTAGCTGCAAACAGATCTCTCCACTCCCACATTAAATTCTACCATTTGCCCAAAAGAGCATAATGAACCTAAAATATAATTATGTTGTAAAAGTCTCTTATAGCAACTGAACAAATGTAGTTGGGTATCTGACTATACTTATGAAAAATCAGCACTATTTGTCAACATTTTCATCAATGATTCATACTTTCAATAATGAAATTAAAAATCAAATTGGATATAAAACAAGACTCAAAATTACAGTATTTCTTGGGAAAATGTTATTCCACCCTAGCCAGTATCTACCTACAATATTGTATTTTATGCATATTTGAGAGCTAATTATTATGAAGCTTGTTGGGCCTGCAAGCATGCTGAAAATGTTAAATCTGAATTAAATTATTATTACCCATTATAAGTCCTCTAATCCTCTCACAACAACCTGCTTTGAAACTCTAATCCAGCTTCTTATTTTCATGTCTGGTATTTTACTTATCTTATTCCAAACTCCATTCATTTATAATTCTTTCTACTCAGGGCTAAAAATCTCACGTGTCACTCAAATTCACCCAGGTCAGGAACCTTCATTGTCTAAATGCCCCACGGTGGTGGTGGTTTGGTTGCTAAGTCATGTCTGACTCTTGCAACCCCGTGGTCTGCAGCCCACCAGGCTCCACTGTCCATGGCACTTCCCAGCAGGAATACTGGAGTGGGTTGCCATTTCCTTTTCCAGGGGATCTTCTAGACCCAGGGATCAAACTGCATCTCCTGCACTAGCAGGTGGAGTGTCCACCACTGAGCCACCAGGGAAGCCCAAATGCCCATATATATTTTAAACATCTTGTGATATAGTACAAGGGAATTAAGCCCAAGCCTTTATCCAGTAGTAAAGAGGTGTTCAAGTAGTTAAAAAAAATAAAAAACAAAACAAAATATTATTTAGGTGAAGGTACCAAATGTCTAATTTTAAGGAAAGGGGTCAAAATATTTAAACTCTATCAACAGAACTGAGTGTTATATACAAAAATTCACAAGAAAAGTGAAATTAAACTTTACCTAAAGAGGTCATCAGCAAGAGAGTCTTCTTTTGCATGCTGATTTTGAACCTGTCAAAATTAACATAATTTCAAAGATTTGCTCAATGACGAATATACTGTTAATGAAACTGCCATGCTGGTTGACTGCAGAGGTTAATAGCCGCCTGTTGCTCTGGCTAAGCCATGAGAAAATCACCATAGGAAAAGAATAAAAGCAAAATATAGCAATACAGCATGACCCAAATAAAAGTACATTGGGTTGATTCATTGGGGTCCTCATACCCTGCTAAACTAAAGAAAAACAGCGTGGACCTTGGAATGCCAAGTCAGCCCAAGTTCAGAACGCTGCTTGTGCACACACCAAGATGTTTTCCCAAAGCATATGCGGGTCTATGACCTCCAGTTAGGTGACAGCCCTTGTACAAAAAAATAACAAAGGTAGTTTAAAGTAATTAATAAAATGGGAGACATGACCAGGGACACAGGAGGTTGACTTCATGCTGCACAACAGATTCTTTCTGTTGCCAAGACACGAAATAAACATGATGGGGCTCCGAGGAACAGGACTCTTGATCCAAGAGGTCTTGAGTTCCCTGGTCCCATCTTTAAAACTTAAATTTTTCCCCAACTGTGCGTCGACCACTTTTGACCCCTACCTGCTGCGCCAGCTGCAGCAGCTGACCACATTCTGGAGGTCGCCACTTCTCACCCATTCAACAGATCCGTTCCATTTTCCCTTCATGCCAAGATTATTGCAGAAGTCCCCTAATCAAATTTCTCCAGCCAGTCTCCTCTCAAAGGCAACCAACACATATACTGCTAGTTTGTTAAGTTTTTAAACATTTTTTTTCCAGCAAAACCCTTTTACTAAATGAAATGTCAATGTTTTGAGATCATACCACTGACAGAAGCCTGCGCCTTCAACCAGAGCAGCTCTCCAGTTAAAGTGGCTCTCCTCACAGTCCCAAATCAGGCCTCAGAAACTGCTACTAAATTACCTCATCCACAAAATAATTTTATACACAAACTCACCAAACTGCTAAAGCACCTTTGAGACTTAGGACTGGAAATACCCTGAGCTGTGTGCACCCTTCCTCAAGTCCAGCTGTGATCTTATTGTGTGCCATTCAAAACCCTTCAATGACTTCCCCAACCTACCAAAGAAAACACACACTCTTGAGTCCGACGACCCCTAAATGGGAAAGGGTCTTCATGACCTGGCTCCATTCTACTTTCTCAATCACTTCTCACCCTCTTCTTCCTGAACCCTATTAAAGCCAGATAAACTGAATCACATAGAGACAAAACACCACACACACCTCCCAACAAACATACTGGCCTCTCTCTGCTTTTGTTCATGTTTCTTCCTCTATCTAGAAATTACTTCCTTTTCCTCCTCTTTCCAAAGCTGACCATCTTTCAAGGTGCATTTGCTCAATAATTATTTACTGCCTCCTATGTGTCAAGGAACATGTTCTTCACCTCTTTAACAATGGCTTTCTGAGTCTCATCATTTAAAAATAAGTCTGACACTGCCATGATTGAAATGCATAACCAACAGGGACCACTGCTCAGTGTGCTGTGGCAGCCTGGATGGGAGGGGACGGATACACGCATGTGAAGGGACTCGTGCCTGAGCACCTTCACAGTTCACCCGAAACTGTCACAACACTGTTAACCAGCTATACCCCAATACAAAATAAATAACTTAAAAACATAAAAACAAGTCTGATATGAAGAACGCCCACAAAACTTTAGCTATGTGCTCCTAGATTCTTATCAATTTCTACTTTCTGTTACAATTATTTGTATCATGTCTCCACTAAAGAAGTGTAAGTTCACTGAATGCAGCTACTGTTTGTTTACTATAAATAATTTACATTTATGTATTTCTAGATACTATCTTAAAACAGTTTCTAAGAAAAACTCACTTAATCTTCATATAACTTCATTACTATTTTACACTATTACCCCAATTTTAACCAATAAGTAACAGAGACTTGCTGCTGCTGCTAAGTCACTTCAGTCGTGTCCGACTCTGTGCGACCCCAGAGACAGCAGCCCACCAGGCTCCGCCGCCCCTGGGATTCTCCAGGCAAGAACACTGGAGTGGGTTGCCATTTCCTTCTCCAATGCATGAAAGTGAAGAGTGAAAGTGAAGTCGCTCAGTTGTGTCCGACTCTTTGCGACCCCATGGATTGCAGCCTCCCAGGCTCCTCTGTCCATGGGATTTTCCAGGCAAGAGTGCTGGAGTGGGTTGCCATTGCCTTCTCCGAAGGAACAGAGACTTAGGTTAAGAAAAATCAGAAAACTGTCATATGCAAGAACTGGGATTGACCAGGTCTACTTGAATAAGGGCACAGCTTATACTTGTAGGGATTCAAACTTACCAGGATGATTTCCTATTCATAAAATGAAATGTCAAAATGAAATTACATCTTTTTACATTGTCTAATAAGTACAGCAGAACACAAATGGAAGACACAGATAGATGGAGAAATATACCATGCTCTTGGATTGTAAAAATTTATATTGTGAAAATGAGTATACCTAAATACCAAAATGAGTATTACCCAAAGCAATTGCCCATTCAATGCAGTCCCTATCAAATGACCAAAAGTAGTTTTCACAGAATTAGAACAAATAATTTCACAATTTGTATGGAAACACAAAAGACTCTGGATAGCCAAAGCAATCTTGAGAAAGAAGAACAGAACTAGAGGAATCAACTGTCTTGACTTCAGACTATACTACAAAGCTACAGTCATCAAGACAGTATAGTATTAGTACAAAGACAGAAATATAGATCACTGGAACAAAACAGAAAGTCCAGAGATAAATCCACAAACCTATGGACACCTTATCTTTGACAAAGGAGGCAAAAATAAACAATAGAGAAAAGACAGTCTCTTCAACAAGTGGTGCTGGGAAAACTGGTGAACTACGTAAAAGAGTGAGACTGGAACACTTTCTGACAGCACACACAGAAATAAGCTCCAAGGGGGTTAGAGACCTAAATGTGAGACCAGACACGATGCAGAGTACTCTTCAACATAAATCACAGCCACAGCCTCTATGACCCACTTCCTAGAGTAATGGAAATAAAAACAAAAATAAGCAAATGGGACCTACTTAAAAGCTTTTGCTCAATGAATAAAACTATAAGCAAAGTGAGAAGACAGCTCTCAGAAAAGGATAAAATAGTAGCAAATGAAACAACTGACAAAGAATTAATCTCCAAATGTACAAGCAGTTCAATACCAGAAAAACAAACAGCCTAATCAAAAAGTGGGCAAAAGACCTAAACAGCTATTTCTCCAAAGAAGACATACAGAAGGCTAATAACACATGAAAAGATGCTCAACATCACTCATTATCAGAGAAATGAAAATCAAAACCACAATGAGGTATCATCTCACACTGGTCAGAATGCCCATCATCAAAAAGTCTACAAACAACAAATGCTGGAGAGGGTGTGGAGAAAAGGGAATCATTTTACACTGTTGGTGGGAATGCAAACTGATACAACCACTATAGAGAAGAGTATGGAGATTCCTTAAAAAACTGAATAGAAATGCCATACAGCCCAGCAATCCCACTGCTGGGCATATACCTGATGGAAACCAGAATTGAAAGAGACACAGGTACCCAAATGTTCACTGCCACACTATTTATAATAGTTAGGAGATGGAAGCAACCTAGATGTCCACTGACAGATGAATGGATAAGGAAGCTGGGATACATACACACAGTGGAATATTACTCAGCTATAGAAAGGAACGTATTTGAGTCAGTTCTAATGAGATGGATGACTCTGGAACCTATTATAGAGTGAAGTAAGTCAGAAAGAGAAAGACAAATACTGTATATTAACTCCTATATATGGAATTTAGAAGATCCTACATTCAGGGCAGCAAAGGAGACACAGATGTAAAGAACACTTTTGAACTCAGAGGGAAAAAGCAAGGGTGGGATGATGTGAAAGAAGAGCATTGAGACATGTACATTACCATATGTAAAACAGATGACCAGTGC
Source organism: Bos javanicus (assembly GCF_032452875.1). Classification (NCBI taxonomy): domain Eukaryota; kingdom Metazoa; phylum Chordata; class Mammalia; order Artiodactyla; family Bovidae; genus Bos; species Bos javanicus. The sequence continues at coordinate 73,936,850 of NC_083881.1, read as the reverse complement.
AAGTTCCATGCATGAAGCAGGGCACCCAAAGTCAGTGCTCTGGGACAACCTAGAGGGACAGGGTGGGAAGGGAGGTGGGAGAGGGGTTTACGATGCAGGTGACACATGTACACCTATGGACGATTCATGTTGATGTATGGCAAAAACCATCACAATATTGTAAAGCAATTATCCTCTAATTAAAATAAATTAGTTAAAAAAGAAAAATCAGCTTTATTTTGTATATCTAAGTAAAACTATTAAGTAAAATAGTGTTAAAAAACAGAAATAAATGTCATTCCTATTACTGGCATTTTTCAGTGGCTTGGGAGAACTACATATCACAGTCTTTCAAAATCCAAATCAGGTTGGGTAGAATTCAAAGAGTTATTATGTTTAATGCACAGAATGAACATATCCTATATTCAAAGAGAGTATGGGAACTAAGTGATAGTGAAAACTAAGACTGGTCTGCAGTAAAAGGAGAAAGAAGGACTTAACAAAACAAAAGGCAGGGAACACAGAAGAGTAGCTAGAGCAAGCACGGGGAAATGAGGCATCAAGGCAGTAGCACATGTGTATAGGAGCTGTAGCCATGCAGAAGAACAAAGCCAACTCTATTATCTGAGAGAGCAAACTCTTAGAGTACCTGAAATTGCTCTAGAAAAAAAAAAGGAGATTTGGTAGAATAAATCTAGAACACAGTCTCTCTACTAATGCTAATGAAATAAAAGAAAGAAACAAGTCAGCAGCTGCACCATCATTCTCTCGGCTTCACCCTATCCAAGAACAAATAACACTCACCAGTTATAAACTAATCAAGATGCAGACTTCAAAAACATGGCCATGCAAAGAACCCAAAGACTAATGCAACGGATTCCTAACACTCCTCCAACTCATTAAAAGGTGCTACAGAACTGTCCACACCTGAGAATTCTTACTAATACTACAAATTTGGGAAAGAGCAGACTGAGCAGGAAAGAGAAAACAACTCCTGGTGGACTGCTGGGAGGGGACTAATGGCACGGAGAAGTGAGTAAGTGGGACTGACACTGACCAAAGACAGGCTCCAGGCATCCCTGACAGATCAGGCAAATAACCTGAAATACTAGGTTCTTCTCTTCACTCCCTGGTACATATTTAATCCATTCTCAGAAAGAGCAGCACATAGCTTTACCTGACCACCCCACCACTCCCACGTCAATTCAGTGTTTTCAGGCAACAGCAAGTAGATGGGCCATGCTACGTGCCTTTGACTGAATACGTTGCCATACTGACAAGTACAGGGCAGGAGTGATTTTAACTACATTCAATTTCTGCCTCAAACTGCTTCCTTTTTAAATAATTTTATTTATTTACTTTTGGCTGTGCTGGGTCTTCACTGCTACGCAGGCTTTTCTCTAGTTGCAGCAAGTGGGGGCTTCTCCACTTGTCGTGCACGGGCTTCTCACCGAGGCAGCTTCTCCCGTTGTGGAGCACGGGCTCTAGGGGGTGTGGGCTCAGGAGTTGCGGCTCCGAGGCTCCAGAGCACGGGCTTAGTACTTGTGGCTCACAGGCTTAGCTGCTTGGCAGCATGTGGGATCTTCCCACATTAGGGATCGAACCCATGTCTCCTGCACTGGCAGGAGAATTCTTTACCACTGAGCCACCAGGGAAGCCCCAAACTGGTTTTAGAATGTAATCCCTGCATAAGACATCACACGCCGTGTCACACAGCAAACAGTATCTGGACAGGTATTTTACTTTAAATAGCGGCAAAATTAAAGAAAACAGCAAAGCCACTCCACATCTAGATGGGAAAAAGAGAGAGACTAGAACAGAACATGCCAAAGACAGTTAAAGAACCTGGTCTGTAAGAAACAATAACCCATGAATAAGACACATAAAATTAACAAGAACATGAAAGCAATAAAATAAGAACAAAAAAGTTAAATGATAGGAAAAACACAATGAAATGAAATGGGAATGAATGCTAAGTAAACAACTGAAACTGTAACGATACCATTTCAGAATTAAGAAATGAGAAATAGCTAACACAGTTTCCACTATTGTAAATGTTGTATTAAGTAGTATCTTATGTAATTCTCACAAAAAGCCTGTGAAATGGAGGTACTATTATTGTTCCCATTATGCATAGGAGGAGACAGAGGAATAATAATAATAATGTTTAAATGGGTAATTAGGATTTTAATTATTTCTAATTAGGTATAATGAAGTCAAGATCACATAACATAGCTGGTGAGGAATAGAACATATACAACTGAAATTTGAATTTCTGATATAGTTAAAGAGCTTAAAGAAAACCACAATGAATTTAATAAAGGAGAGTAATGTCTTAAATGTAGTGATCCCAGCAAATATAAAAATGTCTTTAAGGAGGTAATGCAAAAGTTCCTTGAAATAAAAAAGAACTGCATCTACAAATCAAAATCGCATACTGTATCGCAGGAAACAAGAAGGAAGAATGATCAATACTGAGATATACTCTGATTGTTACTGACTTTCAGACCTGTGAAGGAATATGGTAGACATGCAAGTCACCTAAAAAGAGGGGAAAGGGCCCTGGCATGAGGTGGGGGTGCGGAAGTACAAATAATTTCCGCACTCTTCACAGCAAGGAGTCAACAAACAATTATCTAAAAGCAATATGCACTTTGAAGCAAAAACTGATTCTAACCTGACAGTGTTTTTCTTTAGGGGTCTCAGGAAATACCTAGAAAGAAGAAACAGTCATACAAGTTCAGCAGTGCTTTCACTTTTACTTCTTTCGATCAATCTGTCTCCCTCTTCCCCTCCTCAATAAAGAGATGTCTAGAACATTATGCATTTGACGTTTAAATGGATAACTGGGATTTTAAGTTCTTCATTCTTTTGTTTACTATTATAATTCTTTGGAATGCACATCTATAAAATAAGAAAGCAAATTATTCTTTCAAAAAATAAAGAACTAAAGGATGGTATATCCATTCTTCCATTTTCTGACAGTTAATAATCCTGACAACCCTATTTTTTGAGTGACCTAACAATTTTTTGATTTTAAAAAAAGCATGTTTAAAGACAAATTTCTGAATACTACATTTAACCCATAATAAAGCAAAATATAAGTCCTGAGATGTTGTCAAGTACCAAAGCTAGCTTTTGTCCTGCCCTGTGGGGATATGCAAACCACAAAAACCCAGGCTCTCCTTTGATATCTGTGTGGGAAATGAGCATTATGAAAGAAAACCCAAGACAAGGAATAAAGGACTCCACCATTAAAGGGTAAAACGGGAACAAACGCTACAACACAAAAAAAACACCACAAATAAACTTGCTTGTCTTGACCCTGATACAAACTGAAAGAAAGAAATTTTTTAAAATCTCACTAAGTTTATAATGACAGGTGAGCCTTCACTCAAGCTTCAGGTCCAAATATGTACTAACTAGCTGAATGGTCCAAAAACATTACAAGCAGAGATTAAAGGAGTCTCATATTTCTGGAGGAAATAAATCTGAAATTAGACTTAAGGATTCCCAACAGATCAAGTTCCCAAAGAAAATGAGCAGTTCACATTCAAAGATGACAAATACGTATTTGGAAACAAGGCACCCTGAGAGAGTACTAGATTAAACATATCAACACTTTAGGTACTTAATATAAAACAGAAGCTTTAAAATATCAGCAGGGAACAAGATTTAGAAATAAATGAAATGCACTTTCAGAAATGAAACCACACAGTATGATGAATGAAAACTCAATGGATGACCGAAATACCAACCAGACAGATCTGACGAGAGAAGTACTAAACTGGAAGACAATCTGAAGAAATTATCAAAAGTAAAATCCAAAGAAACAAAGCAGTGAAATATCTAGAAAGGAGGTAAGACACATTGAGGAGAAACAGGGACTTATGTCACATCAGAGCTCAAGAAAGTGATACTGCCCCTGCTCCCCAGTTACCAAACAGCCTGCCGATACCATCAGTGGAGCCACCTTTAGTTTCCAGGAACGGTGGGTAATCAGGCAATACGAAGAGCCGAGAAGACGACTTTCTGACTTTGGATGTGGACTCTGATTCTCTCTCAACTCAGTGGTCACGGGTTTCTGAATTCTTAACTGCCATGTAGTACTTCTATACTAAAAGGCTCCTCGGTTTAATGAATTTTTGTTCAATTCTTCAGTTTAAAAAAAGGGGTTGAAAGAATTATGGATCAGGTGGACAGTCCTGTTATAGAATATACACTAGGGACTCACAACACCCAGAAAGTAAAGGAAGCATATTTTTGTATTCTCTCCTCTGAGTTCTCATTAGAGTTTATAAACACATGCAGCTGATTATCTGTAAAACAGTGAGTTTTTGGAAACCACATCCTAACATGGAGAGCTGTATAGCTGTTCATATTTTCCCAAAAGAGCAATTTTATAACTGAGGTTTGGGTTCCTGAGACGTAGGTAGCAAATTAGTTGCACATACGATCAGTAAATTTAGAAGTCCCTTAAAGAACTGTTATGGAAAGCTGCAAATTAATCTTAACTGTAACTCAGGAATTTTTCTGAATGAATAACCTTAGGTCACTTACCTTAAGTTTGGTTTTTAAGAAGAATTTGCTCTAAGGAAATCACCAGGGATCAAACAATCAAACAAGTTACTGGGTCTGGTTCCTACTAACCTCCATTTCCTGCCTCAACCACTCTTCTAATTCTGTATTCTTTCGAGCATGATGAGCTATTAGATCTGATCCTCCAATGATGTGTGGAAGTTTTCCTGCTCCAGGAAATGTGACCTGTAAAACAGTAAACCTTGTTAAATGCACTAAAAAATTAAGACAATCATATTAAAAAAAAAAAACAACTTAAAAACAAAAAGACTGTAAATCACATGTAAGTACTAAACATATTTATATCCCATAAATGAAAATGAGTGAAAGAGGGAGGAAACTGAGTCATTTCATTGATTTGAGTATATACAGAAAAATTCAGACAAATCCTTTCATTAGAGGCAATCCTGTTAAACTTCTTTTAGTATAAAAATTTAATTTCTTTTAGTCTCAAAAAATTTCCTTGGCCAAGGATATTAGTATTTTTAAGGGTTTAAAGTTTTTCCAAACTATTTTCCAGAAGTTTGTACTACTTTATACTTCACCACTCCTGTGCCAGCAGTGAATATTATATTGCTTTTTATGTGGTTAACTTCATTAATTAAAAAATTTACTATGTCTTTGCATTTTAATTTAATGAGATTGTGTAATATGATATTGAATGCGAATGCCCCTGTGCTACTCATGTGGGCTGGAAAATAAGCGGGAGATATTTCCCATTGTCCACTCTAAGTAGAAGAGATTCTTCCTGTTAAATGGCGTTCAGAACACTTTAATCATATTTTAATACTCTAAATGGCTCTAAAGTCATAGACAGAAAACTACTGTTAATAGTAGCTCACATTCGAGAGGAAAAAGCTACAGCACCCTGTAGTCACAGCAAAAATCAGATAGATCATGTTTGAGAGAAAAGCCATCTTTCACAGAAATCACTCTTGAAAAAATTACTGTATTCTGATCAAATGCATAAGCAAAACCTAGCAGGTCAATAGTAGTATGGAGCAAGAAACAAACACCCTAGAATAGAAACAAAAAGAATACAGATAGGATGAGAAATAGTTTTTCAGCACTCCATGCTTTCATTGCTGAGGACACAGGTTTGATTCCTAGTTGGATACTAAGATCCTGTAAGCTGCACTGAGCAACCAAAAGATGACCAAAACAAGAAAGAAAGAAAAAGAACTAGGAGGACCCTAGCCAAAAGCCTGCTGTGTAAGGTAGGAAAAAAAAATGGGTAAACAGCATCCTTTAAAGAATTCAACCTTAATAAAGTTTTATATATTAGGTGTCAGGGTACGTACTTACTAGAGTAACTTTTAACTGTTTTAAGCAGAAGAAATAGCATCAGCTTTCAACATAAACCGCTTTTATTACTATTTAGTATATTTCTAAAAACATTTCAAACACTGCACTCTTGTTGCATTTTAAAGGAATACAGACCTTTTTGAATTTCTTGAAATTCTTTAGCTCACCACGACCACTGTTCACACTGGGCGCATTTCTGGAGGTGGGGTTACAAACCACCAGTGATCGAAATTCAGTCAGTAACACTTTCTTTGGAAGCATCTCATCACCATCCTGAAGTTCACAATTGTTCTTAAACAGTGTTAAGATGGATAAAATAAGAAGGAAAAGGAAAATTACTTGTCACTTAAAGAACCTCTATAAAAAAGTTCAAATATCTGAAAAAACAGTAAAATTAAAAAAAAAGGTTTATTTCTGACATCTGAACTTTGTACTTGAAATCAAATCTATTTCAAAACCAGAAAATTACTCAAGTAGTATTTCTGACTCTAACCTCAGAAACATTTATAACATACTCATGTATGACAAAAGACTAAAAAGCCATAAAGTATTTGAAATTTAATAGCATCTTCTAATAAAAATCATCCCAATAAACAATTTATCTTCTTGTATATATTTTCTTGGCAAGAAACAGTTTGCTTCTTTTCCTTAAAACCATACACTGAAATTATTATATAATCCATTCTACACGTTATCTATACTATACTTAAGTTTTCTTGATTTTCAATAATGTATGTTTTTTATTAGTTTGGACACCTCAAAAAACTCAACCACCTCACTAACTGAAAGCCACTTTTTAAATTCCAGATTAACAGTTATTTAATCAGTGTGAAGATTCCTTTCTGTTGCTGAAAGAGATTCTTTATGTCATTAACTATTAACTAAGTACCTACATATCCACGTTCTTACAGCTGCCCAAGGCTGATCATCTTAGTTTTTTAAACTGCTTTACTATATATCCATTTGCAAGCTGCTAACAGGACTAAGATAAAGACAGTAAGGGAGAGATGAAAAAAACAGAAAAATCAAAAGAAAAGGTTCATGTGACAGTGACAGAATGTAATCAGGAACTCTAATAAAATAACAATAGCCTAATATTTTTGTAGTTTGTTCTAGAGTTTACAAATATTTCATATCCATTACTCTATTTTATATAAACAACAACACTATTGTAGAAATATCAAGTGTTTTTATAAACAAAAGACTTGAAGTTCGTAAATGTGAAAATGACCTATTAAAAGTCTCATATCTATGGAGTAGAGGGCAGAGAATTACACTCAGGCTTTCTCCACATTCTTTTTGCTATACCATGTTTATAATAGGATCTGTCCATTTCCAGAGGAAGTATAATTATGAAATAGACCAAAATTATAGAAACAGAATCAGTTTTAATCCTAAGAATGAAGACTCGTAAAAAAAAATCAATGAAATGACAGTCAATATAAGTTAAATCTTTATAAAATTAAAAAATTCCTCACAGATAGTTCTTTAGTTGACCAGAGTGATTCTTTCTTGAGCTCACACTTCTTCTTAATTTCATTTTCTTGCTAAAGAAATAAAAAATATTGTTCATAAGAGTTACAAGATGGAACCTTTCTGAAAACCTTAGAGATTATTCATGTTCTTGATCTATGACTTTCAAGTATCTTTCCTAGAGAAACTATGAGATGAGAATAGAAATATATTTAGAAAAAGACTGTAGGATGAGTTATAAGAGTAAAGAACTGGAAGCAATCTAAGTTCATACAAGTTATGTAAAGAGTATAATATGAGAAATGATCATAATATAAAGGAATTACAATGGCTATAAAATTGCATTAACATTTGAGTCCAATTTGAAAAACAAGATTTAAAAAAGAAAATGCCAAAATATTAACTGTGGCTATCTACAGAAGATAGGATTATCAACAAATTGTTATATTTTTATTTTTCATATTTCTACATGGTTGTGTTATTACTTTTACAGTCAAAAACAAAAACAAATTTTTAAGGATGTCTATCTAAATTTATTTAGAATTGAATGTTAAATATCCTTAATCCAGGAAGAGTTATTTTAATTGTTCAAGGTATTTATCTATTAAAAAAATGGAGACTGCTTTGCATAAAATCATACTATTCTTCATATTCATATATCCAGCTCATGTACTAGATAAAAGTACATTACACAGATAGCTTTCTAATACTTTCAATAAAAACTACAATCCCTTTGGATACAATAGGGGGGCATATCATTTTACATCAAATTTTCAATGATTCAGTAATAAAAATGCAGAAAAATGTTAATAATAAGTTGGAAAGAAAAAGCAAAATGTACTCTGAGCTTGCTTAGAGACTAAAGAAATTAATGTTATTTATCAGTAGTAAGATTAAAAATGTCTATGCCAAGGCTACCACATACCCTTTAATTGAGTATTTTCACATACATCACCCACTATAAATTGTTATCACAATCACATTTTAACCCCCTACCTTTTTTTCCCCATTCTGTCTTACTCCCTCAAACTTGCTCATCCCCTTGAGCAAGTTTTTATTTCCTATCTCATAGAATCACACTATAAAACCATACCCAGAGCCTTGGACTGTAAGCTTGGGAATTTTCCAATACTTTTTCCTCTCTCCTCATTTCTCTTATTAAGTTAATCACCACGTCCTAGAGATTCTACATTCTAAAGTTCTATCAAACTTATCCTCTCAGACTGCCTTTCATGTTAGCACACCCAGTGTCTAGGATGAATGACATTCTGAGAAAGCTGACAAAGGCAACAGCTAAAATAGGGTGAACCAAGGATTTCTGTCCCAGTTGTCAAAACCTGGATAAGTCAGCTTGGCAAGTTACGTAACTCCTACGCCAGTCTCCAAATCTGTCAGTGTACATTGCTGTAGCCAATATGACGGTATCCAGTAAACGACAGGTGTAACTGCCAGGCTTTCACAGATGCTACAGGCTTCCCTGGTGGCTCAGACAGTAAAGAATCTGCCTGCAATGTGGGAGACCTAGGTTTGATCCCCGGGTTGGGAAGGTCCCCTGGAGGAGGAGGGCATGGCAATCCGCTCCAGTATTCTTGCCTGGAGAATCCCCATGGACAGAGGAGCCTTGTGGGCTACAGACCATGGTGTCACAAAGAGTCAGACACGATTGAGTGATTAAGCACATAGTTATTTAAGAGAAGAGGAAACCTTAATTCAAAATAGAAGGGTAGAAAAGAGGTGAAGAAGAGACTTCTGTAGACAGTGGGTGCTGTTAGGAGGAATGTTAACCAGGATGTGGAGTCATGTCGGCATTTTATGAAGACTGGGGAATTGAAAGTAAAGCCAAGACTCTGGCACAGCTGTCATTCACATAAGGATAAGCTCCTAACAGGGGTATCTAGCCGATAGCTTTCTATTTTAGCTTATAGGAAATCTTACAGACATGCTAGAATCCATATTTAATCCCCAAACAGAAAAATGATCATTCTAATATCAATGTATTTTAGAAAACGTCCTTCTGATATACAGCTAAGGAAGCCAATGCCAGAGAGAAGTATCATAATTTTGCCGTCTTGAGCTTCCCTGGTGGCTCGGTGGTGAAGAACCTGCCTGCAATGCAGGAGACGTGGCAGGAGCCGCAGGTTCAACTCCTGGGCTGGGAAGATGCCCTGGAGGAAAAAATGGCAACCCATTCCAGTATTCTCGCCTGGATTTCCTTTTTCAAAAATGTTTTAAACAATTATCTTATATTGAAAGCAAAAATACTTTTGTTAACAAGGTTCTTACTAAAAAAGTATAAATATAGTGATTTAACTTTAGTATTTCCAGAAGCATGTCACAATCAAGTTGCTACTCACTCTCCAAAAGTATGCTACGACGTATTTATGTTGTACCTTGTTTTTATTCAGAATATCATGAATCCTTGGGGAAAAAAAAAAAAAAAAGGACAAAGGAAATTATGCTGCAGAATCATAGAGCAAAATAAAGTAATTACATTCCCTGGTATCATTATACAGCATATAAACCTTGGCATTAAATGAAATGTCTTTCCAGGTCCACAAAAAACTGTTTAAAAAACTTTAAAAGTGTTTCTCATATCACTGGAGGGTATATGATGCTCACTTCTTGTCTCTCCCACTCTGGGCCCTAATGCCCAGTTCCTTGGGTGACATGAGCCCTGAGAGAATGTGTGGTCAAAGCAGGTCATAGGAATTAATTTGCAGACAGGATGGACCAAAGTATTCTGGGACTAAAACTACAGCTCTGTCAGACAGAGCTGTGATACTGCCAAGTGGTGGACCCATCTGCAAAAGAATTTAAGAAAAAGAAAAAAAAAAGCCCATTAGAAAAGATATAAACTATGTAAAAGGACAAGAAGACTAGGAAAAAAATCAGGAAAAATTAGAAACATAGGAGGATAGGATCCCACAAGGCATTCCCAAAGGCGTGGCCAAAGTAACGTAAATAGGGCCTGACTTTCTAAAGACTATAGTATTAAGTACTAGCCTGAACACAGATTCTTGTATAGTCTGGAGCTGAAGTGACAATGAAAACTCAGAGTGAAAGTAGAATAAATACATCTAATAAACATCTTTATAAAGGGATATAAATTTATTAAATTTAGGACATCCCTTGGATTTCATCAAATGCCATATTAAATCAACTTATCTAATTCTCCACTACAATGGAAATTGCTACAGAAGTGACTTATAGGATATATAAACCTCTTGGTTCAATTAATCTTTTCTGTAACGTGACAACTAATCTTAAAACTTTGATAATAGACTTGTCTGTCTCTGAAGTTCTCAATCTTGCTGACAGATATCTCAGTATCCATACTCTTTCTCCCTTATTAATATAACTTTTATATTAATTAAGGGACAGTGTTGTCCTAAGTGATGTACTAAGTTTAAAGCATTTCCCAGACCCTCTTGGAGATTGAGGGTTACGGCTGGGGTTGGCAAAGACCATAACTAAATCCTGGCCAACAACCAAAGTCATCAAGTGGGGCTTCTGAGAAAGCTCCTTAGAATGGACTCAAGCGGAAAGCCCTTTACCCTGTTTCCTTTCCACCTTCTTCCTCCTCCCAGGCAAGCTGACCTGATGGCCAGAGGTGCCATCTCATGGAGCAGAAAGACATACACCTAGGAAATTAATACCAGCAACTACCAAGCAGCTTTGGTTATGTACCTCTGGACATCTTCTACAGGAAAAAAAAAAAAATCCTATCTTATTTAAGCCACTGATCTTAGAATTTTTAAAGACAGCAAAGGAATTCTTAACACAATGCAGGAATTTTTTCTGGAAAGAAAACTGGACATGCTGAATCAGGATCTCCGGGCCTTTGGTCTGGGAATCCCTATTTTTAAAAGCTCACCAGGTGATTCTGATGCACTGGTCCAAAGAGGGCATTAAGTATTCACTCATAAGAAGTAATGAACAATGAGGACTTTTTCCTTCATGTGAAGATACCAGTGTATAGGCTAAGTGAAGTGAAAGTCGCTCAGTTGTGTCCAACTCTTTGTGACCCCATGTACTATACAGTCCACGGAATTCTCCAGGCCAGAATACTGGAATGGGTGGCCATTCCCTTCTCCAGGGTATAGGCTAAACAGGACATATATTCTGATTCTTCAATAACAGTTACAGATTTATATAGTGCTTGATACACACTAGGTTCTCATCCTCACTCAACTGTGTCTGACTCTATAACCCCATGAACTGTAGCCCACCAGGCTCCTCTGTCCATGGGACTTTCCAGGCAAAAATACTGGAGTAGGTTGTCATTTCCTACTCTAGAGGATGTTCCCGACCCAGGGATTGAATCCGCACCTCCTGCATTTGGCAGGCAGATTCTTTACCACTGCACTACCCGGGAATCTTCAGATTCTCAACAAACGCTTATCACATTGTTGCATCTGTGCTCTCACCTAATGCGGTAACTAACCTACAAATAGTAGGCTGCTTAATAATGCATAAAATAGGAAACAATCTAAAAAATAATCGTTGTTGTCTTAGAACAAAGCTAGTAAAACAAATTACCAATATTCATGAAAAGAGGATAGAACATTAAAGATAAAAATGAAAATTAAAAATCTCTAATGATGTTACACATGCTCTATCTTAAAAATTTATTTAAGTAGATACTTTGTTTTGCTAACTTTCTTCATCTTTCAGTGCCTGTTTACTCTATTAAAGCACCTCCTATACTTAACATCATGGCCAAATGTCTGATGTAATAAAACAGTACAGCCTGGAAATCTATTAAAATAATCATGAATAACAATTTTAGTTGTTGTCATCTATTATAAACAGTCAAAGAATCATTATATTTTTAACATTTACTTTATCAACCAACAAACTCTTATACTTAATATGGGGTGTAGAAGATTCTAATTTTTTCCCCCAAATAAACAGAAGTTCTGTTCATACTGTCAATACAAATATCTAAAGTACTTTTTAACATTCTAAGTTCCTATTTGCAATACTTCTCAATAAATAATGTTACTTACAGATATTTTGTTACTTTCTGGTATTGTTTCATCATTAAAAGTGACATTTGTTTCTTTATCCAATCGTAGCCTTTTTCTAACATTGATATCTTCCTCTTGTTTTTGAACTTTCACTTCGCTTTCTAACTCTAGTTCTGTATCCTTGAATAACTGTTCCAATACTTCATCTTCTATGGCTAAATCATCAATTTCTTTTCTTTTTTTTGATTTTAGATTTTCTGTAAAAAGAGACTTATTGGCATAATTTTTCACAGTGGGTTTTACATTGGTATCTGCATATGAATTATCTGGGTTTTCTTCCACAAGCACATTCTGAGATAGGTGCTCATCCTTATTTTTCCTTATCAAGGATGTAGTTGGTTGTGTTTGTTCTAAAAGAGAACAAGACGTTTCCATTCTTGCTGATTTGGATAAAGACATTTCTTGATTTTCTTCATCCCTTTCCCTTGGGTTCAAAAAAGGAGAGAAGAAAAGAAAAACAGAAAATGAACACAGCTAAGTAATTTTTTAGTTTGGCAATATTCACCCCCTTCTTCATTTAATTGACAATATTCCTAGTTTTAATGATTAACAATCTCACCAGATATAAAAAAAGTAGATATCTGAAAATAGTACATAATTCATATACACTTGACTGTTTTGATAGGACTGATGAATCCCATAGCTTAAATAATAGAGAGATATTTATCTTCTTTTTTAAAAGTTGCAATAGTTGATGAATCAGTGTGAGGAAAAGGTAGAAGAATATAAAATACAAAAAACTTGTCAGAAAAAAAACAGCTTACTTTGTAATGTAGGGAACTTGTGAGCAAGGAAAAATTACCCTGGGACTAAAACCTGTTCAGTTCATGAGAGCCAGATTCAAGTTGAAGTGGCTAAATCCAGAATGTAGTCTAAGACTATATATGTGAATATATGACAATGTACATTCTATATAATACTGTATCATTCACTCAGTAAGTGCTGAATACTTAGCTCATTTAAATGGTACTGAGGCCACAGAGGACACACAAACTGGGTCTCTGCTCTGCAGTTTATAACCTGCATGTCGAACTGGAATAGTTAAGAGTGATACCTTAACGAATCTAAACTAATGTCGAGGTCTGGATAAACCAACCAAGAGGTTTCTGTAGTAATTCTAATAATCAGAGTTTGAGTTAGAAAGATAGCAACACAAACAGATGGAAAGAGAGATATTTATAAGACAATTAAAATAAGAATCAGCACTGTTTTGGGGAGGCAGAGCAGAAAGGGTCAAAGATGTTGACACAGTAAACTGCTAACAAAATTCCATACCAGTGCAATGACAGGGGTGAAAAAGTTTTACACCGATGATTAGGGAAAAGAGCAGATTTCTGTGGAAAAGTAGGAGTGATATAATATACTGACCATATATAACCTGAAATGAAATATACATAGTAGGAAGAAAAGAAGTCCTCAATGGGAGCAAAGTCAGAGAGGCAAAAAAAAGAAAAAAGAAAAACTGGGACACTACCACAAAAAATCAAGAAGAAATCACAAGGAGAACAAAGGTTGAAGAGCTGAGTGTTACCAAAAGGCCACTAGAGGTGTGAAGTGTGTCAGTGATTACTTTCAAGGATGTCAGGTCATGATGAAATACTGTTAGTTAAGAAATATTTCATACAGAAATGGGAACAATAATGTCCTCTTATAAGTTTAACAGTGAATGTAAAAGATAAAGAGCAGTAGCTCAGGAAGAAATCAAGTCAAGGGAAGGTTTTAAAAACTAAAAATGAGATAGAGTCTTTTTTAGTTTTGAATCAGAAGAATACAGAAGAAAAGGACCTAGAAGATACTAAAGGTGTTAGCAATTAAGAATAAGTGATAAAGCATGGTCCTAGAGGAAATGAGACCTAACCAATGGAAACAGGTAGGTCAAAAAACTCAGGTATGGGAAAGCTTTTCAGCAAATGAAACAGAAGGAAAAAAATGAGAGAAAATCTATCCAATGAACTTAAGTGACTCTTGAGAATCCCTTGGACTGCAAGGAGATCAACCAGTCAGTTATAAAGGAAATCAACCCTGAATATTCATTAGAAGGACTGATGCTGAAGCTGAAGCTCTAATACTTTGGCTACCTGATGCAAAGAGCCAACTCATTAGTAAAGACCATTATGCTGGGAAAGACTGAAGGCAGGAGGAGAAGGGGATGACAGAGGATGAGACGGTTGGATGGCATCGCTGACTCAATGGACATGAGTTTGAGCAAACTCCAGGAGATGGTAAAGGACAGGGAAGCCTGGCGTGCTGCAGTCCGTGGGGTTGCAAAGAGTCGGACACCACTGAGCAGCTGAACAGCAGCAGAAATGAACTTAGGTAAGAAGGCAATGTGGACATTTCTGAGAGGGAATAAGCTCAAAGGGCCACAGCTTTCTACAGAAGCATACTTACACAGAATATGAACTTAGTACCATTCTACAATCATAAAACAAGTATGAATATTTTTAGAAGCACAAAGCACTATTATTAAAAATTATACCTTTTTTGGGGAGAGGTAAGCGGCTGAAAATAGTCTCTGATGGAGTTGGTTTGCTGATGCTGAGAAGGCCAACCCCTACTTTTATTTACATGTGGGACTTTAGTCGGTGAAAGCTGATAGTTTGGGATTTTCATCCTAACCAGAGTATTTGACACTATATTATTATTAGAGCTTATTTTGTGGGGTTTCTTCACAGTGGACGTTTCTTGTGAAAGTATTCGACATTTTGGTTCCATTCCAAATATTTTTATTTCTTTTGGTCTTTCACTCAAATCCATACTGCAGCAAAAGAAAAGAATGTATGGTAAACAATCAAATTTACAGCAATTTTTATCCAGAAACAAAGTCCTTTAAGTAGCACTAATAAAATACAGCTTTAGAATATAGTTGTCTTGAAGTAACTGTTTATTGAATATATTTTATAATATATTGTTCAAGAAAGCAGCTCCTTTGACATCAAAGCTCCTTGAAGATAGATGATATCCTTTTCTCTCCATCCCCTACAGCACATACTGTCAGGCTTGCTCTATAAAAAAACTGCTAAACACACATGAAATAATAACCCTGTATCTTATTATAAATTAAACCATCATATTCCTAAGTGTTTCTTGGTTTGTTTAAAATTTTTAAATTACTTGCATGTAAAAAAAAAAGTGATTAAAAACTAGAAATTCAGAAAAAGAACAAGCAGTAATTCCATTAGTAAATATAATGTGGTATTTCAATCACTTTCAGTGAACTGAAATGGTGACATTCCAACCAAAAGGCAGTCTCTAGAATAGAACTCTAGATTAACAGAAAAATATTTTAAACCCACATATAAACACACAGGTCTACAATGTATGGTTAAATATATATTATCTTTGCTATTCTTATGTGTGTTTTTTTGCCATTCATATTTTACAAAAAACCCAGAGTTGTCATTCAGCTGACTTTTTAAAAAGTAATAGTTTCTCTTTTAAAAGTTAAACACAGTTTCAATACAAACCATAGGTACAGTGAAAATTTAGTTATGGTATAATACAGTGCTACCATAAGTATCTTTCAATATGAATAATTCATTATGGATTTAAAATAGTGTCTTAAGCAAAAAAATGCCATGGGATACTTATGAGCTACCCCTGCTTTCCAAAAAAATAAACAATTAAAAAAAACCCTCTTTAGGTACAGAACCATAAAACACCAGTCACAAATGAAACTGTAATTCTTTGTAGTCTTCTATGTACATTTTCAAGGAATAAAAAACAACATAAGTATCTATTTCAGGAGTTGACAAACTACAACTTGTAGGACAAACATGGCTGACCACTTGTTTCTGTAAATTAAGTTTATTGGAGTATAGCCACACTCACTCATTTACATGTGTCTATGGCTGCTTTAATTCTACAGCGGCAGAGCTGAGTAGCTGTGACAGAGGTCAATACCCCATAGAGCCAAAAATATTATTTTCCAGTACTTTATAAGGTTTGCTAAACTCTGTCCCCAAATATTATTTTTCCTGGCATCCCACACTCCAAATACTTCATCTCCCAAGAAACAACTTGATAAGGCATTGACTTTACTTCTTAAATATACTGTTAATTTATTGATAGAATAATAACAATAGTTCATTATCAATGAAGCTTTACCATGTATCTGCTTGTTCTGATTCTGTGTCAGCTACATATGTTCTAGTATTCACTGAGGCATTTGGCATTAAATTTTCATTGGCTGGTAAGGCTTGGGAAAGGCTTGGACCTGGAGTTGTTGTCTTCAATCCTGTAAATCACAGAAGTGACAGAAAGAATCACAATTGCTAGACACAAGAAGGACATTTGGTCACGGAACATTGCTAGGAGTGTGCCACATTGAGGGAATTAACTACAGCACCCAGTTTTCTCCAAATACTCAAAGCCTGTAAGCAGCAGCCTATTGGCATCTGTGATGAGCTTATCTGAACCAAATCATGCTAAAATTACCTCAAATCTTTCCTGTTAAACGATTATCATCTTAAATAAAAATAAACTCAACTTAAATTCTAATTCAAATTATGCTTTAGTCAGGAGACCAAAAAATTAAAATTTCTCCCCCCACGAAAAGTATATCTATCATATCTACACAAATCAAAATCAAGATGAATTTAATTTTCAGAAGGAATATACTATTTGAAGACATAAACAGTTTTAGACAGACATTTTTTGGCTACTCCAGAAAACCATAATGATCATTTCATCATTTTATATACCAGGATAGAAATTTAACTCAAGTGCCATTCTTCTGGAATACTTTTCTTAAACCTCCCACACCGAATTAGCTGCCCTTTATTCTGGCTCCCCTACCACCCTTTACATCAGTCTATTAACTGTTAACACATTCTTTTTAACTTTTTAATGCTAGCTGTGTGACCTGTATTACTTCAACTCCCTGTGCCTTAGTTTCCTCATTTATGAAATGAGGATAACTACAATATTTTCCTCACATGTTTTAAGGGCAAAATGAATTGATAGATGGATAGCACTTAGATAAATCTTGGAACATAGTAAGGACTATGCAAGTGCTGCTGCTGCTAAGTCAATTCAGTCGTGTCCGACTCTGTGCGACTCCATAGATGGCAGCCCACCAGGCTCCTCCGTCCCTGGGATTCTGCAGGCAAGAACACTGGAGTGGGTTGCCATTTCCTTCTCCAATGCACACATGCACAGTCAGTTGCTTCAGTCATGTCCGACTCTGTGCAACCCTATGGACAGCAGTCCACCAGGCTCCTCCGTCCACAGGATTCTCCAGGCAAGAGTACCGGAGTGGATTGCCATTTCCTTCTCCATGCAAGTGCCTGCTGTTATTATTATCATCACGTTATACCATACTTGTTACTTGCTCTCATTAGACTTGGAACCTCCTTGAGAACAGGAACTGAGTCTTGCTCATTTCTACATCTCCAATCTCTGAGCAATGTTTGGTATACAATAGATATAAACAAGTTAATGGAATTAAGAAAACAACAAAAAAAATTTAAGTTGACATTTACTAAGTATCAAAACTAAATTATCACTGTTATATCCTCCTGACATAGGATGTATTTAATAAATGTTTATTACTAATTCCAAATTCAGGTATTTAAGTTACTTCTATCACTCACATTATATGAACACCTTAAAAGCTCACTCGCATTCCTTTTACATACATACCCTAAAATTCATTTTAGCTTGAACAGTTTACAAAAAACAGTCATTAAAACTGGGTATATAATCACTACAAGAAACACTTGGTGGTGGTGGCTCAGTCGCTAAATTGTGTCGCTATCTTGCGACCCCGTGGACTGTAGCCCGCCAGGCTCCTCTGTCCATGGGATTCTCCAGCCAAGAATACTGGAGTGGGTTGCCATTTCCTTCTCCAAGGGATCTTCCCAACCCAGGAATCGAACCTGGGTCTCCAGCATTGCAGGCAGACTCTTTACCAACTGAGCTATGAGGCAAGCCCAAAAGAAACACATAAATTGAACCTAATGAACCAGAGTAACTGTTTGTTAACAGTAAGATTAAGGACAACGCTCTCCTTGCTAAAATACCATAATGAGAGGGATTTGCTCTAACCTGTTCACCTCTTTATTCCAAGTTTTCAGAATAATTAAAGGCATATAACAACTGTTCAAAAAATACTTGTTGAAAGATGAATGAATGAATACGAAAGGAAAAGAGGAAACAAAGGATGAAGAAAAGGCAGGAAATGTATTCACTCTGTTCCGCTCAAACTAGCTGTGTTGTAAAATTGTTTAAGTCAGATGGCTATGATTTAGAACGCACACAGACCTACCTATGAATATATGCAAGAAATTATAACACAGATTTTACCAATTTGTTATGACCGTGTTTCCATATGAAATAACACAATAGAAAAGGTACTGGTCTAGTAGTCAGAAAACCCAAATTTTAGAACTGTCTTGGCCATTTTGGAGCTTTTCCCAGGAAGCTCAGAAGTAAAGAATCTGCTTGCCAATGCAGGAAACACGAGTTTGATCCCTAGGTTGCGAAAATCCCCTGGAAGAGGAAAAGCAACCCAGAGCAGTATTCTTGCCTGGAAAATCCATGGACAGAGCAGCCTGACAGGCTACAGTTCATGGGGTTGCAAAGAGTCAGACATGACTTAGCAACTGAGCACACACACTCTTGGCCATTTTATTTACAGGACCTTAACTTTGCTTAGCCTTCAGGTCTCTTACCTTTTATTATTAGAATGATTAGATGATGTCTTAGGACCTTCTGGCCATAAATACCTTTCTAACAGCAGAAATGTAATAAGAATTTTGATAAATGATAAAACTTTGTTGGCCCATTCAAGCAAAGATAATCTTATGTACCAATAACTTAGTTCAATTAAGCAAATATTCGTATCAACTACAAACAAGTATCATCCTTGGTGATATCAGAGAATTCAAAATTAATAAAAGCTTACAATCAATCTAGTGGCTGAAACAGGCATGGAAACAACTGGTGATTTTTCAAAGTAGAAAGAAACTCTAACTGGAATGCAAAAAAAGTTACTGGGATATAGAAAACAGAATAATTAACCTGGAGAAGAGTAGTGAGAGAGGAAAAAAAACTTAGAAAAACTTCACGAAGGAGGTATGCATTTGTGAAGTGAGTCGGATTTTGAAGAGCAGTGTTGGCCTCTAGGAACAGGGACCATGATGAGCATGGTCAGGGAGCATGGCACACATACAAATACAGCATATTATACATGAGGTATTTTATTTATGTTAGAATTACTCCCAAATAAATTAAGAAATTCTAAAAAACATGTCATATATACCTCTAGGGAAGTATACTAAACAAGAGATGAGGATGGGAAGAGATAGGCCACAGCTAAGCTGCTGAAAGCTCAAAAATCTAGACAAAGGGCTTAAGGATTTATTTGACAGATAATAAGAACAAGCAAAAGTTTTTAGGAAATGGGAAAGTGATTCTAGTGGCAAAGTGAAAAATTAACTGTACAGATGAATGTGGAGGCAGGACTCTCAATGGGGGCAATTGTAACAGCCCTCAGGAAAGAAAGATACAAGGGTTCAAATAGGGCAGGATCTTGATGGTAGCAAGCCCCACGAGCAGAAGCTACAGAGGGAGAATTTCAGGTCTTGGGTAAGTAAAAAATGACTGAAGTTGATGGTCTGAGTACTCCTCTCTAGCTCAGTCCTTTCTTAGTTTCTTGGAGTTTATATAATAAACAGGAGGTTAAAATCAAACAAAACAAACCAAAAAAATCTGATGCCTTGGCTGCATCCCGCAATATCCTGAATTATACAGAATGTGAATCTGTATTTAAAAAATGTTTCTGAAGCACCTATCTAACTAAGAACCAGTTTTCTGAAAGAAAAACAAAGGACAGTTGTCCCAAACAGGTACTGGGAAAGGGGAGCCACTCACATAGACTCAATGATTGTTTGTTTTTACATATTTTTGTTGTGTTGTTAAAATCTGAAATTATACATAGCGTTTTGTTTTTTCTATAACAGAACAGAAATCCACTGTCAACAAAATAGTATCTACAGTATATGCTATTTCTAAAGGGTTGGGAGCTCTCCAGTGCACAGTTTCTCCAAGAATATGGCTCACTTTTGGTATCTCCATCAAAGTAGTTTTCTAAAAGAGGCTGAAGAGATACTTTACTTCTGACTCTAAGGATAAATTCCAAGAATCTCAGTCATGAATTTTGAGGAAACAGTCACCATACCACAACTATAATGAAAACTTCACAAGCTCTTAAAACTGTATTTGAAGGTTAACTGTTTACAGACCGAAGTATATCCAGTGCACTCATGGGAAAGGGTAGAGATTTCAGGTGAATAAACATTCTCACCGAATCATAAAATCTAAGGACTAGCTGTCTATCCTTTTATATCTGCTTCCAGTAACCCTCACACCATCAATCACAAAAGCAATAGAATATTATCATAACAGCTTTGACTTAAAGAGTCAGTTTGAATTAAATTATTTCTTATGTGACCTCTGGCTAATTTCTTAACCTCTCTGTACATCAGTTTCCTCACCTATAAAATGCAAAAATGTCATCCCTCTTAAAAGGATTGTTTTGCATATTAAATTGGAATGCCATATGTAAAGCACTGCAAACTTTGCAAATTTAAGCAACGGCAGCTACTATTGCCAATCAGTAGGTACACTGTCCGATTCTATAGGTGCCATTCAGTGGGCTACAATATAAATGATACCTCCTGTGATACCGCCTGGAGTGCATAATCAGGTGGTGCTGTCATAACTTGTCTTTTGGTTCAAGTCCAGTAACTGCTGATAAATAACTATTAAAAAGAATCTAGGATGCAAATAAATGTATAAAGAAATACTGAATGGATGCACTCATAGCTAGACAAAGAAAAGTTAGA
Organism: Bos javanicus; assembly: GCF_032452875.1. Classification (NCBI taxonomy): domain Eukaryota; kingdom Metazoa; phylum Chordata; class Mammalia; order Artiodactyla; family Bovidae; genus Bos; species Bos javanicus. The sequence continues at coordinate 73,915,636 of NC_083881.1, read as the reverse complement.
AAGGACAATAAATGTAAGCATATCTAAGGTAAAGAAGTGAGAAGGAAAAAATAAATAAACCACCTTCTTAATGGCATCATCGGCTTATCAAGAAAGCAGGGGAGTGTGTTTTTTAAAAAAGGGTAATAGTTGTTCTGCGTAAAATGGCTTTTGTAATAGTCAATGTGGAGATGATTATAATATGTATTCTTCATCTCCATAAATGGCACCCTCATCCAACCAGTTATTCATGCCAAAAGACTAGATCTAAATTGTTTCTAAATCCTACACAGGCAAGACCTGCTGGGCCTAGCTCCAAGACCTGGCCTCCGTTTGTTTTTCTGCTCTCTGCTGTGCTGCCCGTCTTGGTCCAAGGCACCAGGCCCCTCTCAACTGGACCTCCACAGGAGCTTCTACCCATGTCCCCACTTCCATTCGGGGCCTTTGGAATCCCTTCTCCACACAGGTGTGATTGTGATCTGTTCCTTCTACCTGGAATTCTGCTATCGAGATCCTTCCATCGCTGCCTTTCCCCATCACTTCAGGACATGAGAAGCTCAAACACGACATACTAAGTGAGACCATACGTGACCCCCGATCTAAAAGAGCCTACTCCCAGTCTCTATCAGGTCACCTTGTTTCAGCCTTCCCTTTGTACTTGGCCTTAACAGAACTTATCAGATGTGGATGCTTGTTAACTGTCTGAATCCTGACTTCTAGGATATAAAGGGAAAGGGGAAGTCGCTCAGTCGTGTCCGACTCTCTGCGACCCCATGGACTATAGCCCACCAGGCTCCTCCATCCATGGGATTCTCCAGGCAAGAGTACTGGAGTGGGCTGCCACAGTAAAGGTATCTTGTTTACTTTATTCACCACTGTTCCTTCAGTACTTACAACAGTGCCAAGTACTTAGTAGCCACAAATATTTACTGAATGAATAAATGAATGGATAAACATATGACCTTTAAAAGATGGTGAAAATGGTCACTCTGGCAAGTATAATGTACATACAGCTTATCATCTATTTACATATAAAGTTGCTGAAGAATCAATAAAATAATATTTTAATTACCTGTACTGGGCTGGCCCTGTGGATCACAGTAATTCTCTGTAGTAACAAAAAGAACTGCTAATCCAATTTCTGCTTCTGGAATAGGTCTAAGACCCCGCCTGTTAGAATAAAATAGTTTAAGCATAATAATATATTAAAATTAACAATTTTTATTAAGATGATATCAACTGAACCTATCCTTTTTTCCCCTCAGGTGATATCACAAGTTAATGGTACAGAGAGAATTGCACATACATATATAGTACTAGCTTATTCACTGGAGCAACATTACATTGTGCAAGTTCATCACCTTTTAGTAATTCAATTATTTCACTTGTAAAATACAGATCTAAGCTAAGGGATACAGATCCTTCCAGTTCTAAAACTATAATTTTCACACTAAGAACAGTAATATTCAGATGAAGCAATAAAACAGATTTTTTAAAGCAAATCTATGATTACTAGAATCCTAAGATAAGACTTAAAGAGAGAAATAAAAAGTGGGGGGGGGGGGTGGAGAGAAGGAGGGGAAAAAAGTACAAAGAACTATATATAAATTACATCTAAATATGTATTTTATGTTTAGTAAATCAAATCATTTGACCAAATTTACATGTATTAATGAATATTAAAGGAATCTTATGGTGAACTCATTTTTTGTTATTCTGTAATGTGAATAATGACATAAACCAAATATAATTTAACAAATAATGCTATATAGAAACCACACCTCAAGTTTCAAGAGCTTTAAAACTCTTTTTATTATGTATTACAGAGATATTTTAAGTGGTTGAAGTAGCTTAAAAGGTCTTTTTCAAATGTTTAACATTTGAAAAATGTTTCACTTTTCTTTGTAAAATGAAAAATTTTGGTTCTTTGTAAGGTTTTTAAAAAAATGACTAAAATGTATACAGGAAAATAAAAAGCCAAGAATAGCCAGGATGCTTTTGAAGAGCAGAAAGAAAAGATCTGTCCTACTAGATTTGAAGGCTTAAATTGTTCTAGTAATTAAGACAATGTGGTACTGGTACAAGTACAGTTATACTGCTCGATGCAACAGACAAAAGCCAAAACCATTCCCATGCATGTAAAGTCCCTTGGTATAAAATAAATGAGTCTCTGATAGATTAAATTTCAAAAACAAAATATCAAAATATTAGTAAAAAAACTGAAGAGAATATCTTTTTGATCTATGAGTAGAAAAAGATTTCTTAAGTAAAATTAAAAAAAACACACTGACTATGAAAGATAGTTAACTTTTAGGATAATAAAATTAAGGACTTTCATTCATCAACACAATAAAAAGATACTTTACAAAGTGGTAACAGATTCTGTAATACATAAAAGTTACAAAAGGATTAATGTCAAGAATATATAAAGAACTACAAATTTTTTTTTAAAGGCACACAAATATGCAATTACCATAAAATCCAGAAACTGCACTTGTGGGCATTTATTCCAGAGAAATGAAAACTTACGCTTACACAGAAACCTGTACACAAATGTTCACAGCAGCTTTATTTGTAACAAAAACTGAAAAAACGCATACATTCTTCATGGGTGGATGATTCAACAAACTGCAGTATATCCATACCACAGAATAAATAATATATACATATGCATATGTATTTTAAGCGGCTAAAGTAGTTTAAAGGTATTTTTCAAATGCTTAACATTCATTGTTTTGAAAGCAACCCTGAATATTCATTGGAAGGACTGATGCTGAAGCTCCAATACTTTGGCCACCTGATGCGAAGAGCTGACTCATTGGAAAAGACCCTGATACTGGGAAAGACTGAAGGCAGGAGGAGAAGGGAGGGACAGAGGACGAGATGTTTGGATGGCATCACTGACTCAATTAACATGAGTTTGAGCAAACTCTAGGAGATGGGGAAGGACAGGGAAGCCTGGAGGCTACAGTTCATGAGGTCACAAAGAATCGGATACAACTTAGGGACTAAACAACAATTTAACTTCGACTTGAACTCTGTGCAATTATAACAACACTAAAAAAAACAGATTTTAAAAAGTATCATCAAATGATATATATGAATACCTACTTAATATTTTAGGCAATTCAAAATTTACTATACTACCAACACTTCTGAAACTATATACTATATTATGAAAATTAGTTATAAAGATTGGCTTTATAAAATACACATTTCATAACAATGTTATACAGACATACATCATCTTAAATGGAGAAACACTAGAAGCATTCCTTTTAAAGTCAATAGTAAGATAAATGTGGCTACTATCACCACTTTGGATGTCCCAGTTTGTCCAAAACCAAGAGAGAAAGAGAATAACAGAGAGCAGTACCAAAGGCATAAGAATTAAAAAGGGGAGAAATATTATTTACAGATGATATGGTTTATAGGAAAAAAGACTACAGATAAATTAGAAATAAAGGATAGTCTGACAAGGTGGTGGGATATGATATTATTATCAATGTCAGCTGAACTTCTATACATCAACAGTAAACTGGAAAATGTAATTAAAAATATCCATATATGGTTGTCGATACCATGAAACACTATTCAGCAATAAAAAAGGATTGATATACAAAACTTAGATGAATCTCTGAGGAATCATGGTGAGTGAAGAAAAAATTCTCAAAGGGTATATATATGCTGTTATGATTTCATTTATAAATATGTATTTTTAACAATAAAATTTTAGAAATGGAGAACAAATTTATTGGTTGCCACAGTTTAAAGACAGGGAGTGGCAAGTGGGGAGGGATGTGTGGTTATAAAAGAACAACATGAGGGATTCTTGTGGTGATGGAACTGTTCTGTATCTGACCTATGGTGAGTACACAAACCTACACATGTAGTAAAATTATAGAGAACTATTAATATACATACACAGACACCACACACACAGAAGAACATATAAAACTGGGGAAATCTGTACCTTAATAAATGAATACAATTATCCCAATAGAAAACTGGGCGAGAGACATGTATTTCACAAAGGAAGAAAACTAAATGTCCAATAAACATTTGAAGAAGTGTTAGCCATCACTTATGATTAGAGAAATATAAATCAAAATCACAAGATATGATTACATATCCATTAAACTGGCAAAAATGATAGTCTGAAAATGCCAAGTCTTGAAAGTGGTGTGCATCTAACTTTGTCTCTTATGTAGCATGGGTAGAAGCATAAAGTGGCAAACGGTTTGATACTGTTGAATGTTCTAACCCTAGTAATGCAGTGATACATCCCAAAGAAAATCCTGCACAAGTACCGGCAGGAAACATACAAAGATGGTCTCAACAGTTGACAATAATAGAAATTTATTTAAAATAACTAGTGAATAAAATGAATATATGTTATTTTAGTTCAATGATGACAGTGTATCATATAATCCAAAGATTGTAATTCATTCAATTTTATGCAAAGCCATGGAACAGGTGAGAAGAGAAAGCAAAGGAAGAGAGGAAAGAGAAAAAAATCAGCAACAAGAAGAGTTCCTGAATTTGGGCTAAGATACTGGGAACATATCTCAGCAAGGACAAACATCAGGGTTATATTGTTCCCCTAGACTTCTAACTTTTTTCAGAGATATTTAACTGATATCCTATACCCACTTCTGACAACTAATCAACAGAACCATGGCACTAACCAATCCCAATGCTGGCAGATTGTATGAAATTCAGTCAATAGCTGAAGTTACTGGTTTGATATAACTACACTTTCCATGACAATCAATGGCTTAGACTAACTGGACAGGTGTTATTTTAAGTGATAGTCTTTCTCAAACTGTAAAATCATCCTCTCTCCAAAACCAAACTGAAACAGGCCCCGAAGACTACAGAACAAAATGTCACCTCATGATCTGGTCACTAGCCTCTGAGCAATCTTGCACCCTTGCACCCTCTTACCCGGAGGTAAGGCTCCGTTCTTACCTCAGGGTCCCTATACATGAAAGGCAGCAAGATGGGATGGGCTCTGGAACCAGACTCCGCGGGTTAACATGCTGGCTCCTCTCATCAGTCCCCGTGTTCTACTCAAATCCCTTTTTGCCCTTTTGCACAGTGAGAATCATGACAAAAAAAATACACAGGATTCTGTGTGGCTTAAATATTTAAAATACCTCTTAATATATGTAAAATGCTTAGAACAGGACCAGCTTACAGTAAATAAGTTATTATTGCTATTGTCTGCCATGTCTTTTAAAAACTGGTCATAGGTAAAATGCTGCCTGAAAGAAGCTTTCTCTATTTAGAATAAACTTCTCCCCCCGCCCTGTTACTCTGCTTCCTTATACACATTTGTAGTTATCTGTTTACTTGTCTCTATCTGTCTTTTCCTCTAGACAACCATGGCTATCTTGTTTATCATTATATCCCCAGTGCCTAAAACATAATTACAGGACATTTTGGTTGTAGTAATATGATGGTACTTTTGTTACACAGGTATTTCCTTTTTCATAGCAGTTACTACATCTCCATTAAGCACAATATTTATGGGACACAAGACTGAAGTATTACTTTTTACTTCTGCAAATTCATTTTTTTAAAAAGTCCTTCATGGTCAGTAGAACTCCTGGGATAGGAAAAATGAATACTGGAGACAGCTTGTTTATTTACGGACATTTTAGACATATGAATACCATAAGCCCTAATAACTTTTTACTAAGTGAATAAGAATTTAGTCAACAGACTGCCAAGGCTGACTTTTTACTTTGTACTTCAAAGATTATTAATATAAATAAAGAGTCCAGGAAAAAAATCCTTGCTTTAGTGATTTCAAATGGTCCTCCCCCCATTACAAACACTATTCTAGTATATTTGATACTTTTTTTTTCTGCTTTTTTATGAAAACTGAAAGTGAAAGTCGCTCAGTCGTGTCCAACTCTTTGCAACCCCATGGACTATACAGTCCATGGAATTCTCCAGGTCAGAATACTGGAGTGAGTAGCCCTTCCCTTCTCCAGGGGATCTTCCCAACCCAGGGACTGAACCCAGGTCTCCCACATTGCAGGCAGATTCTTTACCAGCTGAGCCACCAGGGAAGCCCAAGAATTCTGGAGTGGGTAGCCTATTCCTTCTCCAGTAGATCTTCCTGATGCAGAAATCAGACCAGGTTCTGAATTGCAGGCAGATTCTTTACCAACTGGGCTTCCAGGGAAGCCCATTCCTATAGTAGCCTATATATACAGGAGGGATAAAAATTTTCATATAAATTTTCAATGGGTACTAACCATCCAGGGAAAAATACATTTCTAGGCTATTTCAGAAAACATTTTACATTTGAGTTTTAACTTTCTCAACTATATAATCTAGAGGAAAACAAATACTACTTTATAAAGAGTTGTATATTCTGCAAATTTTATTAAAGTAACAAAAAAGAGGCATAACATATGTACTGAGAGAAAATTATCATGGATAAGTCTATTCTACTTTAAGCATACTAAGTCACAATAAATTTTCAAACCATATACAATAAAATCTTTGTAATAATTCTTGTATATATTACTATTCAGTTGCTCAGTCACGCGCAACTAGTTCTGACCCCGTGAACTGCAGCACACCAGGCTTCGCGGAACTTCACTATCTCCCGAAGTTTGCTCAAACTCATGTCCCTTGAGTAGGTGATGCCATCCAACCATCACATTCTCTGTCGTTCCCTTCTTAACCTGTCCTCAATCTTTATTTTTTAATTAATTACTTTGATTGGAGGATAATTTCTTTACAATACTGTGGTGGTTTTTGCCATACATCGACATGAATTACCCACGGGTGCATGTGTCCCCCATCTGAACCTCCCTCCCACCTCCCTCCCCACCCCATCCCTCTGGGTTGTCCCAGTGCACCACCTTTGAATGCCCTGCTTCATGGACCGAATTTGCACTACTCATCTATTTTACATATGGTAATATATATATTTCAATGCTATTCACTCAAATCATCCCACCCCCACCTTCTCTCACAAAGTCCCAAAGTCTGTTCTTTATATCTGTGTCTCTTTTGCTGCACTGCATATAGGATCGTTGTTACTGTCTTTCTAAATTCTATACATATATGCATTAATATACTGTATTGGTGTTTCTCTTTCTGACTTAACTTCACTCTGTATAATGGGCTCCAGTTTCATCCACCTCATTAGAACTGACTCAAATGAGTTCTTTTTAATAACTGAGTAATATTCCGTTGTGTATATTTACCACAATATCCTTATCCATTTGTTTGCTGATGGACATCTAGCTTGCTTCCATGTCCTAGCTATTATAAATAGTGTTGCAATGAACATTGGGGTACGTGTGTCTCTTTCAGTTCTGGTTTCCTCGGTGTGTATGCCCAGCAGTGGGATTGCTGGGTCATACTGTCCTCAATCTTTCTTAGCATCAGGGTCTTCTCCTATGAGTCAGCTCTTTGCATCAGGCTGCCAAAGTACTGGAGCTTCAGCATCAGTCCTTCCAATCAATATTCAGGGTTGATGTCTTTCAGGATTGACTGGTTTGATCTCTATCAAGCGTCTTCTCCACTACCACAATTAGAAAGCATCAATTCTTCGGCACTCTACATTTTTTATGGTCCAACTCTCACATCTGTATATGAATACTGGAAAAACCACAGCTTTGACTATATGGACCTTTGTCTCAGTGATGTCTCTGCTTTATAAAATACACTGCATAGGTTTGTCATAGCTTTTCTTCCAAGGAGCAAGTCTTTTAATTTCATGGCTGCAGTCACTGTCCACAGTGATTTTGGAGCCCAAGAAAATAAAGTCTGTCACAGTTTCCATCTTTTTCCCCGCCTATTTGCCATGAAGTGATGGGACTGGATGCCATGATCTTCGTTTTTTGAATGTTGAATTTTAAGCCAACTTTCTCACTCTTCTATTTCACCTTCATCAAGAGGCTCTCCAGTTCCTCTTCGCCTTCTGCCATTAGGGTGGTGTCATCTGCATATCTTGAGATTACTGATATTTCTCCCGGCAATCTTGATTTCAGCTTGAGTTTCATATAACCTGGCATTTCACATGATATATTCTACATAGAAGTTAAATAAGCGGGATGACAATACACAGACTTGACGTACTCCTTTCCCAACTATGAGTCAGTTTTCGTTGTTCCATGTCTGCTTCTAACTGTTGCTTCTTAACCTCCATAGAAGCTTCTCAGGAGACACATGAGGTGGTCTGGTATCTCATCTCCTAAAGAATTTTCCACAGTTTGTTGTGATCCACACAGTCAAAAGCTCTAGTATAGTCAATGAAGCAGAAGTAGATGTCTTTCTGGAATTGCCTGGCTTTTTCTATAATCCAATGAATATTCGCAATTTGATCTGTTACCTCTGCCTTTTCTAAATCCAGTTTGTACATCTGGAAGTTCTCTGTTCATTTGCTGTTGAAGCCTAGCTTGGAGAATTTTGAGCATTACCTTTGATGAATGCAACTGTGTGGTAGTCTGAACATTCTTTGGCATTGCCTTTCTTTTTAAATTGGCCCTTTTCCAGTCCTGCGGCCACTGCTGAGTTTTCCAAATGTGCTGGCAAATTGGGTGCAGCACTTTCACAGCATCTTCTTTCAGGATTTGGAATACATCAGCTGGAACTTCATCACCTCCATCAGCTTTGTTGGTAGGAATTCTTCCTAAGGCCCACTTGACTTCACACTCCAGGGTATCTGGCTCTAGGTGAGTGATCACACCATTGTGGTTATCTGGGTCATTAAGACCTTTCTGATATAGTTCTTCTGTGTATTCTTACCACCTCTTCTTAATACCTTCTGCTTCTATTAGGTCCGTATCACTTCTGTCCTTTATTGTGCCCATCTTTGTATGAAATGTTCCCTTTGTATCTCTAATTTTCTTGAAAAGATGTCTAGTATTTCCCATTCTATTGTTTTCCTCTATTTCTTTGCATTGTTCACCTAAGGCTTGCTTATCTCTCCTTGTTATTCTTTGGAACTCTGCATTCAGATGGATATATCTTTCCTTTTTTCCTTTGCCCTTCACTTCTCTTCTTCTCTCAGCTGTTTGTAAGGTCTCCTCAGACAACCATTTTGCCTTTTGGATTTCTTTTTCTTGGGGATGGTTTTGATCACCACCTCCTGTATAATGTTACAAACCTCCATCCATAGTTCTCAGACACTCTGTCCATCAGATCTAATCCCTCAAATCTATTTGTCACTTCTACAGTATAATCATAAGGGCTTTGATCTAGGTCATACCTGAAAGGTCTAGTGGTTTTTCCCTACTTTCTTCAATTTAAGTCTGAATTTGGCAATAAGGAGTTGATGATCTGAGCCACAGTCAGCTTCTGGTCTTGTTTATGCTGACTGTATAGAGCTTCTCCATCTTTGGCTGCAAAGAATATAATCAGTCTGATTTCGGTATTGACCATCTGGTGATGTTCATGTGTAGAGGCTTCTCTTGTGTTGCTGGAAGAGGGTGTTTGCTATACCAGTGCATTCTCTTGGCAAAAACTCTGTTAGTCTTTACTCTACTTCATTTTGTACTCCAAGACCAACCTTGCCTGTTACTCCAGGTAACTCCTGACTTCTGACTTTTGCATTCCAGTCCCCTATGATGAAAAGGTTATCTTTTGGGGGGTGTTAATCCTAAAATGTTTTATAGAACTATTTAACTTCAGCTTCTTCAGCATTAGTGGTTGGGACACACACTTGGATTACTGGGATATTGAATGGTTTGCCTTGGAAATGAACCAAGATCATTCTGTCATTTTTGAGACTGTATATGCCTTTATATTACTATGTGGAGTATGAAAAATTTACATATAGAATAACCTACTTTCCCTTAAAAAAAAAAACCAACTAATAAAGAATAATTCTGTACCTTTGGAGTATATCCATAATTGAATGAATCCATTTTTTCTGAGAGTCAGGCATAAAAGTCTGTGAATCTGTTAGTCCTGCATCAACAACACAGGTTCCAGGAGCTGAAAAGAAACTATCATCTTCTTTATTTTCTTCTGTTATCAACCTAGCATCTCCTCCTCCAAATATAACAGCTGCACTTAATTTTTTATGCTAAAAATGGGGGAAAAAAGGAAAAAAGTAATGCACAGCCATAATTAATTTCTTGAATACATACTTAAAATTAAATGATTCTACTTCTTAACAGGACAATCTGAGCTTCCATTAGGAGAAAACCCCTCGTTCACTAGATACCATTACAGTCCCTCATTACACAGTTCTGGAACTGTGTGAGCTTACTTACATTTTTCCACCTATAACATAAAGTTCTGGAACTCTCAGTTCATCACATAGAAGACATTCAACAGCTGCTAACTAACTGAACAAATTAGAAGTTAAATAAAAGTTTTTGGTCTCTTCCTTGTATATATTTATGTAAACTTAATCAGCCAATTAACAGATATTAAGAAATGCCACAGTCATATACATGAACACTGGGCAAGTTCTGGGGCCTAGGCAGGTTTTTATTTCCCTTCGGACACTGACACAAGATCTCAAAAGGAAATGTATTAATAACTGATAACTGATAATTTATCCTAGTTTATAATATTTTTTTTCAAGAAAATTTAGCTTATAACATTACCTGCTTGGCATTTAGAAAGACAAATGTTTTCCCTTTGAAGATTTGTTTTCTTTCCTGGCGTCCTGATAGATCAATATTTTTACTTTCAATAGCTGGTTCATCAACAGGTGGGTAAAAACTACAAAAAATAAAGTATATTATAATTACATACTACACTGTACGTATAACATGAAATTTGTAAACAGAATTGTCAATCTGGACTAGAAAACTAAAAAGGCTTAATTTCTATAATACAACTGTATTGTTAAAGAGTTTTACCTGGGACTAAAGGACTGAAAGTACCAAAATGCTTTTACTATAAATACAGTGACAGGTGCAACACAGAACAGCAGAGCTGTTCTTTATTTTCTAAAACTACATAATGTAAGAGTAGGCAATCATAACAAGAGACAATTAAATATATATAAACTACACAATTATGTGAATTACAAATGGCTGAGAGATAAAAAGTAATAAGTAAAACCAAAACTGAAAAAAAAAATAGTAACAAATGGTTGAAATATCATCCATTAGAAATCAAATTCTATTTGCATATTAGACTTGCTTGCATGAGTGTGTGCTCAGTCTCTGCACTGTGTCTGACTCTTTGAGATTTCATGGACTGTAGCCTGCCAGGCTCCTCTGTCCATGGAATTTTCCAGGTAAGAATACGGCAGCAGGTTGCCATTTCCTACTCGGATCTTCCCAACCTAAGGATAGAACCTGTGTCTCCTGGTTCTCCTACACTGCAGGCAGATTCTTTGCCACTGAACCACCTGGGAAACCTCATCGTGTTTGGTTATAAATCTCTTCGGAGAAGCTCAGGAAATTTTAGAACCTATATTTTGCCAGTTTAAATAAAATTTTCAAAGATTTAAAAACACAATCTTTTAGCTCTTTAAGGCAATACTCTCCTTAAGGTAATATTATAAACACATCTTAGTCATCCATAGATATTAGGGAATAGAAGAAAACAGAAAAGTAAAATCAAGAGATAATTACTAAAACTTCTTATCAGTCCATAGTTTCAACTTTCTATATAGTCAGTTCTTCTGTTAGAGCTATTAACTGACCAGTCTTTTAGTTTCTCTACCTTCTAATAAAAATTACTAATGTTCATGGATATAAAGCCTTAATATTGTCAACATGTCAGTTCTTCCCAACTTGATCTATAAAAATAAACACAATCCAGATAACTTCCAGCAAGTTACTTTGTGAATATCAAAAAACGGATTCTAAAGTTTATACAGAGAGGAAAAAAATTTAGAATAGCCAACACAATATTGAGGAAGAACAAGATTAGAGTACTGACACTACCAGAATTCAAGGCTTAATATAAAGTGAAGAGTAATCAAGAGAGTGTGGTGCTGATGAAAAAAAGAGACAAAGAGATCAATGGAAGAGAACAGAGAACCCAGAAATGGACTCACATAAATAGAGTCAACTGATCTTTTACAATGGAGCTTACACAGTCTTTTCAACAACTGGTGATGAAACTGGACATTCACATACAAAAAAATGAATTTACACTCAGATCATACACTTTTCACAGAAAATAACTCACAATGGATCACAGACCTAAATATAAAAGCAAAAGTATAAAACTCCTAGAAGATAACATAGGAGAACATCTATATAGCCTTGGATATGGAGATGACTTTTTAGATATAACACCAAAGGCATGATCCATGAAATAAATAATTGATAAGTGAGACTTCATTAAAATCAAAAAGTTCTGCTCTGTGAAAGATAATGTCAGGAGAATGCAAAGACAAACCACAGACTGGGAGAAAACATTTGCAAAACACATATCTTATAAAGAACTGTTATCAAAAATATATAAAGAACTCTTAAAATTCAACAATAAGAAAACAAACAACCTGATTTTTAAAAACAGCTGAAGACTTTATTAGATACTTCCTCAAAGAAATATAGAGAGCAAATATGCATATGAAAAGATGCTTAGTATCATCATGTATCATCAAGAAAATGCAAATTAAAGCAAAGAGATACCAATACACAATTAAACTTTATAATTTCCTAAACTTTCATTTACCATGTTTGTTTCAGGCTAATGTATCTCTTGGGTCTGCAATTTTATTACAAGATAATAAGTTAACTTGTACCCGTTTCATGGATGTTGGCAGAAGACGGAGACTCCTGGGTCAGAGAAAAGCCGGCAGTAAGCCTCACTGTGTTTGCAGCAGCTCCCCTTCCATACCAAGTTCGACGGGGATGACACAGACTGTACCTCCCGAGAGCAGTGTTACAATGAACTTAGGAATCCACGCATTTTATAAGAAGCTTTCAGCAGGCCTGCTCTTTGGCCTTGGAAGGAGGTATTACTTCATCCCTCCAGGTTTCTCACTGTAAACAGAACCCTGAGAAATGGCCTAGGTATAGGGCAGTCAAGGGTCAGGGCCTTACACTGTTGGAATATTCAGCTAGTTTTGTATGATGTAAGGACTCTCTTCCAACAGTGTTTTCTCAAAACAATGCTTGTTGTTTGAAATAAAGTAACTGAGAAAACACTATAATATGAGAAACTTTGCAAATTTTCAAATAAAGGGAAACTTCCTTTTTCTCTTGAGGGATCATTTTTTTAATATTCAGACATAAATAATATTTTAATGGACTTCCTATACTAGAGCACAGAGTATCAAACTTCTTTTAAATGGAATCATCTATACGGGTACTTCTCTAACAGTGTAAGAAAATCAGACATCACTAACCACATCAGGTACTCTATCTTACCCCTGACTTACTCTGTTTCATGGTAACAGTGCAGAGATGCAGACATAATTGCAACAAAAGAACTACACTTTTTGTTAGGTAAAAATATTATAGTTTGCTTGCTTGCATGTTCATCTAGTCAAGGCTATGGTTTTTCCTGTGGTCATGTATGGATGTGAGAGTTGGACTGTGAAGAAGGCTGAGTGCCAAAGAATTGATTGATGCCTTTGAACTGTGGTGTTGGAGAAGACTCTTGAGAGTCCCTTGGACTGCAAGGAGATCCAACCAGTCCATTCTGAAGGAGATCAGCCCCGGGATTTCTTTGGAAGGAATGATGCTAAAGCTGAAACTCCAGTACTTTGGCCACCTCATGCGAAGAGTTGACTCATTGGAAAAGACTCTGATGCTGGGAGGGATTGGGGGCAGGAGGAGAAGGGGACGACAGAGGATGAGATGGCTGGATGGCGTCACCGACTCGATGGACATGAGTCTGAGTGAACTCCGGGAGTTGGTGATGGACCGGGAGGCCTGGCGTGCTGTGATTCATGGGGTTGCAAAGAGTCAGACACGACTGAGCAGCTGATCTGATCTGATCTGAATGGCAGAAAGCAAAAAGGAACTAAAGAGCCTCTTAATGAAACTGAAGAGGAGAGTGAAAGAGCTGGCTTAAAATTCAACATTCAAAAAATGAAGATCATGGCATCTAGTTCCAACACTGCATGGCAAATGGAAAAAAAGTGGATGCAGTGACAGATTTTATTTTCTTGGGCTCCAAAATCACTGCAGTGAATGCCGCCATAAAATTTAAAGATGCTGACTCCTTGAAAGAAAAGCTATGACAAACCTAGACAGCATATTAAAAAGCAGACATATCACTTTGCTGGCAAAGGTCCATATAGTCAAAGCCATGACTTTTCCAGTAGTCATGTAAAGATTTGAGAGTTGGACCATAAAAAAGACTGAGCACTGCAGAACTGAAAATATCTAGTACCAGAATTGTGGTATAGAGAAACTCTTCAAATTCCCTTGAATAGCAAGATCAAACCAGTCAGTCCTAAAGGAAATAAAATTCTGAATATTCACTGGAAGGACTGATACTGAAGCTCCAATACTTTGGCCACCAGATTTGAAGAGCTGACTCATTGGAAAAGACCCTGATGCTGGGAAAGATTGAGGGCAGGAGTAGAAGGGGGCAACAGAGGATAAGATGGTTAGATGCCATCACCAACTCAATGGACATGAGTTTGAGGAAACTCTGGGAGACGGTGAAGGACAGGGAAGCCTGGCATGCTACAGTCGACAGGGTAGTAAAAAGTCAGACACAACTGAGCAACTAAGCAACAACAATATTTTAAAACTGGTAATAAAATAATTAGCATGAGTAAACCACAATCACAGAAAACTAACCAATCTGATCGCATGGACCACAGCCTTGTCTAACTCAATGAAACTATGAGCCGCGCTGTGTAGGGCCACCCAAGACGGGTGGGTCATGGTGGAGAGATCTGACAGAATGTGGTCCACTGGAGAAGGGAATGGCAACCACTTCAGTACTCTTGCCTTGAGAACCCCATGAACAGTATGAAAAGGCAAAAGGATAGGACACTGAAAGATGAACTCCCCAGGTCAGTAGGTGCCCAATATGCTACTGGAGATCAGTGGAGAAATAACTCCAGAAAGAATGAAGAGACGGAGCCAAGCAAAACAACACCCAGTGGTGGATGTGACTGGTGATAGAAGCAAGGTCTGATGCTGTAAAGAGCAATATTGCATAGGAACCTGGAATGTTAGGTCCATGAATCAAGGCAAATTGGAAGTGGTCAAAGAGAGATGGCAAGAGTGAACATTGACATTCTAGGAAGCAGCGAATGAAAATGGACTGGAATGGGTGAATTTAACTCAGATGACCATTATATCTACCACTGTGAGCAAGAATCCCTTAAAAGAAATGGAGTAGCCATCATAGTCAACAAGAGAGTCCGAAATGCAGTACTTGGATGCAATCTCAAAAACGACAGAATGATCTGTTTGTTTCCAAGGCGAACCATTCAATATCACGCTAATCCAAGTCTATGCCCCAACCAGTAACGCTGAAGAAGCTGAAGTTGAACGGTTCTATGAAGGCCTACAAGACTTCTAGAACTAACACCCGAACAAGATGTCCTTTTCATTATAGGGGACTGGAATGCAAAGGTAGGAAGTCAAGAAATACCTGGAGTAACAGGCAAATTTGGCCTTGGGAGTACAGAATGAAGCAGGACAAAGGCTAATAGAATTCTGCCAAGAGAACACACTGGTATAGCAAACACCCTCTTCCAACAGTACAAGGGAAGACCCTACAGGTGGACATCACCAGATGGTCAATACCGAAATCAGACTGATTATATACTTTGCAGCCAAAGATGGAGAAGCTCTACACAGTCAGCAAAAACAAGACTGGGAGCTGACTGTGGCTCATCATGAACTCCTTATTGCCAAATTCAGACTTAAATTGAAGAAAGTGGGGAAAACCACTAGACCTTTCAGATATGACCTAAATCAAATCCCTAACAATTATACAGTGGAAGTGACAAATAGATCGAAGGGACTAGATCGGATAGACAGAGTGCCAGATGGACTATGGATGGAGGCTTGTAATGTTGTACAGGAGGTGTTGGTCAAACCATCCCCAAGAAAAAGAGATGCAAAAAGGCAAAACAGTTGTCTGAGGAGGCCTTACACACAGCTGAGAAACAAAGAGAATCAAAAGGCAAGGGAGACAAGGGAAGATATACCTATCTGAAAGCAGAGTTCCAAAGAACAGCAAGGAGAGATAAGAAAGCCTTCCTCAGTGATCAGTGCCAAGAAATAAAGGAAAACAATAGAATGTTAAAGACTAAATATCTCTTCAAGAAAATTAAAGATACCAAGGGAATATTTCATGCACGGATGGGCACAATAAAGGACAGAAATGGTATGGACCTAGCAGAAGCAGAAGAGATTAAGACGTGGCAAGAATACACAGAAGAACTATACAAAAAAGACCTTCACAACCCTGATAACCACAATGGTGTGATCACCCACCTAGAGCCAGATATCCTGGAATGCGAAGTCAAGTGGGCCTTAGGAAGCATCATCATGAATGAAAGTAGTGGAGGTGATGGAATTCCAGTTGAGCTTTTTCAAATCCTAAAAGATGATGCTGTGAAAGTGCTGCACTCAATATGCCAGCAAATTTGGAAAACTCAGCAGTGGCCACAGGACTGGAAAAAGTCAGTTTTCATTCCAATCCCAAAGAAAGGCAACGCCAAACAATGCTCAAACTACCACACAATTGCACTCATCTCACATACTAGTAAAGTAATGCTCAAAATTCTCCAAGCCAGGCTTCAACAGTACGTCAACCGTGAACTTCCAGATGTTCAAGCTGGTTTTAGAAAAGGCAGAGAAACCAGACATCAAATTGCCAACATCTGCTGGATCATCAAAAAAGCAAGAGAGTACCAGAAAAACATCTATTTCTGCTTTATTGACTATGCCAAAGCCTTTGACTGTGTGGATCACAAAAAATTGTGGAAAATTCTGAAAAAGATGGGAATACCAGACCACCTGACCTGCCTCTTGAGAAACCTATATGCAGGTCAGGAAGCAACAGTTAGAACAACATGGAACAATACACTGGTTCCAAATAGGAAAAGGAGTACGTCAAGGCTGTATATTGTCACCCTGCTTATTTAACTTATATACAGAGTACATTATGAGAAACACTGGGCTGGAGGAAGCATAAGCTGGAATCAAAAGTGCTGGGAGAAATATCAATAACCTCGGATATGCAGATGATACCACCCTTATAGCAGAAAGTGAAGAAGAACTAAAGAGCCTCTTGATGAAAGTGAAAGAGGAGAGTGAAAAAGTTGGCTTAAAGCTCAACATTCAGAAAACAAAGATCACGGCATCTAGTCGCATCACTTCAAGGGAAATAGATGGGGATACAGTGGAAAAAGTGTCAGACTTTATTTTGGGGGGCTCCAAAATCACTGCAGATGGTGACTGCAGCCATGAAATTAAAAGACGCTTACTCCTTGGAAGGAAAGTTATGACCAACCTAGACAGCCTATTAAAAAGCAGAGACATTACTTTGCCAACAAAGGTCTGTCTGGTTTTTCCAGTTATCATGTATGGATGTGAGAGTTGGACTATAAAGAAAGCTGAGCGCCGAAGAACTGATGCTTTTGAATTGGTGTTGGAGAAGACTCTTGAGAGTCCCTTGGACTGCAAGGAGATCAGTCCATCCTAAAGGAAATCAGTCCTGAATATTCATTGGAAGGACTGACGCTGTAGCTGAAACTCCAATACTTTGGCCACCTAATGCAAAGAGCTGACTCATTCGAAAAGACCCTGATGTTGGGAAAGATTGAAGGCAGGAGGAGAAGGGGATGACAGAGGATGAGATAGTGGGATGGCATCACCGACTCAACTGGTATGAGTTTGAGGAAACTCTGGGAGTTGGTGATGGATAGGGAGGGCTGGCATGCTGCAGTCCATGGGGTCGCAAAGAGCCGGACACGACTGAGTAACTGAACTGAACTGAGTTAATGCTTAATTTAAATTCGTAGTAAAACACTTAATTTACATAGAATTTTAGATTTTTTTTTTTAAACTTCTTCAAATCTGTTAGGTCGTTTAGACAATAAGCTACTGACATACATTTTAAGTATGTTCTTATGTTGACTAAAAACACTCACCATTTTATAGTGACCAGTATTCTAACCATGCAATCTGAAAAGAAAAATCACAAGTATCTTCCTACCAAACCACCATTTATGGTACTGCAGATGTGATTAATGCAGTAGATACAGTAGACAGATCCTTAGTCTGGTGGTTTTCAAATTTAGCACAGCATCCAAAAAATTACGTAAATAAAAAAGCTATTATGAATCTTTCCAGATATTGCAATTAGTTACATTTCTTTTATTAAGCACCTATTACAATTCAGTAAGCTCAGACTTAGTGTATACCAGTAGTTAAAATAAATAATACTAATAATACAAAATACTTAAAACATTGAGCAGGACAGGTACTAGCCTCATTTTTCAAAGAAGGTAATAAGCTCGATTTCTAAGGCCACAGCACTGTTCATATTCTGGTCCAAGACTCCAGCTCTGTAACAGGGCTGTGGCACCTCACAATTTCAGGTGCCCTGCGTGCACGATGCCTGGCACCAGCATGTGTGCCCACTGGTACTACCTCGGGGTCATTACTATCCTTCACTATTTTTCTTTAAATGTTGGCACACATGTCATATCTGCTTCACCAAGATAAAGAACAATCAACAAAGAATTGCTTGGGAAACTTTCTGCAGATACTAACAAAAAAATTTCATTAATAATGCTGAACTGTAACGTTACATCCTGATATAATCAAGAAAGAGGGTATTAACCTAAATCAAGTCAGTGCAATCATATTTTATATGTCATATTTTGTTATATTTCAAATACACAATATACCTTTCAATTTCTGGAAGTTGTTTCTTGGACTGAACTGCTTTAAGAAATTCAGTAAAATATTCTGGTTTTACAATCGGACGCCCACAAATGAGTGCACATATTGTCTAAAAAGAAGAAAACATGTGAATACATATACTCATACCCTAGTTTTTTTTAAGTTCTATTTTTCCTTGCGTCGCTTTAAATTTATAACGGAGACACAATCTATAAAACAGAAGTCAGTTCTGGGTCATGCCTTAGTTTTAGTGTACAAACCCCTATAAAATCACTTGATTATAAGAAGCTACCAATTACAATATATGAGGGGGAACAGACTGGGAGTTTGGGGCTGACATAAACACACTGCTATATTGAAAATAGATAACCTACTGTATAGCACAAGGGACTCTGTTCAATAATCTGTAGTAACCTAAATGGGAAAAGAATTTGAAAAATAATAGATATATGTGTATGTATAACCGAATCACTCTCCTGTACAACTGAAACTAACACAACATTGTGAAATCAACTATATTCCAATAAATACAAAAATTAAAAATAAACTGTGGTAACCAAAATTCATGTAAGTTAAGATCCCTACAAAACAAAGGTCTATATGCTAAAAAAGCAGTAAGACCAGTGAAATAACAAACATAACATATGGGCAAATTCAAGTATCAATAAACAATCACTATTAAAGGTGAAAAAAAAGAAGTCACAAATTACAGTACTGATATAAAAACTGCTGGAGGCGGGGCCGAACAACATAACAAAATACAAGTCGATTTAAAAATGTATACCAATTACAAAAACATTAAAATGTATATCTTAGAATTAAGGAAATGTAACATCTACCCTAGAGAAGACAGTATCAAGAGATAAACATGAGATAGATCTTTCAGCCTAATTGCCTTTCAAACTGATTATATTAATAATTATGGAACAGTCTTTTTAATGGAAAAGGAAATAGCAACCACTACAGTATTCTTGCCTGGAGAATCCCAGGGACAGAGGGGCCTGGTGGGCTGCCATCTATGGGGTCGCACAGAGTTGGACACGACTGAAGCAACTTAGCAGCAGCAGCAGTCTTTTTAAGAAAGTATATAAAGGAATACCTGGTGTTGAACAAAAAGCTCAAAGTAAGTATACACAGGTGGAGTAGAGGAAGAAACTTCACCTAGCAGGTGAATCAAGCCATAAGCCTCAAATAAGTTATATCCACAGTTTGAGAAAGATTAAAAGATATCACCACTGGCAATGAAAATAAAGAAGATTCAGCATAATTCTAAGAAATAATCCAGCTAAAGAGCTTGTAAGTGTGCTTCTAATAAACATGGGGAATTACCTAAATGTGAGCAAGCAATTTAGGGTACCTCTCAAGAATGGAATCTGAAAGTTATGAATCTCAAATATGAGTGAAATAATTGACTTCTTGCATGAAGCAGTAATGAGCAATTCAACATTGGACTGACTAAGCTCCAATACATGTGATCTTGGGCAAAGGATTTAGTTGCTCCAAGCCTCAGTTTCCTCTTTAGAAAATAAAAGCTGAACTGAATGTTTACGTTCCCTTTTGGTTCTAACATTCAATGATTTTAAAAATATAAACTAACCTGTAGTGGGGGACAATTTACAAAAAAAAATAAATACAGTGACAAATTTCTTTTTGGCATATGATTGATCAGAATATTGAAAAAGGAGTATTGCTCTACAAACCTTTGCTGGAATATACACAGTACTGTCTAATATCCAGGGACTGATGGTCATTAGCATCCCAGTCATTGGAAGAGTATGTACTATGGTAAATGGAAGCTGGTTTCCCAGTCTGTCAAGTATCTTTCAAAACCACCTAACTGCCTTTGCTCTTACTTTATATCCACCAAGCAAGGGCTTGATTACCTACTTCATTTCTCACGGACCTTGGTATCTTTAAGGTGACTATGCTGGAACCATATGTAAATATTCTGGTCACTATAAAGGTGTGTCTCTACTGTAAATTAATAAATGGACATTCTGAATTATGAATCTATTATCTGGGTTTATTACCATAAATTAGTACTCAAGAAGCTAATCACTCTGTTGAATTTATAAATCAATTTCATAAACTTACAAAGATGAAACAATCTCTGATCAGAGAAAACCCCACCAAAACACAAGTTTAACATGAGGTTCAATCTGAACAGCAAGGCTTTCTTTCTCTATGACACCTATTTAGCTATAACACACATACTCTAATTTAATTAATTATATAGCAAAGGATTTTTGTATCATCTAATAAAGGAAGCTAAATTTTTGCTGCTTTTCACCATAGATATAAGCCTAAAACAATCTCAGATTATCTATAGTCAAACTGTTGAAAGGAGACGAATCACCTCCCAAACTCATTCTTCAAATAGCTTTGGATTAACCAAATCTGATGAAGATGCAAAATCTGAAAACATACCAAAATATACCACTGTTTTAACAAATAGCATCTTCTAAAGGCTTATATCTACATATCTCTAGATTGTGACAATACATTAAAGTAATATTAAACTATAAAAAAAAGTTTTCGTGATTAGGGCCTAAAGCCAAATAAAAATTAAACAAAAGAGCATGAAACAGTGAGATATATCACAGACTAGAGGAAGAAAAGACATAGACTGCCGACTTTGAAGATGGACAGTTGATCTCTAAATGCTTTGCTTTTAGACTGAAAACATTTCTTGGTGAAAGGACTACGTAAGTCATTTAAATGCTAAATCAAAATCTGAAATATAATTTCATGTGCTTTTTGCTTGCTTTAGATAATAAACAGTGTTTCTGAAAAACCATTCTTAGCCTATATGGTAGGTATGGGGTTGTTTGGCATATACATATCTACAGCCAACAGTTCAGATAGTTTTAAAGTAAATGACTTTTAAAACATTTTTGTATAATGGGTAAATGAAAAAACTTAAATTCACAGAACTTACTTTAACATAATCACAATGCACTGAACTTACTTTAATGGTAACTTTAACTGATACCATGACAAGATGAGTACATTCCTCTGTCCAATTGTTTACAGTAAGTCCTCCAAGTTGCAATATGGCATGACTTAAAGCAGTTTTCCCAGAGACATCTAAACAAGAAGAGCATGCAACCAAAGGTTCATACTCTACTCTGTAAATAAAAATGTTACATAAATTTATTGTATAGTAAACTCAAGCTCACATCACACACTGTTATTTTGATTTTACGTATTACTATACATTCCAACTTAGCTCCAACAAAACTATCAGTCTTAAGTTGCAATTAAAAAAACCCCAAAGATCAAAAGCTTAACATTACACTTTGACCTATGCAGAATCAATCAAAAGTAGCTCCATCAAGATTCTCAGGGCCCACTCAAAGTCTCATTCACTCTTTGTCAGTTCTGTATGGTGAACAAAATGCACTAACCACATACAGTGCGAAGTTCACTACTATCCTACTATGCTAAGTAGGATCGAAATAGACTAGTTCCAATTCATTATTTATAAATATCCTTTTCCTTTAGAATTTGATTGGGCCAAAATAAAGTTGTCCATTTTAATATCAATTTCAAAATTCTTACCTGAATTTACTTTCAAACACTCCAAAGGTAACTCTATCCCCTGACTTCAAAATTTGAGAAAGACCATTCTGCATTTTCTCCTCATTAACAAAGGTACCATACTTAGAATTATCTTTTATTGTCAATACAGGAATTTCATCTGTTTGGCTCTAAAAAAAAAAAAAAAAAGATCAATAAATAATTTAAAATCTCTTACTACTGCATAAATACTATTCCTAGGGGCAAAGGTTTCAAAGAAAAGGTTGGTAACTTTTAGAATAGGCGATAACCTCCCAACAGAGTACATAGCACAGTTACTGTTTTGGTTGCAAGCAAAGAAATGATTACTCAACTAGCAATTAAGAGAAAAATGTCTTACTTTCAGAATCATTCATCTTAGAATATATATTTTCTTTATTTTTGCTAGGTCAGTGGAGATTTTCCTGACCTCTCAATTTGAGGACTATCTGCTTTTGTATAGACTGTTTCACATATAACATGACAGTTTCATTCCTAAGGTTTTTGTTTTTTTTAAAGTATTATCAAAATCACATAGAAAAAAAAAATCAAGCCAATGAGAAAAGGCTAGAGTGTTTAACTTGAAGTAACAATTTTTTCTTTAGGATTTTTAACAATAATGCTTTTTTTTTAATCTAAAAGAATATAGACACAAAACCTAAACATTACTGAACAGATCCTGTTTGCTGATACACAGTCTTACCTCAAAATAGTGGTTTTTCTTTCTTCATTACCACAAGCATTACCATGAGCTCAGCTCTTGTATAGCTATATATATATATATATATATACACACATATATATGTTTTTTGGGCTGGTTTAATTATATAGCACACCAAAACAAACTCAGTCATTCAAAGGAGCTGTGGGGCATATACACCAGCTGTTTTCCCTAGTAAAGCAAATCATTCTCCCTCTGAAAACCTAAGATATATGGCAAATAAGAGTGTTCATATGGCTACATAACTCTTTAAAGGAGGAGTCAAGAGTCCATTCACTGCTCTATTTCCAGGCTTTGGCACAGTACTGACACACAGTAAGCATTCAATATGTGAGTGCTTACATACTGAGGAGGAGGAAATGGCAAACTGCTCCAGTATTCTTGCCACAAGAACCCAATGGACAGCATGAAAAGGGCAAAAGATATGACTGAGAAGATGAGCCCCTTAAGTTGGATGGTGTTTGATATGCTACTGGGGAAGAGAGGAGGGCAATTATTAACAGCTTCAGAAAGAATGAGGCAGCTGGGTCAAAGCAGAAATGATGCTCAGTTGTGGATGTGTCTGGTAGAGAAAGTAAAGTCCGATGCTGTAAAGAACAATATTGCATAGGACCCTGGAATGTTAGGCCCATGAATCATGGTAAGTAGAAGTGGTTAAGCCGGAGATGGCAAGAGTGAACATTGACATCTTAGGACTAAGTGAACTAAAATGGACGGGAATGGGCAAATTTAATTCAGATGACCAATGTATCTACTACTGTGGGCAAGAATCCCTTAGAAAAAATGGAGTAGTCATCATAGTCAACAGAAGTCTGAAATGCAGTAGTTGGGTGCAATCTCAAAAATGAAAGAATGATTTTAGTTTGTTTCCAAGGCAACCATTCAACATCAGAGTACAACAAGTCTGTGCCCCAACCGCTGAGGCCTAAGAAGTGGAAGCTGACTGGTTCTATGAAGATCTACAAGACCTTCTAGGATTAACACCCAAAAAAGATGTGCTTTTCATCACAGGGGAGTGGAATGCAAAATAGGAAGTCCAGAGATACCTGGGGCAACAGGCAAATTTGGCCTTGGAGTACAAAATGAAGCAGGGCACAGGCTAACAGAGTTTTGCCAAGAGAACACATTGGTTATACCAAACTCCCTTTTCCAACACAAGAGACGACTCTACACAAGGACATCACCAGATGGTTAATACCGAAATGGACTGATTATATTCTTTGCAGCCAAAGATGGAGAAGATCTATACAGTCAGCAAAAATTAAGACCTGGAGTTTACTGTGGCTCAGATCATGAGCTCCTTACTGCAAAATTCAGGCTTAAATTGAAGAAAGTAGGGAAAACTACTAGGCCATTCAGGTGTGACCTGAATCAAATTCCTTATGATTATACAGTGAAAGAGATGAATAGATTCAGGGATTAGATCTGGTAGATGGAGTGCCTGAAGAACTAAGGACAGAAGTTTGTAGCAGTGTACAGGAGGCAGCAACCAAAACCATCCCAAAGAAAAAGAAATGCAAGAAGGCAAAGTGATTGTCTGAGGAGGCTTTACAAATAACTGAGGAAAGAAGAGGAGCAAAAGGCAAAGGAGAAAGGGAATGATATACCAAACTGTATGCAGAGTTCCAGAAAACAGCAAGGAGAGATAAGAAGGCCTTTTTAAATGAACAATGCAAAGAAACAGAGGAAAATAAAAGAATGGGAAAGACCAGAGACCTCTTCAAGAAAACTGGAGATATCAAAGTAATATTTCATGCAAAGATAAGCACGATAAAAGGCAGAAATGCTAAGGACCTAACAGAAGCAGAAGATTTTAAGAGATGGCAAGAATATACAAAACTATACAAAAAAGGTTTTAATGATCTGGATAACCACAGTGGTGTGATCATTCACCTAGAGCCAGATATCCTGGAATGTGAAGTCTAGGGGCCTTAGGAAGCATTACTACAAAGCTAGTGGAGGTGAGAGAATTTCAGCCGAGTTATTTTAAGAACCTAAATGATGATGCTTTTAAAGTGCTGCATGCAATGTGACAGCAAATCTGCAGAACTCAGCAGTGGCCACAAGACTGGAAAAGGTCAATTTTCATTCCAATCCCAAACAAGGGCAACGCCAAATAATGTTCAAACATATGACTGTGTTCATTTCAAATGCTAGTAAGGTTAAGGTCAAAATCCTTCAAGCTAGGCTTCAGCAGTACAAGAACCAAGAACTTCCCATATGTACAAGCTGGGTTTAGAAAAGGCAGAGGAACCAGAGATCAAACTGCCAACATTCACTGGATCATACAGAAAGCAAGCGAATTCCAGGAAAACATCTACCTCTGCTTCAATGATTATGTTAAAGCCTTTGACAATGTGGATCACAACAAACTGTGGAAACTGTTAGAGAGATGGGAATACCACACCACCTTCCTATCTCCTGAGAAACCTGTATGTGTTTCAAAAAACAACCAGACATTAGAACCAGACATGGAATAACTGACGGGTTCAAAACTGGGAAAGGAGTACAAGGCTGTATACTGTCACCCTGCTTATTTAACTTCTACAGAATACATCATCCAGAATGTCAGGCTGGATGAATCACAAGCTGGAATCAAGATTGCCAGGAGAAATATCAACAATCTCAGATATGCAGATGATACCACTCTAATGGCAGAATGTGAAAAGGAACTAAAGAGCCTCTTGATGAGGGTGAAAGAAGAGAGTCAAAAAGCTGGCTTGGAACTCAACATTCAAAAAACTAAGATCATGGCATCTGAACCCATCCTTTCATGGCAAATGGAGAAAAAGTGGAAGCAGTGACAGACTTTATTTTCTTAGGCTGCAAAAGCACTGTGGATGTTGACTGCAGCCATGAAATTAAGACGCTTGCTCCTTGGAAGGAAAGGTTGACAGAACTAGGCAGTGTATTATTGCAAAGCAGAGACATTACTCTGCCGACAAAGGTCTACATAGTCAGAGCTATGGTTTCTCTAGTAGTCATGAACGGATGGGAGGGTTGGACCCTAATGAAGGCTGAGCACCAAAGAACTGATGCTTTCGAATTATGGTGCAGGAGAAGACTCTTGTGAGTCCCTTGGACTGCAAGATCAAACCAGTCAACCTGAAAGGAAATCAACCCTGAATATTCATTGGAAGGACTGATGCTGAAACTCCAATACTTTGGCCACCTGATGTGAAGAGCTAACTCACTGGAAAAGACCCTGATGCTGGGAAAGATCGAAAGGAAAAGGAGAAGGGGACAGGAGAAGATGATATGGTTAGACAGCATCACTAAGTTAACGGACAGGAATTTGAGCAAACTCTGGGAGACAGTGAAAGACAAGGGAGGCTGGCATGCTGCAGTCCATGCAGATGCAAAGAGTCAGACATGAGTTAGCAACTGAAGAATGACAACAACAAAAATCACTCAGTAAATGTTCAAGTAAATATAAACGTGGTCTACTTCATTGAGTTTCTAAATCACTAAAGCCAACAGTAAAATACTGAAACAGAAACTTCAAATCTCAAAATAAACAAATACTACCAGTACCACTGCCAAAACACATTTAACTTTGCTAACATTTAAAGAAAACAGTTCTATAAAATGAAAAGTCTCCAAAACTCTCTCTTACATATACACCAAGGTAGTCTTTTGGGACTTCAATTCCCTTACTGTCAGCAAATAGTGACTTACCAGGTTGGTTACAGAAAAGTTAGCAGTTAATGTAGCATGATTTCGACTGATGGACTGATCATCTTCAATTAGAATGCCACAGTTTTTTCTTCCAACAATGTACTCAACACCAGTCAAAAGTCTGTATGGTTCTAAGAGAATTTTTTTAAAAAGTATATTTACAGATACACCAATACATAAACATGTAATGAGATATAGGTATGACAAAATTTAAATATTTTTATTTCGCTATTTAAATGCTAACAACCAACTTTATGTAAATCAAACATATTTTCTATTAAAGCTTCACTGAAGGAGGCAAATCTAAACAGAATGCTCCACCACCTTTCTAAAGAGAAAATAATTTTGAAAATTGTCAGTGCTTGCCCAGATTAACTTATAAATTTAACGCATTACTAAATGAAATCAAAATACTCTTTGGCGCTTGATAAACAAATTCAAAATTCCGTCAGAAAAATATGTGAAAAACTGTCCAGAAAAATGTAAATATTCGGGGAACTTTCTCTACCAGGTGGCAAAATATCCCACAAAGTGATAGCAGTTAAAAAGTATGGTATTGGATGAAGAGTAAATAATGTAGATCACTGCAAGAAAACTCCAAACCAGGTTCAAGTGCATAATTTGGGGAATTTTTTTATGTTAAAGGTAACTTTTAGAACAATGGGACAAAGTTATTAAAAAATTTTGTAAATCACAAATTGTTGGTGGAACGGCATATATGTTGAAGACTAGTAGACTTTAGTCTGGGACCACTGGAGTGGTAGGGTGATTAGGGCAGCTAAATTAGACAAGAGTCCAGGTAAGCCTTGACCAGACTTAGATTATATTTTGTCAAACAGATTTTTAACCTAGAGTCGAGTCTTTCAACAAAAAACTTTTGCGGTTGGTTTAGTCACATTTTTCCTAGAAGGATGGCACCCCATAGCTTCCATTACATTCTGAAAAGAGTTCAAGATCCTTTGAAAGTTAAGAATGCTACCCACTGGCAGTAGGGACATTTTTCTTCCGCGAACTCAAAAAGCTAGCCATAGGCTACAAATGTTAATGGAAACATGTCCATCACAGTTCGTTCTATCTCTGCAATGCTCCAAATCCACAAAGCGCCTTATCTTTGAGTCTTTATAATATTTATTACTTACAGTATTATTACAGTATTTATTTTCCTTACCATTCGTTTGGCCCTCTCCATACTGCCTTACACTGCCGGTCCTTTTAGCTTCTACATAGATCTTTTTTTTTAATCACAATGTAAACTTCCTAAGGGCAAGACCAATCACAGGCTACACCTGCTTAGGTACCAACTAACAAGTGCTTACACATTCCAGGCAACCAATTTACATGTAATTTCCATTTTCCATTGCTAGAAATGCAAAAGAGGAAAAACCAAAAAACTTTCTCAGTTCTGATGACAAAAAGGTAAAAAAAAAAAAGCTCGGAAACAAAACCGAAACTGTTTTCCCGTAGCTGCCATTGACACGTCATCTCCGTGGCTCCCAACAAAAATAAACGACGTGCTCAAAACAGTGTCGCCAAGTCCTGCAGCCTCTGTCAAGGTATTCTGGGCGTTTCCTCAAAAGCTTGAAAACACTAGCTGTCACAACAGGGTACCGGCCAAGGCTCAATGGAGCGCATCATCGAAGCCCGGCTCCGCGCCGGGGCCGCCAGGTGGGGCGGCCGACCGGACGGAAAGGACCCGGGCGGTCACTGAGCGGCCCAGCGCCCCACGCCTAGCCCACCCGCCAGGCCAAAGCCGGGTTCGCAAGCACCGCAGCCCCCGCCTGGAAGACCGCGCGGGCCCTCACGGGGGCCTCACGCAGCCTTCGCACCGGCTCCCGCCGCCTCTCAGCGCGCGACCCGAGGCAGCGCGGGAAGGCGGCGGAAGAGGCGACGACGCACCGGAAGTGCGCTCCGCAAACCCCTCGCCCGCCGCAGCTGCTCTCGGGAAATCGGGCCCCCGCGTTCCACCTTCTGTCCTTACCTCGGGCAGGGCCCGCGGCGGGGACCAGCTTCCACATGGGCCTAGGTCCCCCAGAGTCCGGCCAACGTGCGGGAGCTGACCACACTGCTGACCGGCAGGCGCGGCGGAGACTGCAACGTGCGCGCTCAGGAAGCCCGGAAGCCCAGAAGCCCAGAGACCCGGAAGCCGCGCCCACCTAAAAAAGGGTAGGGACAGACAAGACAGTGACATTGGCACTTGGTTGCCACCCGGTGGTTAGGAAAGGAATAGCCGCTCTATATAGAAACGTGCTGTCTAGGATTCCATTTTAAGGTCTTCAAGGAATCCACACGATTATCGATTTTTTTTTCCTGCGTATGAAAGTAAGTTATTTTAAAAATCAGCTTCAAAGCAATCTAAACAGACTTTCTAATTAAACATACTAACGTCGTGACCAGTTATGTAGTTTCTTGCTTTTGCAATTTCTTAAATTGCAGTCACTCCTTGATATGGATCCTAATGATGATGGTAATTACGTTGAATATAAGAATTTCACCCAAAATAAACTCATTATTTTTACTCTTCTTCAAGCACAAATCAACTTCTCCTAACTTGTCTGCTTCTTAATGTTGTACTTTAATTTGTTCATGCTCATGACTCCATGCTCAGTCCCCATTCAACTCTTTGCAACCCCATGAACTCTATGCAGCCCGCCAGATTCCTCTATCCATGGAATTTTCCAAGCAAGAATATTGGAGAATCTTTCCAACCCAGGAATCAAACAAGTGTTTCTTGCTGTTGTAGCCACGCATTCCGGGAAACAAACTCACTCAGGAGGATAATGCAGCTGTGGAGTGCAGTTTATTACACCGGCGGGCCCAAGGCAGAGTCTCCTCTTAGCCAAGGACCCCGACCAATTTTTTGTGAAAACGTTATATACCCTAAGTGTATATGCCCAAACCCAGCTCCCCCAATTCCCTGAAATTAGTCTGAACAAAGGAAAAGAAAGATACAATTAAAGTTAACCTGTGATTCATATGCCTTAAGCCTAGGTAGTTAACAATGGGCAATTATCAATAGGCCTGTGGTCATACCCAATAAGCATAATAGAATTTATGATTCTATTTGGTTACACAGATAATTAGAGTATTCTTTTAGGCGAGGGAGAGTCTAGGTATGAGCCCTGGGGTTCTTCCTTCTGGTGGGTCTGGTTTTCCAGTTGGTATGTCGTTTCCGTAAATAGTGGGCATATAGTTCCAAGTCCACAGTCTGGCCCAGGATGGAGTCCTGCTTTCAAGATGGAGCCTGTTCTGTCCGTTTCCTCCTTCATTCCCCCCCTTGATGCTCTTAATTCATAGTATGAGCATCATTCATAGGGATATATTGGACCCTGGCTCTCCGACTGCCAATTTGGGAGAACGACACCAACCTTTGGGTTACAAAATTCATAATACGTAGTAAAATAAAGGGTCCACAAAGCGGAACTATCAAGGCAACTATAACAATGGTAAATATAGTTTTCTACCAATCACCCTTCACCCAAGATAGGACTGAAGTCCAGAAAGGAATGTCTTCATTTGACATTGCTTTTACCTGGTTTTTCATGTCATCTAAAGCAGCTGGTACATTGCCAGATAAATCAGGGCTATATACACAACATTTAACTTTAATTATACCACAGGTCCCTCTTTGTGCTGAAATTATGGTTAGTCCCAAGATGATAATGGCAAGTCCTTGTAGTAGCAGTTGATTGTAGAGCTTAATCTCTTCTTCTTTTTTAAGATGATCTTGGTTTCACGGGGATCAGTGGGGTCCTTTTGTGTAGCGCACTTGGCATCCTCTGGGTCTGCGTGGTATGCTCTCTTCACCCTCATGTAGTGGATCCAGGGAGTGACACCTGCAACTTTAACTGTCGTAGGGGTGGTTAGAACAACAGTATATGGACCCTCCCAATGTGGGGCCAAGGAGTCCCATTTCCATTCCTTAACCCACACCTGATCACTGGGCACAAATTCGTGAATCTGTTCTCCAAGGGGGAACTGCACCCTTTCTTGTACAAACTTAGTTACCTGATTTATTACCTTATCCAGTTGTTCCATCTGCTGTGAAATCTCATCTCCCCTTACCTGAGGCAAATTTGTTGACACCTGTTTTATTATGGGAGGGGGCCTCCCATACACAATTTCGTATGGAGAATAGCCATGGGACCGTGGGGTCATCCTGAGTCTGAGCAGAGCCATCGGAAGCCAGTCCACCCAGGAGCAGTCAGTTTCTATGATCCACTTGGAGAGTGTCTCTTCAAGTGTCCAGTTGGTTCGTTCCACCATCCCAGAACTCTGGGGCCTATATGCAGTGTGTGGTTTCCATTTGATGTTTAAAGTTGTGCTTACTTGTTGTACTAAATCAGCTACAAAAGCCGGGCCCTTGTCCAATCCAATGCTGGTAGGAAATCCAAATCTGGGAACTATCTCTCTAAGCAGGCACCAGGCTACTTCTAATGCTCTTTCAGTCCGGGTAGGAAAAGCTTCTACCCATCCTGAGAACGTACACGCCATGACCATCAGATAAAGGTAGTGTCGGTGAGGTTTCATTTCAATGAAGTCCACTTCCAGGTGTTCAAAGGGTAGCGTGCCTTTTAGCTGAATCCCCGGAGGTTTCTGTCCATGCCGAGAGGCAGCATTGACCTCTCAGTGCAGTTCTGAGATTCTGTCCTGCATAGGGAAGAGAGGTGGGGAACCAAGAAATATTTTCAAATTAGCTCTTGCAGTTTATCATGCCCTAGGTGGGTCTCGTGGTGTGCTTGGTTTACAGAGTGGGTGCCAGCTCCTCCGGTACCAATAATTTGCCACTTGGCAATTCCCACCATCCCTTTTCAGTCTCGATGGCCCCTTCTGCTTTGGCTGGTTGGTTTTGGGCTTCAGCATATTTTGGAGAGTCTGGTGTTAGCTCAGGCAGCTCTGCCAATATGAGAGCTTTAATAGGGCTTCACTTGTCACCCCCAAACCCTCAGCTGCTTGTTTAGTGGTCTTATCTGCCAGTCTGTTTCCCCGAGCCTGGGAGGCATCCTCTTTTTGATGTCCTCGGCAGTGTATAACTGCGACCCTTCCTGGTTCTCAGACAGCATCTAATAGGGTCAGAATTTCTTCTTTATTTTTAATATCTTTTTCACTAGCTGTCAAAAGGCCTCTCTCCTTATACAGAGCCCCGTGTACCTGTAGTGTGGCAAAAGCATGCCTGGAGTCTGTGTAAATGTTGGTCTTCTTACCCTTTGACAGCTGGAGGGCCCGGATTAGAGCATATAGTTCGGCCCATTGAGCGGACCAGCGTGATGGCAGAGAGCCAGCCCCAACAATGGTTTCTCCCATGACTACTGCATATCCCGACAGTCATGGTCTTTGTTTCACCAGGCTGGTGCCATTGGTGTACAGGACCCAATCTGGGTCTGGGATTGGCTGGTCTCTCAAGAAAGGTCTGCTAGCATAAACTTCTTCTAGGAATTCCTTGCAATCATGTGAGGGCCCACCTTCTCCCACAGGAAGGAGAGTGGCCGGATTCAGAGCCTGACAAGGCTCAATAGTAACATGGGGTACTAGTCCCTGGTACTGAGTAATCCAGGATATCAACAGCCATTTATGGGGGTCCCCTCGCAGGAGACTGTTGACCTCATGTGGCACTTTTATGATCAAATCTTGGCCCAAAGTCAGCTTGGTTGCCTCCTGGACTAGTAGAGCAACCGCAGCAACTGCCCGTAAGCATCCCAGCCACCCAGTGGCAACATTGTCCAGCCGTTTCGGGAGGTAAGCCACTGGTCTGTCCCATGCCCCATAGTCTGGGGCAACACTCCCATAGCCACCTGTCCTTTTCAGTCACGTGAAGAGTAAACGGCTTAGCAAGGTCTGGCAGGCCCAAGGCGAGTGCTGATGTAATTGTGTCAGGTTTGAGTTCTATTACTACTGGGACTTGTTGTTTTGCAAGCCTAGTGGGGTTGTCTTCCGCCTAGACCTCAGGGAATTGTTGAGTTAACTCTGTCTCTCTCTCTCTCTCTCTCTCTCTCTCTCTCTCTCTCTCTCGACTGTTTAGCCAGTCCGGTTTCCCTTACAGGAGATGGTGCAACCTCCATTCATCTTGAGGGGTTACCGAGAGGGAGAGTAAATAGCTGGTTGAGCCCACTCAAAGAGTGAGTCTTTCGAGGTGGGGAAAGGTCACTTGTGCTCCCAATTAAGACAGTAAGTCTCTTCCCAACAAAGATACTGGGCATTCAGGGATGTATAAAAATTCATGAGTCACTTGATGCCCCCATCTGACATTTTCGGGGTGGCTTGAGACACAATGGCTGCATTTATCAGCATCTGAGACCCAGCAGCCTCTGGATCTATTGGCGTATAAAGTCTATAGGCCTCGCATAGTCGTAGAACTCAGAGGGTGACTCAGTTTCCCTTTGAATCACTTTGGAGGGTTTTGCTATACTCATAGGCTTCTGGGCCCCGCTCTTGAGGCCTTGTAAAATAGCCGCGATATCTCTCCAGGTGGCCCCTCCCTTCCTCTGTGTTACAGTCCCAACTGGGCCTTTCATCAGGGGTGGCTGGTTCTGCCCACCGTTGCGGGTTTGCAGTACCCTCAGATGCCATTTCTTTTCAACATTTTCTGGCCTCAGTTAGGATCCTGTGTTTTTCCTCAGTGCTGAAAAGGGTGACTAGTAGTTGGATTATGTCATCCCATGTAGGGCAGTGGGTTCAAAAAATAGTCTCTATTAGCCTAATCATGGCTTGTGGCTCCCCCGAGTACGGTGGAGCGTGTCTCTGCCAGTTTAATATATCCATAGAGAAAAATGGTTGGTAATAATAGACTACAGGAGGCGGACGGTAGTGCCCCACGAGTCCTGAACTGGAGGCTGTTGTAGCTCTCGGAGGGGCATCTGTAGTGGGGTTCTTTCCCCCTGCTCCTTGGCGGAACGCAGCCTCTGTCTAATTTCTGTGTTTTCTTCCCCCTTCTCATCAGTACTTATGGGAGAGGTGGATACAGTCTAGGAGGTCCAGCTGAGGTGGAATCCTGGGGGCGTTGACCAGAGGTCTCCATCGCTGGGATCAGAGCCTGCTGAACGGCGGCTCTACGATCTCCAAGAGAGCTGGCAGAAGAGCAGCAGCTGCTGAAGGAGCTTCACCTGGCCCTGGATCGGGCATTAAGGCGGCCTCCCATCCTGGTGGAGCACTGGGCGGTGGGCATGTCATCATCCAGTATGGGGTAGGGGGCAAGTCATCCCCGTCCAAATTCTGTAGAACTTCTTTTTTATCATTAGTCAATTTTCATGCCATTAATATTTTTCTCTTTCCCTTCTGGATACAGAACCTCGTCCAAGGAGGAGGGTCTTGAGCTAACCCTAACCATGAGTCAATATATGGATTTTGATCCGGGTGTCCCAGCTCTCCTGTGACTACTGTGTAGACTGCTTCCACTATTTTTAAGTTCATGGTGTCCTCTGGTGGCCACCCTACTTCCATAGGGGCCCATTTGACCTCACAGAGTATGTGGAGGTGGTTAGGCATCATCTTCATCCCATAGTTGTCTCCGAGTCTCTTCTTTAAATTTTTAATCATGCACTCCAATGCAGTTGCCTTAGATTAATTTCCTCCCATCTTGCTTACCTTCTTGGACCTTCTTCTACTTTTCCTTTTCATTCTGTCTACAAAGTTCTTGGTACCCTATGTACTTCTGATATTTCTACTCAATGAAACACTTAAATTGCCATTCCACCTCCTTCCTAATTGGGGTAAGAAGAGCCTTACCTCCCAGATCTCAGAGGAAGAAGGGGGATTGGCATGTTTTCACCTGCCAGTTGGCATGGCCAAACCAGAACACCACATGGTCCAAGACTGTTTCTTTTAACTTTTAAAGTCCATTCTGCTTTAGTGGGCTTTATCAGGTGCAGATGAAAACACAGATGTGTTAAATATCCCACGTCCCAGGCTGTCTCCAGAAAAGCCAATTCGTAATCACTTATGTACCCCCCTCCTTCTGGCCTGACAATTCCGAGGGGGTCAAGAATTTCACAACATATGGGACACCTCCTTGGGGAGGGCAGAATACAAGCACACAAAGACCAAGTCTCTTCTCCTAACAATCCCCTGGCGATTGCTTGGTAATAATTTTCCCCACGACGGCGTGGACACCACCTCCTATGACCTTCGCAAATTTCCTTCATAAGCCCTAACACACTCGTCGACCTGTGTACCAAGCAATCGCCGCCTGCCTATTCCAGGTTCCTGTGGGTCCCGCTCCTTTTAGTCCTCCCAGGGGGGTGATCAGGCCACCTCTTCCACTCTGCCGGGTGGGTTCCTCCTCACCTGAGTGCTCAGTTCCCCTGCTGCCGTCCACCACCTGCTAATGTGAAAGATGTGGGCATTGAGAAGCAGAATCCTTCCAGAAGGGCGAGGCACCTTCCCTCCTCTAGAAGATTCAAGCCACAAGGCCTTGGAGTAGTCCCAAATGGGACTTGTCTCCTCAAAGTGAGGAGTTTCCCGGCTAATGCAGCAAATGTTGTAGCTACGCATTCTGGGAAACAAACTCACTCAGAAGGACGATGCAGATAGTAGAGTGCAGTCTATTATACCAGCGGGCCCAAGGCAGAGTCTCCTCTTAGCCAAGGACTCTGACCAGTTTTTGTGAAAACTTTACACAAAGGAACAAAGAAAAAGAAAGATACAATCAAAGTTAACCTGTGATTCATATGCCTTAAGCCTAGGTAGTTAACAGTGGACAATTATCCATGGGCCTGTGATCATACCCCAATAAGCATAATAGAATTTATGATTCTATTCAGTTACACAGATAAGTAGGGTATTCTTTTAGGCGACTAGGAGAGTCTAGGTACGAGCCCTGGGGCTTTCCTTCTGGGGGGTCTGGTTTTCCAGTTGGTGTGTCGTTTCCATAGATACTGGGCATATAGCTCAAAGTCCACAGTCTGGCCCAAGATGGAGTCCTGCTTTCAAGATGGAGCCTGTTCTGTCTGTTTTCTCCTGCATTGGCAGCAAGATCATTTACCACTGCTTCACCTGGGAAGCACTGTCATCTAATAAGGAGTTAAGTACTGGGGAGTCTATTCATCCTGTCCAGTTCTACTTGTAGCATGCTGGTACAAGCTCTTCTCTTAATACTCCTTGCGTGCCTGCTAAGTTGCTTCAGTCATGTCTTTGCAACTCTGTGGACTGTAGCCCTCCAAATGAAAGGTTATTGCTGAACCATGAAAGACTCCGGGGATTCTTGGCCTCTGGAGGAGAAGAATTCAAACCGGCTTGATTGCTCAGGGCTTTTGTGTAATAAAGTTATATTAAAGTATAAAAGAGATAGAGAAAGCTTCTGACATAGGCATCAGAAGGGGGCAGAAAGAGTGCCCCCTGCTAGTCTTTAGCCAGATGTTATATAGCTACTGCTGCTGCTGCTGCTAAGTCGCTTCAGTCGTATCCAACTCTGTGAGACCCCAGAGATGGCAGCCCACCAGGCTCCCGCGTCCCTGGGATTCTCTAAGCAAGAACACTGGAGTGGGTTGCCATTTCCTTCTCCAATGCATGAAAGTGAGAAGTGGAAGTGAAGTCGTGTCTGACTCCTAGCGACCCCATGGACTGCAGCCCACCAGGCTCCTCCATCCATGGGATTTTCCAGGCAAGAGTACTGGAGTGGGTTGCCTAGCAGTCTGCTAATTAGAGCAAGGAAATGTGTCAAAACTCAGAGAATGGCACCAGGCCCCTCACCCACAACATGCATTTTGAGATAACATTGGACCAGGTGAGTCATCCCAGGCCATAAAGCGATTGACATAAATCTTGAAGATAGGCAGATTTCCATACAAATATATGGTTTCATTAACATAGATTAAGAGAATAATGTATAACATACTGGTTTGTCAAGTTGGTTCTGAGCCTTTAGGCGAACCTACTTGAAGACAGAGACTAGGGTAAATGCATAGCACATTAACATAGCCTGAAACAAACATTTCCATAAGAAAAATGCATTGGTTAGCTCAAGGCTTGAGAAAAGTTAAGTTCAGGTAGAACCAGGTGTCATTGTAGCAACACAGAATTTTAAGAGAAACTCTTTAAATTTGTATGGACATGAGTATGGGTAAACTCCAGGAGTTGGTGATGGACAGGGAGGCCTGGTGTGCTGCGGTTCATGGGGTCGCAAAGAGTTGGACATGACTGAGCGACTAAACTAAACTGAACTGAGAGAAGGGGAAAAAATATAACACTAGTTTGTTTCCTCCTGCCGCTTAAAAGAGATTAAAAATGTCTGACACTTGCAGCCTATTTCCTCCATTTGGAGACCCCTGGCCTTCCTGCCTAACCCTCTCACAGGCTCTTCTATCCATAGGTGTCTCCAAGCAAGAATACTGGAGTGATCTTCCTGACCCACATCTCTTGCGTCTTTTGCTTTGGCAGGGCTTTTTTTTTTTCAAACACTAGTGATAGTTTACAGTGGTTGGCGTCGAGTTTGTGGTCTCTGAAGGAGAAAATTTCACTCCGGGGGCAAAGACACAGTCTCAGTCTTTTGTGCAGCAAAGTTTTATTAAAGTGAAAAGATAGAAAAGTCCTCCAGCAAAAGGCCCTGCAAGCGGCTAGGGCATTATATACTTTTCAACTGGCTGCGGAGAATAGATAAAAAGAACACTTCAAGACTACAAGTTCCAGTGGACCCTTTCCCAAGCCACACATCCTGAAATAACTTCAGTACAAGATTAGCGAAAAGGAACATGTTCTATGCAACATGCTTCTGGGGGAGATATATTGTTGCAGAGGAACAGGCTCCCAGGCAAGATTTATTACAATTAGAATCATTAACATAGAGTGTAAGAAAAGCATTTCCTTGAGTAAGACTGTGTCATCACTAGCTCCTAAAGAAAGGCCAGTTCTTGGGCAAGATACATTTTTGCACAAGGCTTAAGGAAAGCTTGAGTGAGAAAGTTCACCTACTCCTTAAAGGCCCCTGGACTGCCTAAGTTTTAACTCTCTCACTAGGACCACTTGGGAAGCTCCCTTAATACTCCAGTAGTTGCCTAAGCTACTTTACCACCAAAAAAAAAAAGACTTCCACTTACCCTATACCTAAGGTAAATTATTTAATGTTCCCCCCTGACATCAAGAATGAAATAAAGACATATTTGCTGATACCACTTGTTTTAAATGTGGCTTTGGATGCTCTAACCAACACAGTAAAAGAGAAAAAGAAAAGGCATGTGAATTGGGAAGTAAGAAATGACAGTCATAATTCACAAACAGCATACTCATGTATATTGAAAACCTAAAAGAATTGGAAAGTATGTTTAATAAGGTCACTGAACACAATGTCTAAAAAATTCAGTTGTATACCTTTATTCCAGAAAATAAATAGGAAATGACATGTAAATAGATAATTATAATAGCACCAACAGTCATCAAATACCTCATAAGAACCCAATCAAAAGATGTGATACAAAACATTATTGACTACAAAAAAATTACTGACAAATTAAAATAAGTTCTAAATAAATGCAAGTTAATATACCATGTTCATGGATTGCTAATGTTAAGTAGTTAGAATAGGAAAATGGAGTCCAGAATGGTGGTGGCTAAAAGACAACGAAGAGAAAAGCCCGCGAAAATAGAACAAAGGAAGGTCCGAGGACCAGAGTGAGGACCTCAGGTAGAACAAATAACACTCCTGGCTAGCTCGATTTACAAAGGGCAGGCCCAGGGGGAAGAAAAAACATAAAGAGAGGAGCCAAAGGGCCTGGGGGGGGGGGGGGCTCTCTCTACCGCGTGCGCATGCGCTCTCTCTCTCCTCTTCGCGTCTTTTGGGTTGGTATGCCCTCACACCTGTATTTTCCTTTTATTTTCTAAATAAAACTGAGCGGTAACATGGAGCTGTAACAATGATCTGTCCGAGAGCTATAACACGGTCTGTCTGAGAGCTGTGACACGCCAAGGGCATTAACGTCCATTGCTTCAAATTCTTCTTGTGACGAGACACAACCGAGGAAATTACACACTCCCCTGACACTAAGATGCCATTTCTCCCCAAACTGATCTTTAGATTCAGTGAAATTTAATACAATGTCCCAGGTAATTTTTGAGTGGAAATCAAAAAGCAGTTTCTAAAATCTATACAGAAATTTAAGGGCTGAGAATAGCCAAGGAAATTTTGAAGAAGAATAAAGCTGGAGTACTTACAACTAGCAACTATCAAGATGTATTATAAAGTTGTAGTTACTGTCAACTGTAGTGCTGGAGAAAAAAACTCTTGAGAGTCCCTTGGATGCCAAGGAGATCAAAGATTGACTTGGATGCCAATCAATCCTAAGGGAAAGCAACCCTGATCATGAAGCTTCAATACTTTGGCCATCTGATGCAAAGAGCCAACTCATTGGAAAAGACCCTGATACTCAGGAAGATTGAGGGTAGGAATAGAAGATGGCAAGAGAGGATGAAGTGGTTGGATGGCATCACTGACTCAATGGACATGAGTTTGTGCAAACTCCAGGAGATGGTGAAGGACAAGAAAGCCTGGAGGGCTGCAGTCCCTGGGGTTGCCAAAAAGTCGGACATGACTTAGTGACTGAACAACAACAGTTGAGGACCACCTATGTGAGGATTTTCTTCTTCATCCCAATTCCTGCTGTCATTCTCAAGTAATTGTAAGAAACACCTGGACAATGTATCCTACCAGCTAGGCTCACATTTCTTTGACTTTCAATTCCTGTTACTTTCATTTCTGTTTCACACATGCTACCTCTCTGATGGTCACAGTTTAGTTCTTTACATCACCAGAACCTTAATATCTTCCTTTCTGACTGGAAGTTTATTTCTACTACACCTGCTGTTTAGCTTCTTCTGGATATCCAGCCACTTGAGTGCTCCACTTTATGCAGGTTATCAGTATCCTTCTATCCTCATCGTATGCAGAATAGACATCAGGATCTGTAGCTTGAACGACTTTTACTTTTAGCTCATCTCTCAGGGCTAAGAATAGCTCTCAGAATAACTTTTATTTTCAGAGCTATAAGCTCTCATTTTTAGCTCTATAGCTCACTTTTCTATGAGCCCAAACAACGCTTCAGTCATGAGTCAGTCATACAGCTACCTTCTATACTGAGGCTTCTGGATAAAATCTGCCTATCTTTGAAAATATAAAATGAATGCAAGCTCATAAACTCTAGTATCAGTTGAACTACAGAACACTATTCATCAACTTCATTTCCTCTTTTTTTTTTAATTCATTCTCTATAAAACTAAAGAGTTATTCCACACCTTTGCCAATCTCCTTGGATCTAGTCATCTCCAAACTTCCTTCTAAGAACATGGCGTCATATCTTACTGAGGAAATTAATACAAGAACTTCCTTTCAATTTCTGATCCTACTCTACATCTATACATATCATAAGACACATTACTTTTCTTTTAAAATCTATACCTATACCTCATTTTTGTCTTCTTTTAAAATTTTTGGCTGTGCTGTGTGGCATGTAGAATCTTAGTTTCCTAACCAGGGATCAAACCCATGTCCCCTGCATTGAAAGGGCAGAGTCTTAAGCACTGGATCACTAAGGAAGTCCCTTATTCTAGCCTTCTTATATTTGGTTTCATGGTGTGATTTGACATTTTGGTTTGGAATCAAATCCTACATTTGTTCCCAAGCCCATCTCCTCTCATTCCCACTAAGGTTTTGCCTTATGAATTACCTCTTTCTCCAATCTATCTTCAATTTCTTTCTTTGTTTCCTTCACCTTACCTTAAGTATTTAAGAGACCATCTTGTCTTCTCCAAAAATTCCATTAATCTGCCATTATTTTCTAACTAATGTTAAGCTAGAGCATAGGTTTAATAGAGCTAGGATTTAACTGTCTCCAGATCACACACTAACAAAGGTAACCCAGTATCCTCTGACATATAATAGGGTTTAAATAATAACTATCTCGAGGTATTACTGTTAGCATTAAATGAGACACCATACTATGTATGGTAGGTGTTGAACAAATATTAGTTTCCTTTTCTTTCCATCCTTTCTAGTTCCTAAGTGTAGGGGCTGTGTCTAAATCATTTTTGTGTCTCTACTGTATAAATCACTTTTATACATCTAATTACCTTATCTAGACCATATCTAATTCCTGAAAATGAGGCAATGAGGGGAGGAACAAACTCTTAAAATTATCTTATTTTAGTTGTTATTTAGAATTCAGTTCAATTCAGTTCTGTCGCTCAGTCGTGTCCAACTCTTTGTGACTCCATGGACTGCAACATGCCAGGCTTCCCTGTCCATCACCAACTCCCAGAGCTTACTCAAACTCATGTCCATTGAATCGGTGATGCCATCCAGCCATCTCATCCTCTGTCGTCCCCTTTTCCTCCTGCCTTCAATCTTTCCCAGCATCAGAATCTTTTCCATTGAGTCTGTTTTTCGTGTCAGGTGGACAAAGTATTGGAGCTTCAACTTCAGCATCAGTTCTTCTAATGAACATTCAGGACTGATTTCCTTTAGGATTGATTTGTTTGATCTCCTTACAGTTCAAGGGACTCTCAAGAGTCTTCTCCAACACCACAGTTCAGAAGCATCAATTCTTTGGCACTCAGCTT
Source organism: Bos javanicus (assembly GCF_032452875.1). Classification (NCBI taxonomy): domain Eukaryota; kingdom Metazoa; phylum Chordata; class Mammalia; order Artiodactyla; family Bovidae; genus Bos; species Bos javanicus. Next base: position 73,874,383 of record NC_083881.1, on the reverse strand, counting down.
TTTTAATAGTCCAACTCTCACATCCATACATGACTACTGGAAAACAATAGCTTTGACTAGATGGATCATTGTTGGCCAAGTAATGTCTCTGCTTTTTAATATGCTGTCTAGGTAGCTTTTCTTCCAAGGAGCAAGCGTCTTTTAACTTCATAGCTGCAGTTACCATTTGCAGTCATTTTGGATCCCCCTAAAATAAAGTTTCTCAGTTCAGTTCAGTTCAGTTCAGTTCAGTCACTCAGTCGTGTCCGACTCTTTGCGACCTCATGAATCACAGAACGCCAGGCCTCCCTGTCCATCACCAACTCCCAGAGTTCACTCAGACTCACGTCCATCGAGTCGGTGATTCCATCTAGCCATCTCATCCTGCTTCGTTCCCTTTTCCTCCTGCCCCCAATCCCTCCCAGCATCAGGATCTTTTCCAATGAGTCAACTCTTCACATGAGGTGGCCAAAATATTGGAGTTTCAGCTTCAGCATCAGTTCTTCCAATGAACACCCAGGACTGATCTCCTTTAGAATGGACTGGTTGGATTTCCTTGCCATTCAAGGGACTCTCAAGAGTCTTCTCCAACACCACAGTTCAAAAGCATCAATTCTTCAGTGCTCAGCTTTCTTCACAGTCCAACTCTCACATCCATACATGACTACTGGAAAAACCATAGCCTTGACTAGATGGACCTTTGTTGGCAAAGTAGTATCTCTGCTTTTCAATATACTATCTACATTGGTCACAACTTTCCTTCCAAGGAGTAAGTGTCTTTTAATTTCATGGCTGCAGTCACCATCTGCAGTGATTTTGGAGCGCCTAAAAATAAAGTCTGATATTGTTTCCACTGTTTTCCCATCTATTTCCCATGAAGTGATGGGACCAGATGCCATGATCTTCGTTTTCTGAATGTTGACCTTTAAGCCGACTTTTTCACTCTCCTCTATCACTTTCATCAAGAGGCTTTTTAGTTCCTCTACTCTTTCTGCCATAAGGGTGGTGTCATCTGCATATCTGAGGTTATTGATATTTCTCCCGGCAATCTTGATTCCAGCTTGTGCTTCTTCCAGCCCAGCGTTTCTCATGATGTACTCTGCATAGAAGTTAAATAAGCAGGGTGACAATACACAGCCTTGACGTACTCCTTTTCCTATTTGGAACCAGTCTGTTGTTCCATGTCCACTTCTAACTGTTGCTTCCTGACCTGCATACAGGTTTCTCAAGAGGCAGGTCAGGTGGTCTGGTATTCCCATCTCTTTCGGAATCTTCCACAGTTTATTGTGATCCACACAGTCAAAAGCTTTGGCATAGTCAATAAAGCAGAAATAGATGCTTTTCTGGAACTCTTGCTTTTTTAATGATCCAGCGGATGTTGGCAATTTGATCTCTGGTTCCTCTGCCTTTACTAAAACCAGCTTGAACATCCGGAAGTTCATGGTTCACGTACTGCTGAAGCCTGGCTTGGAGAATTTTGAGCAGTATTTCACTAGCGTGTGAGATGAGCACAATCGTGCGGTAGTTTGAGCATTCTTTGGCATTGCCTTTCTTTGGGATTGGAATGAAAACTGACCTTTTCCAGTCCTGTGGCCACTGCTGAGTTTTCCAAATTTGCTAGCATATTGAGTGCAGCACTTTCACAGCATCATCTTTCAGGATTTGAAATAGCTCCACTGGAATTCCATCACCTCCACTAGCTTTGTTCATAGTGATGCTTTCTAAGGCCCACTTGACTTCACATTCCAGGTTGTCTGGCTCTAGGTGAGTGATCACACCATCGTGATTATCTGGGTCATGAAGCTCTTTTTTGTACAGTTCTTCTGTGTATTCTTGCCACCTCTTCTTAATATCTTCTGCTTCTGTTAGGTCCATACCATTTCTGTCCTTTATCGAGCCCATCTTTCCATGAAATGTTCCCTTGGTATCTCTAATTTTCTTGAAGAGATCTCTAGTCTTTCCCATTCTGTTGTTTTCCTCTATTTCTTTGCATTGATCACTGAGGAAGGCTTTCTTATCTCTTCTTGCTATTCTTTGGAACTCAGCATTCAGATGCTTATATCTTTCCTTTTCTCCTTTGCTTTTCACTTCTCTTCTTTTCACAGCTATTTGTAAGGCCTCCTCAGACAGCCATTTTGTTTTTTTGCATTTCTTTTCCATGGGGATGGTCTTGATCCCTATTTCCTTTACAGTGTCATGAACCTCTGTCCATAGTTTATCAGGCACTCTTGTCTATCATATCTAGTCCCTTAAATCTATTTCTCACACCCACTCTATAATCATAAGGGATTTGACTTAGGGCATACCTGAATGGTCTAGTGGTTTCCCCTACTTTCTTCAATTTAAGTTTGGCAATAAGGAGTTCATGGTCTGAGCCACAGTCAGCTCTGAGTCTCTTTTTTTGCTGACTGCATAGAGCTTCTCCATCTTTGGCTGCAAAGAATATAATCAATATGATTTCGGTGTTGACCATCTGGTGATGTCCATGTGTAGAGTCTTCTCTTGTGTTGTTGGAAGAGGGTGTTTGCTATGACCAGTGCATTTTCTTGGCAAGACTCTATAGCCTTTGCCCTGCTTCATTCCGTATTCCAAGGCCAAATTTTCCTGTTACTCCAGGTGTTTCTGGACTTCCTACTTTTGCATTCCAGTCCCCTATAATGAAAAGGACATCTTTTTTGGGTGTTAATTCTAAAAGGTCTTGTAGGCCTTCATAGAACCATTCAACGTCAGCTTCTTCATCATTACTGGTTGGGGCATAGGCTTGGATCACCATGATATTGAATGGTTTGCCTTGGAAACGAATAGAGATCATTCTGTCATTTTTGAGATTGCATCCAAAATGGACTCTTTTGTTGACTGTGATGGCTACTCCATTTCTTCTAAGGGATTCCTGCCTGCAGTAGTAGATATAATGGTCATCTGAGTTAAATTCACCCATTCCAGTCCATTTTAGTTCGCTGATTCCTAGAATGTTGACTTTAAATCTTGCCATCTCCTGTTTGACCACTTCCGATTTGCCTTGATTCATGGACCTAACATTCCAGGTTCCTATGCAATATTGCTCTTTACAGCATTGGACCTTGCTTCTATCACCAGTCACATCCACAACTGGGTATTGTTTTTGCTTTGGCTCCATCCCTTCATTCTTTCTGGAGTTATATCTCCACTGATCTCCAGTAGCATATTGGGCCCCTACCGACCCGGGGACTTCCCCTTTCAGTATCCTACCATTTTGCCTTTTCATACTGTTCATGGGGTTCTCAAGGCAAGAATACTGAAGTGGTTGCCATTCCCTTCTCCAGTGGACCACATTCTGTCACCGTTTCTATTGTTTCCCCATCTCTTTGCCATGAAGTGATAGGACCGGATGCTATGAACTTAGTTTTCTAAGTGTTGAGCTTTAAGCCAACTTTTTCGCTATCCTCTTTCACTTTCATCAAGAGGCTCACTAATTTACAAATTAGTGGGTTTAATATTGTGATATCTGATTCATGACTAAGTTTAGAAAATGAAGCTAGATCTCTCGCTGTGTCTGTTTGGATATATGTATGCCTCAGTATGTGTCTTTGTCTTTGGATAATGTTGCAGGGGGTTAATTTGTAAATGAGCTTTAATCTAATTGGCCTAAAAAAAGTAAGCACTTACAAATGAAACAATTCTAAATACAAGAGAAATTTAGCAATTATGAATTACTGAAGTCATAATTAATGATTTTCAGCTTCACATGAACTGGGAAATGTTCAGTATTAAATTAATACCGGGTATTAATGTTTGATCTAATTATTATAGACATGTCTAAGAGTCATTAATACTAAGCATAATATTTTCATCCTGCTTAGGTTTAATATAAGCTAAATAAAATCTTGTTATATCTGTTACAAATTTGTCAGCAAGGAAACTTTTCCATGTGAAGAAATGTTTAAGGAAAGAAAATGTAAATGAGATAAGAGTTTTTAGATAAACTCTGTTAAGAATAATTATGCTTTAACTTCGGTGGCCTTAGTGGTTGGGGTATAGACTTGATTTACTGTGATATTGAATGGTTTGCCTTAGAAATGAATTGAGACCATTCTTTCGTTTTTGAAGTTGCAACCAAGTTGCCCCTTCTCGCCTCATTTAAGGTGATCTGTTCCTGTAAAGTGCCTGTCTGGTTCTTTTTTCCGAACCTAGCCTTCTCTAACTCCCTTACCCTATCACCACAGTGCACAGGGGTGCCAAAGAGTCAGAGAGGACTTAGTCGCTAAATTCACGTGTATCCATGTCTTGCATTTCTGCAATCTGCGGACTTTTCTGGCACAGTAAGTCGTGCACTCAGAGGGACAGATGAACCTCCATTAAATACCCTATTAAAACAACAACAACAATGGGGAAAATAAAGGTAATTAGAGCACGAAAAAAGCGTAGTTGAGGCCTGGGCTCTGACCCGGGGGGCGGGGAGCCCCAGCCGCCCAGGCGGGTCGGCTCCCTGGCCAGCCCAGTCTTGCCAACTTGGGGCTCTCTGACCCGCCTCCCTTCGCGCGCGCATTTCCGGCCAGACCTAGGGAGGCCAGACATGGCGGTGCTAAACCAGCTTCTCTTTTCTTGGGGCCGCGGTTCCCGGCGGGTAAGGCAGCGCCGAAAGGGCCGGGAGCCCTGCGTGTCCCCTGCAAGATCCCCGTCCAGGGAGCAGACCCGGCGTCCCGGGCGCGGGGAGGAGCGCCGTGGGGCCCCGCGGTCCCGGTGCGGGGAGCTAGGGGCGGGCGTCCTGCAGACGCGGGGCCGGGGCAGGGGGCTGTGGCTTCCCGGGACTGGGATGAAGAGGGGCGGTCACATCCAAGCTGCCCTCGGGAGAAGCCCTGGGGTACGTTTGTGCCCGTGTGGAGGGGCACGTTGAACGCCTGCGTGGTTCTCACAAGTTGCACATTCTTGTGAGTTTCCAGTGAAAGTCGGGCTTCCCTGGTGTCTCAGCTGGTGAAGAATCCGCCTGCAATGCAAGAGACCTGGGTTCGATCCCTAGCTTAGGAAGATCCCCTGGAGAAGGGAAAGGCTACCCACTCCAGTATTCTGGCATGGAGAATTGCATGGACTATATAGTCCATGAGGTCGCAAAGAGTCCAAGTTGCATGTAAATAGAGAGAAGGGCCCTGCACACACCTGCCGGCCTGGGGACGAGGGGGAAAGGGAAGGAGGGGTGGGGAGCGGGGCCCAGAGGAAACATTGGCCTTAGCTGGAGTCCTTTTTTTTTAAACGAAGAAATTCGTTCACCTGTTTGTTGTTCAAAGATTAATACCAACCTGGCGTGCGTGAGTGCTAAGTCACGTTGGACTCGTTGCGGGCCCCATGAACCGTGGCCTTCTAGGCGCCTCTGTCCAGGGAATTTTCCAGGGTCTTTCCTGAGTGGGTTGCCATTTCCTACTGCAGGGGGTTTTCCCCATCTGCGGAGCAGAACTCGCCTCTCTTTAGCCTTTGCCTCCTGGATTGGCAGGTGGATTCTTTACCTCTGCACTACACCTGGGAAGCCCATATGAACGTATTCACATAAAAAAAATAGAAAGCAAATCGAGCTGTTTAAATTTCCCTGCCTGCAGTTAATGCTGGGAGCGCTGCATCTCAGGCTGGCTTCCACAGCTTTTTCTCTCCTAATTTTGTTTGGTTTTGTCAACATCTCTCCACTAGACCGATAGTCTAAAGTGGTCAAGAGGAAACAGCTAAAGAGGGAAAGAAAGAGAAAGGAAAAAGAGACTAATGATATCCAAGACAACCCCTTTCCTCAATCAAATGAAAAGAAACCTTAGTGAGCTAAGCGAAACTAAACCTGAATTCACAATTTCCTTAGCCAAGTAGAAAAATCAGTGTGCCAATTGTGAAAAAAACTTTTTTCAGTTAGAATGAGAAGCCATGTTTTTATCTTTTTTGAAAAACATGGACAAATTTCAAATTCCAGTTCTGAACACAAGGGAATACTATGAGTCTATGACGTAAGAGAGAACTTCCTTTTAAAAAGTGAGATTTGTTCAAGGCCAGGGTGTTGTTGATAGTATTTTCTTTTACAAAGATTTGGGTTGTAGGTTGTAAAAGAAGGCTACACTGTCTGATCCCTCTTAAAGAACTCTTCATTTGGATCCTATAATGGCTCTGTAAAGTAGAGAAGTCTTCAGAGATTTTTTAAAGAACACAAATTGTTAGAATTGTAGTAATAAGGTCACACAGACCGTGTCCACGATCTTCTGATGTCATTACGCAATATAGCATGAGAGGGAGAAAATGAACTAAAAATTAATTGTAACCTTACAGTTTGAAGTTCCTTTGCTTAAGAAAAATGGAAGTTTTGAGGATGGAGGTTTGAAGGCAAAAGAGTTCCTTGTAAGTGGTGTGTCTCCCTTTCCTGGCCCACACAAGCTTCGGTGTGAATTCCTGGGTGTAGAAAAGTTTTCACATCTGTGAAGTGGCAGGTTGTTCCGGGAAACATGATTTTGTGGGCAAATACAAGTTGTTACAATTAAAGCCCCCGATTTAAATATTTTAGTTATCAAGAATCTGAGAAATGTTTCATCCCTCATATATCTATTTATGAAGTGAGCTTCCCTGGTGGCTCAGATGATAAAGAATCCACCTGCAATGCAAGCAGGCCTGGGTTCGATCCCTGGGTTGGGAAGATCCCTTGGAGAAGGGACTGGCTACCCACTCCAGTATTCTGGCCTGGAGAATTCCGTGGACAGAGGAGCCTGGCAGGTCACAGTCCGTGGGGTTCCAAAGAGATGGACATGACTGAATGACTTTCACTGTTTATGAATATGGTGATTGCAGCCATGAAATTAAAAGATGCTTACTCCTTGGAAGGAAAGTTATGACCAACCTAGATAGCATATTCAAAAGCAGAGACATTACTTTGCCAACAAAGGTCCATCTAGTCAAGGCTATGGTTTTTCCAGTGGTCATGTATGGATGTGGACTATAAAGAAAGCTGAGCACTGAAGAATTGATGGTTTTGAACTAGTGTTGGAGAAGACTCTTGAGAGTCCCTTGGACTGCAAGGAAATCCAACCAGTCCGTTCTAAAGGAGATCAGTCCTGCGTGTTCATTGGAAGGACTGATGCTAAAGCTGAAACTTCAGTACTTTGGCCACCTCATGCAAAGAGTTGACTCATTGGAAAAGACCCTGATGCTGGGAGTGCTTGGGGGCAGGAAGAAAAGGGAACGATAGAGGCTGAGATGGCTGAATGGCATCAGCAACTCAATGGGCATGAGTTTGAATAAACTCCGGGAGTTGGCGATGGACAGGGAGGCCTGGCGTGCTGCGATTCATGGGATCGCAAAGAGTCAGACACGACTGAGCGACTGAACTAACTAACTAACCAATATTGTGCTATGGGCTACTAGGGCTCAGTTCAGTACAGCATTTAATGAGAACTAGCTCTTTGCTTGGCTATGGGAATGCAAAGGTTAAAAAAATACAAAACTTGCTCTCAAGTTGCTTTCAGTTTTACTGAGGAAAACATTCACTCATTCAGTAGTTTATCAGAAAATGCTAATTAAGTGCCTACAAAGTGTTGGGCATTCTTTGACAATCTTTACTTGGAAACTATCACTACCATCCTTGAATTAATAGCTTCTTGTATATTTTTTAAGTTATGAATAATAACTCATGATTGGACCGTCAAATAATTTAGTGGAACAAAATGAGTTTAAGAAAAGCAAAATGGAATAGAATAGAAAATACAAGAATTCATCTTATATAGTAAGGTTAAGCATACAATTTGTGGAACTTTTAAAAATTTACAGTTCTTTGATATCTCTGATGCACATTGCCATCCTTTGCCTCCTCCCTGTTTTGGGGGGCTTCTCTTGTGGCTCAGCTGGTAAAGAATCCACCTGCAATGCAGGAGACCTGGATTTGATCCCTGGGTTGGGAAGATCCCCTGGAAATTTTCCAGGGGGAACTGCTACCCACTCCAATATTCTGACCTGGAGAATTCCATGGACTGTATAGTCCATGGGGGTCACAAAGAGTCAGACACAACTGAGGGACTTTCACTTTTTTTAAAAAAATAAAGAGTAATTAGTATTTTTATAAAAATGATACTGGGCCAATATGAATTCAAGTAATATATTAATAGTTAAATTAAACAAAATAATACATGTCTGCAAACTGGCCAGTCAGAAATAACCAGGGTTAATGTTTGACCAACTTCATCCCAGGCATCTGTTTGTACTGGCAAAGAGATGGCTGACTAGCCATGTTTTTGCTTGGCTGTATCACATTTGTTTTTCACATTGAATTTAATCAACATTGTTTCATTTTATTCTGATGCTGAATATTGTCAGTGAGAAGTATAAAGCCAGCTAGATTTTTTCCCCCTTGTTTATGTTTTGAGTTTTCTTTATTTTATTTTTTTCTATCCAGAAAGCCTAAGAAATCTTTCTTTACCCAACTCAAAATTTCAGAATATAGGTTTCTTGGAGGCAGGCCTAGAATAGTGCCCAGTGAAGTGATAGTAGCTTAGTCATGTCTGACTCTTTTTGGCCCCATGGACTGTAGCCTGCCAGGCTCCTCTGTCCATGGAATTCTCCAGGCAACAATAGTGGAGTGAGTTGCCATTTAGCACAGAGTAAATAACTAACATCTGTTACACGACAGAATACATGTACTGTGCTGTGTGTAAGGCATATTTCGTACTAGGTCCTCATCCAGAATCTGTCTGAAATATTGTATTCCAGTGGGTCATGATGAGACATCAACAGACTGTGAAAATGCAGATGTGTTATTAGAATGGACATCTGAACGAAACAGTGTGTTGCTAAAGGAGACAGGGAGGGCTTCATGAAGGAGGTGGCTCCAAGCTCACTTTTGGAATTGAGTTATATGGAGCCCCAAAGACAATCTAGATATTAATACAAGGAATTGCATGTTTCAAGAAGTGAAGGAGCATGGCCTGTTTTTAAAAAGCCAAGTGGTTTGGCACTGTGGAGTTTGTGAAGTTTTGGAGTCAGAGAGAAGTGCATGGAGATGAGGCTGAACAGGTTGCCGAGGGCCCAAGGCATGCTGGGCTTCACTTATTTATGTGGCAGATCGAACATTTGCTATATATTAGGCACTATACTAAGCCATCCAAGCATAAGAAAGAACTGATTCTTGCTCACAAAGCTTAACAGTCTAGTAACATTATGATATAATATGGCACAAAGAAGGGGGAAATGTGGAAGCAGTGATAGAATTTATTTTCTTGGGCTTCAAAATTACTGGGGACAGTGACTGTAGCCATGAAATGAAAAGATGCTTGCTCCTTGGAAGGAAGGCTGTGACAGATGTAGACGGTGTATTACAAAGCAGAGACGTCGCTTTGCTGACAGAAGACCATGTAGCCAAAGCCATGGTTATTTCCAGTAGTCATGTACTGATGTGAGATTTGGACCACAAAAAAGGCTGAGCACCAAAGAATTGATGCTTTCAAATTGTGCTGGAGAATATTCTTGAGAGTCCCTTGGACTACGAGGAGATCAAATCAGTCCATCCTAAAGGAAATCAGACCTGAACATTCATTGGAAGGACTGAAGCTGAAGCTCCAATACTTTGGCCGCCTGATATGAAGAGCTACTCATTGGTAAAGACCCTGATTCTGGGAAAGGTTGAAGGCAAAAGAAGTGGGTGGCAGAGGATGAGATGGTTAGGTTGTATCACTGACTCAATGGGCATGAATCTAAGCAAACTGGGAGATGGTGGAGGACAGAGGAGCCTGGTGTGCTACAGTCCATGAGGTTGCAAAGCATCATATAGGACTTAGCAATAATCACCTTAGGGGGAACATTTGCTTGCTGAGGGCAGCTAGCTCCCTAAGGTGATTATTGTTCACTTGCTAAGTTTTTTTTTTTTTTTTAATTGGAGGCTAATTACTTTACAATATTGTGGTGGTTTTTGCCATACATTGACATGAATCAGCCATGGGTGTACATGTGTTCCCCATCCCGAACCCCTCTCCACCCCCCTCCCCATCCCATCCCTCAGGGTCATCCCAGTGCACCAGCCCTGAGTGCCCTGTCTCATGCAAAGAAGCTGGACTGGCGATCTGTTTCACATATGGTAATGTACATGTTTCAATGCTATTCTCTCAAATCATCCCACCCTCGCCTTCTCCCACAGAGTCCAAAAGTCTGTTCTTTACATCTGTGTCTCTTTTTCTATCTCGCATTTAGGGTCATCATCACCATCATTCTAAATTCCATATATATGCATTAATATACCGTATTGGTGTTTTTCTTTTTGACTTACTTTACTCTGTATAATAGGTTCCAGTTTCATCCACCTCATTAGAACTGATTCAAATGCATTCGCTTTAATAACTGAGTAATATTCCATTGTGTATATATACCACAGCTTTCTTATCTGTTGGTTTACTGATGGACATCTAGGTTGCTTCCATGTCCTGGCTATTGTAAACAGTCCTGTGATGAACATTGGGGTATCTCTTTCAATTCTGAACGTGTCTCTTTCAATTCTGGTTTCAAGAGGGAGAAGGTTTAAGAAGGACTACTCATGCCCTATTATTCTCTCAAAATTTTCTGGTCAGATAAACTATTTGTAGGGGGACAGAGTGAATAAAGGGGCAAAAGAAGCCTGGAGTTAAGGAGGGAAGACATCTTCCCTTCTGGGGGGAAGTGAAGCATCAGGACTGGGGAAGAAGACATTCCCACTCACAGAGGGAGAAGTGTACAGTTTTTAGGTGTATCATTTTGGAGTTTTACATTTAAACTAGAACCTGAAGGATCAGTGGAAGTTAGCCAGGGGAAGGAATAAGAGTAAGAAAGTTCTAGGCAGCAGAGTGACCTTTGTGAAGACCCAGACTAGAGTTATAGGTCCCAAGTAAGGAGGCGGGTTGTGAGAGACAGGCGGGGGAGGCCTGTGAGCCCCAGGAAGGAGTCAGAGCTTTGTCCTGAAGGCCTGAGAGCAGGGTGAGAATGGAGGAAACTTGGGCAAGACTCTCTCTGGATAAGAGACCGTGGTGGCCTCAACCGGGGAATGGCTGTACATGAGAGGCCTGAAGTCTGGTGATATTCAAGTGGTAACTCGAGAGTCCTTGCTGCTTGGTCCATGGTAGGAGGTGAGAAAGGAAGACTGGGCCAGGCTGAGGAGGCAAATGGCACCATCAGAAGTGGAAGCAGGAAAGTAATGTCATCAGGTGGGACTTGAGATAGGGATCCTAGAGTATAAGTAAAAGTGACAGGGGTCTGACCTAAGGGCAGTTTTTGTTGCTATTTAGGACTAAAATGAACTCAGTGGATTGGGTGCGTGGTGTGAGATGAAGTCCAAATTTCTATCATTGGCCCCTGAGCTAAGGAAAATGTTCCTCTCTGAGAGAATTTACAAGAAGAGCCAGAGAGAAGAGAGGGGTAAATGATGTATCTGGAAAATGTTAAGTGGCCTCTCAGTTCATTTCAGTTGCCCAGTCGTGTTTGACTCTTTGCGACCCCATGAACCACAGCATGCCAGGCCTCCCTGTCCATCACCAACTCCCAGAGTTTACCCAAACCCAAGTCCATTGAGTCAGTGATGCCATCCAACCATCTCCTCCTCTGTTGTCCCCTTCTCCTTCTACCCTCAATCTTTCCCATCATCAGGGTCTTTTCAAATGAGTCAGCGTTTTGCATCAGGTGGCCCAAGTATTGGAGTTTCAGCTTCAGCTTCAGTCCTTCCAATGAACACCCAGGACTGATCTCCTTTAGGATGGACTGGTTGTATCTCCTTGCAGTCCAAGGGACTCTCAAGAGTCTTCTCCAACACTAGTTCAAAACCATCAATTCTTCAGTGCTCAGCTTTCTTTATAGTCCACATCCATACATGACCACTGGAAAAACCATAGCCTTGACTACACGGACCTTTGTTGGCAAAGTAATATCTCTGCATTTTAATATGTTGTCTAGGTTGATCATAACTTTCCTTCCAAGGAGAAGCATCTTTAATTTCATGGCTGCAATCACCATCTGCAGTGATTTTGGAGCCCAGAAAAGTAAAGTCTGATACTGGTTCCACTGTTTCCCCATCTATTTCCCATGAAGTTATGGGACCGGATGCCATGATCTTAGTTTTCTGAATGTTGAGCTTTAAACCAACTTTTTCACTCTCCTCTTTGACTTTCATCAAGAGGCTCTTTGGTTCTTCTTCACTTTCTGCCGTAAGGGTGGCCTCTAGGACTTCTAAACTGGTATACAGGTGATTTGATTAAGTTGTAGAGGTGGTGGGGAGAATGATAAGTCTGTCAGGAGTGTTAACGAAGGCCTTAGCCTTTGAATGATGCATGTTGAGTGTTGGTGGAGATCCATTTGTGTAAAGATAGAGAGGTGGACACAGTTGGTATTTGGAGAACCTTGAATATTTTGTTTATCTGAGTATAAATTTTAAGGAGGGGAAAACAAAGGGAGATAAGGCTGGATAGATGGAGAAGAGCCAGGTCATGATGACTTGCTGTGCTGGGTGAAGCTGAGGAATCTGAACTTTATGCAGGGAATCCTAAAGAGAGAAGTGCTACAAGCAGGTTTGTAGTACTCTGGAGAGCAGTATCGCAGATGTGCTGGGTAAAGGGGGACTGGAGGGCAGAGACCACCTAAGAGATGATGTAGCACTGACCCTTAGTATTTGTGAATGGTGGAAGATAGGAGTCTTTGAAGTCAGACAGTAAGCAGAGAGGAAGGATACTGACTAGGGAGGTAGAATACGGGCAATTAGAAGGCATTTCATTAATACTTGGCAACCCTTAGTTTTGTTTTGTTTTTTTTTTTTTTAGTTTTATTTATTTATGGCTGCACTGGATCTTCATTGCTGAATGCAGGCTTTCTCTAGTTGCAGAGAGCAGGGGCTACTCCTTGTTAAGGTGCTCAGGCTTCTCCTTGCAGTGGCTTCTCTTGTTACAGAGCACCAGTTCTAGGGTGCATGGGAGTCAGTAGCTGCAGCACATGGGCTCAGGAGTTGTGGCTCCTGGGCTCCAGAGCACAGGCTCAATAGTCGTGGCGCACGGGTTTAGCTGCTCCCTGGCATGTGGGATCTTCGTGGGCCAGGGATTGAAGCTGTGTCTCCTGCATTGGCAGGCAGACTCTTTACCACTGAGCCACCAGGGAAACCCAGCCCTAGCCCTTAGTTTGTAAAGAAAATTCCAGGTGGAAAATAGTCAGCAAACTTAACTGTCCTATATTCTCTTCCTAAAATGATAACTTACTTTGACAGTAGAAATGCCTGGGTAAGTTAAGTAAGTTAAGAGTAAGGGGACAACTGTACTGTGATCCCTTCCAGAATGGGAAAACTCCCGTGCTATCTTGCATCAAAAGCTGTGATAGAACTGTAGGCTTTCACAATTTGTGAAATGATGTTGCCATTCACCTTTAGCCCTGATTTATTTTGCTTATGCTTCAAAATTATATTTTTAACTCCAGATTAGATGTCTCCACCTGAATATTCCACAGGCATGCCAGGTGAAACATTTCTGATACAGAACTGGTTATTTTCAATTCTCCAACTTGAGTCTTCTCAGATCAACCGAGTCATTTCAGTTACTATTTATACTATTTAAACTCTGTCATCTTCAGCTCTCCCCTTCTTGCTTCCCATTTCCAGTTGGCTGGCTTCTGAGTTCAGGCTAACCAACGTGTTAAACGTGTGGAAAGTGTTGTCTTGCCTTGATTTCTGCTGTCCTCATTGTTTCTCACCCAGACTAATGACTTTTGTCTGACTCATCCCCACTTCCTTCTAGTTCACCGTTAAATCTTATTCTTTCTAAAACACAAAGGCAACGCACAAAGTAGCTTCAGATACTGAGATGAAGGTGGGAGAAGCAGAAAATTTTGGTCCACCAAATAGCCTTGATTAAAGAGAGAGCCCTCTTTGTCTTCTTTTAGTGATATGGATCAAGGTGTGCTGAGGTTGGACTTTAAGGCAAGAGGAAATAGTAATTCACTGCATCTTCTTTTTCTGGGACCTTCTCACCCACAAGTAATTTTATTTGTTGACTTCCCACTCCTCCTATGGTGGCGTTCAGTCAAGGTCGTCATCTCTTGCCTGGCCAGCTACAAAACATTACACCTACTTTCCCTGCTTTCCATTTTGCCTCCTACATTTTCTTCTCAATTTAGTAACCAGAACAAATCTCTACAAACCTAAGGCAGCTCATGACAGTCCTGTGCTCAAAACTTTGGAAAGTTTCCCACACAACTTGAGTAAGAATGTCAGTCCGTGTCGTGGCTGACTCAGCCTTTGTGATCCCGTCCTCTATGCCTCACTGACTTCACCTCTCTCCCTCTTTCTCCTTCCTCCATCTTCTTCAGCCATGCTGGCCCTCTGACTCTTCATGTGCTCGTTAGGCTTCCTTCTCAGGGGCTTTGCCTTTAGCTTTTCCTCTGCCTGAAAGAACCATGTGACTCATTCCCTCACTCCCTTTGGGTCTTCGTTCAGATGTCACTGCAGTGAGACCTTTGCTGACCACTCTATTTAAAATAGCAACACTCTACCCATATTCTATGCCTTATTTTTTTCCCACAGCAACACATTAGCTTTTACTATACTATATATTTCACTTAATTTATCTGCCCTCGTCCCAAAGATAATCTCTCTGTGGATGGAATAGTGTATCTGTTTTGCTCACCACTATATTGCCATTGGTTGGAAGAGTGTCTTGGGTATAGCATATGCTCAGTAAAAACTTGCTAAAAATAAAATGAGTTAACAGTATACCTAATGATAATATCATATTTGTCTCTAGTACTTTTTCATAGAAGCAAATTCCCAAATCACAACAAATCTCTTTCAAGCGCAGGGTTTATATTTCTTGGTTCAAAAAAGTTAGTCATATTAGTTTTGGCTAATGTGATAGGGATCAACAGGAGATGACTTGAATGAGAGGCAAGCAGGAGTGAAAACTCCACTTGAAAATTTCAAAGTGCCTATTAACTTATCTCTTTGATTTCATCTTCCTTGATTGCATAGTGTGGGTGAAACATCTATTTAGTCTACATCTAATTGCATACAGATAAGAACTGTAATAAAAATTAGCAAGTACACCCTGTAACACAGAGCAGCTACTTTTTCAAGGACTGATGTTCATCACTATGAGACATATCATCACTCAAAAATGTAATTTTTGTTTTGTAACTGGTAACAACCACATAATTCAGCCTAGCCACTGAAGCTTGGAGTCAGCTAACTCTCTTTTATATTTGCTTAGCCTTACCTTCATGTTGCTGTGGCAATGAGATCTGTGTTCTGCAGAAGATTAGAATATCAGAGGCCTCTGTGCAGTGCCCGGTTTAAGAGAAGGAGCAGGTAGAGGTGCTCAAGCAAACCACACAGGTGTGGAGTTTGAGTTTAATAAAGCCTGTGGCAAGAATGGAATGGGTAGAATTTGGGCTCTTCAATTTTGTTAAGGTTTGTAGTATACTGACACTATTGTCATTAGCAGGTGGGATGATATTTTTATTCTGCAGGAAATAATGTCCTGTCTGCCCCTTATATTTCCAGACACTATGAACCATGTCAATTATGTGGAAGTGACAGTAGGGTCTGAGCACTGAAAAGAATGCATGCATGTCATAGGCTTATGCCTTCTAGCAACTGGATAAAATAAATTCCAAAGTAGTTATTGTAGGCTTACTCTGTTTGTGCGCTATATGAATTCCTTTAGAAATGCAAAAGTGTGCACTTTCAAAGTTGCTTGACAAATAAGATTGTTTGGTCTTCACGAAATTGACATTTAAAGAATCACTTATTTCTAATTGGAGGATAATCGCTTACTGTACTGTGTTGGTTTCTGCCGTACATCAACATGAATCTACTTTAGCTGACGTGAGTGTTGCTGCACCTGCTTTCTTTTGATTTCTGTTTGTATGGAATATCTTTTTCTAGCCCTTCGCTTTCAGTCTGTATTTGTGCTTAGGTCTAAAGTGGATCTCTTGTAGATAGGATATATAGGGGTCTTGTTTTTTGTATCCATTTAGCTAGTCTGTGTCTTTTGGTTGTAGCATTTAGTCCATTTACGTTTAAGATAATTATTATGTCTGTGCTCCCCTGGTGAATGAGCAGTAAAGAATCTGCCTGCAGTGCAAGAGATGCAGGAGACATAGGTTTGGTCCCTGGGTCGGGAGGATCCCCTGTAAGGAGGGCATGGGGACCCGCTCTAGTGTTCTTGCCTGGAGAATCCCATAGATAGCGAAGCCTGGTAGGCTACAGTCCACAGGGTTGCAAAGAGTCAGACATGACTGAAGTGACTAAGCATGCACACCCATGATCCTATTACCATTTACTGTATTGTATTATTTGTTTTTGTAGACCTTTTCTTTCTCTTGTATTTCCTGTCTAGAAAAGTTCCTTGAGCATTTGCTGTAACGTTGATTTGGTGGTGCTGAATTTTCTTAACTTTGGCTTGGCTGTAAAGCTTTTGCTTTCTCCTTCAAATCTGAATGAGATCCTTGCTAAAAAGTGTAATCTTGGTTGTAGGTTTTTTTTCCTTTTATCACTTGAAGTATAGCCTCCCATTCCCTTCTATCCTACAGAGTTTCTGTTGAAAAATCAACTGTTAGCCTTAGGAGGATCCCCTTGTAAGTTATTTGTGGCTTCTCCCTTGCTGCTTTTAATACTTGTTCTTTGTATTTAATTTTCGTTAGTTCAATTAATATGTGTCTTGGGTTTTTCTCCTTGAGTTTAGCCTGTATGGGCTCTCTGGGGTTCCTGGTCTTGGTAGGCTATTTCCTTTCCAATGTTAGGGAAGTTTTCAACTCTAATCTCAAATATTTTTTTCATGCCTTTTCTTTTCTTCTTCTTCTTCTGGAACCCCTATAATTCGAATGTTGGTCCACTTAATGTTGTCCCAGATATCTCTGAGACTTCCTCATTTCTTTTTATTCTTTTCCCTTTATTCTGCTTTGCTTCACTTATTTTTACCATTCTACTTTCTGGTTCACTTGTCTGTTCTTCTGCCTCAGTTATTCTGCTGTTGGTTCCTGCTCTCAGTTATTGTATTGTTCATTGCTGATTGTCTATTCTTTAATTCTTCTAGGTCCTCTTTAACTTTATCTTGTATCATCTCAATCCCTGCCTCGAGTCTATTTATCTGTGCCTTCATTTTATTTCCAAGATTTTGGATCATCTTTACTTTCATTACTCTGAATTCTTTTTCAGGTAAGCTGTTTATTTCCTCCTCATTTGTTTGGCCTTGTTTTTCTGTTTTTGTTTTTACCACGGCCCTTAAATTTGCTGCATGTTTCTGTCTTTTTATTTTATTTAACTTACTGAGTTTGGAGTCTCCTTTCTGCCTGGTGGTAGGTCATAGTTCATCTCAGTTGTGAAATCTGCCCCTCGTGGGTGGAGTTGGACCAGTGCCTGGTGAAAGTCTGTTGGTTGGGGGAATGTGTGTCTGTGTTCTGGTGCATGGAGCTGGATCTTGTCTCTCTGAAGGGTAGTGTCGTTTCCAGTCATGTTTTTTGGGTGTCTGTGCCTTGGTGCGGCTTTGGGCAGCCTTTCTGCTCATGAACAAAGTTGCGTTCCTGTTTTGCTAAAGTTCTGGCATGAAACTGCAGCTTGCTGGCTTTTGGGTGGGCTTGGTCTTAGTGTTGAGATGGGAGGCCTTTGGCAGAGCACTCACGATTAATGTTCCATGAAGTTGGGAGTTCTCTGGTGGTCCCAGGTCCTAGACTCGGGTCTCCCACCTCGGGGGCTCAGGCTCGACCCCTAACTGTAGCAGCAAGACTTCATAGGCCATGTAGGACAAAACTCCAAGACTAATGGTGAAAGCAACACTCAGTAGCCAGTAACACCCAAAGAAACTCACACACTTATAAAAAGAAGAGAGAAAACAGAGAAAAGGATAAAAACTAGAGTCAAAACAGAAGAGAGCAATCAAGCTAATAAACAAGCCCCTAAGTGAAAATGTGTAGTAAAAACATGACTAGCAAAAATGCAAAATGAAAGCATGGGGGAAAATGCAATATAACTACATAGTACCCTCAAAACAGGAAAAAAATGAAATGAATTTTAAAAAAATAAGATGTTTTAAAACTGGAAAAAGTAGGTTAAAAAGTGAAAGTTAAGGGAATAATAAAGAAAGGACAACATAAGAACGTATGAGAAAAAAGAGAGAAATATATGGAGAGTGGCAGTATGAAGAATATCCTTGTGATTCCTTCATTTTCCTCTGCCCACAGTTTTCTTCAGTCAATCTCCCTGCTCAGAAAGTCATCCAATATTTGTAGGAAGGTCTCTGGACTTGTTGTGGGCAGTGTTGAGTCAACTCAGACTCAGGTGTTACTCCACCTTTTGTGTGCATGCGTGCTAATCAGGGTAAATTGGATGTGGTCAAATAGGAGATGGCAAGAGTGAACATCAGTATTTTAGGAATCAGTGAACAAAATGGACAGGAATGGGAGAATTTTAATTAATTTTAATTCAGGTGACCATTATATCTACTACTGTGGGCAAGAATCTTACAAGGAATGGAGTAGCCATCATAGTCAACAAAAGAGTACTTGAATGCAATCTCAAAAATGACAGAATGATCTCGGTTTGTTTCCAAGGCAAACCATTCAACGTCACAGTAAATCAAGTCTATGCCCCAGCCACTAATGCCGAAGAAGCTGAAGTTGAATGGTTCTTTGAAGACCTACAAGATCTCCTAGAACTAATACACACACACACACGCACACACACACACAAAAGATGTCCTTTTCATCATAGGGGACTAGGATACAAAAGTAGAAGGTAAAGAGATACCTGGAAAAACAGGCAAATTTGCCCTTGGAGTGCAAAATGAAGCAGGGCATAGGCTAACAGAGTTTTGCCAAGAAAACACACTTGTCATAGTAAACACCCTTTCCAACGACACAAGAGACAAGTCTTCACATAGACATCACCAGATGGTCAGTACCAAAATCAGATTGATTATATTCTTTGTAGTGGTAGATGGAGAAGCCCTATAGAGTCAGCAAAACAAGACCTGGAGCTGACTGTGGCTCAGATCATCAGCTCCTTATTGTAAAATTCAAACTCAATTTGAAGAAAGTAGGGAAAGCCATTCAGTTCAGTTCAGTTGCTCAGTCGTGTCCGACTCTTTGCGACCCCATGAATCACAGCACGCCAGGCCTCCCTGTCCATCACCAACTCCTGGAGTTCACTCAAACTCACGTCCTCGAGTCTGTGATGCCATCCAGCCATCTCATCCTCTGTCGTCCCCTTTTCCTCCTGCCCCCAATCCCTCCCAGCATCAGAGTCTTTTCCAATGAGTCAGCTCTTCGCATGAGGTGGCCAAAGTACTGGAAAGCCATTAGGACATTCAAATTGCTTATGATTATACAGTGGAGGTGACGAATAGATTCAGGGGACTAGATCTGGTAGACAGAGTGGCTGAAGAACTATGGATAGAGGTTTGTAACATTGTATAGGAGGTGATGACCAAAACCATCCCCCCAAAAAAGAAATGCAAGAAGGCAAAGTGGTTGTTTGAGAAGGCCTTAACAAATAGCTGAGGAAAAAGAGAAGCGAGAGGCAAAGGAGAAAGGAAAATATATATCCAAGTGAATGCAGAGTTCCAGAGAATAACAAGGAGAGATAAGAAGTCCTTCAAGGCTTTGTCAACATGAAACTAAAGGAAATATAATGACCAGCTTGGAAGATGACCAGATCTGCACATTTTTCTTTATCATTTATCACATTTTCAAATTTTATCCTTCAGTAACTTTTTCCCCCTGGTTTAAAAATCAAATCAGATTAATATATATTGAATAAAATTTGAAATTACTCAAAATCAACCAACCTAACAAAAAGAACAAGTAATCTTCTATTATCCCATTACCTAGTCATACATAATGACTGTGAAAGGTAATGAATGAAGTCAGATACATCTTAGATTTGAATCTTTACTACTTTCATTATTTGCCTCTAAAAGTTAGTTACTTGACCTACCTGTTTGCTTCAGTTTTCTCATCTATAAAGTTGGAGTAACAGTGTTGTTGTTGTTTTTGTCCCCTAAGTTGTCTCCAACTCTTTGTGACCCCATGGACTGCAGCATGCCAAGCTCCTCTGTCCTCAACTATCCCCTGGAATTTGCTCAAATTCATGGCCATTGAGTTGGTGATGCTATCTAACCATCTCATCCTCAGTTGCCCACATCTCCTTTTGCCTTCAGTCTTTCCCAGGATCAAGGCTTTTCCAATCTCTTTACATCAGGTGGCCAAAGTATTGGAGCTTCAGCTTAAGCATCAGTCCTTCCAATAAATATTCATGGTTGATTTCCTTTAGGATTGACTAGTTTGATCTCCTTGCAGTCCAAGAGATTCTCAAGAGCCTTCTCTAGCACCACAATTCAAAAGCATCAGTTCTTTGACTCTCAGCTTTCTTTATGGTCCAACTGTCATATTCATACATGACTACTGGACAAACCGTAGCTTTGACTAGATGAACCTTTGTCAGCAAAGTAATGTCTCTGCTTTTTAATACACCGTCTAGGTTTGGCATAACTTCCATTCCAAGGAGCAAGTGTCTTTTAATTTCATGGCTGCAGTCACTATCCCTGGTGATTTTGGAGCCCAAGAAAATAAAATCTGTCATTGCATCCACTTTTTCTCCTTGTATTTGCCATGAAATGATGGGACTGGATGCCATGATCTTAGTTTTTTTTAATGTTGAGTTTCAAGCCAGCTTTTCACTCTCCTCTTTCACCCTTATCAAGAGGCTCTTCAGTTCCTCTTTTTATAGTGTTACGGTCCGCATATCTCAGGTTGTTGTAATTTCTCCTGGAGATCTTGATTCCAGCTTGTGATTCATCCAGCCTGGCATTTCTCATGATGTACTCTGCATAGATTTAAATATGTAGAGTGACAATATACAGCCTTGTCATACTCCTTTCTCCATTGAACCAGTGGAGAACTCCATGAACAAGTCAGTTGTTTCATACCCAGTTCTAACTATAGCTTCTTGACCCACATACAGTTTTCTCAGGGGTCAGGTAAGGTAGTTGGTACTCCCATCTCTTTAAGAATTTTCTACAGTTTGTTGTGATCCAGTCCATCCTTTCGCATAGTCAATGAAGCAGATGTTTTTCTGGAATTCCCTTGCTTTCTCCATAATCCAACAAATATTGTCAATTTGATCTCTGGTTCCTCTGCCATTCTAAACCAGCTTGTACATCTGGAAGTTCTTGGTTCACGTACTGCTGAAGCCTAGCTTGAAGGATTTTTAACCTTAACCTTACTAACATGTGAAATCAGTGAAATTGTACAATAGTTTGAACATTCTTTGGCATTGCCCTTCTTTGGGATTGCAATGAGAACTGACCTTTTCCAGCTGTGTGGCTACTGCTGAGTTTTCCAAGTTCACTGACATACTGAATGCAGCACTTTAGCTGCATCATCTTTTAGGATTTGAAAGCACTCAGCTGGAATTCCATTACCTCCACTAGCTTTGTTCATAGTAATGCTTCCTAAGGCCAGCTTGACTTCACATTCTAGGATGTATGACTCTAGGTGAATGACCACACCATCATGGTTATCTGGGTCATTAAGACCTTTTTAGTATAATTCTTTTTTCTGTATTCTTTCCACTTCTTAATCTCTTCTGCTTCTGTTAGGTCCTTGCTGTTTCTGTCCTTTATCGTGATCATCCATGCATGAAATGTACCTTTGATATCTGCAATTTTCTTGAAGAGATCTCTAGTCTTTCCCACTCTATTGTAACAATACAGTTTACCTTTTAGGGTTGTAGAAAGTCCTAAGTAGACCTGGCACTTGGCAAATATCGAATCCACTACTTACTGTTGTTATTTCCTTCCAGTCATTTTTCTAAGCATGTATTTTTATTTATAGTTCAGGACATCCTGTATATTTCTCTCTCTCTCTTTTTTTTTACATCATATTATAAGCATTTTCTTATTCAATTTCTACTTGTGAATAGCCTTATTCTAAGTTATTGATTATACAGTGGAAGTGAGAAATAGATTTAAGGGCCTAGATCTGATAGATAGAGGGCCTGATGAACTATGGACAGAGGTTCGTGACATTGTACAGGAGACAGGGATAAAGACCATCCCCATGGAAAAGAAATGCAAAAAAGCAAAATGGCTGTCTGGGGAGGCCTTACAAATAGCTGTGAAAAGAAGAGAAGTGAAAAGCAAAGGAGAAAAGGAAAGATATAAGCATCTGAATGCAGAGTTCCAAAGAATAGCAAGAAGAGATAAGAAAGCCTTCCTCAGTGATCAATGCAAAGAAATAGAGGAAAACAACAGAATGGGAAAAACTAGAGATCTCTTCAAGAAAATTAGAGATACCAAGGGGACATTTCATGCAAAGATGGGCTCGATAAAGGACAGAAATGGTATGGACCTAACAGAAGCAGAAGATATTAAGAAGAGGTGGCAAGAATACACAGAAGAACTGTACAAAAAAGAGCTTCATGACCCAGATAATCACGATGGTGTGATCACTGACCTAGAGCCAGACATCCTGGAACGTGAAGTCAAGTGGGCCTTAGAAAGCATCACTATAAACAAAGCTAGTGGAGGTGATGGAACTCCAGTTGAGCTATTCCAAATCCTGAAAGATGATGCTGTGAAAGTGCTGCACTGAATATGCCAGCAAATTTGGAAAACTCAGCAGTGGCCACAGGACTGGAAAAGGTCAGTTTTCATTCCAATCCCAAAGAAAGGCAATGCCAAAGAATGCTCAAACTACTGCACAATTGCTCTCATCTCACATGCTAGTAAAGTAATGCTCAAAATTCTCCAAGCCAGGCTTCAGCAGTATGTGAACCATGAACTTCCAGATGTTCAAGCTGGTTTTAGAAAAGGGAGAGGAAACAGAGATCAAATGCCAACATCTGCTGGATCATGGAAAAAGCAAAAGAGTTCCAGAAAAACATCTATTTCTGCTTTATTGACTATGCCAAAGCCTTTGACTGTGTGGATCACAATAAACTGTGGAAAATTCTGAAAGAGATGGGAATACCAGATCACCTGACCTGCCTCTTGAAAAATCTGTATGCAGGTCAAGAAGCAATAGTTAGAACTGGACATGGAACAACAGATTGGTTCCAAATAGGAAAAGGAGTACGTCAAGGCTGTATATTGTCACCCTGCTTATTTAACTTATATGCAGAGTACATCATGAGAAACGCTGGACTGGAAGAAACACATGCTGGAATCAAGATTGCCAGGAGAAATATCAATGACCTCAGATATGCAGATGACACCACCCTTATGGCAGAAAGTGAAGAGGAACTAAAAAGCTTCTTGATGAAAATGAAAGTGGAGAGTGAAAAAGTTGGCTTAAAGGTCAACATTCAGAAAACGAAGATCATGGCATCTGGTCCCATCACTTCATGGGAAATAGATGGGAAAACAGTGGAAACAGTGTCAGACTTTATTTTTTGGGCTCCAAAATCACTGCAGATGGTGACTGCAGCCATGAATTAAAAGACGCTTACTCCTTGGAAGGAAAGTTATGACCAACCTAGATAGCATATTCAAAAGCAGAGACATGACTTTGCCAACAAAGGTCTGTCTAGTCAAGGCTATGGTTTTTCCAGTAGTCATGTATGGATGTGAGAGTTGGACTGTGAAGAATGCTGAGCACTGAAGAATTGATGCTTTTGAAGTGTGGTGTTAGAGAAGACTCTTGAGAGTCCCTTGGACTGCAAGGAGATCCAACCAGTCCATTCTGAAGGAGATCAGCCCTGGGATTTCTTTGGAGGGAATGATGCTGAAGCTGAAACTCCAGTACTTTGGCCACCTCATGCAAAGAGTTGACTCATTGGAAAAGACTCTGCTGCTGGGAGGGATTGAGGATCAGGAGGAGAAGGGGACGACAGAGGATGAGATGGCTGGATGGCATCACTGACTCGATGGACGTTGGTCTGAGTGAACTTCAGGAGTTGGTGATGGACAGGAAGGCCTGGCGTGCTGTGATTCATGGGATCGCGAAGAGTTGGACACGACTGAGCGACTGAACTGAAGTTATTGACTTCTGTTTCCTTACAGTAAATTTCTAGATATCTCAAGACAAATAATGACAGCCCATTTAATGTGTAAGAATGCTCTAGTGGGAAATTATATATTCTGAAGTTTTAATCTTACAACCGTGACCTGATGGGAAATATCAGATACCCGAATAGTGTGATCATTAAACTCAGTAGTATCTCAGTGAATATAAAGAGACAACATGCAAGGTTTTATAATCTTGGTTTTGCAACTTGGGCAACATGTTTATCTTCTCTGGGCCCCTCCTGTACAATGGGGTAAAATTAGCACCTATTTCATGGGGTGGTGACAATTAGTTTCTAATCCTGATACGTGGTAAACACTTAATGAATATGTTAGCTCTTTATTTGTTTCTGTGTTTAACACTTAAAAGTTTGTTTTCATAATTAAAAATGAGAGAATAGCAGTGTTTTCGATAATAAGCTATAAAATACGAGATAAGGCAGTCCAAATACTTTTTTAGTTGAAAATGGTTTTATAGTTTCCCCCATTTTAATTATAACAAGTATTTTTTTCCTGTTTTAAATTTATTATTCAACCAACTTCTTAGAGGGACAAGTGGCGTTCAGCCACCCGAGATTGAGCAATAACAGGTCTGTGATGCCCTTAGATGTCTGGGGCTGCACGCGCGCTACACTGACTGGCTCAGCGTGTGCCTACCCTACGCCGGCAGGCGCGGGTAACCCGTTGAACCCCATTCATGATGGGGATCGGGGATTGTTTTTTTTTATTTTCTTTAAAAAAAAAATTAAAAAAAAAACAAATAAATTTATTATTCAAAGACAACATGAGAAGAGGCATTTGATTTGATAAACCTTATAAAGGATTTTTATAGTGTTCTTAAGTGATTCAAAAGATGGGATGTGATTTTTTTCCAAGTTGTTCTTGTTAAAAGACAAACATGCTTTAAGCTTTTTAAAGTTAAATTTAAGCTAAACACATGAACTAACAATGCCAGCATTTATAGAGTGTTTTCTATGTGCTATCCAATTTCCTAAGTATATTATTTATATTGTCTCGTGAAACCCTTATAATGACCGTGAGGAAGGTTCCGTCATTATTTCCAATTATAGAAGAAATTGAGGCAAATGGAGATTAAATAACTTGCTGAAGGTTGTATGACTAGGGAGAAAGTTCTCTCCTAATATAGCCCCAAAGCCCTTGCTTTAAACCATTCTACTATGCTACTTAACATTCCAACAGAAAAAGTACAAAAATTGGTTAAATACAGTACCAATATGTTTACAGTGTTTGTGTTAATCCACGAATTTGACCAATATTAAAGAATAAGTTTAAAATCTCATGTCTTTTGTGGGAACACAAGTATGCCTATTTCAGTTTTTTTTCTTCTATTAGTTTTTCAGTTATGGAACAAAAACATTATATCAAAACAATGAAGCTTTGCAGTCTAAATTCTTTCCACCTTTTCCAAAAGTGATGCTACCAGCCAATAGTTTTCAAGGAAAAGTAGCATTTATTACCGGGGGAGGCACTGGCCTTGGAAAAGGAATGACAACTTGTCTGTCCAGCCTGGGTGCACAGTGCGTGATAGCCAGCCGGTGAGTGAGTCTCAGTAAGTTGCCTGGCGAGAGTCTATTGATGGAATAAGTCTGTGCTACAATGTTGAAAACACTTTTTGCCAGATTTGTGTGATTTGCATCTTAATCTCTATGAAATAGTCTTTAGATGATTTAAATCTCCTTGGAAAAAGTCAGTTATTACTTGTGATGATAGAAGTAATGATTGATGATGGAACTGATAATATACTTCACAAATTCAGCGACAGAATTTTTTCTGTGTATGAAGTAATAAAGTACTATATTGAGGCTCCTTTGTTTTCAGTGAGAGTGGTTATAATTACTGATTCAGTAGATAGTTAACCTTGCACCAGGATAATGGATAGAATGCTTCCATTTCCTATAAGACGGGCAAATATTTCAAAACATCGATTGTGATGAATATAGGAAGGGGGAGGCCTTGTGGAAAGAATTTATTTAGGCATGTCCTGGTATCTTATAGCTATTCAAGTTAGAGGTTTAGAGACTGGCCAAAAAATCTATCCTTTCTTTCAGTTTGGAATACTGTAAAATTTTTAGATAGGCTATATAATAGTCTGAATGATAAGTCACTGTGTAATTTATAAGGGCCCAAAGGAGTTTCTTTCAGATGTTTCTTTTAATGCAAATTGGCCAGAACATTTTTTTTTTATGTTGCAATGTTTTTAAGTGTGTTAATATATTATTGTCTTTGTAATACTATGTGATTTACATTGCTTTTGTGTGTTTGTTTTTCTGAAGCGTGTAAGATTCTGAGTACATCTAGGTTGTCCAAACCCATCAATTTGGTATAAAATCTGGTAACATAGATTTATATAGAACATAGATTTTTTAAAAATAGTTTAACCTAAGCTTACATCATTCCAGGAATGTATTTTCCTTCTAAAGCATGCCTGGACAAGAAAACACATAGAAAAGAATATAATTAAAGAAATAATTTAAAATTTAACTGGCTTAAAACTAATTCTATCAATTAATGTCAGATATATGAAAATTGCTTAAATTTAACTTCTGGAAAATAAATGCACTCAAACTAACTTGTTTATAGATTTAGCTTTTCTATTGTCCTCAAAATACATGTCTTTAAACTGTAAATTCTTTCTTAATTTATGAAATTAAAAAGAAAAATATAACATGAAGTTATTTCAGAACTCATGCAAAGTACCATGTGTTTCTTTCTAGAAAAATTGATGTTTTGAAAGCAACTGCAGAGCAGATATCTTCTCAAACTGGAAATAAGGTACATTAAAAAGTTATTTAAATCAGATTTCGGAATGATAACATGCTTAAGTAAGTGACTCATGCTTCTGGATTAAGAAGTCTGAAAAATGTAGAACTCTTTTTGTTTTTGTTGTTTTGCAGGTTCATGCAATTCAGTGTGATGTGAGGGACCCTGATATGGTGCAAAACGCTGTGTCAGAAACCATCAAAGTCATCGGACATCCTGATGTAAGTGTGATGGTGATGAGGCGACAGATGAGGTGTTTGATGTTGATAGCACCTACCAAGGTGTATAAATGAAATAAAATATTGATGCTGAGCAAGTGCTGTGTTAAGAAGCCCCTGTTTTCCTCTGCTAGCAAAAAGCCAGCTCTTTTTGCTAGGGAGTAGAGTAGGTAGACTGCTATACTATTTCCTTTTAGGAACACTTTAAAAATACATTTATAATCATATAGAACAAACTTTATTTCACTATATTTAATAAGATTATGAAATAAGAGTAGCTATCCAAGAGCACAATATTTAGTTTAAATGATTCATGCTCTTTGCTTTTCTTTATAATTTTGGATTATCTCTGTCCATGGAGGAAAATAATACAAACAAGGAAACGGACAAAAAAGCTCCAGATTTCTCCTTATAAGACCTGAGATATACATGGATGTTTTGCTTTTGTTTGGTTCGCATATTGGAAAGAAGCCTTTTCTCCAGTAGTCTCAAAGAGAGCACTTTGCTATGTTAAAGATATTTTTGGACAAATCAATATCTACTATAGAACTAAGTGGAATTTTTATTGTTATTGAAGAAGTTGGTCATCAACCAAGAATTTCATTAGCTAAATTAAGCCAAAATGATATCAGAAATTAAAGGCACTTTAATTGAGATTCCTTGAAATAAATAATCACATCCTAGACATGCTTAATCTATATGTATATTTTTAGTAATAGACTCTACCCTAATTTTGAGACACGGATTAGAATTCCAAAATTTGGTAAACAATAATAGGAAATTTTCAAAGGCTCACAGAAAGTAAAACTGAACCAAATCTCACAGTATTGTTCCTAACAGACTACGGACTTTAGCTTTAAGTTTCAGAAATAAAAGCTCTTTAGGAAAAATATTCCTCCTCATCTAAGTTTCTATAACTTGCCTTATTCACTTGTTAGATTGTGATAAACAATGCAGCAGGGAATTTTATTTCTCCCTCTGAAAGACTCTCTCCTAATGCTTGGAAGACAATAACTGACATAGTTCTGAATGGCACAGCCTTTGTGACTCTAGCAATTGGGAAGGAACTAATCAAAGCACAGAAAGGTATGTTTATTTATTTTTCACATATTAATTGGATCCCTACTGTGTGCAGGTTCTGTGCTAAGCCCTGGGATACTCAATGATGCAATGTCTGTACTTGTACAGTCAGTTCAGTCACTCAGAAAAACCTGATTACAGGTTTTTCTATTAAATGCTACTTTTGGTGATATGGATTTCTATTTTCTGTTGACCAGTCGTGATGCAATGGTATCAAGTGAGTCAGTTCAGTTCAGTTCAGTTCAGTCGCTCAGTTGTGTCCGACTCTTTGCGACCCCATGAACCGCAGCACGCCAGGCCTCCCTGTCCTTCATCAACTCCCGGAGTTCGCTCAAACTCATGTCCATCAAGTCAGTGATGCCATCCAGCCATCTCATCCTCTGTTGTCCCCTTCTCCTCCTGCCCCAATCCCTCCCAGCATCAGGGTCTTTTCCAATGAGTCAGTTCTTCACCTCAGGTGGCCAAAGTATTGGAGTTTCAGCTTCAGCATCAGTCCTTCCAATGAACATTCAGGACTGATTTCCTTTAGGATGGACTGGTTGGATCTCCTTGCAGTCCAAGGGACTCTCAAGAATCTTCTCCAACACCACAGTTCAAAAGCATCAATTCTTTGGTGCTCAGCTTTCTTTACAGTCCACCTCTCACATCCATACACGACCACTGGAAAAACGAGTATGTCTAGAATCAGTGTACAGTTACTCACTTAACACTCACTGATGACTTTTGTGTACCATACCCTGTGCTGCATGTCCAAATGACAGAGGTGAATAAGACACTGTCCCTGATCAGGCTGTGGCTGGGACTTGAAGGGTGCAGGTATTTTCTCAGAGAGGTGATAGAGTATTCCGAACCAGGACAAGGAGGAAGTATCCTTGTGTTACTTGAAGGATGCCCTTTGGGGCTTGAGGGGAATGGCATGGAGCTGATCAGTCTCCTTCTGTTGGTTCAAAGCTTTTGTCTCATTAGATTCAATTTCTTCTTCTGTACAGCGTGGATAATTCTCAAATCAGCTTGAGAAAGGATCTAGGAACAGACAGAAGGATTCTAGAGGGGCATTAGCCTTTTTTCTACACGTGTGCTAACAACTT
The DNA here is from genome assembly GCF_032452875.1 of Bos javanicus. Lineage (NCBI taxonomy): Eukaryota > Metazoa > Chordata > Mammalia > Artiodactyla > Bovidae > Bos > Bos javanicus. The sequence continues at coordinate 73,845,262 of NC_083881.1, read as the reverse complement.
CCATCTTTTCCCTGTTCTCTTATTGAAGTTGAAACCCTATGTTTTAATTCCTATTATAACAAAGTGAATATGATTGAGATAGGGAATTTGCTTTTTAAAAAAAATTTTTTAAAGAAGGATGATTGAGTGGGGAGATAGAGAAGTGTGGGCTGACTTCTCTCTTTTCTCTCTCCCAGGATCCTTGTATCTCTTTTATATGTCTTCTTACTATATCCTTTTTCAAGTGTATTTGAGAATTATCCACACTGTGTCTGATTTTCTCTCTCCATACCTCTTACTCATTTCTCTGTTTCTCTCCATATGTCTGTCTCTCTCTCACTTTCTATCAACTCTTCACTTTTGTTTCTCTGTTTATTTCTTCATCTTGGTCTCTCTCATCACTTGGTATTTCCCTGTCTTGTCTGTTTTATTTCATCCCCTGCCCGTCTTTGTTATTCTTGATTTCCGTCTGACTCTCCTTTCTTTTCTCATTATTGTCTTTCATTGTAATATAGACTTTGATCTATTTTTACTCATCACATTGGATTAAAATTAAAATTCTATGGACTTCATTAAAATTATATTAGCTCAGGCTTCTTAAAAGATGGAGCCAGTTTTTTTCTGCCAAAATTCCTGTCAGTTATAGATGCTGTAACCTGACAGTTTTCAGTTCAGTTCAGTTCAGTTCAGTCGTTCAGTGGTGTCCAACTCTTTGTGACCCCATGGACCACAGCACGCCAGGCCTCCCTGTCCATCACCAACTCCCGGAGTTTACCCAAACTCATGTCCATTGAGTCAGTGATGCCATCCAACCATCTCCTGTGTCACCCCCTTCTCCTCTCACCTTCAGTCTTTCGCAGCATCAGAGTCTTTTCAAATGAGTCAGCTCTTTGCATCAGGTGGCCAAAGTATTGGAGTTTCACCTTCAGCTTCAGTCCTTCCAATGAACACCCAGGACTGATCTCCTTTAGGATGGACTGGTTGGATCTCCTTGCAGTCCAAGCGACTCTCAAGGGTCTTCTCCAACACCACAGTTCAAAAGCATCAATTCTTCTGCACTCAGCTTTCTTTATAGTCCAACTCTCACATCCATCAGTGACCACTGGAAAAACCATAGCCTTGACTAAATGGACCTTTATTGACAAAGTAATGTCTCTGCTTTTTAATATGCTGTCTAGGCTGGCCATGACTTTCCTTCCAAGGAGTAAGCGTCTTTTAATTCATGGCTGCAATCACCATCTGCAGTGATTTTGGAGCCCAAAATAATAAAGTCTGCCACTGTTTCCCCATCTATTTGCCATGAAGTGATGGGACTGGATGCCATGATCTTAGTTTTCTGAATGGTGAGCTTTAAGCCAACTTTTTCACTCTCCTGTTTCACTTTCATCAAGAAGCTCTTTAGTTCTTCTTCACTTTCTGCCATAAGGGTGGTATTATTTGCATATCTGAGATTATTGATATTTCTCCCGGGATCTTGATTCCAGCTTGTGCTTCCTCCAGCCCAGTGTTTCTCATGATGTGCTCTGAATATAAATTAAATAAGCAGGGTGATGATATACAGCCTTGACATACTCCTTTTCCTATTTGGAACCAGTCTGTTGTTCCATTTTGCTCTACCTTTTTATTATTGATTTGTAGAAAATTTTCATAGACTCTGTACTGAGTACTTTGTGAGATATAGTATGTATTTAGAATATCTCCTCCTAGTCTGTTGTTGTTCAGTCACTTAATTGTGTCTGACACTTTGCGACCCCACAAACTGCAGAATGCCAGGCTTCCCTGTACTTCACTATCTCCTGGAGTTTACTCAAAGTCATGTCCATTGAGTCAGTGATACCATCCAACTGTCTCATCCTCTGTCACCCCCTTCTCCTTTTGCCCTCAATCTTTCTCTGCATCAGGGTCTTTTCCAATGAGTCAGCTCTTCACATTAGGTGACCAAAGTACTGGAGCTTCAGTTTCAGCATCAGTCCTTCCAATGAATATCAACCTTCAAGGTTGATATCCTTTAGGATTGATAGATTTGATCTCCTTGCAGTCCAAGGGACTCTCAAGAGTCTTCTCCAACACCACAGTTCAAAAACATCAATTTTGTGGCTCTCAGTCTTCTTTATGGTCTAACTCTTATATTTGTACATGACTACTGGAAAAACCATAGCTTTGACAATAGAGACCTTTGTTGGCAAAGTAGTGTCTCTGCTTTTTAATATGCTGTCTAGGTTTTTTAATAGCTTTTATTCCAAGCAGCAAGCATCTTTTAATTTTGTGGCTGTAGTCACTGTCCACAGTGATTTTGAAGCTCAAGAAAGTAAAATCTTTCATTGTTTCCAATTTTACCCCATCTATTTGCCATGATGTGATGGGACCAGATGCCATGGTCTTCATTTTTTTAAAGTTGAGTTTTTAAGCCAGCTTTTTCACTCTCCTGTTTCACCTTCATGAAGAAACTCTTTAGTTCCTCTTCACTTTCTACCATTAAAGTGGTATCATCTGCATAAATGAGGTTGTTGCTATTTGTCCCAGCAGTCTTGATTCCAGCTTGTGAGTATACAGCCCAGCATTTTGCATGATGAACCCAGCATATAGGTTAAATAAGCAGGGTGACAATATATGGTCTTGATGTACTCCTTTCCCAATTTCAAACTAGTCCATTGTTCCATGTCCTGTTCTAACGGCTGCTTCTGGCCCTACATACAGGTTTCTCAGGAGACAGGTAAGATGGTCTGGTATTCCTGTCTCTTTCAGAATTTCAGAATTTTCCAGTTTGTCGTGATCCACAGTCAAATGTGTTAGCATAGTCAGTGAAGCAGATGTCTTTTGGAATTTTCTGGCTTTTTCTATGATCCAGAGGATCATAGACCCTTTCTAGGTAATAACAGAAGTAACGATAAAAGAGTAGGTTATCTGGTCTCTAGCTGCTGCTGCTGCTGCTAAGTCGCTTCAGTCGTGTTTGACTCTGTGCAACCCCATAGACGGCAGCCCACTAGGCTCCCCCGTCCCTGGGATTCTCCAGGCAAGAACACTGGAGTGGGTTGCCATATCCTTCTCCAATGTGTGAAAGTGAAAAGTGAAAGTGAAATCGCTCAGTCGTGTCCGATTCTTAGCGACCCCATGGATGTAGCCCACCAGGCTCCTCTATCCATGGGATTTTCCAGGCAAGAGTACTGGAGTGGGGTGCCATTGTCTTCTCCATCTGGTCTCTAGAGGTTGTAGTTTTTACCAAATATAGCACATTTGCAGTCTTTATTTCTCCAAATGATTTTTCTGTTCCTTTATTCTGGGACTTCAATTATATATATGTTAACATGCTAGATACTTCCACAGCTCATTGACGTTCTGCCTTTTTTTTCCCCTCAATTTTTATCCCTTCTTTGTCCTTTATTTTCCATGCTTGATATTTGTGGTATCTTCAAGAGCATGGATCTTTTCTTCTGCAACTAAGACCATTTATTTGATTTTTCATCTCAGATGTTTTTTAGTGTTAGAAGTTCTATTTGGTTCTACTTTTGTATTTCTAATTATACTCATGTTTTCCTTGAAATATTTTAGAATACTTACAATATCCTTTTTTCTTCCATCTTTTGTTTTTTTAAACAAAAATGATATTTTTAATGATAAAAGGTACAATTCACAAAGGAGATAGACATCATAAATCATTACACACCTAACAACAGAGAAACAAAGATATATAAAGCAAAGCTGAGAAGAAATGTAAGGGAAAAGGAAAATATATATAATCATAGTGAGACATATTAATATTTCTCTGAGAATATTTTATCAGTTACAGAAAAAATAAGAATAGATGTGTCTTGAATGATGTCATTAGTAATTTAAATATAATAGTTTTATATTTATATTAATCTTATATCCTACAGAACTATATTTAAAATTTTGTATTTCATTTGTTATTTGGTTTCCATAGGACATTTAGAAAAACTGACAAAAAGGTAAACATTACTAAATTTCAAGAAGTAGAATTCCTTTCTTGTGTGATTCAGTTATACATATACACATATATTATTTTGGAAATTATTTTCCATTATAGGTTATAATAAGATATTGACTTTGTTCCCTGTGCTATGTAGTAAACCTTTGTTTCTTGTTGCATATCTATTTTTAAAATTAGAAATCTAGCATTCTATTCACACTAAGTCAATCAGGTGAAATCAAAATGTCATAAATTTTTTAGTTAGGCAAAAATTCATAAATCTTCAAAAATATATATATTATACATATGTGAAAGTGAAAGTCACTCAGTTGTGGCCGACTCTTTGCGACCCCATGGACTCTATAATCCATGGAATTCTCCAGGCCAGAATACTGGATTGGGTAGCCTTTCCCTTCTCCAGGGGATCTTTCTGACCCAGGAATTGAACCAGGGTCTCCTGCATTGCAGGTGGATTCTTTACCAACTGAGATATCGGGGAAGCCTTGTATACAAAAGATTTTCTACTATGCTTGTTAAAGGCTTGAGAAAGAACATTAGAAAAAAAAAGAGAAGGTGGAGAAACTGGAAAACATAAACTAAATGAAATGGGAGCACTGAATGTACAATAGAGAATGTGAAACAAGCTAGATAAAAGTAAAAGATCCTCATAGAGTTCAGTTGTCTTTAAACATGGCTGCTCATTAGACACATATCTGAAACTGGCAAAAAAAAAAAAAAACAAGTAACACCTGGACATTTGTATTTTTCAAAGAATTCCAAGGTAATACTGATATGCATCTGGATTTTTAAAAATGATTACAGGTTTTTCTATTAAATGCTACTTTTGGTGATACAGATTTCTATTTTCTGTTGACCAGTCGTGATACCATGGTACTAAGTGAGTAATGGTTACATAGTCACAATAGTAAAAGATGTTGATCAGTTTTCACAATCAGTAGCCAAATAAAAAATGAAAGATAATTACTGTTGCAAGCCATAATGGGAACATGATTAACCTAATAATATAAAATAATTACATACAATTTGGGGGATCAAGCAGAGTGATGTGGTGAGTGGAAGTGCCTACATGCACATGTTTTCATCTGCTCAGCCAGTCTATGTCTTTTGGTTGGTACATTTACTCCATTTACATTTAAGTTAATTATCAATATATATGATCCTATTACTGTTTTCTTGTTTTGGGTTTATTTTCTATAGGTAGATCTTTTCCTTTTCTTGTTTTCTGCCTAGACAAGTTCCTTTAGCATTTGTTGTAAAGTTGATTTGGTGGTGCTGAGTTCTCTTAACTTTTGCTTGTCTGGAAAGCTTTTGATTTCTCCATCAAACCCGAAGGAGAGTTTTGCTTGGTAGAGTATTCTTGATGGTAGTTGCTTCCCTTTCATCACTTTAAATATATCATGCCACTCTCTTCTGGTTTACAAGTTTACTTAAGAAATCAGCTGATAGCCTAATGGGAGTTTCCTTGTAGGTTATTTGTCATTTCCCCCTTGTTGCTTTTAGCATTTTATCTCTGTCTTTAATTTTTGACAGTTTGATTACTGTGTCTTGGTGTGTTCCTCCTGGGGTTTATCCTGCCTGGGACTTTCTGTGCTTCCTGGACTTGGCTGACTACTTCTTTTCCCATGTTAGAGAAGTTTTCAGCTATTAGTTCTTCAAATATTTTCTTAGATCCTTTCTGTCTCTCTTCTTCTGGGACCCCTGTAATGCAAATGTTGATGTGTTTAATGTTGTCCTTAAGGTCTCTTAGGCAGTCTTCATTTCTTTTCATTCTATTTTCTATATTTTGTTCTGTGGCAGTGATTTCTACCGATCTGTCTTCCAGGTCATTTATCTGTTCTTCAGCCTCAGTTATTCTGCTGTGGATTCCTTCTAGTGTATTATTCATCTCTGTTTGTTTGTTCTTTAGTTCTTGTAGGTCTTCTGTTCTTTTTCCAAGATTCTGAATCATATTCACTATCATTCTGAATTCTTTTTCTGGGAGGTTACCTATCTCCACTTCATTTAGTTGTTTTCCTGGGGTTTGAACTTGTCCCTTCATCTGGACACAACTTCCTGCTTTTTCATGCTGATTAACTTTCTGTAATGTGGCTTTTGTTTTAGTCACAGTGGGACTGTGGTTCTTCTTGCTTCCTCTGTCTGCCCACTGATGGAGAGTCTTGTGTAAGCTTCCTGATGGGAGGGACTGGTGGTGGGAAAAACTGGTCTTGCTCTAGTGGGCAGAGCCTTGCTCAGAACAGCTTTAATCCAATTATCTGCTGATGAGTGGGATTGCGTCCCCTCCCTGGTCGTGTTTTGGCCTGAGCCAATCCAACCCTTGGGTCTATGGGCTCTTGGTCTGGTTACTGGTGACCTTCAAGAGGGTTTACATCAAGGGGGACCTTCTGAGACTGCTGCTGCCTCTTCCCTGCCTCCTGTCGTGAGCTTCTGCTGACCCACACATGCACAGGAGACCCTCCAACACCAGCAGGTAGTTTTGCTTCAGTCTCCTGTGTTGGGGGGTGGGGGGTGGTGGTTACTGCTGCATTTCTCTGAGTCTTGGTTCACACAAGATTTTGTTTGTGACCTTCAAGACTGGAGTCTCCGTTTCCCCCAGTCCTGTGGAAGTCTTGTAATCAGATCCCTCTGGCCTTCAAGGTCAGATTCCCTGGGGATTCCAGTCCCTCTGTTGGATCCCCAGGTTGGAAGCCTGACATGGGGTTTAGAACCGTCACTACAGTAGGAGAACTTCTTTGGTATTATTTTTCTGGGTATTATTTTCTGGGTTGCCCATCCAGTGGGGTTGTGATTTGATTTTATCATGATTGTGCCCCTCCTACCACCTCCCTGCAGCTTTGTCCAAAGACAAAGAATATGCTTTGGAGTATCTTTTTCTGGTGGGCTCCAGTGTCCTTCTGTTGAGGGTTGTGCAGTTACTAGTTGTGATTATGGTGGTCTCGCAGGAGGAGATGAGCGCACATACTTCTATTCTGACGTCTTGAACAGAAGTCTTTTCTACTATCTTTAAAAAAAAATTGTAAGTATAGTTGATTTAAAATATTCTGTTAGTTTCAGGTGTATAACATAGTGATTCAATATTGTTACGGATTCTACTCCATTTAAAGTTACTACAAAATAGTGGCTGTGTTTTCCTGTGCTGTGCAATGTGTCCTCATTGCTTATTTTATACCCAGCAGTTTGTGTCTCAACCCTGTATTCCTATCTCACCACTCCCTTCTTTTTCACCTCACTGGTGACCACTAGTTTGGTCTCTATATCCATGGGCCTGCTTCTGTTTTGTCATATATATTCATTTATTTTAGATTTTGGAGAAGGAAATGGCAACCCACTCCAGGATTCTTGCCTGGAAAATTCCCTGGACAGGGGAGCCTGGTGGGCGTCAGTCCATGGGGTCGCAGAGAGTCAGACACAACTGAGCACACGGTATGGTCCATGTTAGATTTTAGGTTCCAAGTATATGCAATAATGTACAGCATTTGTCTTTCTCTGACTTATTTCCTTAAGCATGATACTCTTTCGGACCATTCATGTTGTTGCCGATGTCACAATTTCGTTCTTTTTTATGGCTGAGTGATATTCCATTGTGTATATATACATCACATTTTCTTTATTCATTCATCTGTTGATGAATGCTTAAGATTGCTTCCATATCTTGCCAATTGTAAATAATGCCACTATGAACATTGGGGTGCAGGTATCTTTTCTAATTAGTATATTCCTTTTCTTCATTTCATTTCTTTCCAACAATGGAATTACTGGATCATATGGTAATTCTACTTTTAATTTTTTGAGGACTCCATACTGTTTTCAATAATGGCTGCACCAATTTATAGTCCCATCAACAACATATTAGGGTTTCTTTTTCTCTACATCCTTGCCAACATTTGTTATTTGTAGACTTTTGGTGATAGCCATTCTTACAGGTGTGAGGTGATATCTCATTGTGGTTTTGATTTATATTTCTCTGATGATTAGTAATGTTGAGCATTTTTCTTATGCCTGCTGGAGATCTGTATATCTTCATTGGAAATAGATTATTCAGGTCTTTTGCCCATTCTTTAATTGAGTTGTTTGGTTTATTTAATATTGAGTTGTATGTGTTATTTACTTATTTTGGTTATTAGCCCCTTATTGGTTATCTTATTTGTCAGTATTTTTTCCCATTTAGTAGGTTTTTCTTTCATTTTGTTCATGGTTTTCTTTGTTGTACAAAAGCTTTTAAGTTTAATTATGTCCCATTTGTTAATTTTTGCCTTTATTCTTTTGTCTAAGGAAACAGATCTAAAAAAATATTGCTATGATTTATGTCAGAGAGTGTTCTCCCTTATTCTCTTCTAGGACTGTTATAGTTTTAGGTCTTACATTTAGGCCTTTAATTCATTTTTGGTTTATTTTTGAATACAATGTGAGGATATGTTCTAATCTTTTTTTTTGCATGTAGCTGTTCAGTGTACAATATCATCTGAAAGGTCTTCATCTGCTGATTCTCTCCTTTGTGTCGTTTCTGAGAGACTGTGTCTATTATCTGATTTTTTCCCTGGTTGTTTCTGTGTCTTTTCGTGTGTAGTGATTTTGGGTTGCGTGCTATAAATCTTATGTCATTGAGCTGTGTGCATGTGTGTGTGTGTATGTGGTATGTCCATATGTGTATGCACTTCTATTTCCTTTTGAATTAAAAGCTGGTGGATCAGGTGAGTCTAGAGTAGACTTTATTTTGGGCTAATTAAATCCTCCTACTTTGGCCACCTGATATGAAGAGGCAACTCACTGGAAAAGATCCTGATGGTGGGAAGGATTGCAGGCAGGAGGAGAAGGGGGCAACAGAGAATGAGATGGTTGGATGGTGTCACTGACTCAGTGGACATGAATTTGAGCAGACTCTAGGAGTTGGTAAAGGACAGGGAAGCCTGGGGTGCTGCAGTCCATGGGGTTGCAAAGAGTCGGACACAACTTAGCAGCTGAACAACAAACACCCTCCTACTGATGCACAGCCCTTCTGAACTTTCCACTGAAAGCTCTGATACTCAACAAGGCTACGTGGACTCGCTTATCTCCCAGCCTATGTGTACTCAGGGAATTGTTCCATTTATGACTCCCAGGTAGCTACTCTTTGCCTGGCCTTATGGACGCTCAGCCTAACAAGTACATTTTGGTGTCTGACCAGACTCAAGGATAGACTATGCCGATTTATGAGGCTCTGTCTTTACATACTTTTCTCTTTGGGGTTAATCTCCTCACAAATTCAAACTTCCTCATTCTCCCCAAACTCCAGTCTGTCTCCTAAACACAGTGATAATGCTATATTTTACTGTTTTCCCACTCCTTATGCCACAGTCTGGAGAAGGCAATGGCAACCCACTCCAGTACTTTTGCCTGGAAAATTCCATGGATCAGAGGAGCCTGGTGGGCTGCAGTCCTTGGGGTCGGGAAGAGTTGGACACAACTGAGTGACTTCACTTTCACTTTTCACTTTCATGCACTGGAGAAAGAAATGGCAACCCACTCCAGTGTTCTTGCCTGGAGAATCCCAGGGACAGCGGAGCCTGGTAGGCTGCCATCTATGCGGTCGCACAGAGTCAGACACAACTGAAGTGAGTCAGCAGCAGCAGCATGCCACAGTCTTTATGACATATGTATATACGATATATACTACATAGATTGTAATATACACTATAATATGTATATATATATGGAGTACATACTGTAGTATATGTATAGTACCTTTATGTAAAATGTGATCTTAGGGCTCATTTCATTTGTTTTTCTTCTCTCAGAAATTGCTGTCTTCCCTCCCTGCTAAACAGTATCTGAAAATAGTTGTATCATATATTTGCTACAGTTTCTTTATGTTTCAGGAGGAAGGCAAGTCCATGGTGCTGAAGGCAGAAGTCCCTGCTAATTTAGTTTTAGTTCTGATTTATTCCTGTTTAAATGGGTGGATCGGAGAAGGCAATGGCACCCCACTCCAGTACTCTTGCCTGGAAAATCCCATGGATGGAGGAGCCTGGTAGGCTGCAGTCCATGGGGTCGCTAAGAGTCGGACACGACTGAGTGACTTCACTTTCACTTTTCACTTTCATGCATTGGAGAAGGAAATGGCAACCCACTCCAGTGTTCTTGCCTGGAGAATCCCAGGGACGGGGGAGCCTGGTGGGCTGCCGTCTCTGGGGTCACACAGAGTCAGACACGACTGAGGTGACTTAGCAGCAGCAGCAGCAAATGGGAGGATAGCTAATGGAAATCCTATCCAGCTGTATGCAGGGCCTCTGAGATTTGAGCCTAAGTATTGACTCAGCTGGTATAGAATTTTGATTAAGGTTGGGCCATCCTGAATGACAGCAAGATTACTAGCAAAGAAAGATGAGACACTTTTATTAGATTACTGTTTCATTAATTTAGCCTTAGTAAAGTTTTAAAAAATTCTTCTGTTTTGGTTATACCCTCTTGAACCAGATCCCATTATTTTAAATGTTTTCCTGATGTGAATTGGTTTAGCTGTATTGTTAATTACTGTATCATTTAAAAATATTAGGAGCATCATTTCTTGCTATTACCACCATCTATGCTGAGACTGGATCAGGTTTTGTAGTACCAAGTGCTTCTGCCAAGGCAGGAGTGGAGGCCTTGAACAAGTGAGTACTATCTTGTTAATCTTCTATTACTGGGTATATAGTAATCTAATAAGTACTTTCAGGTTAATCTTGTCCCTGAAGATGACATGCTTTGAAAGCCTGTGCAACTAAATTCCTGCTTTTTTGTTTCTTTCCAGAGAAAACTAAAACAATGACTAATTTGGATTTGCCAGGAGACACTGGGTCTCATGAATAGGTCTTATTTTTCTATTAGCTGCACTGTCCATTAGAATTCTCTGTAGTGATTAAACTATTCTGTAGATCTGTACTCTTCAGGAGCTACAAGCGGCCATTGAACCCTTGCATTGTGGTTACTGCGACTGAGAAACTAATTATTACTTAATTTTAATCACTGATCCAGTACGACTATATTATAAAGTTTGAGAAAAGGGCTGATAGGAACTTAGACTGGAGTGTCCATGTATCTCTACTTGAACCCTCTCTGACCTCCCTTAAATATGCTTTCATCCTTCTATTGTACTGACTATACTATTATACAGGATTAATAGACTAGCGTAGACAGTGACCACTTATCAGGTCTTTCAGCTTTTTCTCAGCAGTATATGACTGCTTTTTGAATCTGTTCCCCATTGGACTTCCCAATGTCTTTGTTTTAATGTAAGTTCTTCTCATTGCTTTTCTTCTTATTGTAATAGCCCCATAATATGCTTCTCTGCTGCCAGTTTATTTTTTATTCATGTTCCCACCAGATTCATCTTTCTAACAATGTATGTCTGCTGTTACAATTCCCTAGCTAAAAACCTTATATCGTATTTCTATTCATCTTTGGAATAAAAGCCAAAACTCAGTATGATATTCTAAATGGACTTGCCTTTGGCCTTTCTGTATTCATTGGCTTGTTAGATCAATATCTATCGTGTACCTTTTGCGTACATGGCACTTCTACTAGGTAGAGGGATATGGTAGTAATGGAAATAGAACAATCCTCATTCTCACCAAGCTTGTATTCTTTTACCATTTTTCCTCTGCTTTAATCACTGATATTTCTGAGCTCTATACTTACTTAAACACATCATGCACTTTCATATATCTATGCCTAGATTGTGCTGTTGTTAGAATTTGCTATAATAGATTTCACCTCCCTTCAGAGCTCTCATATCCCACCTCTTCTGGGATATTTTTTCTCATTTCTTGGAGTAACAGGCAAGCTTGGCCTTGGAGTACAAAAGGAAGCGGGGCAAAGGCTAACACAATTTTTGTCAAGAGAACGCACTGGTCATAGCAAACACCCTCTTCCAACAACACAAGAGACCACTCTACACATGGATGCCACCAAATGGTCAATACCAAAATTATATTGATTATATACTTTGCAGCCAAAGATGAGGAAGCTCTATGCAGTTAGCAAAAACAAGACCTGGAGATGATTGTGACTCAGATCATCAGCTCCTTATTGCAAAATTCAGACTTAAATTGAAGAAAGTAGGGAAAACCACTAGGCCATTCAGGTATGACCTAAATCAAATCATTTATGATTATACAGCGGAGGTGACGAATGGATTTGAGGGACTAGATCTGGTAGACAGAGTGTCTGAAGAATTATGGACGGAGGTTTGTAACATTGCACGTGATGAAGTGACCAAAACCATTCCCCAAGAAAAGAAATGCAAGAAGGCAAAATGGTTGTCTGAGGAGGGCTTATAAATAGCTGAGGAAAGAAGAGAAGCAAAAAGCAAGGGAGAAGGGGAAGGACACACCCTACTGCTGCTGCTAAGTCACTTCAGTCATGTCCGACTCTGTGCAACCCCATAGACGGCAGCCCACCAGGCTCCCCGATCCCTGGGATTCTCCAGGTAAGAACACTAGAGTGGGTTGCCATTTCCTTCTCCAATGCATGAAAGTGAAAAGTGAAAGTGAAGTCGCTCAGTCATGTCCGACTCTTAGCGACCCCCTGGACTGCAGCCCACCAGGCTCCTCTGTCCATGGGATTTTCCAGGCAAGAGTACTGGAGTGGGGTGCCATCGCCTTCTCCGAGGATACACCCAACTGAATGCAAAGTTTTAGAGAAGAGCAAGGAGAGATAAGAAGACCTTCTTAAATGAACAATGCAAAGAAGTAGATGAGGAAAACAATAGAATGGAAGTGACTAGAGATCTCTTCAAGAAAATTGGAGATATCAAGGGAACATTTCATGTTAGGTTGGGCACGGCAGATGATGGAAACAGTAAGGACCTAACAGTAGCAGAAGAGATTAAGAAGAGGGCGAAAGAATACACAGAAGAACTATACAAAAAAGGTCTTAATGGCTGGGATAACCATGATGGTGTCACTCACGTAGAGCTCGACATCCTGCAGTGTGAAGTCAAATGGACCTTAGGAAGTATTCCTATAAACAAAGCTGGTGGAAGCAATGGAATTCCAGCTGAACTATTTCAAATCCTTAAAGTTGATGTTGTTAAAGTACCGCACTCAGTATATCAGCAAATATGGAAAACTTAGCAGTGGCCACAGGACTGGAAAATGTGTTTTCATTCCAAACCCAAAGAAGGGTGATGCCAAAGAATGCTCAAACTACCGCACAATTGCGCTCATTTCACATGGTAGTAAGTGATGCTCAAAATTCTCCAAGCTAGGCTTCAGCAGTACATGAACTGGGAACTTCCAGATGTACAAGATGGGTTTAGAAAAGGCAGAGCAACCAGAGATCAAATTGACAGCATTCAATGGATCATAGCAAAAGCAAGAGAGTTCCAGAAAAACATCTACTTCTGCTTCATTGTCTGTGCTAAAGCCTTTGACTGTGTGGATCACAACAAACTGGAAAATTCTTAAAGAGATGGGGCTACCAGACCACCTTACTTGTCTCCTGTGAAACCCGTATGAGGGTCAAGAACCAACAGTTAGAACCTTACATGGAACAAGTAACTGGTTTACAATTGGAAAAGGAGTACGACAAGGCTGTATATTGTCACCCTGTTTATTTAACTTTGATGCAGAATACTCATGCAAAATGCCAGACTAGATGAATCAGAAGCTGGAATCAAGATTACTGAAAGAAATAACAACAGCCTCAGATATGCAGATGATACCACTCTAATGGTAGAAAGTGAAAAGGAACTAAAGAGCCTCTTGATGAAGGTGAAAGAGGAGAGTGAAAAAGCTGTCTTGAAATTCAACATTCAATAAACAAAGATCATGGCATCTGGTCCCATCACTTTATGACAAATAGGGAAAATTGGGAGCTGTGACAAACTTTATTTTCTTGGGCTCCAGAATCATTGCAGATGGTGACTGCAGGCACAAAATTAAAAGCAAAGACATGACTTTGCTGATTTAGGTCAATATAGAAAAGCTATGGTTTTTCCAGTAGTCATGTACAGATGTGAGAGTTGGACCATAAAGAAGGCTGAGCACTAAAGAATTGATGCTTTCAAGCTGTGGTGCTGGAGACGACTCATCAGAGTCTCTTGGACTGTGTGGAGATCAAACCAGTCAGTCCTAAAGATAATCAACCCATTATTGGCAGGACTGGTTTTGAAGCTGAAACTCCAATACTTTGATCACCTGATGGGAAGAGCTGACTCATTGGAAGAGATTCTGATGCTGGGGAATATTGAAGGCAAAAGGAGAAGAGGGGTGGCAGAGGGTGAGGTGGTTGGATGGCATCACTGACTCAATGGACATAAATTTGAGCAAACTCTGAGAGATAGTGAAGGACAGGGAAGCCTGGCGTTCTGCAGTCCATGGGGTCTCAAAGAGTCAGATAGGACTTAGTGACTGAACAACAATAACCCTTTGCATGTTTATGCTAATCTAATGAGAAGAGTAACACATTAATAAATGCCATCTTGTGTTATAGATTCTAAAATGAAGGTGCACAGAAAAGGGCATGGTAGACCATTTTTAATATATTATTAAAGCTGTATAACTTCCCCACTAGGATCTGTGTACTGTGAGAGAAGAAAGCAGATCTTATTCATCTTGCTCATTGCTCAGCAAGATCTGGTACATAACCAATGCTCAGTTCCTGCTGAGCTACACAATTCTCTCTTTTGAGTAGTTTTAAGGTACTTTGTAACATATAAACTAATAATACACATTTCTCTGGGAGACAAAATTGTACTTTACTCAGCAGTTTAAACTTAGTCTGAATAGAGATAATTACCATTTTTAAGGTCAAATGATAGTGGAAATAAGAGCTTAGAACTTGACTATTTTGACACCATTTGTACAATATCTATATTTGTTTTGTCTAGATCTTATTAGATATTTCAATTTCCTGTTCTTTAAGGGCCATGAGCCTGTGCTGCTTTTTTGATATTATATTGCTACACGGTGAATTGCACATAATAGATGCTCAATAACTCTGTATGTTCTTCCCCAGCCTGAGTTCCCTTCAGCCCTCTTCCATACCTTGTAGCACAGTCACACCAGATAAGGTCTTTTAGGTCCTGGAGACTGCGTGTTGTTATGCCTTTGTCCTGCATACCCACTGGCCCACATACCTGGGCAGTCTTCTTTTCTCCACCCTCCCTTCCAATATTTTCCATCCTCTTCTCTTTTCCCCTTACTCCCACAAAAACCTCCTAACCCTTCTTCAAGTGTCAGCTCAATTACCACCTCCTGAAGGAAGGCTTCCCTCTTACTCCTGGTAGAGATGGGTACTTCTTCCTCTGAGTCATATTGGCACATATTGCACAGTTTCCATCTTTTACTTGATGAAGGCACTTGTAATGTTGCAGACACTGTGATCTAATGTACTGTAAGTAAAGTTGCATTGAACGTTATAGGTGCAGGACTGAACTCCAGAAAATGTGAGGAAGAGACATGATCCTTTCAGTTCTTTATGCTAAATAATGATACCCTTTTTAAATATGTATACTGATATTGGTCTTCATACTAAAATGTGAATGGTAGGTAGTCTAGCATAGTGCTTAGGACACTAAAATGTAAATATTACGTAGTACAGAAGAGTGTGATTAAGGGCACAAACTCTTGCGCTAGACTGCTAGAAGTTGACTCACTAGCCATACGACCCAGAGCAAATGATTTATTTTCTCTGTGCCTCAGTTTCCTTGTCTGTAACATAGGGAATAATAGTAGTACTTACCTACTGGAGCTGTAGTCTCTGGCATGTAGTAAGCATGTATTAAGTCTTGGTTAATAGTATTTGTAATTTATAGTATAGTATTTTAGAAATCTGTACTGTTTAATTTTTAGGTCTCTTGCAGCTGAATGGGGTAAATATGGAATGAGATTCAATGTGATTCAGCCGGGGCCTATAAAAACCAAAGTAAGTTTTGGTTTGCTTATGATCACATTTTGAGTGATTAAGAAGTGGACAACTAATACATACATTCTGAAATATGCAGCATTTTCCAAGGATACTGGAGTTTGGAGCCCTGGTAGAAGGGAAGAGGGTTTTGCTATTATCCAACATAAGAAATAAGGATCTGGGAAAGAAAATAGCAGTTACACAACTCCTTCATAAGGTCTATTTCAGTGTCTTAATATAATATTTTTGGGATCTTCTATGCCTTGAATTTTGGTACTTTGTCTGATTTGCTTTAATGATCTGTTATTATATTTCTTATTTTTTACTATATTTTACAGGTTCTTACTTTGACGTCCTTTTTTAAAAAATCATGGAAATGTAACTATATTTTAAATTTAAGAGATGCTTTCTAAATTGATCATATAAGCTTGGTCTTATATGTAGAAAATAGGTAGCATTTTCTTTGAGTCATATCTGTGCCTTTTCACTTTAAACTCTCAGTTACGTATGTTATCTAAGTCCCATGTCTCTGGGATTAAAAATTCTTCTGATGGCATACATTTTACTTGTAATCGGATATTCATTGCAATTCATAATTATCACTTATGCTGTTACAGACATTGCTCAAAAGTTCACAGGCTCTCTGTTCTCTCACATTATCCCAAATAACTTCATTCTCACATCTTTTTGTTTTCATGTAAAGCAGGAATTTTTAATCCCACCTGGAATGTTGCTTTGAAGGCCCAAGTGAAATTTGCTAACTTTAACTTAATAAACTGAGGGGGCTTCCTTAGTGCCTCAAATGGTAAAGAATCCACCTGCAATGCAGGAGACCTGGGTTTGATCCCTGGATCAGGAAGATCCCCTGGAGAATGGAATAGCTACCCACTCCAGTATTGTTATATAAATGGAAAATAATGCTAAGGAACATTGGCCTTATAGGTGGTTCTGGGTTGTTAAATATTAACATGAAGATGGTTGTATTAATTAAGTAGTTTGAAGGGTGGAAAATAGAAACACTGCCTAAGTGAAACTTGACTGAATATCTTATTTGGCACTTAAATTATAAAAAATGATAAAATTAATGGAAAAATAATCCAAATGCACATATTAAAATACTTGATTCAGAGTATCACTGTGTTAAGCACTGTCTGAAAAGGACTAAACAGTCATCAAAACTTCATTCTAGGACCTCAGTATCTAGGGAAGTCATCTGCATTTTATTATTTATTTAACGTATATTTACCGAGTGCCTTCTGTGTGCAAAGGTGCTGAGAAAGATATAAAAACAGTTGTGACAAGATGCTTGCCATCAAGGAGCTTTAGTCTAGCAGTCTAGGTATGAGTTTTATGCAAATGACAAGCATATAATTTTAAAGAAATTAAAAGAAAATTGAAGTATGGAAACTCTGTAGCCAGAACTGATAGAACCAGGTTTGAGACCTTTGTCTATGATTTTCTTTATACCTGTCTTAGGAAAATCCCATGGAATGAGGAACCTGGTAGGCTGCAGTCCATGGGGTCGCTAAGAGTCGGACACGACTGAGCGACTTCACTTTCACTTTTCACTGTTATACATTGGAGAAGGAAATGGCAACCCACTCCAGTATTCTTGCCTGGAGAATCCCAGGGACGGGGGAGCCTGGTGGCCTTCCATCTATGGGGTCGCACAGAGTTGGACACGACTGAAGCGACTTAGCAGCAGCAGCAGCAGCAGCAGCAGCAGCATTAGGCAAAATGAATATGGAAGAATTTGGCAAAACTTTTTGCTTATAGGGAGTAAGATATGAACAGGGCTGCCTTAGTAACATTCCATTTATTGCAAATTTATTTCTTAAATAGGATTTTTTTTAAAGTTACCTAACTATTTTCTTAATTTCTAAGGGTGCCTTTAGCCGTCTGGACCCAACCGGAGCATTTGAAAAAGAAATGATTGACAGAATTCCCTGTGGTCGGCTGGGAACTGTGGAAGAACTTTCAAATCTTGCTGCTTTCCTTTGTAGTGATTATGCTTCTTGGATTAATGGAGCTGTAAGCATAGTTTTCTTTCTCAACACTTTTGGGAGGTGGATTTGGGGTGGGGAGGTGGATTTGGGGTGGGGAGGTGGATTTGGGGTGGGAAGGTGGATTGTAGAACCAATCCTTATGATGTTGAATGTAAATATGATTTAAAGTATTTAATTAGCTGTATTTAGTATGTTATTTATAATATAGAAATACTAATATAGTTTAAGCTTATGGAGTTGATTCATTAATAAATTAATTTTATTAAATGCAAATAACTCTGGTAGACGTGCCTTTAAGCTGATCTTTAAAATTGGGTAGAATTTGAAATCATAGAAATGATGGAGAGAGGATTTTTAAGAGAGTAAATCAATTTAGGTTTAATCGTCAGTTTTGTCTTTAAAACTTGTGCTTGAATTGAAAGTGTCAAAGAGATATTCCAACCAGTTAGGAGGGAGAAGTGGCTAATGGTTAAGAAAACTTTTTAAAAGAAGTTAATTTCACAGCTTTTATTATCATTTTTTAGGTAATTAGATTTGATGGTGGAGAGGAAGTACTTATTTCAGGGGAATTCAACAGTCTGAGGAAGGTAATGCCATTTTGTGAATATAATACAATATTAACAGTGAGGATACTAAGCTTTAAAAACACACAAGAACCTCATTAAATTGACTTTTTCTTTTTGTGGTAGGTCACCAAGGATCAGTGGGACATAATAGAAGGACTTATCAGGAAGACCAAAGGCTCCTAAGACTACTCTGGCCTCATCTTGGTTATAATGGAAATTATGCAGACAATCTATAATGATTTGAATATTTTCAGGTCTAATAAATTGTTAATTAGCACGCATTCCTGGAATGTGTATTATATGCTAGGTCAATGGTAGGTAGATCTTGTACATTAAAAGATGAATAAGATGGGATATTGTCTCTTCGAAGAATTTTTAAACAATAAAAACAGGAAAGTGAAAGGCTATTAATAGAACTGAAAAGTGCTTAGAAGTGCAGAGAAAGGGACAGATATTTGTAACTGGAGAAAATCAGGAGAAACCTAATGGTGGAAGTAGCATTTAAGTTACATGTTAAACCTATGTCTTCAGTGACACAGTGACATGGGGACAGTGTCTAAAAGAAAACAGGGGATTTACAATAAACCTAATAATGGACTCTGTCCTTTCAAGGTATTTCCTTTTCATTGTACTTAAGAATTGTCTTCTTTAACTCAGTATTAATTCAGTTTTAACTCCATTAACTTAGTATTGATTCAAACAAGTTTTTGCCAGGACCTATTTTGTAACCAGAAGTTTTATTTGGCAGTAAAAATAAACCATGAATAATCTACAGCATTTGTACTCTTAAAACTCATTATCTAACAGGATAAATAAACTTGTAAATAATTATTTATGATTCATTGTGATAAATGAATCACAAGGTTCCAGCAGGGTTATGGAGGGGGAAGTAATTCATTCTGTTTCTAGAGTTTAGAGAAAGTAACGCCTAGTAGATAGCATTTCATCTCAGCGTTTAAAGTATATATTCTCTATGACTTACAATTATCAGAAGGGAAGGATGGGGTGGGGAGGAATAGACTGGGAGTTTGGGATTGACATGTATACACTGCAGTATTTAGGATGGATAGCACAGGGAACTCTGCTCAATATTCTGTAATAACCTAAATGGGAAAAGAATTTGGAAAAGAATAGAAAAAAAATTTTTTAATAAAATGCTTATTTTGAAAAAAATAAAATTACTAGAATAGGAAATGCTAAAAAAATCGTGTGTATTCTCTGTGTAGAAAAGATGAACAAAGCTTATAAAAACTTTTTGTGTATAATTTCATTTTATTCCATATTTAATTTGACTAATTTGTCATCCTAAGAATCAAATAGCAAAAAATCCACAGTTTCAAGTTTATATAGATATAATTTTGAGTTTATATTAAAAAAAGTAGTTTGCTTTCATTATTGTTGTTTAGTCATTAAGTCATGACTGACTCTTTTGTGACTCCATGGACTGCATAGCCCTTCAGACTCCCCGTCCACAAGATTTTCCAGGCAAGAATACTGGAGTGGCTTGCCATTTAGGAATCATTCATTACATGCTCACCAGATTGACTTTCTCCATTGCCTAAGTTACTAAGAGAGGGCACCAGCAGCTTCCATCTTACCTCCTGCAAAAGAATCTAGTTTTCCTGTTTGAACTTATATACTATAAGCCTGATATACAAATCCTTATTACATTGGCAGTTAATTATATGCATTAATTACATTAAATTGTGTACATATATGGTTTAGAATGAGTATCCTTTACATGTATGATAATTTTGCCTTTTACTGGGACCCCATACCTATCTCCATTTACCTTTAAAAATAACCATTTCCTCTCTTCTATCCACATCTTTCTTCTTTATTTTTAAATTATCGATACTTATTATGGTGTAGGAAAAAAAAGTGACAGTAGTTACATAAATGACCTTTTGTAAGTTTCATCACTCATTTTCTTCATGATAAAATTCAAAATTGCAATATCTGCTTCACAGGGTTGTGATGAGGATTAAGTGAGATAACTAAAAACACCATGTTAAGTGTCAAGCACACAAATGAAAGATAAGGCCCTTCTGTTTTTCTGCTCTTTGATTTTTAAGAAATTATTATTATAGAAAATGTGAGAATAGAAAAGAATAAAAAATTTGAAAGCTAACTTCCTAAAGAAAACTTCTGTTAACATTTTGGTATATTTATTTTCAACATTTTGCCTTTTTTTCATTTAATCTTTATTTTTTATGAAAGTAATTTGTTTATATAATTTGTACAGGAAGGAGTACACTGAAATCCCCACTCCAAAGCTGTCTTCCCATGTAACTATCTTCAGTTCTTTTAGTTTTTTTTTTTCTGGAATATACATGGGGTTGCAAAGAGCTGGACATGACTCAATGACTAACATGTCTTGGGCTTCCCTTATGGCTCAGCTGGTAAAGAATCCACCTGCAATGCAGGAGACCCCAGTTCAATTCCTGGTTTGGGAAGATCCACTGGAGAAGGGAAAGGCTACCCGCTCCAGTATTCTGGCCTGGAGAATTCAATGAATTGTATAGTCCATGGGGTCACAAAGAGTCAGACATGACTGACTTTCACTTCTGCTTCATTGGCTATACTAAAGCCTTTGAATGTGGGGTCACAACAAACTGTGGAAAATTCTTCAAGAGATGGAAATACCAGACCATCTTACATGCCTGCTGAGAAACCTGTGTGCAGGTCAAGAAGCAACAGTTAGAACTGGACATTGAACAATGGACTGGTTCCAAATTGGGAAAGAAGTATGTCAAGGCTGTATATTGTCAGTCTTTTTAACTTATGCAGAGTACATCATACGAAATGCTAGACTAGATGAATCACAAGCTGGAATCACAGTTCTCAGGAGAAATATCAACAACCTCAGATATGCGGATGATACCACTTTTATGGCAGAAAGGGAAGAGGAACATCACCTCTTGATGAAGGTGAAGGTGAAAGAGGAGAGTAAATAAGCTGACTTGAAACTCTACATTAAAAAAAAAAAAGGAAAATAGAAGGGCAAAAAGTGGGAACAGTGACAGATTTTATTTTCTTGGACTCCAAAATCACTGTGGACAGTGACTGGAGCCATGAAACCGAAAGATGCTTGCTCCTTGGACGGAAGGCTATGACAAACCTAGACAGTGTATTAAAAAGTAGACACATCAATTTGCCCACAAAAGTCTGTCTAGTCAAAGCTAT
The DNA here is from genome assembly GCF_032452875.1 of Bos javanicus. Taxonomy (NCBI): domain Eukaryota; kingdom Metazoa; phylum Chordata; class Mammalia; order Artiodactyla; family Bovidae; genus Bos; species Bos javanicus. The sequence continues at coordinate 73,823,711 of NC_083881.1, read as the reverse complement.
GGTTTTCCCAGTAGTCATGTATGGATGTAAGAGTTGGACCAGAAAGAAGGCTGAGTGCAGATGAACTGATACTTTCAAATTATGGTGCTGGGGAGTCTTCTTGGACTGCAGTCCCTTGGACAGCAAGGAGATCAAAGCAGTAAATCAATCCTAAAGGAAATCAATCCTGAGTATTCATTGGAAGGACTGATACTGAAGCTGAAGCTCCAATACTTTAGCCACCTGATGCAAAGAGCTGACTCATTGGAAAAGACCCTGATGCTGGGAAAGATATAAGGCAAAAGGAGAAGCGGGGGCAGAGGATGAGATAGTCAGGTAGCATCACCAACTTGATGGACATGAATCTGAACAAACTATGGGAGACCGTAGAAGACATAGAAGCCTTGTGTCCTGCTGTCCATGGGGTCACGAGGACTTGGACATGACTTAACAACTAAACAACTCCAGATTTCTTTTGATTTCCAGTTGCATGGAATAGCGTTTTCCATCACTACACTTTCAGTCTGTATGTGTCCCTAGGTCTGAAGTGGGTCTCTTGTAGGCAGCATATACACAGATCTTGTTTTTTAATCCATTCAGCCAGTGTGTGTCTTTTGGCTGGAGCATTTAATCTGTTTACATATAAGGTAATTATTAATATGTACTTACTACCGTTTTGTTAATTGTTTTGTTTATGTGATTCTTTTTCTTCTTTTGTGTTTCCTACCTAGAGAAGTTCCTTTAGCATTGTTTTTCAGGCTGGTTTGGTTGGGTTGAATTCTCTTAGCTTTTGCTTATCTGTAAAGCTTTCAATTTCCCTATCAAATCGGAATGAGATTCTTGCTGGGTAGAGTAATCTTGGTTGTATGTTTTTCCTTTTCATCACTTTAAATATATCCTGCTACCTACCCCCTTCTCTCCTGCAGAGCTTCTGCAGAACCTTATGGGGATTTCCTTGTATATTATTTTTGCTTTTCCCTTGCTGCATTTTTTCTCTGAATTCAATTTTGAATTAATTTTTGTTAGTTTGATTAATATGTGTCTTGATGTGATTCTCCTAGGGTTTATCCTTTATGGGACTCATTGGTCTTCCTAGACTTGGGTGGCTATTTTATTTCCCATGCTAGGAAATTTTTTTCTGTAATATCTTCAAATAGTTTCTCACATCCTTTCCTTTTCTCTTCTTCTGAGATTCCTCTAATTCGAATGTTAGTGCATTTAGTGTTGTCCCAGAGTTCTCTAAGACAGTCTTCAATTCCCCCCCCCCCTTTTTTTTATTCCACTCTTTGGCAGTTATTTCCACCATTCTATTTTCCAACTCATTTATCTGTTCCTTTGTCTCATTTATTCTGCTATTAATTCCTTCTACTGTATTTTTTATTTCATTTGCTGTTCATCTCTGTTTGTTCTTTAGTTCTTCTAGGTCTTTGTTAAACATTTCTTTTATTTTCTCAGTCTGTGCCTCCATTCTATTTCTAAGATTTTCAAACATTAATATTATTAGTCTAAATTCTTTTTCAGGCAGGTTGCCTATTTCCTCTTCATGTATTTAGTCCTACAGATTTTTACCTTGGTCTTTCATCTGTAACGTATTTTTTTGTCATGTCATTTTTGTTTTTTTTTTGATAGATTCCTGTCTTCTGGTTGTTTGGCCTGAAGTTTCTAGCACTGGGAATTGCAGGCGGTTGGGTAGAGCTGGGTCTTAGTGTGAGACGTGGACCTCCAGGAGACCTTACTTTGATTAATAGCCCCTGGGTGCTGATGTTTTCTGTTAATCCAGGAGTTTGGACTTGGCACTCCCAGTACAGGAACTCAGGCCTGACCTCTGGCCTAAGAACCAAGATCCTGCAGGTTGTGCAGTGTGGCAAAAATAATAATAAATAGCAGTAACAAAGAATACCAAATAAATTGAGAAGGTTAACATTAGAAAATATATATATGAAACAACTGGAAGGTAAAACTGAACCCCAATAACAAAAACAAAAAACTGCTTCTGTCCTTGGAGTATCAGGCTTGGGGCCTCCGCAGGCTGCCCTGGGCTGAGTGCTTGGGGGACTGCCAGTAACTTCTGATACCTGTTCCCTGAGGGTCCCTCCCCATCCAGCTTGTCTCTTCCTCCTCTGTGAGCAGAGGGGGCCTTGGAAGGTGGAGGACCACGTGCAGGGCCTCAGCAGGTCCCCCAGGCCAAGTTGGTGCGGGGATGTGAGCCATGTTCCTCTCTGGTCCTCCAACCCCCATACCCTTCCTGACCCCGCTGGCCCCTCAAGGTAAGTGTGCCTCTTCAGGTGTATGGATACCTCCGCTCCTCCAGCTGCCCCCAGGGGTGCTGACCACCTTCGGCCTCCCCTTCTTCCCCCTCCCTCCCCACAAAGTCCTGCCCTGTTGCTCAGGGATTCATTCCATCCGCCTGGGTGTTGAGGTCCCCACAAGCATCTGGCAGTGTCTTGGCTGTGCAGAGATGTTGACTCCATGTGCTCCCTCTCCTCCATCTGGACTCTTCCCCTTTCACCCCTTCATTTTATAAAGAGAGCTGAAGCTCAAGGAAGTTAGGACTTGACCAAGGTCATGTATGGATGTGAGTGTTGGACAGTGAAGAAAGCTGAGCACTGAAGAATTGATGCTTTTGAACTGTGGTGTTGGAGAAGACTCTTGAGAGTCCCTTGGACTGCAGGGAGATCCAACCAGTCCATTCTAGAGATCAGTCCTGGGTGTTCTTTGGAAGGAATGATGCTAAAGCTGAAACTCCAGTACTTTGGCCACTTCATGCAAAGAGTTGACTCCCTGGAAAAGACTCTGATGCTGGGAGGAGGAGGGGAGACAGGAGGAGAAGGGGACGCCAGAGGATGAGATGGCTGGATGGCATCACTGACTCAGTGGACGTGAGTCTGAGTGAACTCCGGGAGATGGTGACGGACAGGGAGGCCTGGCGTGCTGTGGTTCATGGGGTCGCAAAGAGTCGGACACGACTGAGCGACTGAACTGAACTGCAGGTCGTATGATTAAGCTAAGCTTATGTTTCCTGCTCAATTGGATCAGTTTTGTGGGATCATCATTTAAACCAGGAGACAACAATAAGGTCTTTATGAGATACAGTTCTATCACAAAAGCTTTGAAAAGAAAAAGGCCTATTAATTTTTCGGAATGGGGGAATTGGTTCTTGATCAATTTTATTTTGTTGTAATTGAACATAAAAATATTTGTTGTATTTTCATAAATTCATTCACAGCCTCAGTCCCTTTAACTTCAATTTCCTTCCAAGGTCTTGCAGTTCTCAAGTGTACAGTAAAATAACCCTTGGGTCTGGAGACAGAAAACATGGTGCTTAATACAAAATCTCAACTCCTTACGCTGTGATCTTGCCTGCTCTATCTTATACACCGTCTCCCCTCACCCAGGCTCACAGCAGCTTTCTTTCTATTCCTCAGAATTATTCGGCCTAGGGCCTTTGCACTTGCTGTTTATTAATCCTATGAATGTGCTTTTCCTTATCTTTATATATCTGGCTTTTTCAGGGATGCTTTGGACACCATTAATTTTTCAAAAATAATTTTAGCTGACCTATGATTGCTAAAAATACTCAGATCATGAATTTTCACAAAGAGAATTTGGTTGTATAACCACTAAGCAGCTAAGAAACAAAATATCACCAGGGGTTCAGAAGCCTTGCTTATGTTCGCTGCTGTCACTCCATTTTTCTCCCTAAAACTAACCGGTATCTCGACTTCCAACATCTAAGTTAAGCTGATTTGAAGTTTCTATTTAGAATTATAAAACATGTATTCTTATATTTTTGGATTTTTATCTACATAGCAATTGCTTTGTCATTGTTCAGTTGCCAAGTTGGGCCCAATTCTCTGCAACCCCATCAACTACAGAATGCCAGGTTCCCCTACCTTCACCATCTCCCTCGGTTTGCTCAAACTCATGTCCATTGAGTCAGTGATGCCATCCAACCATCTCATCCTCTATTACCCTTTTCTCATCTTGCCCTCAATCTTTCCCAGCATCAGAGTCTTTTCCAATGAGTCAGCTCTTCCCACCAGTTGACCAAAGTATTGGAGCTTCAGCTTCAGCATTCGTCCTTTCAGTGAATATTCAGGACTGATTTCCTTTAGGATGGACTGGTTGGATCTCCTTGCAGTCCAAGGGACTCTCAAGAGTCTTCTCCAACACCACAGTTCAAAATCATCAATTCTTCAGCACTCAGCTTTCTTTGTAGTCCAACTCCCACATCCATACATGACTACTGGAAAAACCATAGCTTTGACTGGATGGATTTTGTTGGTAAAGTAATGTCTCTGCTTTTTAATATGCTGTCTAGGTTTGTCATAACTTTTCTTCCAAGGAGCAAGTGTCTTTTAATTCCACAGCTGCAGTCACCATCTGAAGTGACTTTGGAGCACAAGAAAATAAAGTCTGTCACTGTTTCCACTGTTTCCCCATCTCTTTGCCATGAAGTGATGGAACTGGATGCCATGATCTTCATTTTTTGAATGTTGAGTTTTAAGCCAGCTTTTTCACTCTCCTCTTTCACTTTCATCAAGAGGCTCTTCAGTTCTTCTTCACTTTCTGCCATAAGAGTGGTGTCATCTGCATGTCTGAGGTTATTGATATTTCTCCCAGCAATCTTGATTCCAGCTTGTGCTTCCTCCAGCCCAGCATTTCTCATAATTACTCTGCATATAAGTTAAATAACCAGGGTGACAATATACAGCCTTGATGTTCCTTTCCCAATTTGAAACCCGTCTGTTGTTCCATGTCCAGTTCTAACTGTTGTTCCTGACCTGCAAACAGATTTCTCATGAGGCAGGTAAGGTGGTCTGATATTCCTATCTCTTTTAAGAATTTTCCACAGTTTGTTGTGATCCACACAGTCAAAAGCTTTGGCATAGCCAATGAAGCAGAAGTAGATGTTTTTCTGGAACTCTCTTGCTTTTTCTATAATCCAATGGATGTTGACAATTTGATCTCTGGTTCCTCTGCCTTTTCTAAACCCAGCTTGAATATCTGGAGGTTCTCAGTTCATGTACTGTTGAAGCCTCACTTGGAGAATTTTAAGCATTACTTTACTAGTGTGAGATGAGTGCAATTGTGCAGTAGTTTGAACATTCTGTGGCATTGCCTTTCTTTGGGAAGGAAACTGACTTTTCCAGTTCTGTGGCCACTGCTGAGTTTTCCAAATTTGCTGACATATTGAGTGCAGCACTTCAACAGGATCATCTTTTAGGATTTGAAATAGCTCAGCTGGAATTCCATCACCTCCACTAGCTTTGTTTGTAGTGATGCTTCCTAAGGCCCACTTGACTTCTCACCCCAGGATGTCTGACTCTAGGTGAGTGATTGAACCATCATGGTTATCGGGGTCATGAAGATCTTTTTTGTATAGTTCTTCTGTGTATTCTTGCCACCTTTTCTTAATATCTTTTGCTTCTGTTAAGTCCATACCATTTCTGTCCTTTATTGAGCCCATCTTTGCATGAAATATTCCCTTGGTATCTCTAATTTTCTTGAAGAGATCTCTAGTCTTTCCCATTCTATTGTTTTCCTCTATTTGTACTGATCACTGAGGAAGGCTTTCTTATCTCTCCTTGCTATTCTCTGGAACACTGCATTCATATGGGTATATCTTTCCTCTTCTTCTTTGCCTTTCATTTATTGTCTTTTCTCAGCTATTTGTAAGGCCTCCTCAGACAACCACTTTGGCTTCTTATATTTCTTTTTCTTGAAAATGGTTTTGGACACCACCTCCTGTATAATGTGGCGAATCTCTGTCCATTATTCTTCAGGCACTCTGTCAGATCTAATCCCTTGAATCTATTTCTCACTTCCACTGTATAGTCATAAGGGATTTGATTTAGGTCATACCTGAATGGCCTAGTGTTTTTCCCTACTTTCTTCAAATTGAGCCTGAATTTTGCAATAATGAGCTGATGGTGGAACCACAGTCAGTTCTCGGTCTTGTTTTTTCTGACTCTATAGAGCTTTTCCATCTTTGGCTGCAAAGAGTATAATCAGTTTGATTTTGGTGTTGACCATCTGGTGGTGTCCATGTGTAGGCCAGTCTCCTGTGTTCATTCTCATAGTTATATAACATTTCACTGTATGAATATACCAGTTTATTTGCTCTACTGTTGGTAGACATTGGATTATTTCTAGTTTGGGTTATGTCAAATACAATGCTGCTTGCTATAAAGCATCCTTTTTTTTTTTGGAAGATACATGCACCTTTCTCTGTCAGGCTGCTAAGCCTAAAAGTGAAATTTCTGGATTGTGACGTGTGTGGGTGTGCTTTGTCACTCAGTCGTGTCTCTTTGCAACCCAATAAACTGTACCCCGCCAGGCTCTGTTCATGGAATTTTCCAGGCAAGAATACTGGAGCTGGAGCGTGTTGTCATTTCCTACTCCAGGGAATCTTCCTGACCCAGGGATTGAACGTGCATCTCTTGCATCATCAGGCAGATTCTTTACCACTGAGCCACCTGGGAAGCCCATGAAGTGTACATGCATTCAAATTTAGTAGATACTGCCAAATGGCTTTTCAAGGTCTTCACAACTTAACTGCCCACCAAGCAGTGCATAAACATGTTCACTGTGCCACAACCTCACCAATACTTGGCATTCAAAAATCTCTTTAATTTAGCCTCTCTGATGAGTGCATGCTAGTATTCCACTTATTTTAATATGATTTCTCCTGATTACTAATACCACTGATTATTTTATTTTTATTTTGGATAGTTAGATATCCTTTTATTTGTGAAATGCCTGTTCAGCCTTCTTATACATATTTATGTTGTGTTGAATATAAACATTGTTTTCAGAAATAATGTTTATATATTTGTACCTTTGTCAGTGTTACAAGTCATTGAAGGCGGTCATCAAGTGGACTTAAGTGCAGGTTGACCCAGGAGCTGAGTCTGGGCTCCTCACTCCCTCCTTCCTCGAATGTCCATTTGACCTACCCTTCCTACCACCAGAGCTATTTCAGCCACGAGTACGTAAGGTACTGTGAGACCACCTGGGTTGAATGCATGACTGAACCCAGGGTCAATGCTCTATAGAAACTCTCAGATTCAGGTGGGTGAGTGTGGAGGTCTAGTCACTTAACACCCAAGCCAAACCTTGTATGTCAATTTCCTTATTTACTAAAACTGCCACCTACCAGTCTGGAGTGGTCTGCCTCTTTCTTAGGTCTCTCCACGCCCTCTGTGTACTGGGGCCAGTTTTGGGTTTCACCTGGGAAACTCTCAAGATTGTGAGCCAACACAAATACCTTTTCACATGCTGGTGTTTGGTTTTCAAGCTACAAGCAACTTTGTTCTCTTAATAGCATATTTTTGGGAACAGAGTTCCTAATTTTAATAGAGTCCAATTTTTCAGTCTGCTTTTTCATAATTGGTTAAGGAATTTTTCCATGCTTGAAGTATTAGAGATATTCTCTTGCTGTCTGCGTACACTTCCCATTTAGACTGGTAACATACTTGGAATGGATTTCGTGATATGAGGAAGGTGCTATATGAGTTATCTTACATTTGTTCTTTCAGATTCATTTTCCATTCTTTGTTCTGTTCTCTGCTCCGGGAGGCTGGCCTGTCACCTATATGCAATTGTGACTAATTTAGCTGAGTTGTAAGAATTTTCCCTGGGAGTGCTTAGGAGTTAAAGTCCACCCTGATCGGCCAGGTGCTCAATTTGTGGCCCTTATAACTGTCAGCACTCTAGGAAGTTCCCTCAGACATCCTTCTATAAGAAGTTTTGTCAGGGCTATGGTTTTTCCAGTGGTCATGTATGGATGTGAGAGTTGGACTGTGAAGAAAGCTGAGCGCCGAAGAATTGATGCTTTTGAACTGTGGTGTTGGAGAAGACTCTTGAGACTCCCTTGGACTGCAAGGAGATCCAACCAGTCCATTCTAAAGGAGATCTGTCCTGGGATTTCTTTGGAAGGAATGATGCTAAAGCTGAAACTCCAATACTTTGGCCACCTCATGTGAAGAGTTGACTCATTGGAAAAGACTCTGATGCTGGGAGGGATTGGGAGCAGGAGGAGAAGGGTACGACAGAGGATGAGATGGCTGCATGGCATCACCGACTCCATGGATGTGAGTTTGGGTGAACTCCAGGAGTTGGTGATGGACAGGGAGGCCTGGCGTGCTGCGATTCATGGGGTTGCAAAGAGTCGGACACAACTGAGCAACTAAACTGAACTGAACTGAAAGGCAGTTTCCAAGAATTAGAAAGGCATTTCTTGAAAAAGATGTTCTAAAACATTCAGAGCATCCCTAAGGATGTCCAAGTGTCAGTTCCAAATGGCTCATTTATTTGAATGCCTGTCTCTGGAATAGTTATTTATTTAAATTTTTAAAAATCTGTTTTATTAGCTATCGCCAATCCTCATAAATACTTAATAGATATGAAAAGACCTTCCGGTTACATTCAATTATTAAAGCAATAGATAAAGACAAAAAAAAAAAAAAAAGGTTTTGCTGTTGCTTTTCTTTCTTTTTCCTTGCTATTATTGTAAGAGTACCAAACCTGGTCTAGTTATGGTTTATACTTCATAATAAACACCTGTTCACCCACGGATGAAATGTAGGGAAATTCTTGCCGGGAGCCAGCGTGAGGAACTCTGCCCATGGCAAAGGTCATGAAGAAGGAGGCTTGGCATACACAAAGGCGGGATCGAGCCTCAGGAGTCCCCCTGGAAATTCTCGAGCATCTACCCCCAAAACCAGAGTCTGCCTACTTTACTGCTTTGTGCTCTCACCTACACCTCTGACTTCACGGGGGGCTGTCCCCCACCACCTCTTTTGGAGAAGGAGTTAACTTACAGCTCCAGTTAATAATAATTCCTGGGCATGATAGAAGTGTTTCAACCTACAAACTCCTCTGAAGGTTCTCTAGCCTGCCTGATAGGCTTGTCCTGCCACATGTGATTGTTCACAGCCTCCCAACTGTGAGAGGCATAAGATGCTTTAAACCTTATAAAAACAGGTTCTTTAGAGAAGTTAGAAAACTATTAGTATAGTTTAGTGGGCTGATTAGAAATTGTACTGGTGAAGGGTTTTTCATTTGTTGAGCCAATGTTTGCTGCTAAGTCTCCACATCCCCTGCCCTTATACACATTAATGAATATATAGAAGAAATAAGTATTAACCTTCGATATGAATCATGCAGACCTTAGGCTAAGCAAATTCTTTCCTTAATTAAAACCCACTACACCCTCACTCTATAGGAATGTAACTTTATCTGGTACCTTCAGAAGGTGGCGTCTGTTTTAAGAATAATCACCCCTGGAGAAATAAGTGCTCTGGTTGACTGACCGCTGTCACAAGGAGAGGGTCATAAATTGTCAGCAGGCCCCCTGGCCAGAAGATGATGTAACACCCCTAAGACCTCTGTATTCATTTGTATGAAGCACCTGACTTTAATAAAATCAGGACTGCTGACCCCGCGTGACTTTTGTATAACATCTCAGTGTATAAAAACAGACCCTGGAAAAATAAAAAATGGGATAAATTCCTCGAAAGACTGGTCTTCCCATGTCGTTCTTTCTCTCACCTTCTGGCTGAATCCCCATCTGGAACGTGGAGGCTCGTCAAGCCTACTAATTATGCCTGGGCTTCTAAGATCTGACCAGGGAGGCCTTAGTGTCTCCTTCTGGAGAATGGGAGGACGCCTGTGGCCTACATAGGTGACATAAATTCCTTATTTTGGAATTTTATTAGCTTTCCACGTAAACCAAGTTATTCAGCCTCTTTTCTCCACTGAATTTTCCTGCTGAGCTATCCTTATTCTATTACTCTTTATATCTCTAATTAATATTTAATTAAAGCTATCATATCCTGATTGCTGAAGCCGTCTCCCCTTCGAATTTCCCTGGATCCACTGGGGCTGGACCCTGGCAAATTCTGTATATTGTTTCTATGCCTCTGGAGAATATCTTTCATAAAGAAATATTTGATTATGTTTGTTGAGATTTCTTTGTAAATCTTAATGTCAGAGACACCTATTAATTCAATGAGGCATCCCATAATTTGATAATAATGGGTCAAGCAGGTTTACATTTATTTAAATGTCTTGTGCTGTGCTTAGTCACTCAGTCATGTCCAACTCTTTGCATCCCCATGGACTGTAGCCCACCAGGCTCTTCTGTCCATGGGATTCTCCAGGCAAGAATACTGGAATGGGTTGCCATTCTTCTCTAGGGGATCTTCCCAACTCAGGGATTGAACCCAGGTCTCCCGTGTTGCAGGCAGATTTTTTTACCATCTGAGCCACCAGGGAAGCCCATTAGACATCTTAGGGTGTAATAATTTTGATAACCTACATTTCCCATGGATTGATCATGGGTTACGTGTTCATTGACTTTTTTGAGGAAGAAAAGAGAAGTACAAGAAATTATTAAAGTTATTTCTGTTTTTATTTATTCTTAGTAGTTAAATTCAGCCTAAGACCAGTGCTTCCATTTACACACTAAAAGCAAAGCCAGTCTACCACTGAAATCACATGATAAATTTTATTTTTTGGCAATCTCTTTTCTGTTCATTCTTGGGGGAAAGAAATACCTCACTTTTTGTTACTTATATGAATTGAGGAAATCAGTGCTGAATTTATAGAATGGCAACATTCAAAGTGACCCAGAACCATTAACTCTTTGGTAGTAACTATAAATTTCAGAGACACATCTCTCATAGTTCCCTGCTTCACAATCAAAAAATGAGAAATCACCAAGCATTACATGTCAACTATAACCAGTATAGTATATTCTAGCTACAAATATATGAAACTGTGGCTTGAATGTGTGTCAAGAGAATGTTTTAGAATTACCCTTGCTAAATAAGATAAATGACTGCATTAGCATTTCTTTTCAGATGTTCCTGTTAACTCATTTGAAACTATCTGCAGATAGAAATAGAACTAGTTTGAATGCTGATCTCAATATGAAATACAGAATTCACAGAATAGACAAAATTGTTGATGTAACATTCAATAATCAGGGTGCTATGAATTTTACATTAAAATTCACTTATGTAGTAAAAATAGAGCTGTCATAGCTAGAAAAAATTATTTTCAGAGACAGCAGTTACCCTGGGTGGAAAAGAACAGTTCTACATAGAAAGAAAATCCAAGAAGTATGCAAAGTAAACACCAGGATACGTGATATATATAATTTAATCAGATAGTACATAGACTATGACATAAAACAGCAGTTTCCTAGAATAATTATAGGCTGCAAGACATGAAACCAGTTAGAAAATGGGTTGAGGTCATACTCTTTGACAGTAGACTTATAAATACAAATGTAGAATTAGGTAGATCTATGCATTGTCTGCTTTTCCTTGTCATCAAATCAACTTGAACCAGTAGACTGATAAGAATTCAAGTAGTAGATGTATTGCTGATTCACTATATCTTGCCCAGTGAAGTGAAACTATTAACCTCATAGAGCCGCGATTAACTATGGATTAATAGTTTGGTATTTTAGATGCAAAAGCACATTTCTTCTAATTGGAAATACAGCTCAGAACTATTTTGTTGGGCAGACTTCAGATTGTCTGAAATAAGAATACTTAGCTTGTTATTTATAATCCTTCTATTCAATAGTGACAAACATCAGAGACTAGGATTTTAGAGACTAATCCTGGTGGATTTTTGAGGGAAATCTTGTCCAATGACATGTATGGAAGGAAGAGTATGTTATTTTTTTTTTAATTGAGTGTATTGACTGGCCTAAGCATAGACATCTTCCTTTTCAGTCATATGGTTACAAAAACTGTACATTACGAAGAGTATAGAAGCAAACTGAAAAGAGTGCCACAGATCTTGGATAGTTATCTATATGCAGTTAAATTTACAGATAGAAAAGAAAATACAGCCTACATCCTTATGGTGCACAAGTATTTTTTAGATACAATGTATCACTAACAAGTGTCATGGTCATCAACCCTAGTTGTCACCAGCAGAGAGAATGAGAGCAAGATCCGTTCGGTATAGCTTCCCTCCATCCGATAAAGCCATTATACTTTTCTTGTATGTTGGAATATTATTAATATCCAGATCCTAAATAGGACATAGATGGTATTACAATCCAGTTAAACATGGAAGTGAATTAACCACTATCAAGTAATAAAATATGAGACAAAACTGCTTGTTATACCAATCCATTCAGAAGAGTTGGATTAAATTCTTATACAAATGTGAATAAATCACAAGGTTGTTTTTAAAATCTATTTATCTCAGTTAAGCACTGATTCAGACCAGTATGAAATCAAGTTAAGAACTGAAATCTACTTCTTCTCCTCTATAAAGTTTTAAAGTAGATTCTCCAAAGTAGATGTGTGGTTGCATCTGGATGGATCCATCAAGTCTGCTTAAGAAGGAAATGGCAAGGTAATGACATTACCTGTTTATTTTTCTCACACAGATCCTTCAGTAAAGCATCCAGTTCATTTTCATCTATGTATCCATTGCCATCCTATGGTAGGGGTAATAAAACAATATATAAGCAACCTCATCCACAAAAAAAGCAAAGGTAGTAAAATGGAAATAATTGAAATCCTCAGAAAATCTGCCTACTGCAAATTTGGCAGATATACTAACCTTGTAGGTCAGACCCTCAAATTTTGAACTGCTCCAAAGTCCCAAAACAGATACGAATTTCCTCTCATTCAGACCTTATATTTGTAAAATGCTTCGAAATTTTCAAAGTGATTTTACATTTACTGTTTCCCTGTATGTTAACAATATCACTACCTCTTGTTGAAGTAAGAAATTAATCACAAATGTTTTGATGGAGGGAGGACATAGGCATGGGGGAAGCATATTCCCGGCCTGTAACAGAGGCGGGCCGTTATCACATCATGCAGTGGGAGAGCTGTACTAGGGTCTCCAGAGGACTGGCTTGGTCCAGGAGGAAAGAAATGAGCAGAAACAGAGCATGTTGACTACTGACGTCATACCCAACCTTTCCTCACACACGTGATCTCACTATACCCTTTGTGGGAGAATCCCCGCCGGATATTTTCATCCAGCTCAATCTTCATTCCACCCTGCGGAGTGAGTATTATTATCTCTTGGTAACAAATGAGGAAATTAAGGGTCAGAGGAGTTTGGTATCTTATTCACAGTTCACAGGAGATAAATTGTAGCAGGGGATTTGAATCAAATTCGTCTAATTTGGGATATAACGTAATTCATTTCCTATGACAAGAATAAATTGGCTGAGTAATTTTAATAGCTCATGTTTCTTTAAATATAACCTTGAGATTGAGGCTTTTTTTCCCTTTTTCTGAATTTTTCTAAAAAGTCAAATTACAGATAAGAAACACTTTTTTTTTTTTACCTGATCGTATAACTCAAAAGCTTTATTGAACTCTTTCCCACACATTTTGACTCCCTAGATGATAGAGAAGAGGGCAAAGATTAAAATGCTACAATTACATTTCATTGTGCTTCCCTTGGCAGATATCCCACATTTTACCCTTTTGAGAAATATTATGTATGGTAGAGAAAAAGAGAAATACCTGAAATTTAAGAAGAAAATTCTCCTGCACGGGTAGTAATCTTTTGAGAGAAAAACATTATATAATTGCATTAGATTTTTGACAAAGGTCAGCTTATAATGGTTATATTTGCATAGCTCCTAAACTCACCTGGCCATCTCAGTTAATTCCAGCTTCCCATCATTATTTGAATCAAACAATTTCAACTGAAAGACAGAAGGCATTATTTTGTATTGAAAAAAAGTACTTGTTGCATAGAGAAGGAAATTCAAAATAAAGAAGTTTGAGTAATCAATTACCTATATAGATGGCAAAATTCTAGAAACTAGCATTTATTAAACTTTCAGTGAAAAATTTCAATTCTATGACTTGTCAATTACAAAAGTTTATCACAACAATATAAAACAGAGTAAGAGTGATCTTACACTAGACTTCTGGAACATCATTGTTTATTTTTCTTGCAAATATGTGTTTATATGTATCAAGATGTGGGAGATATGGTGTCTGGCAGTACACATCCTGAAACTTTCCAAATAATAGTAGGAAAATAAATATTTGTTTTCCTCTTTTAGAGCATCAAAGAGTAAAGCAGATAATATGAATAAATCCTTACAGAATAAATTTTTGAGTAAGTGATCTTTTGATAGATGAAAATTACCTAACTCCACAAGAAAGGAAAAGCTCATACACGGAGCCCTGAAGCTAGCCTTACAAGGTAGAAGCTGTGTAGGTATTTCACTTTTCAAGTGAAATGATTCATGTGTGCATACGATGCCCACACCATGGTTTATTCATTTCATCCTGTGTAGTCTTGGGAATTAGCCAGAACACAGTAATATTTCATAGGCTCTTGGCTATAATCTTTTCAAGATCAGTCTTACCATTAGGTCTGTATACTCAGCTAGTTTTGTATCATCAACAGTCTTGTTTGCTTTTTCCAGCAAGTCCTTTAGAAAGTTCTGTTAAGACAAAAAAACATAAATTTCATCAATAACAATCTGCTTTCTTCACAGCCTGCCTTGAGATGGAACACCCCAGGAATACAACGAAAGTCTCTTTTTGAGACTAGGACTGGATAAAAGGAGGACGTTAGAAGAGAGGTCCTCTTGGCATTCCAGCAGTGACGCTGCCTTTGACGGGTGTGATATCTGCCTTTTACTGAGAACTGATCTGTCAGACCATGCTATGGTATGCTATGCTTTTATGATTTCAATTAAAAGAGAAGTTAGATTGTGCACCATGTAGGAATCAGAGTAAAAACTTATAAAGCCAGCCAGCCCAATGGATGCATTTCTTCCCAATGGTATCTTCACAGATACTCATGCGATTCTTCTCCAAGAAATAAGAAACACTGTGCATGTGTGTGTGCTAAGTCATTTCAGTCGTGTCCGACTCTTTTGCAAGCCCATGGACTGTAGCCTGCCAGGCTCCTCTGTCCATGGGATTGATTCTCCAGGCAAGAATACTGGAGTGGGTTGCCATGCCCTCCTCCAGGGATCGGTCCTGCATCTCTAATGTCTCCTGCACTGGCAGGCAGGTTCTTTGCTTATGAGCCACTTGGGAATCCCAAGAAACAGAATGGACCCCCTTATACCTTTTTGAGGTATGTGAATGATTATTAGTATACAAGGTGGAGATCTACCCTTAATTTCAAGTGCATTTTCTGCCCTTACAATCTGTATTTCCATATCAGTGTATAGCCAGTATGAAGCACATTTCACTAGAGACTGGGTTAGCTTTTAGGTTTGATGCAGTCCAAAGCACCTTGGTTAGAATGTTTCACCTGACTGTTCAAACTAAAATAGTTGGCTGCAGGCGTTACCTAATTCTTGAAGGATATGAATCACACCAAAGTAGAAATTAATATGGGAAGGATGAAAAAAAAGATGATTATTAATTTGACAGTTGAAGTTTAGGAGTGATTTTAATTTTTCTACCACAGAAATAAATCAAATAAAAGCTTTCAAAACCTTGCCATATAAATGACAATGTAAGTACTTAAGAATATAATAGTTTTTCACTTTGTCTAGTGCTGTTCATTTGCAACTTCTTTATTTGTTCAGAAAAATGAATTACTGCAATTATGGAAAACTGAGCTGATATGTTAAGACGTTATTGAAGGATTGGGTTTCTTCAGCTTTGCTGTCATATATCTCCCTCCCAAATTTTCTAGTTCTGCTGGGATGATTTAACTTCATTATTTTCAATGGAGACTTTTTTCTTGGTTTCATAATTTTATTTTCACTTCAAACATTCCACTTAAAATTCAAAGTGAAGCATGAAAAATTCAAAGTTATCTGTTGGGGATGAATTTTATTTTTGAACCATATGAGGCTTTTGTCAGAGACTAATTGGGTTAAAAATCCTCATCAGAGACTAAAATGGTGGTCACAAAAATAGCCTGGGAGAAACTTCAGGACGCTGAGATTCAAAGTCATGTCTGAGAGCAAGCAATGTTTTACTCCATTATGGAATCTTAAAATTAGCTTTCTTGAAAGATCCATTAAAAAAGAATGCCAACTTATCTTCAAAATTCCCCAGACAGAAGTACTTCTATTTAGAATCTCTTCTGAGAATAAAATTTAGAACAAAGAAGGTCAGTATTGGAAATGAGCTAAAGTTTCTTTATAAACTTGAAATGATTTTTAAAAGAATTTTTTTGGTCCAGTGGAATAAAAACACAATAATTTAACTGTCACCTTGTGGGTTGCTGAATTACAAATTTGTGAAAAATATAGTTTTTGTTGATTTCACGTGAAAAATGTTTACATTTCTAAGTGTTGTTAGTCCCACGTGCTTTAACGATTTTGCAATTATACATGTGTGCTAAGTAGCTTCAGCCTTTGTGACGCTATGGACTGTAACCTGCCAGGCTCCTCTGTCCATGGAATTCTCCAGACAAGAATACTGGAGTGGGTTGCTGTGGCCGCCTCCAGGGGGTCCTCCCGACCCAGGTACTGAACCCACATCTCTTGAGCCTCCTGCACTGGCAGGCAGGTTCCTTACCACGAGTGCCACCTGGGAAGCCCTCCATTATACAAATACGCGTAACTCAGACGATGTTCAGTTATGACCGGGAAACCATGTTTGATATTCCTGTTTCCCTACAGAACAGCAGAAGAGGTAACTCTTAGTGACTAAAGCTGAAAACTTTTGATGTTGTGGGAAAGAAAATCATTGCTATTATCAGATATTCTGTGGCCAAAGCAAGGTTCTCTTCCCGAGCAGCTGAGTACTCTTGAGAAATTATCTAATTTCTCTGAATTTCAGTGTGTTTGTTTGTATAATGGGAATTATAATACCTCCCATGCAAATTTTCTTTGAGGACTAATGTTAAAATACATGTTAAGCATCTAGTATTATGCCTGCCACATAGCAGGTGCTCATTAATTATTAATTTGTTTCCCTTCTAGTTACTCTATATCCTAAAGATAGAGAAAATAGAGTCTTTCAAACTGAGAAGTGTTGAGGTCAATTTAAAAAAATGAGAGATGGTTTTGTATTTCTGAAAGGCTAGTAAATTATTGAGTTCATGAATAATATAATTTATATTGTACCTGTATTTCACAAAACCTCTCAGATGCAACATCTTACTTGAGCCTCACAATAAATTGAAAGGTAGGTGTTATTACCCTCATATAAAGGATGAAAAAGTGAGACAGAATGATAAAGACATTTGTCCATAGACAAGACTTGATTTCAGATCTCTTTACCTTTTCCTTCCTATCTTCCTCCTCTCCTACCAGCTCCTATGTACACTTCTGAGATACGAATTGATAAATTCATTTCCAAAGTTACAGTTTTTCAGAAGTTTGATGGACTTTGTAAACCTGGAGTCTTGGAAGCAAACTAGTTCAGAGATCACAACTCTATGTCCTGTTTCCGTGTAGACTTCAGTTCATCACTTAACTTCTCTTCACTTTTTTCCTTACTGCAGTAACATTAATCCCACAGAACTCACACAAAGGTTAAATAAGATGTGTATAAAGTGCCTGGCATACAACTGGTGTCCAATAGTTGTTTCTTTATCTTTAAAGGGAAATCTATATAGTTGTTTAATTTATAAGGTAAAATGTCAAATTTTAATGAAAATAATCTGACTTATTTGGCTTAGTGTACCATTATATGTCTATCTATCATCTATCCATCCCTTATTAACAATTGGTACACACCACAGAAAATGTCAGCTGCTGAACAGAATTTCAAAAGGTACTTGAAGTCTCTTTTTTGATGTGGTACTTTATTAACCATGTGGAAGAGTGGATGAAAATGTGCCATTGCTTAACGTTAGTTTCTTTTGTGGGAAGTTTTTTTAAAAAAAAAACCCACAAAATTCATAATTGCATTTGAAAGGGAAAAATGTACACATTTTTCTTTGCTTACCTTAAGCTCCTCAGTTTCTATGAAGCCACTGTGATCAGTATCATATTTTCTCCATGTCTGTAAGTAATTTTGGATAAGGAAGACCAAACACGTTAGAAAAGGTCACAATTCCCCCACTTTCAGATATCTGAAGATATCACTCAGTGACAGAGGTTTCCTATACCTTCATGAATTCCTCACAGGACTTTAGCTGCTGGCATCGGAAAAGCAGCAGGAAGTTCTCTTCTGTGGGTAACACATGAGCCAACTGGAAAAGATCGAAGAAGCTGGTGTGAGGAGCTTGAAAGCAAGTCTCTCTCGTTTCCTGCTCTTAGTTGTGCTTGACCATGATTTTATTACCCAGAAAACTAGGAGAGGAGAAACATGGCAATCGATTTTCCTTTCGGATACTTTGTCCCTACAAAGTGCCATCGTGTTTTGCAGAGCTTGCTGCCCTTTGAGGGACCGGTTGTCAGGTCAGGGAGGAGGCTGCGGCAAGCATGCCTAGGGAGTGCAGGGAAGGGTGACTGACACTTCTCGTCTGCTAGACACACAAGCAGACTCATGCCGCTGGCTTGACCCCTGCATCTTTCCTGTGCCCCAGATCAGGTCTTTTCCTGTGAGGGCCCAGAAGATGGCACACGTGGGGCCATACATTTCATAAAAGAAGAAGCTGAGAGATATGAATGTAGCAGAGAGGACAGAAGGCAAAAAATGAATTCTGAAAGTCGAAGGAGAAAGCTTATTAAGAGATGCAATGGAATATAAACTAAGGACAATTGTAAAACAAGAGAAAGAGAGATGGAAAAAGACACTTTACAGGGAACAGTGGAAACTGAATGGTTATAGGGAATATTAGTTCTCAAATGTTTGGTGTCTGCTAAAAGGACATCTGTTGCTTGAGTCCAGGCTTAAATTTTATTTGATGATCTCCCTGGAATGACCCGATGACATTTCTCCTAAGATCTCATTTTGTAACTTCAATGCTCCTTTTTTTTTGGTGGAAAGAAGGACTCCAGATCCCATTTTAGGACGAATACAATCTATCTATTGTGCGCAGGGAATGTGGGAGCTGGACTGATGTCCTAATGAAGGTGTGTGCTCTATTCCTGGGCAGCTGCTAATTAGCTGTGGTCCCCAGCAACTCCCTCAGCCATTCCTGGAACTTAGCATGCTCATCACTTAAAATGAGGAGTTGAAATAGAAACCAGTGTCTCTTAAATGTGTTGGGTTCAAAATGACTTTGAGAATCTGTTAGAATCACTGTGTCTTCACCATTAAAGAATGAACCTAAACACTATATTTCATCTAATTTCCAGAAGTTGATGAATCCCTGAAGTACAGGCAGGGACCCTCATCTGTGAATTTTAAACTAAAAAACCCGTGGTCTAGATTAACCTTTAGGTCAGCATAAATGCCAAAAGTCTACCAAATTATAGAACAGACTCACACTTAAAAAAACCATATTGTCCTTTTAGGTCCATTTAAAAATTTTAAATATAAAATGTATCATTCTATCTTATATGCAAGTAACCTCAGCTTCTTTATGCTGTATATGTCCTTTAACATCTTATTTTTAGATCTTTGAAATAATATTTCAAATTAGAATCATTCAGGCACTAATAATGGGATGAAATGAAGGGGCAGAGCCAGATATCTTATTAGGATGTTTGGTATGACTATCAGAAAACATTTTCTTATTTCCAAAGGTCAATAGTATGGTTATGCATTAATGCAAGCATTAATTTAGGAAACAGAAAATAGCCAATGCCAACTCTTTCTTTATTGGTATGTAAATTGTCAGATACCCCATTGTAAACTATTGGTAGACCTACCCATAACTCACCCATTTCAGGAGGGCAAAGACTATTCTTTGTCTGCATCCCCTGAATACTTAGTGTGGTACTCAACATGTTAGGTGCTTGACATAAATGTTTGGATTTGGTTAATAATTTTACTTCATTAAAAGTACCTACTTAACATGATTTGTAGTGAGCATATTTTTTATCTTTGTTGTGATTTTCTATATTGCTTGGATTTTCAAAATTACTGTACATTGTTTTGAACAAAATAATAATTTTTATTTAAAAATCTATTTATCAAAACCCACGAAATAGATAAAAACAGAAAAACTAGAAGACTGAGCTAGCAAGCAATGACCACATGTAAAAGTAGGGAAATTTTAACCTCTTTTGTTTCAAAAATCAAACTTTACATAACTTGCATGAAGTTCAGAGGTCTCTAAGAATGTCCAATATAGAGATGGCAAAATTGCTTTTTATGTTTAGTATAAATGTATATTTCTTCACCCACTATTTTGGTCCTACTTGGTTTAATTATAATAAAATACATATTATATCTACATGCAACATAGTCAATCTTTTAACTTAATTGAACTATTAATGTTAAATTCAATATAGTACCATCATATTTTATAGATGTTAGTAATGAGTCTTAAACACATAAAACACTGTCAGAAGACAAACCAGCCACTAAGAAAGAAGTAAGTATGTGTGGAGAGGATGTGGCTATGTGCTCAGTTTCTAAGTTGTGTCTGACTCTCTGCAACCCCATGGACTGTAGCCCGCCAGGCTCCTCGTGGGATTCTCCAGACAAGAATACTGGAGTGGGTTGCCATTTCCTTCTCCAGGGGATCTTCCCAACCCAGGGATCAAACCCCAGTCTCCCACATTGCAGGCAGACTCTTTACTGACTGAGCTATGAGGGAAGCCCCTTCACAACAAACAGATAACATAACAAATCATCTTTTGAGTATTTTTTGCCATGTCATGTGGTTTGTGGGATCTTAGTTCCTGGACCAGGGATTGAACCCAGACCCTTGGCAGTGAAAGCACTTAGTCCTAATCAATGGACCACTAGGGAAAGCATATGAATCAGTATTCAAATTTCAGAGCTGGGTGCCGTAACTCCCCAGCTGTTGACTCTAATACCACATCTACAATGTGACTGAGGTCTTTTATAGAAGCTGTTAAGTAGGGCTGTTGTTGCCTCTCTTTTGCTAAGTCACTCTTGTCAACAGTAGTAGCCTGTATTACTTGTTCCAAGATTATTGGTGATTTCTTAATTTTCAGTCCACCAGCCTGCTTTTTTACAAACTCTCAAAACTTTATTATAAGTTGGAGAAGAGAGTTAAGAAAAGCAGAGAAATGAATGGAAGGCAGATAACTGTGGCTACTAGGAGAATCTTTCAAAGCTTCATTTATGAAAATTGCTTGCTTGTCACTGAGAGTGGGGAGGCAAAAATTTCTCTCTACTTGCCTGTCTTCTGTTTCAGTCTATGTACATCTAGAGGAAAGGGTCTGTGACTTAATTAATGTTTCTTTGCCTGGCACCTGCAAGAATTTCCATAGATATTTTACTCAATCAATGAATGAAGGCAGTTGACTATCCAGGGTCAGCACAGGCTGCGAGAATTCAAATAGCTTGCTACTAAGCAGTGGATAGGGGTTGGGGTGGCCACTGTGCCTGCCATCCAGAGTTCTCTTAGGCGCTAGGGGTGTTGTCATGGTCTCAACTGTCAGGTCTCTTCGGGAGATTACCTGGGCTGACAAGACCTATGTTCCCAAGATGCACATAGGGATACAAAACCTAGCTCTTTCACTCAAAACTTGGGACATCTCCCAAGGGTTGTCCCAGTTCAGAGCTCACTGTAGGGTCAGCCAAAGTTGAGACTGTTTCACAGCCCAACGTCTCGCTCTGCCCAGCTTTGTTCTTTTATTTCCCTCGGACAGGCACTGATTCCAAGAGCACTTCCTAATAAACTTCCTCATTGCTTCTCTTCAGCTCAGATATGGTCCCCAAAGGAACCAACCTGTCCCAGGACAGGGATCTTTACCACCTCTTTTCTATTACTAGCCATAATATGGAGCTCTTGACTATGTTTTGGATTAGGTTGAAATCCCTTGCTGTGGCTCACGTGGCCATGATTCAGTACCTATGAGGCACTGGATTGCAGGCTGGGGATTCATAGTCACTGACAGTAAGAACTTTACAGGGAGGCAGATAATTAAAAATTTTGTTTCAGACAATTTCAAAGCAAGAGATAACTACAGTGGTAAAGCTACACTCTAGGTGCTGGGAGAGAACACGTGAAGGACAACTTTACAAGAAATATAAATGAATGAGGTATATATTTGAAGACAATCTTGGTGCACGTTAGATTCTTTCGACACATATTAGTAAAACATTTACTTTCTTGGTTTGGAAGCCAAAGAAATATTTTTCTAGCCAGTGAGAAGTGAGTCCAGGAAATTGGGAAATTTAAAAGGCAAATAATCTTTTCACACAAATTAAAGGCTGCTGCTGCTAAGCTGCTAAGTCGCTTCAGTCATGTCCGACTCTGTGCGACCCCATAGACGGCAGCCCATTAGGCTCCCCTGTCCCTGGGATTCTCCAGGCAAGAACACTGGAGTGGGTTGCCATTTCCTTCTCCAATGCAGGAAAGTGAAAAGTGAAAGTGAAGTCGCTCAGTCGTGTCCAACTCTTAGCGACCCCATGGACTGCAGCCTACCAGGCTCCTCCATCCATGGGATTTTCCAAGCAAGAGTACTGGAGTGGGTTGCCATTGACTTCTCCGTTTTTTAAAGGCTAGTTGAATTTAATAATTCGAATTTGACAAGTTGTAAGAATGGGGAAAAGATTGACATTAAGAAAAATGGCAAAGATTTTCTAATGAAATACTTTTATTTTTAATAATAATAGCAAGTACATTTACTTAGTTTTTATAGTGTACCAGGGCTTGTCTATTTTTGACATGTGTTACCTGATGTTGATATTCATGTCATCTGTGTTCACAACCAAGGAAACAGAGGCTCAGAGATGGTAAATGACCTGCTATCACATAGCTTACAGTTGGAGCCAGATTTGAAATCAGTCTGACTTTTTGATTTTGAGACTCTTGTCCTTTAACTATCACCCTCCATTAAAATCTTCAGTCTTAATAAACTATTTTAAAAATCTATCAAGAATGAAGTTCTAAATCAGGTTTTATTGTCAGTCATTTCCCCAAACTCTGAAGTAGAAAACTGTGTATGCTTAGTCACTCAGGCATGTTCAATTCTTTACAACCCAATGGACTGTAGCCCGCCAGGCTCCTCTGTCCTTGGAATTTTCCAGGCAAGAATCCTGCAGTGGGTTGCCATTTCCTCCTCCAGGGTATATTCCTGACCCAGGGATTGAACCCTCATCTCCTGCAAGCCTCCTGCATTGCAGGTGAATTTTTTACCACTGAATCACCAGGGAAGCCTGAGGTAGAAAATTAGCTTACTATTTACAAAATTACATTTATTATGGTTAAACTTGCATGCTCAAATCCCACTATCAAGAAAAGAAGGAAAGTCCAGAAAAATGCCTGCTGCCCTGGGAGGGTTATTACAATTTTACAACTGAAATAGCTTTCCGATCTATTTTTTTCCGGTGGATGCACTGACCTGGACAAATAGACACAGAACAACTCGAGAGGACACTGTTTTCTCACACAGTGCTCAGGCAATCAGGTGAAAAGTTTGCAGATTTGACATCCAGCTGAGGGAAACATCTATACTTAATGTGAGCACCAGAGACGGAATTTCTATTATCTGCTAAATCATTCAGTCTCCCTCTTTGACTATTTTAATCAATCTTCTTTGCAATAGAGCTATTAGTCTGAATAAATTTAGAACATTTGACTGTCATGGTATTTGTTAAATTATCTCAGAATTTCAGAGTTCCTGTTTTGAGTTTGTATCAACAATCTCTTTATATCAAGCTGTATTTGTGTGAATTTGAAAATCTATTTAAAAGACATGAAACTTAAAAGTTCACAAGAAAGCATATTTGTACATTACCCTTCTTTTTACACGTTTTCACATGTCTAGGTAGTAACAGCATGTTGTTGGAAAGTGTCAGGCAACTTCGTTAAAACAGAAGTTTGAAAGTTAACCACTATATTTTCTGTTTTTTTGAATAACACGTTTCAATTAGAGCCAAGTCAATTTGACCTGGAAAGCAAACTACCACATAAATACCATTTGGTTCTTTGATTAGATTTTGATGAGCCCCTGAATACACCTACTAAGTGGGCAATACATAAGCAAATCTAATCTCTTTTCCCTTTGAAAGTGAAAGTTATGGTATACTTGATGTGAGCGGATGGGAATCTGTAAACTATTATAAATGTTGGAAAACCTGGGTTTTTTTCATTCTTTCAAAGCTGGCTGAAATTCATGTATTTATGTTCCATGTTATATATAGGATTTCTTAGCAAGTGATATATGTCAGATTGGAAAACAGAAAGGGTGAACTTGATTTAATACAACTTACTGGTGACACTAGAGGGCACATTATAAATTCAGGCATTCCCCACTCTCCTCCATTTTGTACATGTAATCTGTAGCTTTCAATTCCTTTTTTCCAATGATTTTTCGGAATCTCCTTTTTTCCTATCCGTCCTCCTTAACTAGGTTAAATACAATCAACCTGCATGTGAACTACGGCAGCAATCTCTTCCCTGTTCCCCCATTCTCTCCTTCTTGTTTCTCCAAGTACGGACCCTCCTCACTTCCTTAGTCTTGGCTGATAACTCTGATCAATAAAAAGAATTCTGGAATCAGAGTCAGATCTAGACCTGTATAAGTGTTCTGTCACTCCTTGCCAGTGGGACCTTAGACGCATCATTCAACCTTTCTGAGCTTCAGTTTCTTTACCCTTAAAGTGAGAAATCTTGGCTAGCTTTTCCTCTGGGTCCCATGCAGCAAAAAGTTCCATGTCCTGGAATAATTAAACTTTCTAATTAAGTCTTATGTGTTTAACTTCTCTTCTTTTAAACTCTTTCTGCTTTCACTGATTGAATGAGTGAGTGAGTGAAGTCTCTCAGTCATGTCTGACTCTTTGGACTGTAGACCCCATGGACTGTAGCCTACCAGGATCCTCTCTCCATGGGATTTTCCAGGCAAGAGTACTGGAGTGGGTTGCCATTTCCTTCTCCAGGGGATCTTCCCAACCCAGGGATTGAACTCGGGTCTCCTGCATTGCAGGCAGATGCTTTACCCTCTAAGCCACCAGGGAAGTCCTTTCGCTGATTGAAAGTGGTTCCCAAATCATATTTCAAGTGATTGGGTCAAATAACTTCTCTATACTTTGTGCATCCCTGTTCAGCCAGGCTAAATTTAAGCCTTGCCATAAGTAACCAATGAACTGAAGCTTGAAAATATTTTCTTTTAATGCAGAAAATATGTGGATTATTAATTGCAAAAAAAAAAAAAAAGGCTGAGTGGTTTAGAGGAAAGCGGCTGAAATTCTATTTAAGCTACAGCTTTCCTCAACTATAAATTTATTTTGTTATTATGAGGATCAAATGAGATCACGTGTTTGAAAACACTCAATAATTGTGTGTGTGCTCAGTCCCCTCAGTCGTGTCCAACTCTTAGCCCTGGACTATAGCCCTCCAGGCTCCTCTGTCCATGGGATTCTCCAGGCAAGAATTCTGGAGTGGGTTCCACGTTTGTGTAATGTCATACAAATAAATGAAAATTCTCTTTCTTACTGTTATTGCTATAAAAGTTCCTCAAGTCTTCATTTCGGTCTTCATTAACTTCTTCATTCTCTTCTGTTAACTATTTCTATCTTTCCCCACACAGAAATCCTTTTCTTTCATGTAACAGTTTCTTTCCCAAACTTCTGTGGAAATTCCTTACATCAAATCTCTAGGAAAATGTATTTGGTAATAACTCCTAGCTTCTCATTCAAATTAGACCTCAAATAATACTTCATAAATCATTATCCCATATAATATACAGTAAAATATAGATTCAAAATCGCTTTTTTCATCTTATCCTTTTAAAAATATAGAATCTATGTGAATCAGATCCATGCTTTTTGTGCTACTGTTAACAACCTAGGGTCACAGAAGAAATTTAAAATAGCTGAGCCTATTGGAGTCCTTAAGGTTAAATACATTAAATATAAGATGACAGTCTTTCCTGTACTAGAATTACAAAGTATGCCAAACTCTCAAATAGCCACATCTATAATTTCACTGATTTCAGAATTTCTGACTAGTTCTGAATAATTAGATTTATGTCATCTCATTTATGTTCATTTCAATGTTATTTTCTTATCCTTGATGATTCATATCTTGATTAGTTGGCTTCTATGTCAATCTATAAGTCCCATTACTATTAATTTATCTATTTATATAGTAATGAGTTATGCATAGGCAAAGGGAAAAGTGTATACTCCAGGGGAATATTTTAATTACAAAGATAATAATAGTATGTCCTTCTTTAACTCTATTTGTAGTAGCTGTTTAAAAATAAGTATATTTCACATTGACATCACTGGTGTCCTATAACATCAATTTTTGAAAACCAGGTTAGTTCTCTGAATCAAAGGTAAATTATGACTAAGAATACTTCACAATCTAATACACTAGGAACATTATATAAAGAACATAATTATGCCTATTATTTGATATATTTTAAACTATGACCTTATTAATTTTTCTGGACAAAATTATCCACTCAATTTCTCTAATGGGTTGCAGAGATAAAGAAAGTAGCTAAGACATTAGATTTTATAAAAGTAAAAGTACTGTTTCACATATCTGAAGAATGCAAAAGAGTTAATGTATAGTCAAAGTTTTGCTTCCTTGATTCATAGACAAAAAAGTTGTCCTCACTAGGAAAAGATAAGATTTGACACTGAAGTTTCAGCTTTTAAAGACTCAAAAGAAATACCTATGCATTCACTCACTTTAAGTTCTTGTGTTTTTACATGGCCAACTGGCAATTTAAAATGGAACTTCAGAAAACAAGATGCAACTTTTTGCCATGATATCATCTTTAGGGCCTGCAAATAGTTCATTTTATTTTCTAACAGAAAAGTCTACACTATTAATAAGAAATACCAGTGAACTGTGTTCTTAGTTAGCATTTTATTGGACTGAGGCTGGTAAGGTAATGGGATGAGTACTTATCCAGAGGTGGGAACTTGAGTCTCTAACCGCCCCAAGGCCAGCAGACAGTTGCACAGCCAGAGACAAATCATTTGACTTCTTTAGGTCTTAGTTTCATAATATATTCAATTTTGGCTTGGATTATGAAAATTCTTAGGTCTGTTTCATTTCTGAGCAGTTTTTTATTTTATATCTCTGAACAAAAGATAGCATGTTACTTAAGTAAAATAAGCCTCTTAGAACAGGTTTTGCTTATCATGTTTGAGTTGAATACAACTTCAAAAAGCTCACTTATTAAAACCATATGAGAACAATGCATAAATTCCTTACCTCTACAATTCCTATTTTTCCATCATCTCTTTGTCCATACTGATCCACAAAAGTTTTCATCTCAGGTGATAACTCCTAAAATTATAACAAGCCAGGTAAGAAGAAGGTTTTTTAAAAAAAACAAACAGTATGTTTGTTATCATGTTAATAACTTGTTACAAAGAAAAACTGGAATTAGAATCATTTAGAATTATGCATATTGATTAACCTTTTCATGAAAATTAGGATGTAGCTGATGCACCAGTTTTACTGGTTTGAAATGAAAGACATAATTTCTGAATCAGTCATTATGATTTAACTTCTATTATTAGTTTTGAGAATATGTTATCCTTTAAAAATGTAGTCAGAATTATTCTGTTCATAACCTTTAGTGAATTTAAATATAGTGATCCTCATGAATGCACCTTAACATTACTTGCTTTGGGGAAGATTATTTTATATTGCTGCACTAATTATTCTATAACATTTTCCTTATTATAACACGCTTTATCCATGGAAGTTAATATTGTGTTTTCATCTTGGACAAGCAAATGTGAATGTTCAAAAGCAACTCATTTTTAAACAAAGAAAGTTTCCAGCGTGGAAGAAGCTGGAAATGTTCTTACAAATTAAAAATCAGAAAAATTTGTGTCAAATTAACAAAAATGACCTGACCGATTTGTACTTTCATTAGAAATATGCGACACTGATGACCTTAGTTTGGATCACTGATTGTATACACTGAAGATCTTTGTTTCCAAGAGGAATTTAGGGAGTAGTTCTCCAGTGTTTCCTTGTTTCCATTTTCTACCAAGAGGATATTCTTGTTTCCATTTAGTTATGTACAGAAGATTATTGAAGAGGGACAAAGTGAAAGCTTTCATCTCGTTTGACTTATCTTTTTCAATCTATTCTATTGCTTACATAACCTCTTCACATATTGACAGAATGGATAGCTCTGAACTGTAAACTAATGACCTGTACATAGATAGAACTAGTATTCAGGAAGTTGGATTTTATACCCTTGGGTCTTCAACATAGCCCATTTAAAATAGCCCTATTGCATTAACTGCAGCTGATGTAAAATAGGTCAGCCTTTATGAATGTCCTATTCTGTGTCCTTGGAAAAGTAAATTAAGGTTTCAGTTTTTATCATAACGAACAAGATGGTGATAGTATCTATCACACACATTTGCTCTAGGGATAAATAGCTTAACAGAGTTTGAGGGTTGTACTGAGGCTGAATATTATTATTACTAGTGTTACAAAATCCTACTTTGGTTAAACGTAAATATCTTTAATAGAAGGTAACAAATAGTAATTAAGCAGCTTAAAATAGGCTTAAAAAACCTCTTCCAATATGGATTAATTTCAACCTACCTTTATTACCTTAAACAGTGCAAAACATAATTACAATGATAATGATAATAAGTTAAAGCTTTATAAAAAATAAATGTAAATTTAGAGACTGTTTAGTGAAAAATGCTAGTTCTGAAAGTATATTAAGTTATGGTATTTCATTAATGTTATATTCACCTACAGTTAATATTAGTGAAATTTTTGAAATTTCACATTATTAATATGCTAAGCCAAACAATTTTTCCATTAATACAGTAAAATCTGTTATCCTATTGCTAGAAATGCAAAGAAACCTGGTTTATAAGTTCAACCTTTAAGTTCTAAAAATAAAGAGAAGAAAAAATAGATAAAAGTTGATTTAATACAGTGAGGCCAGTAGTGAAATATTTGTCTAGTACATGAATGTTTCAATTCATACCTTGATTTAGATTTAACTATTCAAACCTATACTACAATAATCAAGCTGTTAAGCAACTTGATATAATCCTGAACCTGTGCTCAGATTTGGTATTATTGGATTATAATCCAACAATACCATCTTCCAATATTCTAAGATTGGAAATTTAGCAGTAGAAAAAAATAATTAAGATCTAAAAGTTAAAAAAGACTAAGATGAAGTCATTGTTTACAAAAAGTATATATATTAAAATGGGAAGAGGAAAAGAAATATCTGAAAACATGTATAGAGTTTCTAAATATCTGAATTTCTAAGCTGAAAATAAATATTAAAATTACTTCTAGGAAAATTAAAATATAATCATTTAGCTGGTGGAAACATCTTTAAAGGTTTTAATTAGAAATTTTATGGTAAGTAAGATTTCTCAACCAGATATTTTAAATATATATATTTTAACTGTAGAAGAAAATGTTTTGTATTATTAGTCAAAGATATATAGATCTATAATGATAGTATTGCATGAATTTATGTACACGGTAATGTATAAGATGGTATGGAGACAGTATATAATACATTTTCAATTTTATTTGATCCCATCCTATTACACTTTCAAATTTATGTAACATCAAATCTGGGTAAAACAATTCCCAGAGTGCCGTGTGCCGTGCTCAGTTGTGCCTGACTCCTTGTGACCCCATGGACTGTAGCCCACCAGGCTCCTCTGTCCATGGGATTCTCTAGGCAAGAATACTGGAGTGGGTTGCCATTTCCTTCTCCAGGGTATATTCCTGACCCAGGATCCCAGAGTGCTCTCTGGTTTTAAATAAATTTTATTTAGATCATTGGATTTTAGCAACTGATAGCTTTTAATGCATTATAAATCATTTTGGTGTCCTCTGGCGTTCTTTTGGAGCTTCCCTGGTAGCTCAGCTGGTAAAGAATCCACCTGCAGCAATGCAGAAGACCCCTGTTCAATTCCTGAGTTGAGAAGATCCCCTGCAGAAGGGATAGGCTATCCACTCCACTATTCTTGGGCTTCCCTGGTGGTATAAACAATCCAACTGCAATGCAGGAAACCTGGGTTCAATCCCTGGGTTAGGAAGATCCCCTGGAGGAGGGCACGGCAACCCACTCCAGTATTCTTGCCTGGAGAATCCCATGGACAGAGGAGCCTGGAGGGCTAGGCGTTATTTTAATATGTTGTACAGAGATGTGTGCCACTCAATTTTCAACTTAGAACAAAAAGGTGACTATTAGTGAATTATATGTATATATATATATATATATGGCCATTCTTCTCAGGCTTGTCCAACTTTTTGTGATCCTGTGGGCCACAGTCCGCCAGGCTCCTCTGTTAACTATTATGTATATAACTCAGTGCTGGAGGTGGTGATTTGCTAAAAGCTCACACAATTATATTTTCCTCTAAAGATATATCTTTGTATCTTCATATATTATATGTATACATATAATGTGAAATCTCTATGCTGACAATATATTTTCTTAACAGGCTAATTTATGCCTAAAGGAAGCTATTCATAATTAGTAAAAATTAACTGATAGCTTAAATCACAAATATAGATTATTTTCAAAATCCCACTAATTGCTTCCCATTAGAGAATCACTTTGCTTGTTTAAAATGTGTGAAGTTATTAAAATTACATTTTACATCTCTAACTTTTGATTTTCTTCCTCACAACAGAAATGAACTCCCTTTTTGCTAAATTTCCTGCTCATTATTATGTTGCAAAGTTGTACAAATTTCCCCCAGTGAGGGAGGACATTTTCTCCTCACTCCAACCACATCAACATTACAAGAATAATAATTGGCAATAGAATAAGAGATCTATAATCTACAGATTGGTTTCCTGACCTCCAAGGGGCAGAAATGTATTTCTACTCGTTTACTTTTCAGGCTATTAAAGAGAGGTTAAAAATTACCTAACTGAACTCAATAGAAGAGGTGGTGATCTGCTAACAGGTCTCACCCACACTTTCCTTTTAAGTACTATTAAAATACAAGTATACAATCTTTTAAACGCTCTGATTTCATATGGTAAGGCTTTTTCCCTTTAAGGAATGTCTCTCTCTCTCTCTCTCTCCTTTGTCTCTGTGTCTCCCCCTCCTTCTCCCTCTCTTTCTCCCTACACAATTTCAAAAGGCACTCTTTCTCCCCTTCTCAGTAAATAAATGTGTACGTCCCCGGAAACCATTTGATTTCGCTAGCTCTTTATGAGAACGCTAGAATATTTATTCAAGGACAAAGGTCTCTTTCCTCCCTTGCAAACTTCAACCTACCAAACCAGCCTTCTTCCGCGCCTGCTGGAGCTCCTGAATCAGATTCTGAAGCTCCTTTCCTTCCAGGTAACCACTTCCTGTAAAGACAAAGAAGCACCCAGTTGTCAGACATTTCACTCTTAAGTTTCTTCCCCGTTCAATTTCCACAATAGCTATTTTCCGGCCACTGGAGAGGTCCCATCTTGGCCTCAATATTGATTATTGGTTAACCCGCAAAAGATACACGACAGGGCAGTGGTCCCCTCCTGGGAGAGACCCACTAAGGGCAAAGGAGGATGGTTGGGTTGATGAGTGTAGCCATAGAAATTTTGCAGGGTAGGGTCTCTCTCGCTGTCGCTACCCTCCACCCCAACCCCCCACCTTCTATTAGTATCATCCTTGGAGAGAGAGAGAGGGAAAAAAAAAAACTTTCAAGGTTTTGGGGTAACATAGAAACAACACACAAACTTTAAAGTTCATGGTTGGCAGCCAACTGGAGAGAGATTAGGGAGATGGGGGAAGAAGCAAAGAAAAGAAATGAAGGATAATCGGATCAGGAGGCTCAAGGAAGGGAAGACGGTGGGACAAGGTTCTTCAGACAATTAAAAAGATAAAAGATAATCACCGTCAGCGTCGAAATGAAGCCAGATCTCAAAAAACTGTGAGGCTGTGATCAGAGATGATTGCAGGTGGGATTCTGCCATCGTAGAGCGGAGTGGGTGGTCTGCGTGGAGTATGCGCGTGTCAGCGCTGAAGTGGGGTGAGAACCTCAGGGTATAGGTGCGCGTGTGTCTGTGCACGTGCGCGAGTGTGGACGTCTGTGTGTGTGTGTAAGAAGAAATCCCGGGCTGCAGGAGAAGGGAACTCAGGGCGCCGGCGCCGCCAGTCGCTGTCCTCGGTGCTGCTCGGCTCAGGCGTCCCCGGGAGTCCTCTCTGCGCGCGGGCTCCCGTTCTCGGTATTTATCCCGCAGTCGGGCCGGGCCACGCCTGCCCCGGCCTCCCATCCCTCAATCCCGCCTCTTGCTCGCAGCAACCTTCCACCCCTCCCTTCCCGTCTCCTCCTCTCCTCCCAGGAAAGCGAGCTGGAGCACTAGTTGTGAAGTGCAGAAAGCAGCAGGTGGTGGGAAATCCTTAGCTTACAGACTGGTTGCAGAAAATACTCATTTCCCTCCACATTCTCATGTCTGAAAGGAATCTTATTTCCGAAGACTATAGTGAAATATCGTGTGTGAAAAGGTTTTGATTTGCAGATGGAAGAGGAAAGCTAATGAAGGGTAGAACCACATAAAGGATGCTTATATTGTGTGTGTGCCTGTGTGTGTGCGTGGTTTCTCCAAGACGTTTGAGTGTTTGCTTGAACAAAATCGGGTGAAAGTTTAGCAAATATTAGATTAATGTGATGAACATATGCAATGAATCTATTGGTATCAATAGCTACTCTATTTTGTGCTTGTTGAAGACCATCACGTGAGTATTTGGTCAGTTCAGTTCAGTTCAGTCGCTCAGTCGTGTCTGAATCTGTGACCCCATGAATCGCAGCACGCCAGGCCTCCCTGTCCATCACCAACTCCCAGAGTTCACTCAAACTCAGGTCCATCGAGTTGGTGATGCCATCCAGCCATCTCATCCTTTGTTGTCCCCTTCTCCTCCTGCCCTCAATCCCTCCCAGCATCAGAGTCTTTTCCAATGAGTCAACTCTTCACTTGAGGTGGCCAAAGTACTGGAGTTTCAGCTTTAGCATCATTCCTTCCAAAGAAATCCCAGGACTGATCTCCTTCAGAATGGACTGGTTGGATCTCCTTGCAGTCCAAGGGACTCTCAAGAATCTTCTCCAACACCACAGTTCAAAAGCATCAATTCTTCAGTGCTCAGCCTTCTTCACAGTCCAACTTTCACATTCATACATGACCACTGAAAAAACCATAGCCCTGACTAGACGGACCTTTGTTGGCAAAGTAATGTCTCTGCTTTTGAATATGCTATCTAGGTTGGTCATAACTTTCCTTCCAAGGAGTAAGCATCTTTTAATTCCATGGCTACAATCACCATCTGATCATTTATATAAACAAGGCTTGCCAACATGAGAAAGCAGGATGATGTGTTTTTTTTTTTTTTCAACTTGAAGTAGAATTATAATTGAAAAGTGACAGAATTTAAACTATAAAATCATAAAATGTAAGGAGAAGGAAATGATCTTTATAGATACTATGGTTTACCTCCTTTGGGTGTAGAAAGACTTAGCAAATTAAAGAAAGAGAAACCATACCTAGGTGAGCTAAAGAGCCAAGGCCCTGCTCATTGGCTGGAACACACATATCTCTCCTTTTTGCTATGCCAAGCAAGTTCTGTTAAAGAAATTTTCAGACATTTTTGGAAGTTACCATGAGAATTGGGGGGAAAAAATCTAACTGGACATGTTATGTATTTTAATATAATAAATGATGATTTATTATTTACTTACAGACTGTATGCAGGTCAAAAGCAACAGTTAGAACTGGACATGGAACAACAGACTGGTTCCAAATAGGAAAAGGAGTACGTCAAGGCTGTATATTGTCACCCTGCTTATTTAACTTATATGCAGAGTACATCATGAGAAACGCTGGGCTGGAAGAAGCACAAGCTGGAATCAAGATTGCTGGGAGAAATATCAATCACCTCAGATATGCAGATGACACCACCCTTATGATAGAAAGTGAAGAGGAACTAAAAAGCCTCTTGATAAAAGTGAAAGAGGAGAGTGAAAAGGCTGGCTTAAAGCTCAACATTAAGAAAACTACAATCATGGCATCTGGTCCCATCATTTCATGACAATGAAACAATGGAAACAGTGACAGGCTTTATTTTTTTGGGCTCCAAAATCACTGCAGATGGTGACTGCAGCCATGAAATTAAAAAACACTTGCTCTTTGGAAGAAAAGTTATGAGTAACCTAGACAGCTTATTAAAAAGCAGAGACATTACTTTGCCAAGAAAGGTCCATCTAGTCAAGGCTATGGTTTTTCCAGTAGTCATGTAAAATGTGAGAGTTGGACTATAAAGAAAGGTGAGTGCTGAAGAATTGATGCTTTTGAACTGTGGTGTTGGAGAAGACTCTTGAGAGTCCCTTGGACAGCAAGGAGATCCAGTCCAAAAGGAAATCAGTCCTGAACATTCATTGGAAGGAGTGATGTGAAAGCTGAAACTCCAATACTTTGGCCACCTGATGCAAAGAACTGAGTTTTTTGAAAAGACCCTGATGCTGGGAAAGATTGAAAGTGGGAGGAGAAGGGGATGACAGAGGATGAGAAGGTTGGATGGCATCACCAACTCAATAAACATGAGTTTGGGTGAACTCCGGGAGTTGGTGATGGACAGGGAGGCCTGGCGTGCTGCAGTCCATGGGATCTCAAAGAGTTGGACACAGCTGAGCGACTGAACTGAACTGAAAGACTTCTAAAATATTTGGATTTGAATATTTTAAGAATTGAGATCCACTGAAGATGTATCTTAAGTGTCTGATTCAGTTCAGTTCAGTTCAGTTCAGTCACTCAGTTGTGTCCGACTCTTTGCAACCCCATGGACTATACAGCCCATGGAATTCTCCAGGCCACAATACTGGAGTGGGTAGCCTTTCCCTTCTCCAAGGGGTCTTCCCAACCCAGGGATCGAATCCAGGTCTCCCGCATTGCAGGTGGATTCTTTACCAGCTGATCCACAAGGGAAGCCCAAGAATACTGGAATGGGTAGCCTATCCCTTCTCCAGCAGATCTGCCCAACCTAGGAACTGAACCGGGGTCTCCTGCACTGCAGGCAGATTCTTTACTAACTGAGCTATCAGGGAAGCCCAAATAACTGTATTCTTGGACTAAGTAGGCATTCATTAAATGTTCATTTGTTTATACTTTTATGTATCCAATGAACATTTATTAGTACTTACGTCAAGCACTCTGCTAGACACTGGAAAAAGATGAAATAAAAGACATGATGCCTGCCTTACTGAAGCTTACATTTATGGGGATACAATCACATGCACACACACATGATATCATAGATATATTGGAGTTATTCACAAGATACTATGTATGCATAAACTTCCCAATTTACTTGCATGAGCGTTGAAGCTTAAATTTTGTAACTTTTCTTAGATGATAGGCACAGACAGAACTTCGTTCCATGGTAGGCACTTTGGTTGTAAGGAGAAATGGTCATGCGAATGAAAGACCAATACCTTGGGCAAATTCATAATTTCTGGAAGACTAATCCTAAATCTAGTTTGCCACTATATTAGCAACAGGTACTTTATATGAAAAAATATAGTATGTGAATTTGGAAACCAATGCTGGAGGATAAACTTCAAAGAGAACGTGAAAAAGAATTGACTATAGAATGATTTGAGGAAGAACTTTGACCCTTTCTAGTCCTAACAGCTAAGAATGTCTAGACTTTGGGTACAGTTCAGAGAGAAGGAAAAAAAAAATACTGGGGAAAAAAAATGAAGGATCATGAACAAACCAGTTAAAAATCACTAACATTTCTATTACTTTTGGTAGTTAACAACTGAACACTCCTCCTGAAGACTGAACAGTTTCCTCCTGAACACTCCTTCCCCGCTTCCCCTGCTCAGCACACAGTGGTATAAATTCCTAATTAGTTTCACCACAACTCTTTTAGAGAATCATTTTAAGCTTTGAAAATATTCCATGGTAACTTAATTTTTTTTTTTAAAAAGGTGTATATGAAAAAGCTGTCTCTTTTCCATTTTACTTTGTTGAAGCTAAGAAGACTTCAGAGTTTCCATGCAGCATTGTTTAGGTGTAGTGATTTGATTAGGTTCAGAAATT
Organism: Bos javanicus; assembly: GCF_032452875.1. Lineage (NCBI taxonomy): Eukaryota > Metazoa > Chordata > Mammalia > Artiodactyla > Bovidae > Bos > Bos javanicus. The sequence goes on along the minus strand of NC_083881.1, from coordinate 73,787,753 downwards.
ACAGAGCAAACGGACTGATTTTCTTCAAGTCACACAGATTTGGAGAAGGCAATGGCACCCCACTCCAGTACTCTTGCCTGGAAAATCCCATGGATGGAGGAGCCTGGTAGGTTGCAGTCCATGGGGTCGCTAAGAGCCAGACAGGACTGAAGCGACTTAGCAGCAGCAGCAGAAAGGAACAGGTGACTTTTCCTGGAGCTGTGTGCAAATACCAGGAACACTCTTTTTAGTTCTTTTTCTTTTTAAAATATATTAATTTTTTTTTTTTTTTTTTTACTGTGCTGGGTCTTCATTGCTTCATAGGCTGGCCTCTCCTTGCTGTTCTTGGGGTTCTCACTGCAGTGGCTTCTCTATTGAAGAGCATGGGCTCTAGGGCACCGGGCTTCAGGAGTTGTAGCCCGCGGTCTCGGTAGTTGTGGCTATGCAGTCGTGGTGCACAGGCTTAGTTGCTCCGCAGCACGTGGGATCTTCCCGAGTCAAGGTTGGAACCCATGTCTCCTGCACTGGCAGGCAGATTATTTACCACTGAACTAACAGGGAAGCACTTTCCTTCTTTTTATGTATGTGTAGAGTGGCTTTTGAGGAAGTAATGTAGATTATGGAGCTCTAAAGCTCCCTTTTAAATCCCCTCTTAGTACGGCCATTACCTTGGGCAATCAATATTAAAACCTCCATGCTTTTATAAACACACAAACATGCACATATGGTTTTTATTTAAAAGTCGGTTTCATAGAAAAGAGACTATATTCTTCATATTACTCCATAAATTTTAATTATTAAATCAAAGCATCCCTCCAGTATTAAGTCAAAACCTAACATAGTTTTTTATAGTCAAATATTTTTTTAGTCAAATATTTTTTATTAACTCTAATTATAGACATTCAATTTATTTCTAGTTGTTTTTTCCCTTTTTCTTTTCTTTTGCAGCATCAAGCAGTGCTATAACAATGCAACATACACCATTATCCGTTTATCTTAGGTACATGTATTTTTTAGCTGTTGTTTTGTTTGTATTTTGGCCCTCAGCTTGCAGGTGGTTCAAATGATTAAAAAAAAAAATCTATCTGCAGTGTGGGATACCTGGGTTCAATTCTTGGGTCAGGAAGATCCCCTGGAGAAGGGAATGGCTACCCACTCCAGTATTCTTGCCTGGAGAATTCCATGGACAGAGGAGCCTGGCTGGCTACAGTCCATGGGATCACAAAGAGTTGGACACCACTGAGCAACTGACATTTTTCACTTTGTGGGATCTTAGTTTCTCAACCAGGGTACCAGGGATTGAACTTGGTTTACCACAGTGAAAGCTCCAAGGCCTAACCACTGGACTGTCAGGGAATTTCCAATACATGTATTTTTTATTACAGCAGGACAGAGTCCCCAAAAGTAGTACTGCTAGTTCAGAAGTGTGTGTACTTTAAATTTTAATACATATTTCCAGATTATTTTTCTCAACTTGTAGCAACTCATACTTAGCCTCATTAGCTATGAATGCATTGCCTTTAAATTTTGTGCTAATCTAATTGTAAAACTAGGTTATCAGTCTTCCCTTAATTTGCATTCACTATTCTTAAATTTTACCTTCCCATTTTCTAAGGTGAGATTTTTTAAAAAATCATATATATGTATTTAATGGGCTTCCCTGGTGGTTCAGACAGTAAAGCATCTGCCTGCAATGTGGGAGACCTGGGTTCAATCCCTGGGTTGGGAAGATCCCCTGGAAAAGGAAATGGCAACCCACTCCAGTACTCTTGCCTGGAAGATTCCATGGACTGAGGAGCCTGGTAGGCTACAGTCCATGGGGTTGCAAAGAGTCAGACACGACTGAGTGACTTCATGTATATATATATTTAATGGAAGAAATATCATTCAATAGAAAATATTTTTCCTTGAAATTATTGGTCTATTGTCTCAGACTGTTACCTCATTGTACATACAGTGTCTTTTTTCAGACTATTTTCAGCCATTTCCAGATTAAATTCTACTTTATGGTACCAGCAAAAAAAATGTATAGTTTATATAGATTTGAAGTAAATTTAGAAATAATTCTTACCACTGTCTTCAAATACTTTGATTCCTTAATTAAGGTATGAAGGATGTTCTTAAGTTCATGGGAATCCTTTTATTTCCAGGATTCTTAAATAACTAAAAAGCTTTCAATAATGAGAAGATTTTTCCATAAGGTAAGAGTTTCTAAAAACAGCACTGCAAACAAAGCATTTTTACGACTTGCTTTATAGGCCTTATTAACCACCGTTAAGGTGAACGGGTTCATGATCTCATATTGTCATAAAAACAGAAGCAATTCGTTTGCAAAAAAAAAATGCCTGGGGTAGTTAAAATGCATTTCCCATTTCATAGTACTGAATGATCATATCTCCATATTCAGGCTACAGTGGCTCCAATTCACTATGCAAATGGGAAGACTCTGAACTTCCCACTTTTAATGAAAGCTTGCATGCTTGCTAAGTTGCTTCAGTAGTGTCCATCTCTTTGAGATCCTATGGAGTATAGCCCACCAGGTTCCTCTGTCCATGAGATTCTCCAGGCAAAAATGCTAAAGTGGGTTGCCATTCCCTTCTCCAGGGAAGAATGCCAACCCAGGGATCGAACTCACGTCTCTTATGTCTTCTGCATTGCCAGGCAGATTCTTTTCTACTAGCGCCACTACGGATATAGCTGGCACAATTTCCCCCACAAGAACACCCATTTACTTGCTCAAAAATATTTACTGGCCACACATTATTCAGGGGGCTATGATGGTGAAAAAGAGTGTCTGTCCTCATGGGGGTTACAGTTTAGCAGGAAAGTATGTAGAAGTCCAATGGCAGGCTGTGAGAACTGGGGGCATTTTGATTTTATAATTTCTGTGACCCTTCCCAACTCTTCAGTTCTGTAATTTTGTGACTCTGCTTGGTCTGGTGTTTTTATGATAGATAGTATACATTGCTAAATAGACATCTAGGACGGAGGAGCCTGGTGAGCTGCAGTCCATGGGGTCGCTGAGTCAGACACGACTGAGTGACTTCACTTTCACTTTTCACTTTCATGCACTGGAGAAGGAAATGGCAACCCACTCCAGTGTTCTTGCCTGGAGAATCCCAGGGACGGGGGAGCCTGGTGGGCTGCCGTCTATGGGGTCACATGGAGTTGGACACGACTGAAGTGACTTAGCAGCAGCAGCAGCAGTACGAGTACAGACTGTGGCCTTGAGCAAAAATGATTTTCCTGGTGACTACCTGACCTACTTAAGATAATTCTGAAGTCCTTGACCTCACTAAATGCACCATCTAACCTGAGTTACAAACACCAGGAAATGCTGCAACAAATATTTGCATTAACTGTGATTTCATTTTTTCAAAGACATAGAGTCCCTTTATTAGGTAATTAGAATAGAGAAAGGAGTCCAAAATGGCAGTAGCTAAAAGACAAAGAAAGGGAAAAGCCCACAAAAAAGGGAATAAAGGATAAATCTGAGGACCAAAGCAAGAACCTCAGGTGAAACAAACATGCCTCCTTCCTGGCTAGCCCTAATTTGCATAGGGCAGGCTCGGGGTTACGGGGGGTGGGGGGGTGTGGAGCCAAAATGTATAAAAAGAGGGTCGCAAGATGGGTTGAGGCCTCTCCTTTGGGGTCGGCCCACCCTCATGCCTTGAGGGTGTATTGTCCTCTGTTCACCAAATAAAATTCTGAGCTGTAACCAATCTGTAACACTGGTCCACCATTTCAAATCTTTGTTGTGGAGAGACAGAACCAAGGAAATTACACACTCTCCCGACATAGCTGGTGCTGTGACTCAGGTCTAACTTGGCTGAAGCTACCTCAGCCAAGCTACCTCGTTTGGCCCCAGCAAGGCAGAGGCCAAGCACAGCAGAAGCCCGACTCGGCAAAAGCTGTCAAGGCGGAAGCAGAACGCGACAGAAACCCAGTGCACGGGAGTGACAAGAAGCCCAGCGTGCTGGATGCCGGCACAGCAAAACAAACGCGGCAGAAAGCGTACATGGCTCAGTCTCAGAATCCAGAAACTTCTGTGTAAGGTAGGAGGTCTTCGCCCCTATGGCTGGAAGGACATATGGCTAACAAAATGTTAATTCCTTTACAATCTCTCTTTGCTTGTTTTCTTGAACACCCTGCAAGCAGGCATGTTGTGGGTGAGGGGCCTGGTGCCATTCTCTAAATTCTGAGACATTTCCTTTCTCTAATTAGTGGACTGCTAGTAGCTATATAGCATCTGGCTAAAGGCTAGCAGGGGGGCACTTTTCCTGCCCCCTTCTGATGTCTATGTCAGAAGCTTTCTCTCTCTCTTCTATACTTTAATAAAACTTTATTACACAAAAGCTCTGAGCAATCAAGCCTCACCACTGGCCCTGGATTGTATTCTTCTTCTCCGAAGGCCAAGAATCCTGGCATCTTTCATGGCTCCACAACAACCTTTCAGGGACTTGAACCCACGTGGCTGGGACTCGAACCCAGCCAAAACCCTTAGAACCTGGTTTCAGGATCTAGTGAAACTCAGGTTCTTGATGTCTCATTGCCAAGAGAATTCAGTGAGAGACAAAGTGATAGGTAAGAAGTGAATTTGTTCAGATTCAGAGAGAAGCATACTCCACAGAGTGTGGGCTATTGCAAACGGTGAGTGCAGTGGCTATGAAATGTGGCATGATTAGTTTTTATGGGCTGGGTTATTTCATATGCTAATGAGTGGGAGGGTCATTCCAACTATTTTGGGGAAAGGGTAGAAATTTCCTGAAATTGGGCCACTGCCCACTCCTTGGTCTTTCAACAGTGCTTTGAAACTGTCATGGAGCCTCTGAGTATGTCATTTAGCTTGCTGATTGCAGATCAAGGTCTAGTCAAAGTTGACTTGTCTGCCATCTTCAACACATTTAATTCTAATTGGTTTGTGTTATGTCCTTGGGCTATGTCATTCTTTCAAAAGTTGTGCCCTGCCCCTTTCCCTCCTGTTACACACTATCCACTGTATCCCAGTAGCTGTTGCCCAAGTGGGTGAGGGTTCTATCCTTAATCTCCCTTGTGCCAAGGATCAGGCCAATGAAAACCATGAGCACAGGTCAGGCATTTATGAAGGGGATTCCTCAGCACGTTCTTCCCGTTGCCTTTTCCTCCTGTCCTTCAGCTCCTCCCTCCATCTATGCCATTGTTTGCAAAGTATTGGGTAGGTCATCACCTTTCTATTTCTAGAAAGGCTGCTCTTTTCGTGAGCCCTGTCTGGGCACACAGTGTTGCCTCTGCAATTTTCTGGTGGGACAACTAGAAAATGGCTTGGCCTTGGGAAGGAAATACTGTATAGTTTCCAATCCCTCTAGAGATTCAGGCCTTCATCCTCTGTGTTTCCTACAACATGTGTGACAACAGCACCTCTCCGTTGACCCACTGGGGTGGGTGACAGGCACACAATGCCTGCTAGAAGTCCATCAGTTGGTGGCAAACCTTCCAGGGTGATCGGGCTTCCAGGTACAATGTTTGCCACTTCGGGGGTTAACCCTGCAGGCCATTTGAGCTCAAACCCTTACCATCCTTCTCCTAAAGCTACAAACATATCCCCTGGATCAAATCTCCACTCCACTTTATGGAACATCTGGTCTGTTGCCTCTTATCATTTTGTCCCTAAGCCACTTTGCCTCAACTCCTACAACCACAAGCCTGCCCCCTCTGTGAAAGTGAAAGTGAAGTCGCTCAGTCGTGTCCGACTCTTCGTGACCCTATGGACCGTAACCTACCAGGCTCTTCTGTCCATGGGATTTTCCAGGCAAGACTACTGGAGTGGGTTGCCATGAGTGGGTTGCCATTTCCTTCTCCAGGGGATCCTCCCGACCCAGCAATTGAACCCAGGTCTCCCACATTGCAGGCAGATGCTTTACTGTCTGAGCCACCAGGGAAACCCCCTCTGTAGGCAACATCATTCCACTCAGTCCATTATTTAAATACTCTTAGCAGGACCAGATAACCTACTCCTTTATTATTACTTCCGTTATTACCTAGAATGGGTCTGTGACGATGAAATGTTTACCACTGGAGGCACCCTATAATGCTCTTATGGAGGGCTAGGGAAGGAAATCAGTGACTTAACATTCCCTCACAGCAATAAGAGGATTAGGCTTGTGGCTATTTTACCAGGTTCATAGTTTCAGAGCATAGGCTTGGATTGCTTTACATCATGCTATCTATTTCCTTCCGGGGTGGGCAAACCAGCAATGAGTTGTGATTACAACCCCTTGATCCTATCCAGCACTAGTCATGCTGGAGACCTTGGGGACACCCAACTCCAGCCTGGGGATCCCTGGAGGTTGACCTGCCTCGACCTGTCCAGGGATCTGGTCCTTGGGAGGTTGACATGCCTCAGCCTGGTTGGGGATCTGCCAGTCCAGGGGTCCCAAGAGGTCAAAATGCCTCAACCTGCCCAGGGACCCAATTCCAGGGAGGCAACCAGCCTTGATTTGCCTGGGGGATTTGATCTCCAGGAGGATGACCTGTCTCAACCTACCTGGGGATCTGCACCCTGACCTGGGGACACTTGTCTCTCAGGTTGCAATAGTACTGGGTAGGATAAGCTTCAGAAAGACTCACCCCTAAGGAAGTCCACCTGTGGAAGTAGGAGGAAGCCTATTAGTTGTGGTGCTGTGCCCAGTCTCAGCAGTAACTCAGGAGTCCAACAAGAACACCATTGCCTTTCTCAAAAGGCTAAAAGAGGCCCTCCAAAAGTTTACCAATCGGGACTTAGACTCTTACAAGGGACAGGTGATTTTAAAGGACCAATTCCTGTCCCAGTGTACATCAGACATAATGATAAAGTTACAATAGCTACAGCAGCAGGATCCTGCTGCCTCTAGATGAGATAGTCCAGATAGCCACCAATAGGAGAGGGAGGCCAAGGATCAGGAAAGGGAGAAAAGGAAAGAGACAAGGCATGACCAGATGCTGGCTGCCCTCCAGATAGCCCTGTGGCAAACCCTGAGTCCTTGAAGGACAGAGCACCAGACAAATGCCTAATCTGTAGACAGAAGGGACATTGCATCAAAGAGTGTCCAAATCATGGCAAGTCTCCTAAAACGGCTTACTACAAAGGCCATCATTTGGGACATGGGTGGCCCTCTGTCCTCAGGACCCAAGAGCCTCAAGGTCAAGTGCCAAGCCCTCCCTCATGATGGTTCAACAGGACTGAAGTGGCCTGCTCCAGCCAGTCCACCTGTCACAGATAACCATCACAGGGCTGGAGCCAAGGGTGCAACTGGATGTGACAGGGAGTTCCGAGAATCTCTTGGTTGACACAGAGGCTTCCTACTCTGTCCTGACCTCCTACTCTGGAAACTTCTCCCTTCAGACCTGTAGCATTTTGGGTGCTATGGGAAAAGCAATTACAAAAAATGCACCTGAACACTTCTTTGTCGCTGGGATGGACAGATATTTTCCCACCAGTTTCTGGTGGTCTCTGAGTGTCCTACTCCTTTACTGGGAAGAGACATACTCACTAAGCTGGGGGCCACCCTTGTGATGGGAAGCTTCTCAGCCCCTAGCGCCCTACAGCTCCTGGTTACTACTGAGAAGCCCATTATGGTCTCTCCAATAAGGAGGGACCAAAAACTCCAGGAGGAAAACACCAACAATGACTTGGACAGCATTACCTCAGGGGTTCAGAGATAGCCCCCACCTCTTTGGACAGGTTTTTAGTTGGGATCTTCTAGATCTGGACCTGGGACCTAATGGGAAAATATTGCAATATGTACATGACCTACTAATCTGCTCTTCAGATGAGGAAAATGCTCATCAACATGTGATTCAGATTCTAAGCTTTTTGGCTGAGAGGGGATATAAAGTCTCATGCTAAGGCACAGATGGTCCAGTCAAAGACCTGGGAGTTCAGATTACACACGGGTCCAGGAGGCTGCCCTTCGACCAAGTACAAGGAATCCTCCAGTTGCCCTCCCCCACGACTCGAAAGCAATTGCGAGCTTTCCTGATGCTAACCAGGTATTGTAAAATCTGGATACCCAACTATGGCCTGATCGTCCAACCTTTATATGAATGCTTAAAGGGACAAGACAATTCCTCAAAAGGAGGCAGAGGCTACACTAAAACAGGCCTTAATCCAAGCACCCACCTTGATGTTGCCAGACCCAGAGAAAGCAATCCATCTACATGTCCATGAAAAAGAAAGAATAGCCTTGGGAATGTTTACTCAAAGGTTGGGACCTGAGCTCCAACCAGTAACTTCCTTATCTGAGAGGCTTGACCCAACCACCCAAGGCTGGCCTCCCTGCCTTCAAAAACTTGCAGCTACTGCAGTCCTGATAGAAGATGCTTTAAAACTTTCTCTTCAGTTCAGTTCAGTCGCTCAGTCGTGTCCGACTCTTTGCAAACTATTTTTACCAGCTACCAAGTGAAACAACTCCTGAATGGGAGAGACCATTTATAGATGTCTGATCAAAAGATCCTCAGGTATCAAGTAGTGCTGATGGAAAATCCAGGCCTGACTATACCCCCTTGTGAGGTTCTTAACCTAGTCGCCCTCCTGCCTGCCTTTGAGGGCTCTCTCCCCTTTCACTCTTGCTTAGAAACTTTGGGCCATTGGACAAAACCCTGAGAGAGATTGTCAGAAGATCCTCTGACCAATCCTGAGGAAATTTGGTACACTGATGGAAGCAGCTTTGTCTTGGATGGAGCGGAGGATATGCAATAGTCTCCAATTTTGAGACCATAGAGGCTAAACCTTTGCCACCAGCTACTTCAGCCCAGTTGGCTGAGCTCATAGCCCTGACTCGAGATTTAGAGCCGGAAAAAGGAAACAGAGTAGCCATTTACACTGACTCCAAGTATGCCTTTTTGATGCTACACACACATGCTGCTATTTGGAAAGAAAGAGGCCACTTGACCATCTGAGGGTCCCCAATCAAATACGGTGATCAAATTCTTAGGCTTTTGGAGGCAGCCCATCTGCCCACTGAGGTTTCAGTCTCTCACTGTAAAGGACACCGAAAAGGGAGCATGGAAGTGGCACGAGGGAACCAAGCAGCTGATCAGACAGCTAAGAGAGCAGCATTACAGAACCATGACCTAATAGGGGTTGCCACCCTAGTTTCACAGACTAATTTGCTGGAAACTCCTTCATATACTGAAGGTGAGACTCTTAAAGCTAAGAGGGAGGGTTTTCAAGAAGATCATATGGGGTGGTTCCAAAAGGAGGGGCTCCTTTTTCTGCCTGGGAACATCCAGTGGAAGTTCATTTACTCCTGATATGCTATCACTCATTTAGGTGACAAGGCCCTCCAAAAATTACTAGAAAGGTCCTTCAGAGGATCAGACCTCCAAAAGACTATAAGGCAAATATTCTCCTCGTGTCCCACTTGCCAGTTAAATAATCCCCAAGAAACTCAAAACCCCAGCTGGCCCAGCCCATCCAACAACAGTGAGGGACCTACCTAGGACTGGCCGATAGACTTTGCACAGATGCCAATTTCTCAAGGATATAAATGCCTGCTAGGCTTGATAGATATATTCACAGGATGGATTGAAGGTAGACTGAAAAGGCTGAGGAGGCTGTAAAAAAGCTGCTCTATGAAGTCATTCCAAGATTGGCCTTCCTAGGTCCCTACAAAGTGACAATGGGACATCATTTACTTCTAAAGTCTACCTAAAGGGGTCTCTAAAGGGGGCATTACTTATTACCTCCTCCATTGTGCCTGGAGGCCTCAGTCTTCAGGAAAAGTAGAAAGAGCCAACCAATTCTTAGAATCAGTGACAAAAACCCATATAGCCCCTACAGGTCAGTCTTAGCCCTTCTGAGATGCTCTATGGGAGTACACGTGTCTCTTCCAATTCTGGTTTCCTCAGTGTGTATGCCCAGCAGTGGGATTCCTGGGTTTATGGCAGTTCTATTTCCAGTTTTTAAAAGAATTTCCACACTTTTCTCCATAGTGGTTCTACCAGTTTGCATTCCCACCAACAGTGTAAGAGGGTTACTTTTTCTCCACATCCTCTCCAGCATTTATTGTTTTGTAGACATTTTGATGGTGGCCATTCTGATCAGCGTGAGATGATACCTCATTGAGGTTTTGATTTGAATTTCTCTAATAATGAGTGATATTGAACATCTTTCATGTATTTATTAGCCATCTGTATGTGTTCTTTGGAGAAATGTCTGTTTAGTTCTTTGGCCTACTTTTTGATTGAGTTGTTTGCTTTTCTGGTATTGAGCTGCATGAGCTGCTTGTATATTTTGGAGATGAATTCTCTGTCAGTTGTTTCATTTGTTATTATTTTTTTCCCATTCTGAAGGCTGCCTTTTCACCTTGCTTGTAGTTTCCTTCACTGTGCAAAAGCTTTTAAGTTTAATTAGGTCCCATTTGTTTATTTTTGTTTTTATTTCCATTATTCTGGGAGGTGGGTCATAGAGGATCTTTCTGTGATTTATGTCAGATAGTGTTCTGCTTATGTTTTCCTCTAAGAGTTTCATAGTTTCTTGTCTTATATTTAGATCTTTAATCCATTTAGAATTTATTTTTGTGTATGCTGTTAGAAAGTGTTTTAGTTTCATTCTTTTCCATGTGGTTGACCAGTTTTCCCAGCACCACTTGTTAAAGAGATTTCTCCATTGTATATTTTTGACCCTTTTGTCAAAGATAAGGTGCTCATAGGTGCATGGATTTATTTCTGGACATTCTGTTTTGTTCCATTGGTCTATATGTCTGTCTTTGTGCCATACCATACTGTCTTGATGACTGTAGCTTTGTAGTATGGTCTGAAGTCAGGAAGGTTGATTCCTCCAGTTCCCTTCTTCTTTCTCAAGATTGCTTTGGCTATTTGAGGTTTTTTGTGTTTCCATACAAATTGTGAAATCATTTGTTCTAGTTCTGTGAGAAATTTACCATTGGTAGCTTGATAGGGATTGCATTGAATCTACAGATTGTGAAGACTAGAATTTAAATCTCTCACACTAGAATTCAGAGACCTGTGACCCATGCAATATGTTTTCAGTCTTATTTACAACACATTCCCATAATTTCCAACTTTCCAGCCTCACACACATACATACACCTCGCTTGCATATTTGCAGAAAATCTTTGCTCCTATTAGTCTCCCTTTTCTAGGAAATTTGCCTTTTTCCTTCTTCAATATTTCCCTGTTTGAGTACTACCCAATCAGCAGCTTCCTACAGGTTTAGATATTGCCAGGTTTTTCTCTTTTGGTCTCTCACCAAGAATAGTACTTCTTTCTATTGAGTAACTTTGAGTAGATTACTGTGTTGTATTTTCTCTGTCTGGTCTCTCAGCTGGATTATACAGTTATTTGTAAAGTAGCTTTAAAGGCCCAGATAAAGGGAAGTATCTTGGCTAATAACAGGGCAGGAAATTTGTCACATTTGATTTTAATCTGAGTTAATACCTGACTAGAAGAAACCCATTATATGATAATATCTTTGGATTTATAATTGTTTTCCCCCATAGATTTGTGTAATACTTAGAAGTATGAAAGATTCTCATCAATACATGCAATGAATTTAAAAAATCAGCCATTACAAAATAGAATAGGGTACTGAAAATGGAGAGCTAGTCAATCAGTGAAACAGGTATGTATTGTTCAAGAATTTAAAAGTTATTAATAAAGTCTGATGTTTGACTTTTTAGAATCATCTCTTTCCAGCACACTTGCCTTATTGTGGATTGGGCTTCCCTGGTGGCTCAGGTGGTAAAGAATCTGCCTGCAGTGCAGGAAACCTGAGTTTGATCCCTGGGTTGGGAAGATCCCTGGAGAAGGAAGTGGCAACCCACTCTAGTATTCTTGCCTGGAGAATTCCACAGACAGAGGAGCCTGGCTGGCTACAGTCCATAGGGTCGCAAAGAGTTGGACACTACTGGGAGACATTCACTTTCTGCCTTATTATATTCTGTATGAATCTTTTAGTTCTTCAAAATTTTCTTTTTTCTTTTCTCCAGAGTATTTGCACATTTACTTCCTGCTTCCTGGAGCATTTTCATACACTCTCTTTGTGCATGAGTCAAGATTGCCAGGAGAAATATCAATAACCTCAGATATGCAGATAACACCAGTCTTATGGCAGAAGGTGAAGAGGAACTAAAGAGCCTCAGATGAAGGTGAAAGAGGAGAGTGAAAAAGCTGGTTTAAAACTCAACACTCAAAAAACTAAGATCATGGCATTGGGTGCCATCACTTCATGGCAAATAGATGGGGAAACAGTGAAAACAGTGACAGATTTTATTTTATTGGGCTCCAAAATCACTGCAGATGGTGACTGCAGCCATGAATTTAAAAGACACTTGCCCCTTGGAAGAAAAGCTATGACAAACCTATGTTAAATTATATTAAATTAGACAGAATATTAAAAAGCAGAGACTTACTTTGCCAACAAAATCTGTATAGTCAAAGCTATGATTTTTCCAGTAGTCATGTATGGATGTGAGAGTTGGACCATAAAAAAGGCTGAGTACCAAAGAATTGATACTTTTGAACTGGGGTATTGGAGAAGACTCTTGAGAGTCCCTTGGACTGCAAGGAGAGCCAACCAGTCCATCCTAAAGGAAGTCAACCCTGAATATTTATTAGAAGGACTGATACTGAAGCTGAAACTCCAATACTTTGGCCACTTGATGCAAAGACCTGACTCATTGGAAAAGACCTTGATGCTGGGAAGGATTGAAGGCAGGAGGAGAAGGGGTTGATAGAGGATGAGATGGTTGGAGGGCATCACTGACTCAATGATTTGAATTTGAGAAAACTCCGGGAGTTGGTGAAGGACAGGGAAGCCTGGTGTGTGGCAGTCCATGGAGTTACAAAGAGTTGGACATGACTGAGCGACTGAACAACAACCAGAAATGCTTGCACTGGTCAGTACTTAGCAGGATCCTAAGAGGACTCTCTGCAGATTCCCAGAGTTCTCTCTGTGTGCAGATTTCTTCTCTCTAGTGCTCATGCCTGTAAACTTGATCTACATCATTCTCCTCAGACTCTTGGCATTGTCTCCTCAACTGAGAAGTCTTCTGGATTCTACTTGGATTCCTCGTTCCTACCCCATGAATTAGAACTTTTTCCAGGCAGTAAGCTGAAGCAATGATTGAGCTCACCTCATTTGTTTCTTGTATTTCAGGGATGCCTGTTTTTTGTTGCCTGATCACCAATTGTCTTGAAATCTATAGTTTCATATATTTTGTACAGTTTTTGTTTTTTACAGGGGTGTGTGTGTGTGTGTGTGTGTGTGTGTGTGTGTGTGGTTCTTATTGCTCCATCTTGACCAGAAGTGGAAATCTTCTAATTCATTACTTATGATGCTGATAGAGTGCTCTCTCTGAAGGCCTTTCACTCAACTGCTTCCCATTGTATAGTTTATGATATGCTCTGCAATTTCACTGTGCCCTCCTTTACAGGTTCTCTCAATATATTTTTTCCTTCCCCAGTTTTTCAGCTATACTGAATTACTTGTTTTTTCTTCAATACTCTATGCTTTTCATATCTTTGTTTGACCTTTTCTTTCATTATTCAGCTTTGATTATTCTTTTCTTTGCACTTCCACTAACATTGTACTTACTGTTGTTATAAAATTTATCATACTGTTATAATGAGTGGATTGTACCTCTTTCCTGTTCATTAGTTCATGGAGACAAAGATGAGATCGTCTTTATTTTCTTTCTCCTCAATGTCAAACGCTGTGCCTGAGATGTAATGAATGCTTTATAAATTGTTGAATAGCTTAATAGAGAGTTGGAATACCATATATTAAGGCTTAAAGAAAGAACAAACCTTTATTGTAGTTGTTTTCAACCACTGAACATTTAAATAACTGGAAAAGCTTTAAAAAATTAATTACGCCCTGATCCCAAGAGTATTAAATCATAATAAGGGGTCTCGGACTTGAAAGAAGATCAAACCAGTCAATCCTAAAGGAAATCAGTTCTGAATATTCATTGGAAGGACTGATCCTGAAGCTGAACTCCAATACTTTGTTCACCTGATTCAAAGAACTGACTCATTGGAAAAACCCTGATGCTAGGAAACATTGAGGGCAAGAGGAGAAGGGGATGACAGAGGATAAGATGGTTGGATGGCATCACCGACTCAATGGCCATGAATTTGAGCAAACTCCAGCAGATAATGAAGGACAAAGGAGCCTGGCATGCCACAGTCAGACACGACTTAGTGACTGAATAAGAACAACAGCAAGGGCTCCAGGCATGAGTATATCTTAAAACTACCCCAGTGATTCAAATGTGCAGCCAAGGTTGAAGAACCTTGCTCATTTAATGTTTATCATAATTTTATTGGGGCTTCCCTGGTAACTCAGACTGTAAAGAATCTGCCTGTAGTGCAGGAGACCCAGTTCAATCTCTGGGTCAGGAAGATCCCCTGGAGAAGAAAATGGCAACCCACTCCAGTATTCTTGCCTAGAGAATTCCATGGACAGACACAGAAGTCTGGCAAGCTACAGTCCATGGGGTCACAAAGAGTTGGATCCGACTGAGCAACTAACACATTCACTTTCAGATTAATGGCTTTATTGAAATATACCATAAAGTTCACCAACTGTTAGTGTACAATTCAGTGATTTTTAATGAATTTATAGAGTGTAAAGCTACCACCTCAATACTTAAATTTTCTCCTGACCTCCTGAATTTATCTTAAGTAAAAGTGTAAGTCTCTCAGTTGTGTCCAACTCTTTGTGATTCCATGGACAAGCCTGCTAGGTTCCTCTGTCCATGTAATTCTTTAGGCAAGAGTACTGGAGTGGGCTGCCATTCCCTTCCCTGTTCAGGGATAGAATCCTGGTCTCCTCCTCTGCAGGCAGATTCTTTGCAGTTAGAACCAACAGTTCAGTTCAGTTCAGTTCAGTCACTCAGTTGTGTCCGACTCCTTGCCACCCCATGAATCGCAGCACGCCAGGCCTCCCTGTCCATCACCAACTCCCAGAGTTTATTCAAACTCATGTGCATCAAGTCGGTGATGCCATCCAGCCATCTCATCCTCTGTCGTTCCCTTCTCCTCCTGCCCCCAACCCCTCCCAACATCAGGGTCTTTTCCAATGAGTCAACTCTTTACATGAGGTGGCCAAAGTATTGGAGTTTCAGTTTCAGCATCAGTCCTTCCAATAAACACCCAGGACTGATCTCCTTCAGAATGGACTGGTTGGATCTCCTTGCAGTCCAAGGGACACTCAAATGTCTTCTCCAACACCACAGTTCAAAAGCATCAATTCTAAGATGCTCAGCTTTCTTCACAGTCCAACTCTCACATCCATACATGACCACTAGAAAAACCATAGCCTTGACTAGATGGACCTTTGTTGGCAAAGTAATGTCTCTGCTTTTGAATATGCTATCTAGGTTGGTCATAACTTTCCTTCCAAGGAGTAAGCGTCTTTTAATTTCATGGCTGCAATCATCATCTGCAGTGATTTTGGAGCCCAGAAAAATAAAGTCTGACACCGTTTCCACTGTTTCCCCATCTATTTCCCATGAAGTGATGGGACCAGATGCCATGATCTTAGTTTTCTGAATGTTGAGCTTTAAGCCAACTTTTTCACTCTCGTCTTTCACTTTCATCAAGAGACTTTTTAGTTCCTCTTCACTTTCTGCCATAAGGGTGGTGTCATCGCCATATCTGAGGTTATTGATATTTCTCCTGGCAATCTTGATTCCAGCTTGTGCTTCTTCCAGTCCAGCATTTCTCATGATGTACTCTGCATAGAAGTTAAATAAGCAGGGTAACAATATACAGCCTTGACATACTCCTTTTCCTATTTGGAACCAGTCTGTTGTTCCATGTCCACTTCTAACTGTTGCTTCCTGACCTGCATATAGGTTTCTCAAGAGGCAGGTCAGGTGGTCTGGTATTCCCATCTCTTTCAGAATTTTCCACAGTTTATTGTGATCCACACAGTCAAAGGCTTTGGCATAGTCAATAAAGCAGAAATAGATGTTTTTCTGGAACTCTCTTGCTTTTTCGATATTCCAGTGGATCTGCTCTTAGCAATGTTCAAATATGCAGTACCTATAGACACCATGCTGTGCATTGCACCCCATCCCTAGGACAACTGGAAGTTTGCAACTTTTGACCTCCTTCATCCATTTCAAACCCACTGCCACATCTGTCAACCACCAATCTGTTCTCCATATCTATGGCCTTGGTTTTTTGTTTATTTTTTGTTTTAGATAACACATGTAATTAAGACCATACAGGATTTGTCTTTCTTTGTCTATTTCTTTTAGAAAATGTCCTCAATCTCCATCTATGTTGTCTCAAATGTCAAGATTTCCTTCTTTTTTGTGCCTGAAAAATGTTTCATTTTAGATATATATATGTATATATATATATATATATATATATACACCTCATCTTCTTTATTTATTTATTCATTGATGGACAGTCTTTTGAGTTAGTTTTTGTGTATGGTATAAAGCAAAGCTCTAAGTTTATTTACTTACATGTGAATTTCCCCAGCATTATGTTAAAAGACTTTTCCTATTTAACTACCTTGACAACTTTGTTGAAAGCTAATCAATTATAAATACAAGGATTTATTTCCAAGCACTCATTTCTGTTCTACTGCTGTTAATGCCAATGTATATATTGATTTCCTGATTATTGTTAACTGTATTGTTAGTTTTGATATTGGGAAGTTTAAAATTTCCAATTTTTCTTCTTTTTCAAAATTCCTTTGGCACTTATAGATCCTTTGCATTTTTATGAAATTTTAGATCAACTTGGCAATTTCTACATAAAAACCTGCTGTAATTTGACAGAGATTAACTTGCATTTATAGATCAACATGGGAAAGAATTGCCATTTAATAATATTGAATTTATTACTACACTGACATGGAATAATTCTTCATTTATTTTGGTCTTATTTAATTTCTCTCATGAATGGTTTGCAGTTTTCAGTCTATAAATCTTGAACTTTTTTGTTAAATTTATTCCTACATATTTTGTTCCTTTAGATGCTGTTGCAAATGTAATTTTTTCCTAAATTTCACTTTCAGATTGTGTGTTGATAGTATATAGAAATACAGTTGATTTTTGTACTTTGATCTTATATTCTGTGACCTTGCAAAGCTCATTCATTAGTTCTAGTACTTTTGAGTATTCCTTGGGGTTTTACATACTGATTAATTAACCTGCAAATAAAGATAGTTTTATTTCTTTTTCCAATCTGAATTTGAAATTTCATTCTTCTTCCCTCTCTCTTATTCCCCACCCCTGTCCTTCTCCTCTTCTATGTAGATGCTATCTCAATTATTGAGAATGAGTTATTGAAATAGTCAGCTATTGTTTTTCAGTTATCTGCTTCTCCTTTCAATTTTTTAAGTTTTTGCTTCATGTATTTAGATAATCTGTTCTTAATATGTATACATTTATGGTGGCAATATATCCCTGACTTTTATCATTATAAAATATCTTGTAATATTTTAAATGATTTCTTATAATATTTATTATTTTAAAATATATTTATCAGATGTTAATATAGCCACTACAGCTCTCTTATTGTTAAACTATTTGCATTTTATATGCTTTTATGCCATTTTACTTTCAACCTATTTGTAGATTTGGAATCTAAGGTATATCTTTTTTAGACAGCATATTATTGGGTTTTGCTTTTTTAATTGAGTCTGACAAGCTTTTTGTGTGTTTATGGGGAGTTTTTCAGAATATCAACATCTTATGCTGGTACTCTGTATTCATTAAATGAAAACAGGTATCACTGACTAAGAACCACATGATAATAGGAAAAGCACAGACTTTACAGCTAGGGAGACCTGTTTAAAATAATGATTTCACTATTTATTAATTTTGTGACCTTGGTTAAGAGGAATTCTGAAATGGTAAAATGGTGATATCTATCTCATGGTACTGTAAAATTAAAAAAGAAACCTGAGGCAAAGTGCCTGGTAGGTTACTAGCCGAGTCAAGTAGTTAGTGATGAATACAGTGATATTAGAGGACTCAATTAGATTCAAGATTCTTATCTTAAAACTCTCTAATCCTGATTCATTATAATTGACTGGGGAAACTATTCCCATGCCCTTTATGTAGCAAAATTCCAAGTTAATTTTTGTTGCTGTGTAATTATTGGATGGTTATTGTTAATTTTCATTCAGAGATCACAGTTCATTAACTAGACACGATATTTTGAATGACCTTTTGACTTATTCATTGCAAGCAATGCCAATATGAGTTAAGATACAAAGATGAGGACTGTTTGGCTTCCCAGATGGTGCAGTGGTATAGAATCTGCCTGCCAATACAGGAGATTCAGGAGATATCTGTTCCATCTCTGGGTCAGGAAGATCCCCTGGGGTAGGAAATGGCAACCCATTCTAATATTCTTGCCTGGAAAATTCCATGGACAGAAGAGCCTGGCGGGTTATAGCCCATGGGGTTACAAAGAGTCGGACACAACTGAGTGACTTTCACTTTCTGTCTTATTGTATTCTGTATGAGTCTTTTTTAGTTCTCCAAAATTCCCTTTAGAAAGTCAAGGTCTCACCTGAGCTAGTTGGCAGCCATTGGCTGAATGAAGCTGCACGGTAGGGCTCTCCTTGTCACATTCAAACTGGAACAAGGACATGGGGCTTAGTGCTCAGAGGTGGCACACACCTCCACGTCTTCAGAGGAAGAAGACGTCAAGTTGGACGTGATGTGAGCAACTGAGCTTGCATACACGCACGAGGTCTGTTTATCAAAGTGTTTTTGAAATATTTCGTGACAATGAAAGCTGAGCACAGTCTCAGTAAATGAATCTTAGGAAATCCATTTCCAATCAGCCATGACATGAAATTGCAAAACTCTCCTGGGAAAAATCCTCTCATGAAAGATGAAAAAAGGAGCTTCCCCAGTGGCTCAGCAGTAAAGAATCAACTTGTGAAGCAGGAGATGTGGGTTCGCTCCCTAGGTCAGGATGATCCCCTGGAGAAGGAAATGGCAATCCAATCCAGCATTCTTGCCTGGGAAATCCCATGGACAAAGGAGCCCGGTGGGCTACAGTCCATGGACTTGCAAAGAGTCACACATTACTTAGCAACTAACAGCAGCAGCAAGGCCACCATAAAAATGAGGGTAAAAGAAGATAATCAGTAATACAACAAAAAGAAAGCAAACAAGAAGAACTAGCTCACCCAAATGAAATTTTATTCCAGCACGTTTGTGTGTGTCTTTTGCAAATAAAGCATGAAGAACATTCTCAGGGTGCTTCCCTGGTGGCTCAGTGATAAAGAGTCCACCTGCCAATGCAAGAAACATGGGTTTGATCCCTGATGCAGGAAGATCCCACAGGCTGCGAAGCAACTAAGCACCATGACTCGAGCCTGTGCTCTAGAGCACAAATACTGAGCAAATACTGAGCCCACTGGTGACAACTGCTGAAGCCCATGCACCCCAGAACCCCTGCTCTGCAACAAGAGAAGCCACTGTAATGAGAAGCCCAGGCCCTGCAACCAGAGAGTAGCCCCTGCTTGCCACAATGAGAGAAAAGAAACACAGACCCCGCACAGCCAAAAATAAATAATAGAATAAAAAGGCTGCTCTTGGACATCAGGAAAAATCTAAAAGTTGATTTCTTTTATAATTTTTCCTTTAGAATAATAGCACTTTGGAATGGTTAGGAATAAATTGGACTGAGAGCTTTTACGTTATACTTTTAATTTCCTCTAGGAAAATGCTAGTAACATATACTTTTATCTCAAAAATCATGTATGTGCCCAGGAAGAGCAGTGATGAGCAGTAAAGAAGTATTTTAACAGACAGATGAACAACAATTAGAATATTCTCAGAGGTACTGCATCCAGCACTATGGTGTTTGGTGCCAGGGAAATGCAAAATAACTAAAGTGCTAATAATCATAATGTTAATTATGATGAACATTGTTTAAAATTTATTTGAAGACGAATAGATAGAGCTTTATTTATAAATATGTACTAAGGACATGACTGAAGAGACTTAGCACGCATGCATGCAAGGATACATATATATATATATATATCTCCAAGCATATGTAATGTCAACTAAAGATATTTACAACCTAAAAGTTGATAGTTATGTATTACTTGGTGGGAATTTTTAGGACATTAAGGCTGGGAGGCAGCATCTCAAGCAACCCCAAGATAACTACTCCAAGGATGTGAGGGGAAGCTAGGATACATAGGAGTTTTGCAACAAAGGAGAAGTAGTCTAGACATCAAAAGATTATGCTTAAAGAAAACCAGATATCCCAAGTGAAGGGATTTAGCACTCTTCTATGTATGGGAAGATGCAGGAGTCTGGGCTCACTGAAATTTTTCCTTTGATATGCACCTCAGCTCTCTGGGGCCACACTATCCTCTTTTCACATATGGAGTTTCCTTTCCTCAGGGTGCACTGCAGTCGGATGGCTGCTGAAAGTGAAAGTCGCTCAGTCATGTCTGACCCTTTGTGACCCCATGGATTTACAGTCCATGGAATTCTCCAGGCCAGAATCCTGGAGTGGGTAGCCTTCCAGGGGATCTTCCCAACCCAGGGATAGAACCCAGGTCTTCCACATTGCAGGTGGATTCTTTGCCAGCTAAGCTACCAGGGAATCCCAAGAATACTGGAGTGGGTAGCCTATCCCTTCTCCAGGGAATCTCCTGGACCCAGAAATTGAACTGGGTCTCCTGCATTGCAGGCGGATTCTTTACCGGCTGAGCTATCAGGGAAGCGATGATGGCTGCTAGATAGCAGGTACTCTTTTCTTCCTGAGATCCCCCAGGGCTCACCAGGTCTTGGTGGGGTGGTGGCTGCAATCGCTGATGATGGTAACATCCTTTGTTTATTGATATGGCAGGTACATTCCATTCATCAGCAGTTGATGAGCCATATTTCACCTTGTGAAATGGATTTGTGCTAATGATATTGAATTTAAAGTGAGTTTCCATATAGCAAATCCTATTTTCCAACCTATCCCAGTCATATAATTGGGAACATTTACCATGGGATATGATGGAACTGAGAAGCAAATACCGGTCTGAAATGTGTCAGTAAAGTTTTAACTCAAAAACAATTTTTCAACAATCCCTATGTGCTTTCTACTGCAAACAAGCTGAGGATGCAGTGTTGAATCACAAGCTCTGTGTCTCTAATTCCAAGGAATTTATCCTTTAGTTAGAGGTGCAGAGAAGTAAACAAGGAATTTCAACACAATGTAAAGTGGTATAAAAAGATGATGCTGAGTAGTATGGGAGAAAACAGACCATACTTAACACAATCAGCTGAGGCTGGGTTAAGTCTCCTGGAGTCGGTAAAATCTAATCACAAGAAATTATTATCTACGGAAAATGCAGTGGAGTGCGGTTATAGCGGGCCCAGTGATGATGGTAGATGCTCAGTTAGGATGGTTGTGTTTGTTATGGTAGAGGGCGTTCTAGGCAGAGAAGCAGGAGGGAGCATGGAGTGTTTGCAGGTCTGCATATTTTTTTTTCTAATTTTATTTTATTTTTAAACTTTACAATATTGTATTAGTTTTGCCAAATATCGAAAAGGTCTGCATATTTTAAGCATTGTTTAATGTGGGGGAATGGAGAGAAGTTGATGGTGAGGGATGAGGCTGGCAGTATATGAATACATTTCTAGCCTACAGAAGGAGAATTGCTGTTCTGTGGTGTGCCAGTAAACAGTTATCTGAATAAAATCCTCTGTTGTTTTAGTGTTTGCCCATTTCTGTGCTATAAATCCTCCCACCATGGTCACTTTCATGCTGCCAATGGTTTAACAATTGTCATGCAAAATCCCTCGGTATTTAACAATTGACTCTTAAAAAATTTTTTTTTAATTGGAGGAAAATTGCTTTACAATGTTGTGTTGATTTCTGCCCATACCATAATGCAAATCAGTCATAATTACATGTATATTACCTCCCTCCTGAACCTCCCTCCCCTCTCCCCATTTCACCCCTCTAAGTCATCACAGAGGACCAGGCTGGGCTCCCTGTGTTACATAGCAACGTCACACCAGCTATCTGTTCCACACAGATGGTGTATGTATGTTGGATGATGGTGGATGTATGTTGATGCTACTTTCTCCATTCGTCTCATTCTCGCCTTCCTTCACTGTGCCCACACATCTGTTCTCTACATCTGCATCTCCTTTCCTTCCCTGCAAATAGTTTCATCAATACCATTTTTATAGAGTCCATATAGATGCGTTAATATATATTTGTTTTTCTCTTCCTGACTTACTTCACTCTGTGTAACAGGTTCTAGGTTTATCTTCTTCACTAGATGACTCAAATTTGTTCTTTTTAATGGCCATGTAATATTCCATTCGGAGAAGGCAATGGTAACCCACTCCTGTACTCTTGCCTGGAAAATCCCAAGGTGGAGGAGCCTGGTGGGCTGCAGTCCATGGGGTATGCATATATATATATATATACACACCACATTTTTCTCCATTCATCTGTAGATGAACAGCTACATCGTTTCCATGCCCTGACTATTGTAAATAGTGCTGCAGTGAAGACTGGGGTACATGTGTCTTTTAGAATTATGTTTTATCCAGGATATGTGCCCAGTAGTGGGATTGCTGGATCATAAGGTAGATTCATTCCTTTTTTTTGTTTTAATGAATCTCCATACGGTTCTCCATAATGGCTGTATTAGCTTTCATTCCCACCAACAGTGTAGGAGGGTTCCCATTTCTCTACAGCCCCTCCAACATTTAAACAATTGACCCTTGAGAGCCAGTTCATCTAGCACACTACTGCTAGAGACTAGATCATGACTGATAGATTAATATTAGGAAAGAACTGTGGAGATGGAAGGAGGCACATACATTCATTATTGTGAGTCATCACTAGTTTAAATCAGTCAGTTCAGTTCAGTCATTCAGTCATGTCTGACTCTTTGTGACCCCATGGACTGCAGCACACAAGGGTTCCCTGTCCATCACCAACACCCAGAGCTTCCTCAAATTCATGTCCATTAAGTTGGTGATGCCATCAACCATCTCATCCTCTGTCACCCCCTTCTCCTCCTGCTTTCAATCTTTCCCAGCATCAGGGTCCTTTCTAATGAGTCAGTTCTTCGTATCATGTGGCCAAAGCATTGGAGCTTCAGCCTCAGCATCAGTCCTTCCAATGAATATTCAAGGTTGATTTCCTTTAGGATTGACTGGTTTGAATTCCTTGCAGTCCAAGGGACTCTCAAGAGTCTTCTCCAAAAAAAGTTCAAAACATCAATTCTTTAGTGCCCAGGTTTCTTTATGGTCCAACTCTCATATCCATACATGACTACTGGAAAAACCATAGCTTTGACTAGATGGATTTTGTTGGCAAAGTAATGTCTCTGCTTTTTAATTTGCTGTCTAGGGTGGTCATGACTTTTCTCCAAGAAGCAAATGTCTTTTAATTTTATGACTCCAGTCACCATCTGAATTGGTTTTGGAATCCAAGAAAATAAAGTCTGTCACTGTTTCCATTGTTTCCCCATCTATTTGCCGTGATGGGACTGGATGCCATGATCTTGGTTTTTTGAATGCTGATTTTTAAGCCAGCTTTTTCCACTCTGTTCTTTCACCTTCATCAAGAGGCTCTATAGTTCCTCTTCACTTTCTGCCATAAGGGTGGTGTCATCTGCATATCTGAGGTTATTGATATTTCTCCTAGCAATCTCAATTCCAGTTTGTGCTTCAACCAGCCCAGCATTTCTCATGATGTACTCTGCATATAAGTTAAATAAGCAGGGTGACAATATACAGCCTTGAGGTACTCCTTTCCCAATTTGGAACCAGTCCATTGTTCCATGTCCGGGTCTAACTGTTGCTTCTTGAGCTGCACACAGATTTCTCAGGATGTTTAAATAGTTTAAATAACCTTTTCTTTTTCAGGTTGTAACTGAACCCACCTTCTCAACCACTGTGCATAGCTATATACTCACAAAATGAGCAGTTCATTTTACTGCGTGATGCTTTCCATTCTCTAGGGAACAAAACTTAGAATTTTAAAGGGTCTTTGAAATGGTTCAACACAGCTGTTATAGAGTTCAGGAAACTGAATCTCAGGTTACAGCTAATAGTTGCAAGTGTAAAGCTTGTATGTCGTTTTCAGCCCTTTTCAGATCAGCCATTAGCCCTCTTCAGCATTCTGTAACACTACAGTTTCTTTACACTATTATTCACTAAATTTTGACTCTTTACTCCTTTTCTAAATATTTATGCTTCAGCTGAACTGCAATACTATGCTTCATGGCTCTCAGATTTAGAGTTCTCTTACTTCAACATTTTAGTTCTTTGAAACCCATACAATATTGTAAAGTAATTAGCCTCCAATTAAAATAAATAAATTTAAATTTAAAAAATGGGATTTTTCTGTGTGCAGATTTTCAATAAATACGTATGTTCAGTTCAATGAGTAATTCTTAATGTTAAATGTCTTGAATTGTCAAACACAATTTAGAAAACTCAGAAGGAAACTCTACATACCCCACATTTTACTGTTACCTTTGTTCTGTCTTCCCTCCTGATATTCCAAGATTCCTTCATCACTTCCCTTCTATCTCAAAAACTTCATTTAGTTATTCATTGTAGTAGATATTTAGGTGACAAATTATTTTAGTTTCCTTTCATTTGGGAATGTTATGATTTTGCCTTCATTTCTTAAGAATACTCTCAATGAACACAGAATGTGGGATTGATAGTTCTTTTCTTTCAGGGCTGGTATCTGGTGAGAAATGACCCGTCATTCCAATAGCTTCTCCACTCAAGGTAAGGTGTTCTCTCTAACTGTTTTCCAGTTTTGGTTTGTTTGTTTGTTTATCCTTAGCTGTAAGAAATTTGAAATTTACCCTTGCTGTGTCTTGGCACAGATTACTTTGAGTTTATCTTGTTTGTGGTTTCTTTAGTTTATTGAATCTGCCGGCTTATGTTTTTTGCCAAATTTGGGCCTCATTATTTTCTTTCGTTATTTTTCTAGGCCTTCCCTCTTCCTCCTCTACTTCTGAGACTCCCATGATGTAAACATTAGATATTTTGTTATAATCTCACAGGACTTTGAAGTTCCGTTTAAACCCTGTTTAACGTTGATCAGTCTATTTTCTCCCCATTACTCAATTCAGGTAGTTTTTATTATTCTGTTTTCAAGTTCACAGATTTTTTTCCTCTGTCCTCTACATTCTGATGTTAAAGCCATCATTGAATTAAAAATGAGTTTCTTAATATTGGTTTTCAACTTTAAAAATTCATGGGATTTTAATTTTATACCTCCTTTTTCTTTGCTAAAACTCTACTTTTTCACCTAAGAAGAGTGTGATGGCTAATTTAAACATATTTATGATGACTGCTTAAAAAGCCTTGTCAGATAATTGCACCATCTGTGTCATCTCAGTGTTGATGTCTGTAGCATGCCTTTTCTTGTTCATGTTGGCATTTGTCTGACTCTTGATAGGATGAGAGATTTTAAGTTGTACCCTGTACATCTTGGGTATCATCTAGTGAGACTATAGATCTTTTAAAAATCTTAAGATGTAACTAGTCTCTTCTGACATGTCTGTGGACAAAGAAGGATGAAGTCCTGTTGTCATGAGGAGGTGGAAATGCAGGTTCTCTAGTCAGCTTCCACTGACAGCCCAGAGTAGGGATAGAATTCCTCGTCGTTGCTGAACATGCGCAGGAGTTCAAGCTCCCTTCTAACCCTGCACTGACACCACTCTGACTGGAAAGAGAGGGGAGACTGGTATTACTCTCCACAAGGCCTCCACTGACACCGTGAGGGACGCTGGTTACTTCTGGCAGGGATAGAAAGTCCTGCCTCCACACTGCACCTTCTCGAACACCGCATGATAAGGGCGACTTGTTACAGTCAGGAAGGCGTGGAAGTCAGTGTTCTTCACTTGGCTTTTGCTGACAGAGGTAAGGCATAGCCAAGGTTTTCTCTGTGATACTTGGTTGGAGCAGAGAGGTTATTGTCTACATTGTTCACTGTTTTTGCTAGACAGCCCCCTTTTTATCTTTTGACTAGAGAGAGCTGGCCTTGGGACTTTTTTCTGCTCTCATTGACATTTCTGGGTTGTTGCACTTACTCAGCACTTAAAATTTCCTACACCATCTGCCTTTTTCTTGCCTTTTATTAAAAAGTTTCCTCAGAAGGCCAATGGATAAGAGACGTAGGGATTTTAATTTCAAAATTTGAGGAAAAAACCCCCAAGTCAAACTATCCAGAAATGGAATGTTGGTAGGCGAGATATTCTGTATCTTAGGCTGTTGAAGTGGAGAAGGCAATGGCACCCCACTCCAGTACTCTTGCCTGGAAAATCCCATGGATGGAGGAGCCTGGTGGGCTGCAGTCCATGGGGTCGCTAGGAGTCAGACATGACTGAACGACTTCACTTTGACTTTTCACTTTCATGCATTGGAGGAGGAAATGGCAACCCACTCCAGTGTTCTTGCCTGGAGAATCCCATGGACAGAGGAACCTAGTGGGCTGCTGTCTATGGGGTCGCACAGAGTCGGACACGACTAAAGTGACTTAGCAGGCTGTTGAAGATGAAAATCAAGAACCAGGAAGGAATCAGACTGACACTTATGATCTCCTCCAACTCTGAAGTTCTATGATAGTCTAAGAAAGTGGCTTTAGAAAATCTTCCCCAGTGAAGAGGACTGTGACACTGAGGTACCCTGGCTTGAACATTTGTACCATGATTCTCCTATATGGAGATTTCTTGTCTGCATAGTCCCTATAAGACTAGCAGAGCGACGATGGAGAGTTAGGAGGAGGATGGGAAGAGAACATTCGTCATAGATAAAGAATGAGTATTTTAAGTTGCTTTTAAAAGCTGAAAGACTGGCATATGTTTTTATAATGTTTGTATTTTTATCAGCACATTGAAAACACCACCAGCTATAAATAAAAATGTTAATACTTAGCCAAAATAAATGTCTTATATACCAGATAATTCTCAGGAAAAAAGACATTGGGTTTATGTGAAATAAATGTTTATTAATTTAATTCAAAAGTATTTAGAGTTAAGAACATTTGGATCTCGATGAAATTCAATGTTTTGCTTATCTGTATTTAATATAATTCCACTATAGACTTCTTGGTATCTGCTGCTGCTGCTGCTGCTGCTAAGTCGCTTTAGTCATGTCCGACTGTGTGACCCCATAGATGGCAGCCCATCAGGCTCCCCCGTCCCTGGGATTCTCCAGGCAAGAACACTGGAGTGGGTTACCATTTCCTTCTCCAATGCATGAAAATGAAAAGTGAAAGTGAAGTCACTCAGTCGTATCCGACTCTTCGTGACCCCATGGACTGCAGCCTACCGGGCTCCTCTGTTCATGGGATTTTCCAGGCAAGAGTACTGGAGTGGGTTGCCTTCTCCACTTGGTATCTGAGAGGTCTTAATTATCCCTTGAGAAAATGTCATGTTTGTAACATGTTGGAGCTAGGGTGATCCTTTATAGGTAGTGATACCCCTGAAATAAATACTAAAACTTCTGAATTGTGTAATTTCAAATTTTACTATGGAGATATGTCAATGGAATGTGATTCAAAAGCAAATACGTTACATGAACGGCATCTCAATAAACTGTTCTATGGAAAAAAACAGTAACTAAAGTAGACAACCCGAAAAGGTTAACTAGTTCACTGGACTCCCATGATCTTGAAATAGGTCTGTATTGCCATAGGGGGTGATAAGGAAGCTAGTTAGTATAATTAGAATTTGCTGGTGCAAATCAGCTACTCAGCTGCGGAATTATCCCAATGAGATTCATTTACTGTGCCATCATCTATGCATATTTTCAGCTAGCCACTTTGAGGGCTTCAGCAACACTATAGTCAATTTTGGCGTTTGTTTCCCGAGTGCCATTTTCATTAACATTAATGGATGTGAAGTGTGAATAGTGAAGGAATAATCATTTCCCCTTGTGGATAACAAAAATTATAAAATGAGAGACATTGCAAAACATCTGAAATATGCTTCTGTCCTTTTTTTGCTGAACAATAACCTAGAGGTTGTCTTTTTGGTGTGTGTGTGTGTTAGGTGACCAGAGTCATATTCTGATTAGAAACTTTGCTGGTTAATAAGCATGTCCTAAAGAAAGTTAAGATTCAATGAGAGAGAATTGACACAAGAATTATACTGAACAATTTATCTACCCAGGAAATCAGTCCTGAATATTCATTGGAAGGACTGATGCTGAAGCTGAAACTCCATTACTTTGGCCACCTGATGCAAAGAACTGATTCATTTGAAAAGACCCTGATGCTGGGAAAGATTGAAGGCAGGAGGAGAAGGGGACGACAGAGGATGAGATGGCTGGATGGCATCACTGACTCAATGGACATAGGTTTGGGTAGACTCTGGGAGTTGGTGATGGACAGGGAAGCCTGGCATGCTGCGGTTCATGGGGTCACAAAGAGTTGGACACAACTGAGCGACTGAACTGAATTGACTGTATACACACACACACACACTATATGTATTTATGTATACATATTGTTGATGTAAAAAATAGTCACAACCTAAAAGTTTAGAATTATATTTTTTAAATTATGAAAGTATGATAACACATTTACAGGAGACTTGGAAAATAGAGAACAGTTACATATAGTTCCACTGTATATTACAATTATTTTTTCAATAGATAAATTAAGATGTTCAGTTGGAGTTTCAATATCAAACTCTCAAAAATTAATAGAACGAGTCTGGTTCAAGATGGCAGAGGAGAAGGACACACACATACCTCCTCCTGTGAGAGCACCAAAATCACAACTAGTTGTTGAACAGCCACCAACAGAAGGACCCTGGGACCTACCAAAAAAGATACCCACATCCAAAGACAAAGAAGAAGCCGCAGTGAGACAGTAGGAGGGGCAAGATCACAATAATCAAATCCCGCATCCGCCTGGTGGCTGACTCACAAATTGAAGAACAATAATACCAAAGAAGTTCTCCCACTGTTGTGAAGGTTCTGAACCCCACACCAGGCTTCGCAGCCTGGGGACCTGACAAAGTGTCTGGGAACCCCCAGGGAATCTGACCCTGAAGGCCAGAGGGATTTGACTACAAGACTTCCACTGGGGGAAGCAGGGACCCCAGTCTTGGAGGGCACAAACAAAACCTTGCATGCACCAAGACTCAGAGGAAAGGAGCAGAGACCCCACAGGAGGCTGAGCCAAAACTACCAGCATGTGTTGGAGGGTCTCCTGTGGAGGCGTGGGTCAGCAGGGGCTCACCGCAGGGACGGGGGGACTGGAAGCAGTTCTGCAAAGTCCCCTTCGGTGTAAACCTTCTTGGAGATCACCAT
The DNA here is from genome assembly GCF_032452875.1 of Bos javanicus. Taxonomy (NCBI): domain Eukaryota; kingdom Metazoa; phylum Chordata; class Mammalia; order Artiodactyla; family Bovidae; genus Bos; species Bos javanicus. The sequence continues at coordinate 73,758,483 of NC_083881.1, read as the reverse complement.
TAACCAGACCATGAACTCCCATCAGGCTATCAGATTTCTCAACAGAAACTCTACAAGCCACAAGGGAATGGCATGATATATTTAAAGTGATGAAAGCGAAGAACCTATAACCAAGAATACTCTATCCAGCAAGACTCTCATTCATATTTGATAGAAATCAAAAGCTTTCCAGACAAGCAAAAGTTAAGAGAATTCAGCACCACCAAACCAGCTTTACAACAAATGCTAAAGGAACTTCTCTAGGCAGAAAATAAGAGAAGCAAAAGCCCTAACTACAGAAAATAAACCCAAAACAATTAAGAAAATGGTTAAAGGATCATACATATTGATAATTGCCTTAAATGTGGTGGTGGTGGTTTAGTCTGTAAGTTGTGTCCAATGCTTGCGACCCCATGGACTGTAGCCTGCCAGGCTCTTCTGTCCATGGGATTCTCCAGGTGAGAATACTAGAGTGGGTTGCCATTTCCTTCTCTGTGGATTAAATGCACCAACAGATGAAGATATGCACATATGCCCTTCCACTTACCACATCACTCTGCTTGATCCCCCAAATTGCAAGTAATTATTTTTTCTTGTTAGGTTACTCATGTTTCTATTATGGCTTGCAATAGTAATTATCTTTTTATTTTTGGTCTGGCTATTGATTTTGAGAACTGATCAGCATCTTTTACTATTGTGATTATGTAACTATTACTCACTTAATACCATTGTATCATGATTGGTCAACAGAAAATAGAAATCTATATCACCAAAACTAGCATTTAATAGAAATTTAGTTATGTTTATCTTTTTGCTAGTTTTTCTAAATGTCCTATGGACATCTAATGGATTCCCAAATAGCTCGAACAGTAAAGAGTCTGCCTGCAGTGCGGGAGACCTGGGTTCAATCTCTAGGTCTGGAAGATCTCTGGAGAAGGGCATGGCAACCCACTCCAGTATTCTTGTCTGGAGAATTCTATGGACAGAGGAGACCGGCGTGCTACAGTCCGTGGGGTTGCAGAGTCAGACATGACTGAGCAACTTTCACTTTCATCTTTTCGCCAGTTTTTCTAAATGTCCTATGGACATCTAATAACAATATATGAGATACAAAATTTTAAATATGTTTGTGTAGGATATGATTAATATAAATTAAATATAAACCTATTATATTTAAATTATTAATGACATCATTCAAGATGCTCCTATTCTTATTTTTTCTGCACTTGATAAAATATTCTCAGAGAAATGTCAATATGTCTAACTATGATTATATATTTTTTCCTTTTCTCATATCTTTCTTCTGAATTTTTCTTTGTGTCTTTGCAATGTATCTTTGTTTCTTTGTTGTTAAGGTGTCTAATGGTTTATGATGTCTATCTTCTTTGTGAATTGTACCTTTTATCATGAAAAATTCATCTTCGTTTCATTAAAAAATAAATTTAACAGACAAAAAAATTAATAGAATGAATAGATGGAAAAGTAGAAGGCACATAGTGGACCTCAAAAGCACTGTGAACCAATTTAACATAATTAAAATTTATACAATTTTCACAGAGCAGCAGTACAAATTCTATTCAAGATCCCATAGACTATAAACCAGGAAACATTGGAACATATCCAGGGACATACAACAAGGTGCAAAAATTTCATGGTCTAAAGGTATTGAAATCATATGGAGTCTGTTCTCTTATAACTGTGGAATTATGTTGAAATCAATATCAAAAAATATTTGAAAATAACCCACATATTTTCAAGTGCAACGTGACTTTTACCAAGAGAGATCTTTGACTTAGCCATTGAAAGCTTCAAAACAATTAGAAGACTGAAAAAACACAGAGGGTGATTTCAGAGAAGAATGCATTTAAATGCTAAACTAATATCAAAGTGAGAAATAAATATCAAGGATAGTTTAAAAATTCCGTGGATTTGAAAATTTAATATCCACTTTTAAATGATGGGTGTATCTAAGAAGCCATAGCAAGGAAAGTTAGAAAATATTTGTAAATATGAATAAAAATGAATAAAATAATGAAAAGAGAATTTATCAGAACTTGTTGCACTCAGCTGAAGCAGCTCAATGCAACTAAATACAATGTGCAATCTTTAGTAAGATATATAAACAAATAATGGATACTAGCATTAAATTTTGTGAAATTTGAACAAACCTGAATGAAACAAATGAAACAAAACTTTCATTAATAATACTATATCCTAAAACATAATACTTCTTTATATTTTTAGAATTGTGTTAGAAGTTGAAGCCTCATTCAAATTTTTTTTAAATCACTAAAGTAATAAACTTTCTAAACTTTTAGCAATAATGCTAGATGCCAGAATAAATGGAAATATATCAGTCTGGAGTGAATATAGCTTAGAAATCCAGCATTCTAGTTATCCTTAGTCAAACAAGTGGAACCAAAATTTCAAAAATATTTCAGCAAAAATTTAGAAAAAATTCACATTTTCTAAAATATATATACTTACTACATATATATTATATATATGTATACAAAAGCTTTCCTACTGCACTTGATAAAGTCTTGAGAAAGAACAACAACAACAAAAGAGACAGAGAAATTGGAAAATAAAAACTAAATGAAATGGGAGCACTGAATATGAAATAGAAAAAGTGAAACAAACTAGTTAAAAGATCATCATATAGTCTAGTTGTTTTTAAACATAGCTGCTCGTTAGAATTACACCTAGAGCTCTGGGCAAAAAAACAATACCTTGGCATTTGTGTTTTTCAAAAATTCCAAGATAATTCTGATATGCATCTGGATTTTTAAAAATGATTACAGTTTTTCTATTAAATGGTAGTTTTAGTGATATATACTTCTATTATGTTCTGTTCACCAATCATGATACAATGATATCAGGTGAATAATATTTACATAATTACAATAGTAAGTGATGTGTATCAGTTCTCACAATTAATAGCCAGACAAGAAAGAAAAGATAATTACAACTGCAAGTCATAATGAAAACACAGTTAACCTAACAATATAAAATAGTTACATACAATATGGGGTGTTAAGTAGGGATGTGGTAAGTGGACGTGTATACATGCACATGTCTTTGTCTGCTCAGTCAGTCCATGTCTTTTGGTTGGTGCATTTAATCCATGTACATTTTAAGTGATTATCAATATGTATGATCCTATTACCATTTTCTTAATCCTTTTGGGTTTATTTTCTTTAGGTAGCATTTTTGCTTCTCTTGTTTCCTGCCTAGAGAAGTTCCTTTAGCATTTGTTGTAAAGCTGGTTTGGTGGTACTGAATTCTCTTGACTTTTGCTTGTCTGGAAAGCTGTGGGTTTCTCTATCAAGTGGGTTTTTGCTTGTCTGGAAAGCTGTGGGTTTCTCTTAACTTTTGCTTGTCTGGAAAGCTGTGGGTTTCTCTATCAAGTGGGTTTCTCTATCAAATCTGAATGAGAGTCTTGCTGGATAGAGTATTCTTGGTTGTAGTTTCTTCCCTTTTCTCACTTTACATACAGCTGGAAAGCTGTGGGTTTCTCTATCAAGTGGGTTTTTGCTTGTCTGGAAAGCTGTGGGTTTCTCTTAACTTTTGCTTGTCTGGAAAGCTGTGGGTTTCTCTATCAAGTGGGTTTCTCTATCAAATCTGAATGAGAGTCTTGCTGGATAGAGTATTCTTGGTTGTAGTTTCTTCCCTTTTCTCACTTTACATATATCATGCCATTCCCTTCTGGCTTGTAGAGTTTCTATTGATAAATCAGTTGATAACCTTATGGGAGTTCCCTTATAGATGGTCATCTTCCCTTGCTGATTTTAATATTTTATCTTTGTCTTTAATTTTTGTCAGTTTGATTACTATGAGTCTCTGTGTGTTCCTCCTTGGGTTTATCCTGCCTGGGACACTCTGTGCTTCCAGGACTTGACTGACTATTTCCTTTCCCCTGTTAAGGAAGTTTTCAGCTATTATCTTTTCAAATATTTTCTCAGGCTCTTTATATCTCTCTTCTCCTTTAGGGACCCCTATAATGCAAATGTTGGTGCATTCACTTTTGTCTCAGAGGTCTCTAGGGTTGTCTTCATTTTTTTTTTCCATTCTTTTTTCTATATTCTGTTTTGCACCATTTCCATCATTCTGTCTTCCAGGTCACTTATCCATTTTTCTACTTCAGTTATTCTACTACTGATTGTTCATCTCTGTTTTTTGTTTTTGTTTTTGTTTTTGTTTTTTTGCTCTTTAGTTCTTCTAGGTCTCTGGTAAACATTTCTTGCATAGTCTCCATTCTTTTTCCAAGAACCTGGATCATCTTCACTATCATTGTTCTGAATTATTTTTCTGGAAGGCTGCTTCTCTCCACTTCATTTAGTTGTTTTTCTGGTGGTTTATCTTGTTCTTTCATCTAGGAGCTAGTCCTCTGCCTTTTCATTTCATTTAACTTTCTCTGGTTGGAGTTTTTGTTCTGGAGGCTGTTGGGCTGTGGTTCTTATTACTTCTTCTGTCTGCCCTGTGGTGGGTGAGGCTGACAGGAGGGATTGGTAGTTGGAAAAACTGCTTCTTGCTATGGTGTGCAGTGTGTGTTCAGTAAAACTTCAGTCCAGTTATCTGATGAGTGGGGCTGCACTCCCTCCTGTCAGTTGGTTGGCCCGAGTTGATCCAGCCTTGGAGTCTGCAGGCTCTATGGTAGTGTTAATGGTGACTTTCAAGAGGGCTCACTTGCCAAGGGACACCTCCCAGGCCTGCTACTGCCATTGCTTCTCACCCCATTGTGAGCAACTGCTGACCCAGGAGACCCTCCAACACTAGCAGGTAAGTCTGGCTCGGTGTCCTGTGGGGTTATCGCTCATTTCCCGTGGGTCCTGGTGCACTCAAGATTTTCTTTGGGCCCTCCAAGAGTGGAGTCTCTGTTTCCCTTAGTCCTCTGGAAGTCCTGTAATCAAATCCCACTGGCTTTCAAAGTCAGATTCCCTGGAGGTTCCTAGTCCCTGTGCCAGACCCCCAAGCTGGGAAGCCTGATGTAGGACTCAGAGCCTTCACAACAGTGGGAGAACTTCTTTGGTATTAGTGTTAGTGTTAGTTGCTCAGTCATGCATGGACTGCAGCCCACCAGGCTCCTCTGTCCATGAGATTTTCCAGGCAAGGATACTGGAGTGGGTTGCCATTTCCTTCTCCAGGGGATCTTCCCAACCCAGGGATCGAACCTGGGTCTCCTGCACTGCAGGCAGATTCTTTACCGACTGAGCTACAAGGGAAGTCACTGTTCTCCAATTTGTGGGTTGCCCACCCAGCAGGTATGGGATTTGATTTTATCATGATTGCACCCCTCTCACCATCTTGTTGCGGCTTCTCCTTTGTCTTTGGATGTGGGATGTCTTTTAGTTTGGTGGGTTCCAGTGTCCTCCTGTTAATGGCTGTTCAATAAGTGGTTGTGATTTCAGTGCTGTTGCAGGAGGAGATGAGTGCATGTCCTTCTACTCCACCATCTTGATTTGATCAAGAGTTATGTTTTATTCAGTGGGAATTTTTAGGACTTCAAGCCCAGGAGACAGCATCTCAAGTAACCATGAGAGAACTGCTCTGAGGAGTCAAAGGGAGGAGCCAAGTTATATAGAAGTTTTGTAACAGAAGTCAGGTAGCCTGGACATCAAAAATTCATTGGTAATTAAAGAAAACCAGATATCTCAATTTAAGGAATTCAGTTTTTCTTTGGTTCCCTGGTGGGAAATGTGAACAGTGACTGCAGCCACAAAGTTAAAAGACACCTGCTCCTTGGAAGAAAAGCAATGACAAACCTAGACAGCATATTAAAAAGCAGAGACATTACTTTGACTACAAAGCCCCAAATAGTCAAAGCTGTGGTTTCTCCAGTAGTCATGTATGAATGTGAGAGGTAGACAATAAAAATGGCTGAGCACTGAAGTATTGATGCCTTTGAATTGTGGTTTGGAGAAGACTCTTGAGAGTCTCTCTTGGACAGCAAGGAGATCAAACCAGCCAGTCCTAAAGGAAATCAACCCTGAATATTCATTGGAAGGACTGATGAAGCTGAAGCTCCAACACTTTGGCCACCTGATGCAAAGAGCCTACTCGTTGGAAAAGACCCTGATGTTAGGAAAGACTGAAGGCAGGAGGAGAAGGGGACAACAGAGGATGAGATGGTTGGATGGCATCACCAACTCAATGGACATGAATTTGAGGAAACTCCAGAAAGGACAGGGAAGCCTGGCGTGCTACAGTCCATGGGGTCACTAAGAGTCAGACACAGCTGAGTGACTGAACAATTGCTGGTTGAGTTACTGTTACTGTGCTTTTGCTTTCATTTAGTATGGAGTGTTTAACTGTCAATCCCCACAACATCCATCCTTTACTCTCCTCACTTTCCTAGGGTTTCTACCTCTTAGCATCCCAATCAGGCTTTGTCACAAGCACTTGGACAGTAATTCACAGTAGGTTTTGCCCTACTTAGCTTTGCAAAATGGTGTGCTAGCGTCCTCAATTTATTAACCTTGTCAGCCAGCCCTGAATCTAGCAGAGACAAGTACACATCCTTCTCTAACCTACAGTCTTCTTCCAATTTTCTAACTTGAAAGGCAGCCTCTTATTAAGCATCAGTGGCCACCACAGACCTGCTCATAGTAAGAGCCACCCACTGTGTAACCATTCATTCCCCCACTTTGCAGAAGTTCCTCAAACAAACACATCAAACCAGCTGGCTTTTGGGGGTTGTCCCACACTCATTCAGTGGTCCACAAGCATCTAATATATGGGTCACCCCTCCTCACACAGGGATTGATGACCAATTTGGGATTCCTTCCCACCCCATTTGGTCTCCTGGCTGGATTATGAATTGTTGGTTTGAAACCTTGGGACCTTCCTGGGTGCAATCTGAAACTGACCTCCCTACTTGGAAGGCAGGGACAGACTGAAGAAAGAGGCAGATGGTTTCTGATAGGTAGGTAAAGATTTAATAAGCAAGGGACTTTACATAGAAAGATGTTTTTGATGTCTGTAAGGTAAGTAAATCTTTGCCCTCACCCACTGGCATCTTAAAATTTTGCATAGAGGCCTTAATTGAGTTCAGTTAAGAACACTGCCTAGATGATCTCAACCAAATTATCTCTCAAGATTGTATCCTTGAAAAAGGTCCCCATTGTGGGAATGATGGGCCAAAATTACATTCTAAGGACAAAGAAAGAGTTGAGGAATCTTCCATGGCCCGGGTCAATCTCGGGTCATCAGAAATCATGTTTTCTTGATGGTCTGTCTCCTCTGACAGCCTGTTAACCTGAATTTGGAAAGGAAGGGACAAAATATAATCTTCCTTTCTTGACCAAGCACCTGTTGACTAAAAAAGATGCCCAACATGGGAGGTGTGGGTTAAATTTTATGTGGGGCCGTATGAGGACTGCAGCCCAGGAGACAGCACCTCAGATAGCTCTGAGAAACTGTTCCAAAAAGGCAGGGGGAAAGGAGCGAATATGTGTGATTTTGGTAAAGGGGGAGTATCTGCAATCACAAACACTTTTTTGTTGTTTTTTTTTTTTGGAGAAAGTTTCTGCTGGTCTCGAGAAGCTTCTGCAACTGTCACCAGGAAGGATTTTAGTGCTTTTCAAGATAGGAGGAGATACAAGAATTGGCTCATAAAACCAGCTCCTGAAAATATCTAGCTCTCTGAAGACCTGTCCCGCTGGTTTCCCAGAGCACAGAATGCCTCATTTCTGCTCTCCACCTTGAACTCATTCAGGCGGTGTTGAAGGTCAGCAGCTAAAGCGGCACATGATTTAATCCTCGCAGAAATAGACGGCAAGCACTCACGGCAAGTGCTGATTTGTGGTCGACACATCACAGAGAGAAACCTGGGAAAGCTCTGGTATGAATTCTCACTCTTTGCCAGCTTCTGCCAGTTTTCCCACCGTCTACAGGCTCTGTTATTATTGGGATGTCCTAGTGTGTGTCATTTTCATCACCATAAACTGGAGAGAAAAAATAATTTTCCCTCCACATTTTGTGGTGAGCACTTTACTGAGACCCCATTTTCTCTAGTGGTGATGGTTCAGTTGCCAAGTCATGCCCAGCTCTTTGTGACCCCATGGACTGTAGCGCACCAGGTTTCTCTGTCCATGGGATTTTCCAGACAAGAATACTGTTGTGGGTTGAACTCCTATCTCCTGGATTGCCCATGAATTCTTTATTTTCTCTAGGGTACCTCATAAATGGGTAAGCTTATCTAGGTTAAAATTTCTCCACTGTGGCTATTGTAATTCAAGATTATCTTTGGTGATTATCTTAAGGTTAATTTGCTTGCTCAGCCTTAAAACAAATTTTTATTTGCCCAAGGCCTTACACCAGATCTGGCTCAGCATAAGCTGTACCTAGTCTGGTTTCTAAGTCAAACACAGTTCAACTCTGGCTGATTTCTGGATCCAGTGCAGAGAAAGAAACCCTCAAACTTTTAAGCTCCTACTGCAAAATCTATGGACCTAGGATCTGAGAGGGACTTATCACTTCCAGAAAGAAGTAAACTCAAAGGGCTCAACAAGTACCTGCATCTAGTTATTTGTCACTCCTGGGGACTGTCAGGGTTGTCTGTGGTTCCCTCTTCTGACATCAGAGCTGTTATCAGATAAACTGAAGCATATTAAAGCTTCTGAGTTTATCAGAGCAAAAATTCATTAGAATCTGGCAGCATGTAGTCTAGCACATAGAAAGGAGCTCTGAGGAGCTGTACAAAATGAAAGAATTTTATAGGCAGAAAGGAGCAGAAACAAGGAACTTGGATTAGTCAAAAAGGCAGGCTGGTTATTGGAAGGTTACTTTCCTTTATGGCATGGTAGCAGACCACCTAACTAGTCCTGATCAGGCCATTCCTGATTGCCTGCTTTAAGTTATCATTTTTGCAAAACTAGAGCCTGTAATTAAGTCTTAGTTTGGTGATATAAGGTTTAGCATAAGGTACTCCATTTGAGGCCTGTTTTCTCATTTTTAACAGTAAACATGTATAACTTTATGTACATTAAAACTTTGACCCAAATATTTCTTCCTATCAGTTTCTCACTTTTGTAGTGAAAACACCACTTTCTTACCTTGTTGTTGTTATTATTATTATTTCACTCTTACGAAGATCCCCTGGAGTAGGAAATAGCAAACCACTCCAGTATTCTCGCCTGGAAAATTCCATCATCAGAGGAGCCTAGTGGGCTACAGTCCACAAGGTCGCAAAGAGTCGGACACAATTGAGCACAACAGTAACAGACTAAGACGTGTTAAATGTATGGGAACGGACGGTCCTTGGGTCATAACTGAAACTTTCCAGGAGACAGAAAGTCTATTCTCTAGTTAAAACACATCTTTTCCTATTTTGAGCTTTCCCCATCCTTATTTCAGTGTTTAATGATCTTCATTTAAAATGAATTTTTTCTTATAAGCAGAATTTAAATCTTTTTTCCTGTTCTTGCTTTATTGGAGAAAATAAATACACAATGTCTCATCCCATTGCTAAAAAGAGAAATGGTGTCTCATTCCATTGCTTAGAAAAGACTTAGTGATTTAAAGTGCTACTAAAAAAAAAATAAATAAAAATAAATAAATAAATAAAGTGCTACTAAACCTTGGTGATATTTCACTCTCGTGGTACAGTTAGAGCAAAGGATGTTTATGTAAATAATTTGAAGTAGGAAATTTCCCTGAAAAAAATATATTTAGTGGGTTTTAATTGTTTGCCCATATCTTCTAATCTATAAAATGCAATTTTCAAAAGTTCCTAACACCACTAGTGCAAATTAACAAGTGAGTTTCTCCACCCTGTGATCTCTTATTGATAGGAAAATGTTGAGATTACTTTGCTTATTTGAAAATTGGCAGAGCACTGCAACAAATGTAAACGTTGAATAATATAGGATACAACTCTTTTATTCAAGGAGTTCAAAACAAACCAATGTACTAGGAGTAATCACTGTGACTACTTTGCCAACAAAGTTCTGTCTAGTCAAAGCTATGGTTTTTCCATAGTCATGTATGAATGTGAGAGTTGGACTATAAAGAAAGCTGAGTGCCAAAGAATTGATGCTTTTAAACTGTGGTGTTGCAGAAGACTCTTGAGAGTCCCTTAGACTGTAAGGAGATCCAACCAGTCCATCCTAAAGGAAATCAGGCCTAAATATTCATTGGAAGGACTGATGCTGAAGCTGAAGCTCTAATACTTTGGTCACCGGATGTAAAGAGCTGACTCATTTGAAAAGACCCTGATGCTGGGAAAGATTGTGGGCAGGAGGAGAAGGGGACGGCAGAGGATGAGATGGTTAGATGGCCTCACCGACTCCATGGACGTGAGTTTGAGCAAGCTCTGGGAGTTGATGATGGACCTGGAAGCCTGGCACGCTGCAGTCCGTGGGGTTGCAAAGAGCAGGACACTCCAATAGCAGAGACTGTTATAAATATACAGCTTTAGATATTCATTATAGTTTTCACACAAATTGCTTTTGTTAGCCTACTAAGATGAAGCTTGAGATTGATTTCAAGCATAATCATAAACTATGAACTTTCAAAGACTGTACACTCTATTTCCACAGCAGACAGTCTTGCGTTTGAGGGAGTAAATGTATGTTTAGAATGTAAAAGGCTTTTACACTGCTAGACTTAGAAAATGTATTTGAAAGATTCACTTGGCCGGTTGATATCATTTCACATAATTATACTGTATATAGGCTAATATACACTGTCAGATGTACTCCTTTGTGTATGAAAAAAAATGTGCATATCTTTTTGGTGTTTTAGTAAGATTTAGTATAAGTGAAAATGTTCCAGTACTTTCATACTGTTCGTTTGTTTGAGTAGACTAACAAAGAAAATATATTCTCTTGGCATAGATACATTCTTTCCACTAAAGCTAATGCGTATCTTTGAAAGAAGGATCAATCTAATGAAAATTCATTTCCCTTTAATCTTATAAATGACTTCCTTGAGTAGCTAGAAAACATAAATGAACAAATGAATTGCCATGCTTAAACTAGTTGAGAAGCCTAACATTAAAATCAGTCATTCTGTTACTTATAATATAGTAAGTCACCAATTATATTTTATCTTTCATTGATTTTTGTTCAACATTAACCTTCAGAAATGAAAGCAATAATGATTATTTTTTCCTTCTTTTATGCAGAGTCTCTTTGGTAAGAATTTCAAATATTTTGGAGTTCTAGATGTTTCCTTGTTAGTAGAAGCCTTTTCTCCAAACTATTAAAACTTTAGTTTTATTTTCAATTCAATATCAAAAGTTTGCTTTGCTTTAAATCACAACCTTATTCACAAACTCTAAAAAATAAATCACCTATTTTACTGCTGCTCATGGATGATGTAAATATTTATTTAGACCAGTGAATTCATTGAAAAAACATTTAGGGATAAAAATGTGAGTCAAAGTGACTCTCTTCCAAGTATTAAAATTTAATATTTCTTAATCATTTTTGTTTCAAAATGGAAGATACTTTCCTGATAATACAAATCATGGTAAAATTTAGGGAACAGAAAAATTCAAAGTTCCCTTCTAATCTCACCTTGTAAACCTATTTACTATTAATGTTTCCGTGTGCTTCCTTCCATCCTTTAATGTTATATACATATATGTGTATGTATATATATAATCATAATTATATATATATATACATAATATTATTTGAGAATATAAGATGTTTGACTTAAATGAATTTCTTGGACTTCTTTCCAAGTTAATACAAAAATGATCTTTATGAGAACTTATTTAATATAATTTATGCTGAAAACATTCCATTTGTTCTTTACTATTAACCCTCTCCAGTATTCTTGCCTGGAAAATCCCATGGACTGAGGAGACTGGTAGGCTGCAGTCCATGGGGTCACAAAGAGTTTGACATGACTGAGCAACTTTATTTTTCTGGGCTCCAAAATCACTGCAGATGGTGACTGCAGCCATGGAATTAAAAGATGCTTACTCCTTGGAAGGAAAGTTATGACCAACCTAGATAGCATATTCAAAAGCAGAGACATTACTTTGCCAACAAAGGTTCATCTAGTCAAGGCTATGGTTTTTCCTGTGGTCATGTATGGATGTGAGAGTTGGACTGTAAAGAAGGCTGAGCGCCGAAGAATTGATGCTTTTGAACTGTGCTGTTGGAGAAGACTCTTGAGAGTCCCTTGGACTGCAAGGAGATCCAACCAGTCCATTCTGAAGGAGATCAGTCCTGGGATTTCTTTGGAAGGAATGATGCTAAAGCTGAAACTCCAGTACTTTGGCCACCTCATGCAAAGAGTTGACTCATTGGAAAAGACTCTGATGCTGGGAGGGATTGGGGGCAAGAGGAGAAGGAGACGACAGAGGATGAGATGGCTGGATGGCATCACTGGCTCGATGGACGTGAGTCTGGGTGAACTCCGGGAGTCGGTGATGGACAGGGAGGCCTGGCGTGCTGCGATTCATGGGGTCGCAAAGAGTCGGACACGACTGAGGGACTGATCTGATCTGATCTGATCTGAGTGACTTTACTTCACTTCGCTGTAATGTTTCAATAAATATCTTTGTACATATGCCTTTGTCCTATTATTTCTTTGAGTAAATTACAGAAAATAAATTGCTGAATCAAATAGTATTTAAGTTTGAAAAGTACTGAGATGGTTCTCCTGGAAGATACTTTCAAACTACATTTCCCTCAAAATCATGTCTATTGTCTCACTTCCTTGTTAGCACTATACTGCTTATAGTTTTTTTTTTTTTTTAAACTTTACAATATTGTATTAGTTTTGCCAAACATCAAAATGAATCTGCCACAGGTATACCCGTGTTCCCCATCCTGCACCCTCCTCCCTCCTCCCTCCCCCTCCTCCCTCCCCATACCCTCCCTCTGGGTCGTCCCAGTGCACCAGCCCCAAGCATCCAGTATCGTGCATGGAACCTGGACTGGCAACTTGTTTCATACATGATATTATACGTGTTTCAATGCCATTCTCCCAAATCTCCCCACCCTCTCCCTCTCCCACAGAGTCCATAAGACTGACCTATACATCAGTGTCTCTTTTGCTGTCTCATACACAGGGTTATTGTTACCATCTTTCTAAATTCCATATATATGCGTTAGTATACTGTATTGGTGTTTTTCTTTCTGGCTTACTTCACTCTGTATAATAGGTTCCAGTTTCATCCATCTCATTAGAACTGATTCAAATGTATTCTTTTTAATGGCTGAGTAATACTCCATTGTGTATATGTACCACAGCTTTCTTACCCATTCATCTGCTGATGGGCTTCACCAATCTGATAAGTTAAAAGACAATATAGTTTTACTATTTTTATTTGAATTTTAAAAATCATTCATTGAAATGAGCAGTTTTTCAAATTGCTATTTTTTTCTTTTTTAAGTGTGAAAGTTGCTCAGTTGTGTCTGACTCTTTGTGACCCTATGGACTATACAGCCCATGGAATTCTCCAGGCCGGAATACTGGAGAGGGTAGCCTTTCCCTTCTCCAGGGGATCTTCCCAACCCAGGGATAAAAACCAGGTCTCTCACATTGCAGGTGGATTCTTTACCAGCTGAGCCACAAGGGAAGCCCAAGAATACTGGAGAGGTTAGCCTATCCCTTCTTCAGCGGATCTTCCCAACCCAGTAATCAAACTGGGGTCTCCTACATTGCAGGCAGATTCTTTTCCAACTGAGCCATTTGGGAAAAACTGAAATGTAATTAACATATGTGTGTGCTCCCTGGCTTAGTCGTGTCCAACTCTTTGTGACCCCATGGACTGTAGTAAAAATTTGGATCTCTATATAGAATGGACATGGAACGGACTGGTTCCAATTTGTGAAAGGAGTACATCAAGGCTGTATATTGTTACCCTGCTTATTTAACTTACATGCAGAGCACATCATGCGAAATGCCAGGCTGGATGAAGCACAAGTTGGAATCAAGATTCTCGGAAGTATCAATAACCTCAGATATGCAGATGACACCACCCTTATGGCAGAAACTGAAGAGAAACTAAAGAGCCTCTTGATGAAGGTGAAAGAGGAGAGTGAAAAAGTTGGCTTAAAACTCAGCATTCAAAAAACTAAGATCATGGCATCCAGTTCCATCACTTCATGGCAAATAGATGCAGAAACAATGGAAACAATGACACTTTGTTTTCTTGGGCTCCAAAATCACTGCAGATGGTGACTGCAGCCATGAAGTTAAGAGATGCTTGCTCCTTGGAAGAAAAGCTATGATCAACCTAGACAGCATATTAAAAAGCAGAGACATTACTTTGCTGACAAAAGTCCATCTAGTCAGAGCTAAGGTTTTTTCAGTAGTCATGTATGGATGTGAGAGTTGGACTGTAAAGAAAACTGAGCGCCAAAGAATTGATGCTTTTGAACTGTGGTGTTGGAGAAGGCTCTTGAGAGTCCCTTGCACTGCAAGGAGATCCAACCAGTCCACCCTAAAGGAAATCAGTCTTGAATATTCATTGGAAGGACTGATGCTGAAACTGGGAAGCTCCAATACTTTGGCCACCTGATGCGAAGAACTGATTCATTTGAAAAGACCCTGATGCTGGGAAAGATTGAAGGCAGGAGGAGAAGCAGATGACAGAGGATGAGATGGTTGGATGGCATCACCGATTCAATGGACATGAGTTTGAGCAAGCTCTTGGAGTTGGTGATGGACAGGGAAGCCTGGCGTGCTGAAGTCCATGGGGTCGCAAAGAGTAGGGCATGACTGAGCAACTGAACTGAACAGATGATCTAGGGACTTTACAAGAGTGGAGAAGACTTAAAACAGCTATCGAGGGATATATATATATGTGTGTATATATATATATATATATATATGATATATATTATATCAGAACATATAAAAGAACTGAGACAAATTGAGAAACTGTTGCTCAATCACAGTTATAGCTCAGCTAAGACCAGAATGGATCATAATACAATGGATTACACAGTGGTTTTCTTCAGTCATGCTCAGATGCCATAGCTTTTATTACAGTTCAGGGCAAAAAGTCCTGATGATACTGGAATGCTTGTGTAGATCCACTGAAATGGTTGATCATGGAAGATACATAAAGGCAAAGTCATGTAAATGAAATCAGAAGGGGTTCATGGACTGGGAGAATAAGAAATGAGGCTGCAAAAGCAATGAGAGTAAAAAGCAGGCATGGGAGAAGTGAAGCTATTCAGAGGTGAAAGACTAGGAGCCATGATAGCAAAGAAAGCACAAGGTTTTAACTCGTAAGTTTAGAATATTTCATATGAATAAGAATATCCCAAGCATAACTTTGAAGATCACTGATTAACATGGAGTATATCAGAGATCAGCTTCAGCACTTGTTTAAACACATATTCTTTGAAAAGAAGTTAAAAAAAATTGTGTGTGTGTGTTTACGTCTATGTTTCCAAAAACGAATCGAAATAGTTAGGTTGAAAATGAAGGTTCTTAGAAAGATGATAGTGAAAACAATTCTAATAAAGCACATCAGTATAAAGTGTAAGTAGTTATTTTTATCTCTCAAAAGGAAACTTTCCAGTAGTGCTACATATGTGATAGATCCATTTCTAGAACATCAATAAATTGTTTTAAATAGAGACAAGACATATGCCTGGTTAATGATTACTAGTAAGGGAAAATTATTTCTGCATGACCAATAGATATTCAAAATATTAGAAAATAAGATATTTGAATAAATGGACAATCTAAGGGCTTATATATTAATCCAGCTACCTGTAATCCATTAAATGGATTAATTTATAAAATGAATATTGTTTGGGTTATCTAATTGTATATAATAAGTTACTCCAAAACATAGCAGCTTACAACTACAACAATGATTTCTTACCTTTCATGATTCTGTGGTTAGACTGGGGTCCACTGTGTAGTTCTTATGCTTCCTGAATATTGGTAAAGGCTGAAGTCAGCTGAACTCGCAACTGGGCTGAAATAGCTAGATCAAATCATTTACTTGGCTGACAATTGGAGCTGTGTTGGCTGGAAGCTGACTGGGACTATCGACCAAGATGTCTCTTTTTTCCTCCAGGTAGTCTTTCCATCTGTTTTGACCTTCTTAAAATACTGTAGCTGGTCTTGAATATTAAGTTTTAAGTAGAAGCTGAAGATTTCTCAATGCCCAGATTTGAAAGTCATGGAGAGTCTCTTCTGCATTTTATTTCTCAAAGAAATCTTCAATCTAGTGATTCAATTTAGAGTGGTAGTATTTTGAAGTGTCTTTTTTTAAAAGTCAAAGCAACATATACATACAGTTTTTAAAAACCAAATACTGAGAAAATCTTGTATGAGAAGTAGTGATTCTCTATGTGCTTTCAACTCTCTTATGTCTAAGGATTTTGCAAAGCCAATTTTTAAAAAATTATTTTTATTAAAATATGGTATTGACTAAAATAGTTCCTGAATCTCATCTTTTTTTTTTTTTCATTTATTTGTTTATTTTTCTGGGGCACATTTTCAAGTATTGTCCAAAAAGAGGGTACATGAGACACTTTTCACTCCTTCACTATTTAAAAATATTTTATTCTATAACCACATGATTCATTTTGTGTGTGTGATAAAGAATTATAGATTGAAAATGACTTGCCTCCAGAATTCTGAAGGTATTTTTCCATTCATTTTAAGCACCAAGTTTTATGATAAGTGGTCTAATTCCAGTCTTGTTCTTTTGTATTACCTAGAATATATATGGAGTGAGTTGAACTTGAGGCCAGCTGATTTGCTTTGAAAAATCCTATAGATGTCTGGGACTATCACAGTTTTATTATAATGGAGTGTGAGATAAGTGATGGGGCTAAAAAGAACGTATGGTAAGAATAATAGCTCTATTAAAAAATGTCCATACCAGAATCCCAGGAATCTATATGTTACATTATGTGGCAAAGGAACTTTGTAGCTGTAATTAAGTTTGTGTTCCTTAAGATAAGAAAACTATCATAGATTATCTGCATCCCATATAATCACAGGAGTCCTTTAAAAGCAAAGAATGTTCTCTGACTAGAGTTAGAGAGATACAGCAAAAGGAAAAGACAGAGAAATGCAAAACAGGAAAGAGACACAATCTGTTGAGACTGAAGGGGTCCACATGGAAAGAATGAAAATGAATGCAGGTAGCTTCAAGGACTGAAGACCTTTCCCTAGCTGATAGACCGCAAGGAAATGGAGACTTCATTCCTAAAATCACATGAAATTGAATTTAGCCAACACACTCAAATAGGCTGGAAGAATATTTTCTCCAAAGTATCCAGTAAAGAATGCAGCACCGATAATATGTATTCAAGGCTGACTTCAGCCTTCTGAGTTCCTAAGCAAGAGGACTCAGATGAGCCCTCCTGGACTTCTGATCTACAGAAGCTGTGAGATCATAAATTTGTGTTAAGTGACTACATTTAGGGTATTTCCCTGGTAGCTCAGCTGGTAAAGAATCTGCCCACAACGTAGGAGGCCTGGGTTTGATCCCTGGGTTGGGAAGATCCCCTGGAGGAGGGCATGGCAACCCCCTCCAGGTTTCTGGCCTGGAGAATCCCTATGGACAGAGGTGCCTGGCAGGCTACAGTCCGATATGACTGAATGACTAAGCACAGCACAGATCACATTTTTGGTGACTTGCTACAGCAGCAATAGATAATAGAGAAGGTCATTAAATGAAACCAGTGTAAAAAAATCAACCTATCCTTTTATCCACCTCTCTACTTGACAGATTAATATCTGTCAGCAGGGTTACTCCCCAACTGAAGCCAAAAAATATGTACATGTATGCAAGTATTTCTCTGAAGAAATATAACCATCCACACTGTTAAAAGGTAAGGCAGATTAGGAGCTTTCAGGTTTCAGATTTCTATACTGGTGGTTTAGGGACCCTCCAGACATTTTTTCACTCTGATGTCCTAAAGTAAAATCTTCCAATCAATAAATCCCAAAGGACAAAAATTGTCCTTTTTTTTGGTTAAATAAAACCTAGTGGGAAAAGGACAGGCTGTTCTAACTCACAGCACTTTGGATACTTCGCCTGACACCAAATATGTGATGTCTTCCAACATCACTTCTCCAACTCAGACACCAACTGGCTATCCTATAATACATTTTCACTCTGGCACTGCCTAAAAGAGTTAGTATTAGACTCCACAGGTTTAAGGTCTTAATTTCACAGGAATGCCCACATTTCAGTTGCCAGTCACAAATATCAAGTCCCCAGGTTATCCCCTTGGTTACAAAATTGAGGGGTTCCCACCACCCTCCCATTAATGTTTTATAATTTGTTAGGGCAGCTCATAAACTCCACAAAATGCTTTACTATTACTGGTTGATTACAAAGAATAAATTTGAACAGCCAGATGGAAAGGTACATAGGGCGAAGTCTGGAAGGATCAAGCTCTCTGAATGCTATTGTTTAGATGTTTTCTTAAGGCTTCTATTACATAGGCATAATAAGTGATTAAATTCTTGGTCCACTGGCTGGCTGAAAGTTTCATATGAATAGTATATGGGTGGTTCTGACCTTGGGTGGCCTCAGCCTGCAGTGGCTTGGAACAGGGTTTTGCTTTCTGGCCAGAGATTTGAAGTCAGTGAGAGTGCTGAATCCTAGCCACTAGACCACCAAGGACCAGTGGCCAGTGACAAGACTGTGATCTACCAGCTGTACAGAAAGGGATTTCCACACAGAGACAGAAAGTAGTGAAACAAGTAAAGTGTTTAGCAGGAAGAAAGGGAGTCCATGTGGATAGATGCATGTGCAGGCTCAGAGACTCACGCCCTCATGGTAGTTTGAATCACTTTTACGAGGCATTTCTTCTGGGTTTCTTTTGGCCAATCATCTTGCTTTGGCTGGTTCAGAAGCTGTATTTGGTGTATCTCAGAGTTCTCCCATGTGTGTGCATGCTTCTCTTAGCCAAGACGGATTCTAGTGAAGAGGCCTATGGGTAGATCACTGACTCATCACACGGAGTGAGTGATGCTTCCTTCCTTTTGATCTCCAAGGAGCCTTTCTGTTCATATGTAGTCAGGGAGGTCTCCTTGACTTCAAGAATGAGGTTCCTCTGGCAACCAATCCCATTCTGAAACTGACTGGGAACAATTAAGACTCACCCCCTCATTAACGTAAAATTAAGTGTAATTGAAATGAATAAGATACTCGGAGAAGGCAATGGCAACCCACTTCAGTACTCTTGCCTGGAAAATCCCATGGATGGAGGAGCCTGGTGGGCTGCAGTCCATGGGGTCGCTAAGAGTCGGACATGACTGAGCGACTTCACTTTCACTTTTCACTTTCATGCACTGGAGAAGGAAATGGCAACCCACTCCAGTGTTCTTGCCTGGAGAATCCCAGGGACGGTGGGCCTGGTGGGCTGCCATCTATGGGGTCGCACAGAGTCGGACACGACTGAAGCAACTTAGCAGCACCACCCCTATCACTTAGGAGATTCCAAGAATTTTAGGAGTTCTGTGTAAGCACAAGGGACAGAAAGATTAAATATATACATTTATAGACATATATAATATATAAACAGTTATACTGCTTATACAGTATATATTATACTGTTTATATATATAAATTAATATATAAACAGAGAGATTAAATGTATACTTATTATGACACAGAGTAAAACACAGATGAATGCAGATAAAATGGGAAACTTAGTAAAAAGAAAGGAACTTTTAAAAAAAATAAAAGAAAATTAAATGGATATAGGCCAATAATAA